>NC_013488.2:9526558-9602666 GCF_000004555.2 Caenorhabditis briggsae | reverse complement strand
TCCAAGAGAGGTATCCTCATTGCAATAACACTGCATCGCCTTCCTCTTCTTTTTCTCTCCTCGAATTGAATGAATTCAATTGGACGGACGANTGAATTTATAAAGAAAATATGAATATATGGGGGGGTTGGGGGGGGGGGGCAGGAATGATGGTCGGGCCGAGGGGGTGCAGAAGGAAAAGAATTTCATGGATACCCTCCAAAGTTTTGGTCACTTGGCCTTATTTACCCATCTACAGCCCTTCTTTCTACTTTTTCTGACCCTGTGCACTTTCGCCACTTCATCTTGAAGAATAAGGAAAGTCACATGAAGTTTCGTTTGAAGAAGGAAAAAAGCAGAAGAGGCAACGGGGAGCCCATCCAGTGCCACAAATTCAGTTAGCTTTTAAATTTGCATTTTTTCGGTGTTTACATCCGTCGTTTTCGTCGTTTTTCTTTCTTCTGCAAAGTCCGTCCCGTCCATCTAAGCTTACTTTTCCAACCATCATTGTTCCCCCATTTGTAGGTTCTCTTATAGTATACTTGTTGACAATATCGGTTTTTGAAGTTTTCCTGTTTTGGATATCCTTCTAGTTCCGCGTACTCATTTTTTTCCAGAAGTGACGATCTACAGTTATTCTCCGAATTCTGAAGAATACGTGATTTTAGAATAGTAGTTATCACTAACTTTTTATGCACGATTTCATTCATTGATTATCACGCAATAGCTGTTTTAGTTGATTACCTGACTATATCAACTTTTTCCAATATCTCTGAATCTATGAAAACTTTTTTCCAATCAACCGAATTGCGGTTCTTCTTTATTTCATTTTTCAAATATTTTCTAACCTAATAGTAAGGTGAATACTTCAGTATTATGTTGTATGTATTTCTAGAATTCTCCAAAATTGACATTCCATTCAATGAGTTTTTTATCCGTCTTCCTCTCTCCGGAAATGGGTGGCTCACCTGACATGTGCTCATGGATCAACACATGACTAACTTTCAAAGTGTCTCTATTCGCTGCTTCCCTATCTGCTCTGTAATTAGAGTCGGAGCGCTACTCGTCCTCACTTTCGACGCTAACCGAAATTCGGTTATATTCTGATGTGTCCCCATTTTCTTTCTTTTTTGCTCTGAATCCAACACATCCCATCCAGACGTTTATCTGTCCCTTCCTCTTCTATTCTTCTCCAAAATAGATCCTGAGTAAAAGCAACAAAGTCTGCATACTTAGTAACTTGTGCGGCGTTGGGAGGCATACAGCTTCTGAATGCCGACGAACGGAAGGGCGCGGATGCTTGTTTTGGGTGTCTCTCTAGTGATCGACGGACGGATGGCGAGGAAGCTCGGTTTATTGCAAATGTGTGTGTTTTGAGGTGAAAAGAGGCAAAGAGTTTGAAAAATAAGGCCTTCGAGTTTATTGTTTTTCTAAACTTATCCTTATTATGATGAGAGCATTTGAAAACGTTTTAGTTAAACTAGATAAGGTTTTCCGGAAAAAACAAACACCTACGTGGATGTCTAGATCAAACTGAAGCATCATTAAAAGCTCTCGTATAATTACTTTGGCTTTTTAGTGAATCTAATAGGCTTTGCTTATTCAAAACAATGTCCCAGAGTTTCAGTCTTTCTCTACGGGAGCTGAAATTCTGATGTTTTCTGATTATTCTTAGCTGAAGGCCCCCTGGATGCATTGTGAATTTGCGTCAATGCTGCTCATTTGCACACTGTGTGTTTTCAGACACCGTCAACACTCTAATAGAACGCCGCCCTATATTCACACTTTGAGCTCAATTATCTCAATTTCTATAAGAGGTATCAAAAACGGGTCAACTCATAAAATGTTGATGGCATTATGACAAACATTTTGTCAGTTGACAGACTTTTGTTATCTTTTATAGAAATTGAGATAATTGAGCTAGGGTGACCTTCTATTACAGTTACGGTATTCAACGTTTTTTGCATGTGGTTCGTTTTCTATTGAAAACGTTAGTGTTTTACTTGTAAAAAGTTTCTTAAGGCTTTAGTGCACATTTGCTACTTAAAAACTCTCTGATCCACCACAATTCCTCATTTCATACGCCTTAATTAAAAGTCGATAGTTGTAGCACGAAAATTAAGAAATTTGAACATTCCATAAAACAAATTCATATCCCATCCTCCTCTTTGGCCAATTCACATTGAGCAATAATTCAACCATGAAAAGTTATTTGACCAGTTTTCATATTTATTTTTCCTTGATCTTTCTATTCAGCTCTTCAGTCGTCTTACCCATTCTCACACTAATATCGTCTCATGATAGTTTTCGAAATTCTACATTTTGCACTCACTAGTGGATCCAAAAAGTTCCCTCATTTCGAAACCTTTTGTGATTTGTGTTCTTCAGAATATCTGAATGAAAGTGTGTCACACCGGGAAGCTTATTTTGTAACAACAAAAAACGCCTCGCTACGGGAGAGGGACTATAATTACTGCTTCGAGTCTATCTGTGTGAGCAATAGGTGAAAATGAGGCGACATTTATCTAAGACACACTTCTTCTTTTTCTCTTCCCATTTTCTGGCTGCAATTATTCCAACACGAGATTTCAAGATTCCAAAAATCCTTTTCTACAAAACATCCTATCATTTTTGGCTCTTTTTCTTTCTCTTTTATTTCGACTTTTCATCTCATCTCATCCATTTCTAATGACTTTTTTCAACCTCGCACTGTGTTCTTGGTTTTCTTGGTTTTTCGTTTCGCTCCAATCATTTTCTTGTTCTTCCTTGTTTTTGATGTATCTAAACTCTCAATTCTTTTCAGATGTTCGAATAGAAGCTGAAGACGTAGAAACAATAAAAAAAGAGGAAAAATGGAATTTACCGAATGCAAAACTGTCCTTTTTCATTTGCCAGAAAAAAGTTTTTTCTACGATATTTTTATGTGAGTTTGATTAATGTAAAACCTGTAATAGAAGAGCTTTCACACTGTCATGTTTGAGTTTAATTATCTCAGCTCCTATAAGAGATATCAAAAATGTGTCAACTAATGAAATGTTTGTGATATTATGGTCAACATTTTATTAGTGAACAACTTTGTCATATCTTTAACAAGAACCGAGATAAATTGACGCAAAGTTGAATTCTGAGGAGTCTTTCTATTAGAGTGTTTAAGGTATGTAGAAATTGCATTTCCTTTATTACAATATTTTCAGCAAAGTATATGATTTCTACCATCCCATCCATGCCTATCTATCAATTTTCCTTTGCGTGTTGGGCACCATTGCCAACTTCTGCAATATCGTTGTACTCACAAGGAGAACAATGCGAACACCAGTCAATATGATTCTAACAGCAATGGCGTCTTGTGATACTGTAGTGTTATTTTCCAATTTAATCTACACTACACACTATTCGTTTGTCGCTTTCAAATTTTGTCATCCGAAACATTGGTCATATTCATGGGCCTTATTTCTGATTGCTCATGCTCATCTTTCTCTAGTTGCACATTCTTCAAGTGTATGGTTATCAGGTAGGGTATTTTTTTCATCTAAAATCCAAACTGCAAAAATCTAATTTTCAGTAATGCTTGCTCTCATTCGATATGTAACTCTGAGGAGTAGGGGGAATATGGGTGGAATGCAAGTGACACTGAAACATTCATATTATGCAGTAGCTGTGACAGTATCACTGGTAGCAGTGCTGAATGCTCCCAACTTTTTAAATTATAAGATCAATGAGCAACCACTAAATGAAACATGCAGTGATCTGGATCCTAAATACTGGAATTCTCCTGCGTATCTACCTGGAATAGCAGATATTGCAAAAGCCAATAGTTGTTTGGTAAGTGTCAAAAAACACCTTTTTTCGTAATTGTAGATCATTCGAATTCTATTTTGGAAATGTGAAAATTATCACGAGATTTTCGACAACCTTTATAACTTTTATATCATGAACTTAAAGAGCAAATAATTTCATAACAAAAATGACGAAACAAAAACCAATCATACATCACGAATCTAATTTTCGTTTTTTTTTCAGGTTTTCCGATTATCATATTGGATATCCGGTCTGGTATTCAAGTTGTTACCATGCGGACTACTGTCGTTGTTTGTTTGGCTGCTTCTGAGGATTTTAAGAGAAGTGCGTGAGAATCGACAACGACTTTTGAAGAATTCACAACACCGACCTCCGAACCAGACGACGACTCGAAATGGTCAGAGATTGAGCATTTCGGTGGCTGGAAATGAAAAACTGGGACGGAACGGAAGCTTACGGGGAAGAGGAGAACGGGTTGACAGGACAACTCATATGCTTTTGGCTATTGTAGCAGTTATGCTGATGACTGAATTACCACAAGGAATTATGGCAGTGCTATCTGGAATGCTGTCTGAGGAGTTTAGAATTTATATCTACAACAACTTGGGTGACATTCTGGATTTATTCTCTCTTTGCGGATCCTGCTGTTCTTTCATCATCTACTGCTCAATGAGTGGACAATTTAGAAACGTAAGTTTTATGTTAAACCATTTTTTCGTAAAACCTGAAATATTATGCTTGTCTGAGAAAAAAAGGTGAGACGCAGAGAAATAGTGTCTGCGTCTCCACTTAATATGTGCTATTTAGGCTCTCCGCTTCGATATAGCTACCGTATTCAGACTGCAAACAATACTCTCTAACCTTTTTTTTCTCAGACAAGCATAATAGCTGTTAGAATGTTTCTTACCGTAAACTCTCTAATAGAAGAATACCCTATAATTCCAAAAAATTTTTCTTACAGGAATTCCATCGTGTCTTCATTCCAACCAAAATGAAGTGCCTCCGAATGCCATCACCCTCGATTCGCCGCCCATCCGATGCTTACAGTACCACTAAAATGACTTTTCTGAAACCAAATGAAAAGATGAACGGAAACGGCAACGGAAACTATTCGGATGATACAAGGTCAGCAAGTGTGAAAGTAAGATTATTAACAAAAATTAACACAGAATACAATGGTAAATCATAAATTATTTCAGATGGTCGGAGTCCAAGTGCGACGAAATAGCACTGAAATAACTCGAATGACTGGATGTGATTCTTTGACTCCTTGCTCACCAATGCCCGCTTCATTCCCATCGTCTCCACTTCCACCTATTCGAAGTGGAGATGACGAACCGACTGATGAGACATCACATCTTCTCAACAATTCTGGACCCAACTCAACAGCCAGTGCTGATGGTATTCATGGACACTTTCAGAACATCTAACGACGACATCATTCCTGTCTGAATCATCCACACATACACAAATTGCAACACGTGTCGAAACAAAACCTTTAGTATTTACGATTATCACGGGTCCATAATCTGATTTTCTGATCATGTTGATTTCTTTTTGAGCGAGTTACTTCCAATGAATCTTGTTTTTTTTCCAATTAAATGGTCATTAATAGGGGAATTTTATATTAAAAAAAGGCTGATACTGGGCGTTCCAACTATGCATCTCATTTAGATATGAAGAATAATTTCTGGCGCAGGAAATAACGGGCATTAACACCGCCATGGATGTTCGAAAAGGAATTCGGAAAGTTGAAATTCCGATTTTTTAATTTTTTCTGAATGAAACAGACCTAAATATTTCCAAATCTTTTTTTCGGGTTCAAATTCCGACCAGAATATTTCCGACGTTTTTTTTCGCAATTCGTGTTTTTTGGACTACGGCGAAGGCGCAAGCGAAAAGGTTCCTTGTGGGTATCGGGCGGAATCACTTTTCGTATTTTTGATGAGTTTTCGGAATCTGTTTGTCAAGGTTTCACTTGTTTTTCGCTCTTTTGTCATCGGAAATTTTGAAAATTAGAGTATTCGGAAGATTCCAAAATTTCAAATAACGGAATATTCCGAAATTCTATTTTTCAAATTCGTATGTTCCGATTTGGCGAAAATTGAAACTCGGAATTTTTGTTAAAAAATCCAATCCGAACAATTCTGAAACTCTACTGCACAGACATCGCGCGATGCATCGCCGGCGCCGCGACTTGAGGAAACATCTAGCGTAATCTACTGTACTTCGCAAAAAACTGCGCATTTTTGCGTGGCTAATGTTCACCAGAGAGTGCATGCACAGTATTTAGGCGAAATTTTCCAATTGCGGTCGGTAAAAATCCTAGAAAATTTCGCCTTAAGGCGATTTGTTTTTAAAAGGTGAACCGACGGTGTCTGTTCTCGTTTCTCATTTACCGATCTCTCGATTGTCTCTGTCGTGTTTTAATTGTTTACCTTTCAAATCACTCATCATCGTTTTTGCTCGTTTTCTTCTTGATTCTTATCTTGAACACCTTCCGTTTTGCTTCAATTCAGATTCGTTCAAAAGCAGTAATGACGACGATGACACCGAATGAAATGCAATCGATGAATGCTGCCATCGATGCAGAATGTCCCATTTGTCAGTGTCGAATGGTTGTCCCTACGGCAGTTCCGGGGTGTAGGCACTGGTTTTGCTTCACCTGTCTGAAAGGAGTTTGCATGAATGAACAGTGCCCATTGTGTCCAATGTGCCGCGGAAAAATTGATTTAGGCATTTTCAATCTCCCAAGTCGAGATCTCGACTTGAAAATGGATGTTCCGATTTCACCAGTGGTCGTGCAGAGTGAGTCATTCAAATATTTTGCTGAAAGTGAGAAAATCGAAATTTTTTCATGACACTGTTCTTCGTTTTATTAACTTGTTGTAAAACAACCGTTACTTTTCAGAAAACCGAGCAGGCATAAATAGAGCTGACGGAAACACTACAGTTTCTCCGATCGACTTCGACGGTAATAATGAAAAAGTTACATCGGAAAATCAGAATTTTCAGATACGCCAGAAGATCTTTCCAAAGAGGACCAGAAGAAAATGTACTGGCTGTACCGTGGCAAGAGCCAAGGCTGGTGGCGATTCGATCCACGTCACGAAAGAGAAATCGAAGAATCGTATCTCAAAGGAAAACTTCAATGCGAAGTGCTGATTTGCGGAAGGACGTACATCATCGATTTCCAAAGAAAATGTCAGTATCTTCAAAACCAGCCATCACAAGCACGAGAAGTAACACGCGTCTCTGCTGAAGAGTTCGACGGAATGGAAGTCAAAGGGCTTGCAGGAGTTTTTGTACCTACATCATAATCCGAACTCGAAAATTGTATTCAAACTCATTCACATTCACTGAATTTATCTATTACCACTAATCTCTTTCCCTTCTAGCTGTATTTATCTTGTGCATTTGATACATAACTCATAGTCCGGTAAATAAATGAATTGAATCTCGGCGTAGCAATGTTTTATTCAAAACAGGAAAGTATAGTAGCTAGAGATCAGTTAACCGACAATATTACCGGGTGCCGAATTGAAAAAAACAAACGAGGTGTGAAAAAAGAGGAAGCCTACTAAATTCGAAAGCATGAAATGGGAGAAAAGTAAAAAGAAAACGCACAACCCGTCGAGGAATGTTCTTTTCGTTTGAATATATCTGGCTACGATAAAAAAATTAGAAAACAAGAAACTACTTAGAGACTACAGCTCGTTCTGGTGTTGAGATCGTGACGTGGCGCTTCAACTGAGTACCTAAATTCCTAATCGGCGACATTGAACAGTCTCTTGATGGAACATTCGAAGCAAATTCTCCAGGAGCATTTGAGTTTCCAGCTGGCCTATAAAAGCAAACGACAGCTACACAGTTGTTGGCGGTGTTCCAGTATCGAGCAGCTCCAAGTTCTGTTGTGTCCTTCCAGACAACTTGAGAGAATCGTTGACATTCTGAAATCGGATTCATTGAGTGGTATTCGAAAGAACGACACTTACTTGGATTCCATCTTGGCTTATCAAAATCAAAGAATTGTGCTTCTTTCTCCCATTCCTGAATCACCTCCTGCCCAGTTGGAAGATGTGATTGCTCATTCGCCTCTTTGAGAATCAAATTCTCTCCGATTCCTGGCAGTTCCGGATACAGTATTCTTCCCCTATCAGCTAACTTAACCGCCCATGCATGTGCCATCTCAGCCAGCTCAGTTGACCAACAAAGGTTCTCGTTACCGTACCTCTGCCGACACTCGTTGTGAGCATCTAGACAAGCTCTTTGAAAGTTCACTTCACCTGAAAAAATCAGATTTAAATAAGGATAAAGCATTTCTAAATACTCACTAAGGGCAGTGTATTTACTGTGTTTGATCATGTATTTGACGTCTGTGATCGTCTGCATCATGTGCTTATCCAACTGGGCATCGAAATTTTTCCGTGATTCCTCTCCAATTGAAGAGCACACCGCATCGTAATCGTCTCCATAAGAGTGAGAGTGTACATTACTGAAATCGAGATATAAAAAACATAAGGTGAAGTTAAATAATTCCAACTTAGAAATTTGAATTATGGCACATAAAGCGCCTTATAAAAGTTTCCAAACTTTAAAATTCTAATCAGAATTTTGTATTCTGATAAAATGTTAAGTTTAGTGATCTGGTGATCTTCTTCATAGATTTTTGTAGTAGGCTATTTCGAATTAACACGGACTGATGAAACAAAATCACTGATAAGAAATACCGTAATCACTCTAATAGATTTAAGTGCCAAGTTTGAGCTTATATATCTCGTTTCTGTGAACGATATCAGAAAGTGGTCAACTGACAAAATGTTGTTGATATCATAATCGTCGTTTTATCAGTTGATCACTTTTTGATATCTGTTACAGGAGCCGAGATACATGGTCTCAAATTAGGATTAAATCGATTAGAGTGTTTACGGTGTTCGGTTCCAAACTGAAGAAATAACTTTCTTTCCTATATTCCGAATGAAATAAATGCTCACTTTACTATATTCGTTGACTTGGATTGTGGAATAGGAATTGGTTCCGTTGGTACTGGTGTTCCACCTGCTGCTCCATTCTCATGTTCGTGTCGTTCTGTTTCCGTCTTTTCACCCGTAAAATCGCTCTTCGATTTTCTCAATTTCTTTCGAGAGAAGAAGCGTTTCATGTCTCTGAAAAAGAAACCAATTAGAGAATGGGAAGAGAATAGGAAATGCGTTGTACGGAAATGGATCGTAAAAGTTGATGTTTTGGGGAAGAGCAGCCAATAAAAACAAAGCAACATTTGAGAGTGAAAATGTTGGCAAGTGAAACAAATTCATCTCGAAGTCTGAAGAGTGTCCGGAAAACAGGGAAAGCTAAATTCAAAGAGAATGAAGGATATGTGGATTTCTATGTGTGCACTTGTAGAAGAAGTCGCAGATCCCTTGGGAACGATTGCTCCAAAGCGGTTTCGTATGAAATCAGAAAAGCAACGAAAAAGAAGGGGGAGGAAGACAAAAGGGAATGGATACAAAAAGTGCGTCGCGCTCAATACTAGAAGAAGTTAAAACAACATCGAAACTTCAGAAAGACACAAAAGGCTAGGAGGACAAAATGTCAACGAAGAAGAAGAAGAAGAAGAAAAAGAAGGGAGAAGTGGTGGTAGTGGTGACGAGGCGCCACAATTTGTTCGACCGGAAAATGGGAATTAGACTTGTCTATGTTTAGGCTTCGCTCTGTTTAGAAAATGCCCGGGATGTTTCTCTCTTCTGCAAAAAAAACTAAACATGGCCAAAAAGTGGCATAACCTATATTCAATTTTCGTTGGGTAAAAGAACTCGTCTAGACTATAGTACTGCGTTCCCACTCATATTCTTCCCAACACAAAAGAATACAAAGATGCAGAAGAGAAATGGGAAGAAGATGGAGCATTAAAGGAACACAATTTTGAGCGGACCAAGGCCAATCTCGAGAATGGAGGTTCGGAAATGAGCAGAGCTGCCAGATGTGGGAAGCAGTTGGGGAGAAAAGAGAAGAAGAAACGGGACCCAGGGAAATTGAAATGAAGAGGAAAGAAGAAGAAGAGGCTTCATTTTCGTTTTGCCGCGAAGAATATGAATTAGAAAATATCGAATTTCATTTGGGAGCAGAAGAAAAATAATCGGAAAGGAGGAATACGACTTTTCTTGAACTCTATACTCTGTGGAAAAAATGTACACAAAAAAAATGAAAATGTACAAATGTACAAATGTACATGTATTATTACATGAGAAACTCTATATAGGTTGACATTCAATTTGGAGGGAAGTATAGAAAAAAAAAGAAAAAGGGAACAGGTGAGATATTTCGATTATACAGTAAGACCTTTCATAGGAGGGCCTCCATACTGTCAAGTTTGAGCTCAATTATCTCGATTCCTATGCAAGATACCAAAAGATGTATCAACTAATAAAACACTTATGTTATTATGATAAACAATTTATCAGTTGACAACCTTTTCACATCTTCGACAGAAACAGAGAAAAATTGGCTCAAAATTGACAATTAAGGAACTTCTGTTAAAACTTACAGTAACTACCATGACCGAGTAGTTATTTACCAAGTCTTGAAGAAATCAAAGCTTATTAATTAACATGGATCTTACTTGCTTATTCGACATTTTAGAACTTCGGTATTCAAATGTCCATGGAGCATTCATTTGACAATAGTGTGCACGGTCTAAATATCGTAAGAACTCTATAAGAAAATTACCCTATACTTTACTTTGACCTAAATTATCTTGATTTCTATGAGAGATATCAAAAATATGTTAACTGATAAAAAATTTGCGATGTTATGACGAGCATTTTATCAGTTGACAGATTTTTGTTATCTCTTATAGAAACTGAGATAATTGAACTCAAAGTGAAAGTATGGCGTGGCTTTCTATTGGAGTGCTTACGGTTCACAAGCTTGAATTGATAAGCTGGAAAAAAACAGATTGATGACTTTGAGTGAATAGAGTATTTTTGAAAAGTGTTCCTTTTATGTGTACTCTGAAATTGTAAATGTATTCGAATAGGCTGCCCAATCCAACAGTCAATCAAAATTGACCTATAGTGACCGCTTGAATTGCAAATAAAAGTCGGACCAAAAAGTGTTTACGTTTGCATGTGTGAAACAAAACACTATAACTCTAAAACGGCCAGTGGTCTAAACACACGGAGACACATGTACACAAGCAGCGAAAAACCGAGAAAAAGAAGGCGAAGCAAGCAGCAAGAAATGTTTGAAGAGGTCCGGACACTGCGCGTAACGCTCTGCAAGCTCTCCGCCGAGATGCCGCGCTATTTCGTTGGTTGTCGTGGAGGACGTTGTCCCTGTCCGGGACCCGGAGAGCCAAACCAATACAACCGCCTTCTTCTCCTTCTTCTTCTTTTACTTCCATCGTCTCCTTCTTTGTGGAAGATGGGAGCGGCGCGGACCAAACGTATCGATTTGTTAGGGTAAAGGGTTGCGGACTACTGGACACGACAACGAAAAATGAAGACGGGAAGAAAAACGGAGGAAGATGAGTGACCAGCGGCTAACTAGATGGATTGTTGTTTGTGGTTCCTGGGGACACGAGAGACTATGTTTTGCGTGTTCCGACGTTTTTGACTTTTAGTGGTGCTGGTGGACACTAAACATTCTTCACTTTGCAACGACCTCTTGGAAGAAAAATGGGAGAACCATCTGGAAATGGTCAAGCTAGAATACATTTTCTCGAAATAGAAATGACACTCGGGAAGCTCCAACTATTGTCGAATTTAGAAAACTGGGACCCTAGAATTTGAAAGGCGTAGCTTTTTTTTTTGATTTACGAAAAAGTGCGGCAAAAACGTAATATTTCAGACTTTCACCTCGTTCGAGCTACTTTCGCAATTAAATTTGGTTTTTCGATGAAAACAGATTCTAAAGATGTTAGCGATCATTTTCATTCCAAGAAATCAACATTTTGTACGGAAAATCTCACTAAATTCACAGAAATAAGTTTCGTTTACTACTGTAGTGATTTTCAGGCAGGGCCTCGAAACATGTCCGGGAAGCCGCCCGCGAAATTTCCCAGATCCCAGTTTCTTTAATTCGACAATATAGTATCTTCGAAACGATGGAGGTATCTGATGATTACAGTACAACATCAGAATAGAATCAGTTCTACACTCTCAATTGAATGACTAGTTTTTAGTTTCCACTCAATACCTATTCTAGGAACCTATTCTACAATGTCAGTACCTATTCTACAATGCCTATTCTATGAACTACTAAAATTGATTGTTTAACACTTCCAAATGATTAGAATTGAGAAATAAGATGTGCGGGGAAGAAGACATGGGAAAAGAAAAATGCAATAAAAATAGGAGATGTGCTCGTTTTACATCTTTACACAAACCGGCACGCAAACATACCCAATTTGTTATGAGACCCCGTCTGGTGAATTGGGTTTCTAAGAGAATGGGACAAGTGCTGATTCAATTATGAATTGTCCCAGCACCAATAGATAGGATAAAATGAGATGGGAGATGCGGGTGTCGGTGCAAACCAAACAATATTTCGAAACGTCAAGACAATTGAGAGAGAGAGGGAACGAAGATGAGTCTTTCAGATGATGGGTGGGGAATTGATCCGTCTCGGCAGGTTAGGTGCCGAAGTGTAACGCCAGCTGACCCGAGGTTTCACGACCATGGGTCAAGATGATAAGAGATGGGAAGAAGGATACGAACTTTTAGTCACTCATGTTTCACTAGGACACAATGCGGACTTCTTGTTTTCTTTCGGCAACAACTATTCTGGTATTAATTACAACTGGCAAGTTTTTTTTGGTCCTCATCTCAATTCCTTTGTGTTTATTACTTTTGTATACATTCAGAAAGCGCAAGACACGAGAAGCAACTGAGCAACAACATCCGTTTGGTCAAGAAAAAAATTCAAGATGGACTCAAGTTTTCTAGGGTATGAACTAGATTGGTCTAAGATTTTTTTTTAGTTTTTGGAAGTATCCTAGAAAAATGCCTACTATATGAAAACACACAATCTTCGAGAAACTTCGAAATTGTTACACTCCCGATAACACTACACCGATCATTTTTGAGCGACAATTGTTTTGATCTTGTGGTTTCAAAAAAAGTTCATTACAGATTATCCACTACACGAACGAGACTATTCAGGGAATGAAAACGAATTACAACTCGAACAAAACTCAGGAACTTTCTTTGGATGTTCTCGTCGTTTCGGATTTTTTAACATATCAAGGTTCTCGAGATCTTTAAAAAATCACGATTCCCAGAAAAACATAAAATCTTTTTCAGCATTTTTGGAAATGTCGAACGGAGACTCCCACAAAGCTGTTCATGACTTGAAAGTTTATCTTCAGGCAATTTTTGAGCAAACCAAAATCATTTATAATGGAATAGCTTTTGGAAATGAAACTCTTCACATGGTCTTTGCTGGAACTTGGATTTCAACATCGTGAGTAAGCGATTCAAAGTTAAACTAAACTTATGAATTCTCATTTAGAGAAAAAGACTGTCCATTATGGCTGAGTTGGGCCGAGGAAGAAGAAGAAAAAGTCATCAATGATGAGATTATCAGATTGGAAGAAGAACATGATCGATGGAATTCCACTATCGAAGAAGAAGAAAAAGATTGGTTAATGAACTCAACAGAATTATCTGCAGACAACAACTCGACGGACGACTTGCTTTCGTCAGAAAAGCGGAAGAAATTGAGAAAGTTTGTAGGCGTTACACTGGAAGAGTTGCAGGAAAACAATAGTACCGAGTGAGTCGAGGAAATTCCCTTTTTTCTGATTTTTTCTGATGACTCATTTCAGAATGGCATTAAAGATTGATTCGAAGAAAGCAGTTGATAAGTTTACAATCTGGCTGAAAGAGCAAAAAGGACTACCAAGGCATGAACATGCAGTTTTAATCACAAAGTGAGTTTCGGTTTTATTGAGATATCAAAAAAAAAAGAAAATTTGCTTAGATTCGACCTAATCAGTATCAATGGTCACTCAGCTACTCAAGGAATGGCATACGTTGGGAACATCTGTGAGAATGGAGATTCAAGTTCGGTTGTAGAAGATATTGGGGCAGGACTAACTTCACTAATCATGGCACATGAGATCGGACATTCGTAAGTTTTTAATACCTCTGAAATTCTTAGCAATGTGCTTTCAGCCTTGGAGCACTTCACGATGGTGCATTTGAGGCAGCCGACTGTGATTCAAATGACAATTATTTGATGGCAGTTGCTGTTTCAGGAAGTGCAGATCGACAAAGTTTCCTAAATAGTCGGCGAATGAGTAACTGCAGTGTAAATTCGATTATAGAAAATCTGAAAGAACCAACTGCCAGTTGTGTAAAGAAATGGAAAACTAAAGGAGGGAAAGATCAGAGAGATTTTATGAAGAAACCAGGAGAGACTGTGAACTTGGCAAGACAGTGTCAGATTGCATTCGGTCCCACCTTCAAGCCTTGTTTGGTAAATTGTATTCTATACATCACATTATTTAAGCAAAGTAATTATCCCTTCAGCACATCGGATACTTCCATGGACAATCAATCTGTGAAAGGATCTGGTGCAGCGACGGGGACAGTGATGAATGCCAAACACTCAATTATTTTCCTGCTTTCGATGGAACCGATTGTGGATATAATATGGCAAGTAATTTTGTTCATTAATCACCGCTCACTCTTCACTTTCAGTGGTGTATCGAAGGACTTTGTGTTCAAAACACCAAGAAATGGATGGATTGTAAAGATTTGAATTCGAAAACTTGCTCGAGATACTCTACTTCTAAACTGAAACACTATTGCAAGTCGAAAGATTTTCGAGAGATCTGTTGTAGAACGTGTGCTCAAAAAGGAAAAGTATACTAGTCGGTGAATGAATAAACACTTCATATATATATGTATATGCAGATAACAACAGAACATAAATACAAACAGAGCACAAAATCAGATCTAGTTAGAGAAACGTCTTCTGAATTTGTCCGGACGAGCTGGAGCGACCTCAACTGGTCCACTTCTGGCTGGGCATGGACAGTAAGCTCCATCGGTTCCTGGAACTCCATCAAGTCCGTTCTCTCCTGGCTGTCCGTCTCCTCCCTTTTGTCCTGGTTGTCCGTCAGATCCAGCTGGTCCTGGTGCACCGGCTTGTCCTGGAGCTCCATCTTGTCCTGGCTGTCCGTTGTTTCCTGGAGCTCCTGTGGCTCCTGGGGCTCCTGGTGCTCCTGGAGTTCCACGTCCACGGCGACCGTTCTGTCCCGGACGTCCATCTTGTCCTGGTTGTCCATCGTTTCCTGGGGCACCAGCATCTCCTTGCGGTCCTGGTGCTCCTGGAGCTCCTGGTTGTCCTGGGAATCCGTCTTTGCCTGGCTGTCCGTTTGGTCCTGGAGCTCCTGGAACTCCATCTGGTCCTTGTGGTCCTGGTGCACCAGCTGGGCATGGGATGCATTCAGAGGTGGAAGCAGCGATGCTGGCAACCACGGCGTTTTGTCCAGCGCTTCCTGGTTGTCCTGGCTCTCCATCATGTCCTTGGTCTCCAGGCGCTCCTGGTGGTCCTGGTGGTCCAGCTGGGCAGTTGTTTGGCTGAGTTCCGCAGTTGCAGGAGGCTTGTCTCTTGTTACGTCCGAAGATGGTAGCTGGATTCAGGTGTCGGACTGGTTGATTCATTGTGATCATCGAGTCCCACGCATCGTTGGCAAATGTCTAGAAGAAATGAATTTCAGCTACGGTTACTTTCAGATCCCAACGCTCGAAATCCATTTTTATTTTCATTTTTTGTGATATAAATAGTTTCATATTTTCTTTCAAAAAACCAACCTGGAAGTCATTCATATCTCCCATAACATCATCGTAGAGTCCATTGATATCTTGATAAATGGAACCCAAAAACAAGAGGCATCCAAGAATAGCGACACCTGAAACGGCGGTAACTCCAGCAATGAACGTGTTCGACATGCTAATGCCTGCTATCTTTTCTCCCTAACCTGTCTCTTTTTATATCGTCATCGCGCCTCCCGCCGAGGACGAAAAGCCTTGAGTCCCGCCTAGTTACACCGCAGTTTATGTTTTTCATGAAGACCCTCTTTTTTTACATCTTGGTTGGTGGGCAGAAGCTTTTCTAAACGTGTAGTTCTTAGTTCCTGGTCAATAGTAAGAGAAACGATTTTACTACATTCACATTTACATAATAAAGAAAAAGGTGATCAGCAGCATCAATTGCATTTGCCCTTGAGATCAATGAGAACCTTTATTGTTCAACATATTGCAGGGCGGAAGCTATAAGGGAAGATGCAAAATGAGGAGGAACACAAATACATATTTGTGACGTCAAAGAGCATCTAAATGCGGTTCGGGGGGCTTTTCCTAAATTTATACAAGAAAACAATGGACCCTGTTCCTTTCATTTCTGTTCCTTTTTTCAATCCAATTTTATATTTTCCAAAGAATGTGGACTTTTCATTGTCCAGGAAGTACAATGACTATTTGTTTTCTGTTAATTATGCCAGTTACCACCTTCAAAGGTGTCTATTTCTTTTGTTTGTCTCACCTCTCATATGATAATAGCTTATTATCAATCATTCCGAGAATTCGTTCGAAACAATGAAATCCTTGAAAATACAGGTTTTTCTAGACGATTTTTTTTTGTTTCCAATAGTCACTCGATTTTTTTTGTCACCCAGATTTTTTTCGTTTTTTTTTGTTACGTAAGGAGACTTGTGTGGATATCTGATAATTGTGTGATAAGGAAGTAATAATAGATGCAAAATAATTTATCTTCAGATGTTCCCTGTAGTAAACTTCTGTCAGAACCCAACCATCCCATCAGATGAATGAACGAAAAAAAAGAGAAAGTGAAAGGTCATATGAACAACAATTTTACTACAAGGCAGATTTCAGAAAATGGTTGATGAGAAGCATCGGAAAAGAGCTTGTGGATAGATAGAAAAAAAAAGAAAAATAAAAAACAAGTTGGTTCTATGTCTCTTCTCATTCTGTTGAAATTATTCGTAGTATTCCTTTTTTTGAAAATACATGTCATTTGCAGTCGGTGGGTCCTCTTCTGAAGCAGAATCCCTCCTCCCAACAAAGTCACTCATCCCCATCTACGCTTGGTTCATTGTCTGTAATCGGAGAAGATGACTATGTTTTCTATCTTCTCCCCTTGATTCTTGGATCTTTTCCATGCCAAATCGGTTGAGCTTCAGAACAAACGGAACCCGTCAAATAACATACAAATATGTGTTTACTACAGCTGGTCCCACTCTCCTCTTTTGCTTATTTGTTTGTGATTTGTCAGTCATTTTTATTTTGGAAGGATGGAAAATTGAGAGAGAAAAATGGGGATGCCTCCTGTTACTTTCCTTCTTTTTAAGTCTTTTAACTATAGTTGGTTGAACTCTTGAATAATTAATACGAAAAGTAGCGTCCATTCGAAGGTCATTTTTGAGAGCAAACTCATCTGATTCGTCGCCATCTCAGCATAGATCTATCTTCTTCCTGAAAAAAAACCCACATCTGTTTTTTAAGTGAGCATCATGATCAGGCGACGATGACTACTTCTATTCTGACGTAGCCATTTTTTCCCCACCGAATATTTTCATCTCCGGATGTTAAAAACTATCAAGTTGTCTAGTGATATATTATATTTTTAGGTTCATCACATAATACCTTTTTTGTGTTTTAATCAATCACTGGTTTTTATCGAGACTGACATTCTAAAGCTAGACTAGCAAACTAGAAACTGATTTAATACAAAAACGGCAAAAACAGAAGTATGTTTTGAGGAAAAGGATGACTTCCCCAAAAACTTTCATATGACGTCCTCAAGGTGTTTTTTCCGGAACGATTTTCAAAACAATTTTTCCCGCGTTTTTCCCGCCGAGTAGCAACTCAGCAGTTTAATTTAAAGCTTTCGCGTCGAGACCAACACCTTTTTACTACTGTATAAAAATGTTAGCATCAAAGATGTCTTGAAAAAAACACCGTGCGTCCTATAAACTGACAAACAAAACGTTGTGACATCTTCTGATATGATAGATGATATATGATTTTTCGCAGTTAAAAATGACTGAAAACAAAGCTGGTCATTCATTTTCATAGCCATATTTCTGATTGAACTTTTCCCAACTTTTTCTCCAAAATTTCCGTCCCTTAATAATTTCCGGGTTTCTCTATTCCACAAAATATATTTTATCAATGATGAGCAATCCATTAGCATAAGGTTTATTTCTGCACATTCTGAACTTTTCCTAAAACTTCCTTGACCTCATTGACAGATTGCCCAAGAAACGTCAAAACGAGTCGTGGGCATGTCCCCGGAGGATCCAAATCTCTGGTCTTGGTATCCGTCTGTTCATTCAGTCCACGTCTTCTTTTTCTATCCTTCCCAAATGTTTATTTCCTTTACGTCTTCCTGTTTTTTCTTCTGATAGTAAGGAAAAGGAACCGAATGAATCTATGGGTGTGTGCACACGAGTGTTTCGTGTTTTTGAATGAAAAAAGGGTCTCATTCAAATATAACTAACTAATCAAACGACTGAAAAAAAACAGCACACACACATACCCATAGAATCATTCAGTGGTCGTCTGAAATGACACAACTGAGTGGCTCATTTGGTTAGTTTGGGAGAACACATACTAGGATTACTTGCATTTTTTTTTCATTTCTTTTCCAAAATTCAGTTTCTACTGATGATTAAGTTTTTGTGTGTTCCGAGTTGCTTCCAAATTAGGATTTAACTTTTGTATTAAAGGAAATCGAGAGTATCTCTCTTGTCCGAAATCAATGCAACTCAAGGAAATACCGTATTTTTTGAGCCTATTTTATATTAGTTTTCTATTTTCTCCAGTTTTCGACAATTTTTTAACGCCACCCCTAACTTTCCACTTCAATCCAAATTTTCTCCATTTATGTAAAAGATATCAGAATGTGGTCAACTGACAAAACATTTTTGATAATGTGTTGAACATTTTGTCTGTTAAGAGAATTTCTATACATGTGGATGGCCGGGCCGGGCCGGGCCGGCCCGCTTGCCTCAAACCCCTCGGCCCGCCTAGGACAACTTTTCGAAAATGTTACTTTTCAAATGTGCCAATATATTTTTAATAGCACAAATATCAATCCAAATGCATACAACCATCCGAAAAAGTCAATTTAATTGAATTTTTAGCAAAAAAATCAAACTTCATCAAGCCAAGGATGAAATTTTTCTAAAAACGACCTCAAAACAGTTTTTTTTTCGAAAGAATCGTCCTCTAGTGTGGATTTTTATTTATTAATGAAAAAAGCCATCTTGAAAAATGATGATTTGCTCTAGAATTTCGAAATTTTCAAAAAGCGGGCCGGCCCGCGGGCTGGCCATGTGTAATTTTTTCCGGCCTGGCCCCGGCCCGCTATCAGAAAATCTCAGCCCATCTTTTCCACAAGTATGAGAATTTCAATATCTTCTACAGGGAACGAGATTTATGGGCTGAAAGCTTACATATTTGGGTGGCATGCAATTAGAGTGTTTACGGTAAATCGGAAAAAATTCAATGATTAAAATTATGAAAATCGTTGAAAAACGGTAATACTAGATTTATGTCGCTGGATGATGCTCGTGGATCTCGCAAGTCTGTTAGTAAGTCAGTTATGTGTACGGTATGTTACATTACCAATGCTTTTAGCGTTATTTATTTAACTTTCTTGTTTTCGAATTTGAATATTTCGGAAGATTTCTTTCTTAGAAGTTTTCGATTTTCTTCGTATTCCATTTCAATACTAACTCCCGCACTTTATAACCAAACTGTTTTCCCATTCCAATTTCATCATCATTGTCAAATGGGTTCCAGAAGAATCTCCGTGATGTTCCAGTCATTTTTCAGCCATCATGATTCGTCTTTCCCATCTACTTCTCGTCTTTTCATCAGAATCACAACAATGTCCCATGTCTGCGTCTCTTCATCTCACCCAATCTCTAACCGAGTGGCACAATTTAAAATGCAAATTCGAAGCGGGGTGCTAGAGGTCCTTCGCTTCTCCCGCCCCGAAATTCTCACGTCCGGATTTGCGACGTCGGTGTTTATTGAACACGTTACAGCAGCCCCGTCGCTTCATCCAAGAAAGTGGTTCTTCCTTCTTTTTCTTTCTTCTGTCAACTTGGTCCTATTTTCGTACCGGGAGTGGAGGAGAATGAAGTCGTTAGTTCTCACATGCTTCGAGAAGACTTGGAAAACTACACTTCAATTCATCTCCTAACTAAACACTAGAGGACCCTGGTCTTTTCCTCGGAGATCAGTTTAATATAGTTCCGACACGCGATTACCTTGAAGCAAAGATCATGTCGAACATCTAGGATGAAATTTTTGAGCCAAAATAGCTTCGGAGAATGTCTAGTAGTTTTGGAAGAGATAACTGTGTAGGTGGAAATAATTTGCAGGTATTTTTCCAACTTTTCATGTTCTGAATTTTTGAACACAGGAACGGGATTTTTGTTCTTAGAAAGATATCCGATGTATTGCTATTTATAAATGAGTCTTGTTTTGATCATGTCTTTAAAGTTCAATTAATTCAAACTGAGGTAGGAAAATATCTTATTTTCTGTTATAAAAATATGATATAAGAGCTTAATTTTTTGAATATCCCAATCGAAAAAGTATTCTTTGTTGAATTTGAGAATCTTCTGGTAACATACAAACTTTCATATAGACGACTTTCCTAACCGAACATGCTCCACACCATAATCCGTTTCCGGTCACTTGTTTCAGGTGGTCTGAAAAATATATGTTCTGATTATAAAACCAGAACACAATATCTCCAACTGTAATACCTTTTTATATTAAGTTACATACTCTTTTAAGATCCTTTTCTTTGAAATTCGAACATTAGAACACTTGATATCCCACTCAAAGTGCTCCATATATAGCACAAACCCACTTGAAGAAAGCGATAACTACAGTGAATTTTTAGTAATTTGATACATTTTTAGTCATTTCAGCCCTTCTTTTGGCCCTTCTGCTCCTCTTCTTTCATCCCAAACAAATCTTTTCTCGGTGCAAGAGTATAACCGAAACCCAATGATGGGGGCCAAGAAGGCAACAATTTTTTCTTCTGTTGCCCTACGAGTTCTCCTCATGTTCTTTCTTTGCTTCTTTTCAATCGAAATCCTCCACAACTACTACTATTTTTACATCTACTATCTCTTTGAAATGATGTCATTCGGGTTTAGATTTGAAATCTCGAAAAAGTATAGATTTTTTGAGAAAAGTAAAGTTCAATGGGAACGAACCATCTTTCCTTCCACTTCGTCATCACATTTTCCTTTTGTCTACAAATCAAATTTTCACATCTTGCGTTTTTCCTCTTACTTGTTTTGTTTTTAAATCGTTCCTCTTCTTCTATTTTAAGACTACTTTATTCGCCTATTTTCCCAAGGATTTATCGTTCTGTTCCGTTCCTGATTCGTCAATGATGTGTTTCCAGGAGTAGGATGGGAATTTTTAAAAAGAAAATATACCGATTATCCGATGGCTATGATTTCATTTCTGTCTGTTTTCTTATAATCATTATCAGGACCCATTTCCTATAAATACTTCCTGAACTCTAAAAATTCAGAGTCATTCGATTTTCTGATTTAGTACACCTGATATTCCACACTTTTTTTTGCAGCGAATAGAATTAGATTAACCCGAATTCGCTAAATTTTATAGTCGATTCAATTAATCTCTGTGTGAAAAAAACGAGGAAAAAACGAAAGAAACCGAAGACCTTTTACGAGCAAACAACGAAAATTTGTTTCTTTTCGGAAATTTTGTTCTGACCTTTCTTCCGGCTTCCGGCTATTCCCAATCTATAATTATGCCTTCCAGTCGTCAACACAGATACTTTTCAGAATTCTTTATCAACAACTTTGGCCTTTTTCTGAAGATGTCTGAAGGAGTTTTTCCTTTTGAGTGAGGGGATTAGCTGTTACTTTTAGTTTGAAAAGATTTCGAGAATTGCGCTTCCAGGAAAAAAGATGACAATCTGTCTGAAAAAGGAATATCTGAAAATATGTTTTTTGATGAAAACATCTGTTTAGAATGTTGTGGTAAATGTTCATGATAGATCTGAAAAGGCTCGATTTCACCTGAAAAATATTCAGAGAACATTTTGAATATCACTCTGATCTAATTGCAATACGCATAAAAAATTGGGGAAAATTTGAGGATGGGCGGGGCTTAGGTCCGTTGACGAAATCCTCAAAGCCGCATTTGAATGATCATGTTATTTCGTAACTATTTTCTGGTCTATTTTTCGATAAATGTCATCGATTTTTTGAATTTTTTCCTCAGAAATCCGGCAATTTTAAACTTTTTCAGATAAAAATCTAAAAGATCGCAAAAATTGCATGCAGGCAATGAAAACTATTTAAAAAACTATGAAATTCATCGAAAAATCAAAAAAATAGGCCAGAAGATAATTACGAAAGTATATGATCCTTTAAATGCGTCTTTAAGGTCTTAATAGAAGGGCCCTCACACTGTCAAGTTTAAGCTCAATTATCACGATTTCTGTGAAATGATATAGAAAATACGTCAACGGATAAAAGCTTTGTGATATTTTGATAAACAATTTATTAGCAGACAACATATTCATATCTTTGACAAGAACCGAGATAAATTGGTTCAAAGTTAAAAGTTAGGACCCTTTTATTACAGGTTTTACGGTATCAATCTGTAGATTTCCAACTTTCCGATTTCAAATAAAAGATCCAATAAATGTTTCATGAAGTTTACCTAGATCTCCCAAAAAGGTTTGTTTGTTACTTGAAAGTTTTTCTATGCAAAAGTTCAAAAACAAGAATTCTATAAAGCCCTTCGTCTCCTTTTCTTGCTGTCGGCACAGCTTCAAAAGTCGCCCATCATCGGTCACAATTGCTCTTTGATTGTCACGTGTAGATGTCTATTTGAAGGTTTCGTCTTGTTTTCCTTTTCGACATGACCACCTCAAAAATATGTCGCTTACGTAGGCAATGCCGATTTTTGCTTATTCCACTCTTTTGTTCCTTCTCCTCGCCTAATTATCACTCAATGAATCTGTCCCGTTACAAGTATCCGTTTCATTCCCACAGATTCATCAAAATCAGAGTTGATTCTGAACTTTGAACATTTTCTCTCAGTTCATTTTTTATTTTTCTCCCCGTAGGACCATAAAATGACAAAATAAAGGCAAGTTCTCTCACTTTCTCTCCTCCCACTTTTTCCCAAAATATCCTCTTTATTTCATCTTCTTTTTTTCTCCTGTTTGCAGTTGAGATAATTCACAGCTCCTTCTTTTTTCTCTTTTTTTTCTAGATGAACATCTTTAATGAGGTTCCAAGTAAATGTAACACGATCAGTACAAATGTCTTGAATTCCATCTTGCTTTTTTTTGCAGGATGAGAAGAACTCTGAAAACGAATAAAAAGACTGGGTGGGGCTATAAGGAACCTCCATACATATATTGACAGGAACTAAAAAGAATAGATCTATGATGAAAAAATAAGACAACAACAACAGATTTATTGTATACTATTTTATTGCTACCACGAGTTTCAGACACGTCCGCCTTCTTCTTTTTTTGTGTTTTTTGTGGGCAGTCTGAACCCATTCCATTTCTCTGAAAGTTGCAGAATTTAAAGAGGAGTTCCAAGTTAACTTTGACACTTGTCAATCATATAGTCTAGTTCCAAAGGATCTTTGTTCCTGACTCGCGGACATCTGAACATTTCGAGAAATCTAAATTCTAAAGAAGCCACGTGCAGAGAAGGGACTGACGCAGGACCTTATTATAGGACTAATGTACTTCTTCTACGTAGATGAAATCAAAATAAGATTTTTTCTGCATAGCTGTCTGGACAACAATTTACAGTTTTTCAACTCCATCAAATCCCGGAAGTTCTCGGATCTTTCTTTCCGCGTCGGAGCCTTGATTACCTTCATTAAAACGGCTCATCTTCTTCTGTGTATCTACTACATTATTCGATTTCCATTCCCAAGTTCACTATAATCAGTTCCACTATTCAGTTTATCTTGTTCCAGCTTTTTTTTCCAGACGTCCATTTTCCATAGACCGGAACTTCGTCACCCTTCCTTTCCGTCGCCTTATCTCTCCGATCCTCAGTTTTTGCAGATTCTCATTTAGAATTTTCTAAACTCGATTTGGAGAAAAAGAAGTTTCCTGCCAACCTGAACTCGTTGACTCGAATCCGCTCAATCAGTTTCAACTCACCCAATGGACACATTTGTGTGTTTCATTCCTTTTTACTCCTGTCCCACTTCCTTCCGTCGTCGTCGTCATTTTTTTTTCCTTCTTCAACTCTTCTAAATTGCCTGAAACAAGTTTGGCGCCCAATCAAACAAATTTTCTCCTTCCTTCTCCTTCGCTTTTACTCTTTTTCCTTCTCAGGGTCCCACCCCGAGTCCATCCATTCGACACGGAAAACTCAATTTGGACATTTTTTCAAGATCAAATTTTTCCGAGATAGGAGAAGCGTCTAAAAAAAGGAATTCAAGTTCTTTGACCTTTTTCGATCCAGATCAAATTTCATTTCGAACAATGCACAGTATATTTATGCCACTCGTCAAAAGTCACATCACTTTATAGAAGCTCCATTTCCCAGATTTCCGATGATGGCATCTGAATCGGATGTTCTCTTTCAACTCAATATTAATCTGTTTGAACTTGGAGCCTAATGTTTCTTCAGATGCTCCTTCTGTTTACCTCCAGTATTCTCAAAACCTCTCTCAGTTTTTTTTCTTTTTCTCGCCCCTTCTTTCCTTTCCAGGAATACCCCCAATTTCACACTATCTCTTCTTCTTCTTCTTTTTTCTTATTTCATTCTTGAGCTTCTCCTCCCCGAACATAACTGATCATCACTCTGGGCTTGTGACCCTTTTAGGTAAGAAAGGAGCTCCTCCATTCTGCTCGCAGACCGCGTCTAACTGAATTTTCTTGAAGCTCCCGTGTCTCAGTTTCCGAAACCATCGAAACCCATTTGCATCCTGTCCCAACAACACACAAAGAAATTCGATTTCTTTTCCTCCAAAACCTTTCTTTCAATTGAAGAATGCTCAACATTTTCTCCTGTTTCGAACATTTTTCTTCTTCTCTATTTTCATTTCTTCGATTCTTCCAGAACGCCTTCTAAATGAACAATGGATTATGAAAGCACGTCGTCGTTCGACCCTGATATCGCTACAAATCTAACAGATCGTAAGTTGTTTTTTGTTGACTGCTTATTATTTTTGATTTCTATGGCAATGTCCTTCGAACAACAAAATCTCTTTTTTAGAAGAATCATGCGAATACATGGAGCCCGTCTACGTCAAAGAGCGCTTCTGGATGGTGGCGATTTTTGGAACAGCAGTGTGCCTTCTTAACATCATTGAGAACACATTTCTCTTGTTCATGTTGTTCAAAAAGTGAGTGTAAAAGTGAGACAAAAAATGAGCTTCTGAACACTTTCGACACCAATGGATTGAATAGGGCCAGCTGAGAGAAAAACTGGACAAAGGAAAACTAGAAAGATCTGTAAAAATTCTTGGTCTGGCCATGATAGTAGATCTGAAAAAGGGATTAAAACAGATTAGACCAAATATATTTGTTTCTAGAAAATCCTACCGATCCAGCCACATGCTCTACCTGGCTCTATTGGCATTCTTCGATGTTTGGATGGCTGTTGCCTACATACCTTTGATGAGTTTGAACCTGTTCGTCGACTACTATAAGTCTGTCTTCTTACTCCGAGCTTGGTTTGCCTATATGTTACCCATGTTCACAATATCCCATATCGCTATGACAGCTTCTTCCTTTTTGATGGTAAACAATAGAAGCTCAAAAATCGAAGAACATCTAGAACTGTTTCAGGTAGCCGCTTCACTGGAAAGATATGTCATAACTTGCCATCCAACGAAAACCCGCTGGCTATCCAGAAATCGAGTATGGATAGCAGCGTTTGCAATATTCCTTGGTGTCGCTTGCAAATTCTCTCTACTTTTTGAGATGGATGTAAGTTGTTATAATTTTAAGAAGAACCCATCTAATAATTTTTTTCAGATACGATACTTGCCCGAATGCTACGATACTATGGGAGAATACCAACTTGACCTGTCTCCTCTCGCTCTCCATGAAGTCTACTCATATTGGAAATCTCTCTTCCGAACCATCGTCACGATTCTGATTCCATTCTTTTTATTAGCCTTCATCAACGTCCGAATCGTGTTGGTGCTGTCGAAAAGTGAATTCAAGTTTCTGCACTCAACGAAATTGAGCGAGGCAAAGCGGAAGTCGGCGGTTAGAAACGCAACGAGAACTTTGGTTTTCATCGTCTTCACCTACCTTCTTTCGAATGTACTCAACGTGATTATCATTCTGTGGGAATACATTGACAAGAAAATGTTGACCCATCAATTCCAAACTTTCTACATGTTCGCTGTCGACGTTGTTTCTCTCTCCACAATTGTATTCGGAGCACTTCGACTTCCGATTTATGTCATCTGTCAGGCCAATCTCAGAAAGGAGTTCTTCGCTCAATTGAAGAAGATAATAACTCTGAATAGCTACTCGGTAAGTTAAGTAATTATTAACTGCTAATGCACTACTTCTTTTTTTTCTTCTATCCCTATTTTAACAGATCCACTAACATGTGAAGATGTTTCAGTTCAAACTTTGTTTCGTCATTTCCTTTTCCTATTTTTTTGCACATTTGCACATCAAATCCTATCAAATTATAGCATCATCTGATTTTCATCTTTTATTCAGGGTTATCTTTCCTCTCCAACCAAAAACATGACGGTCGAAGATATGGATATCGATCGAAGAACTCCTGAACCGTGTGAAGCTGGTGAGAGACAGTATCCGTTACTACTTTCGTTAGGTAGATTCCTTGGTTTCTCTAACACCTTCTCATAATACTTTTCTGTTCTAGGTACCGTCTTAATCGTGGAGTCTGACCAGAAGAACGATTCATCAAAGACTTGTACAGTAATCCGAAAGAATAGTGTCCATCGCTCAAACGGAGGCTTCACTGATATGAGCGAAAAAGTTCAAATTGTCTAAAATGCTGGTAGAAGATGAACAACTTTAACTTTTCAATTGTTCCTTTAGATCTCAAAGCCCTGTCATACTTTTCCTGTGCTTTAATCATTTCCTTCCCATTCATCCAGTTTTAACATTTTTCACGGGTTTCTTCTTCTCCCTCTTTTTCAACCCTTTGTGTCTTCGTCCTGAAAAAAATAAACTTGTGTGAACTGAAGCGATCCCTTTCGGCTTTGCATTCATGATATGAGAGAAGGTGGAGGATTACTGTACATCGGAGACAGAGGCAATGTTAGATTGTCCAAAAAAAC
The DNA here is from genome assembly GCF_000004555.2 of Caenorhabditis briggsae. Lineage (NCBI taxonomy): Eukaryota > Metazoa > Nematoda > Chromadorea > Rhabditida > Rhabditidae > Caenorhabditis > Caenorhabditis briggsae. Next base: position 9,575,535 of record NC_013488.2, on the reverse strand, counting down.
ATGACGAAGTTTTGGAGAGAAGACTGATCTTTGAAGTTTCCACGTTGTAACAGTATGGGTAAACATTCCAAAGCAACACTCTGGAAATACAGTTTTTCGAATGACTATCAGGAAGCTAAAAATACAGAATTTTTCCTGCTAGCTCATACCATTACAAGTTATGAACATAATCCGATTATCCTTCCAAGTATGAAACCATGACGTCCTGTCTTTTTATATTCTGACCGCCTGTAAATCCACTTTTTTCTCAAGATTCACAGTTCATGGTTACTTATTCCATACTGCATGACATCACTAAACGAAAAGGATTCGATAATTGAGTTCAAAATATGACCCATATAGAATCGAATTTAAAAGAATTTGATCTTGAATTGAACTTTTTGGATATCGAAATAAAATTCTAGTCTGAATATGGCTTGCCGAATAATACACGAATACTGAATCATTCGCGAAATGTTTCGAAAAAAAGTAATGTTGAGATTAAAAAAGATGAGTTGAGTCGCAAATCCACAACTTTGAATAAAATCTGTGTGAACTCTGATTCATCTTTTTCTTTTGACTTTGCATAAATTATGAAGGTGGAGGATTACTGTGGCAATGTTTGTGAGGGTCGGGTTTCGTCGTCGACGACGACGATCAATGCTGAAAATTCTGCAAATTCTGAAACGTCGAATAAAAGACAGCCAGGAAAGCGGAGGATCGAAACGAAACACACGCCGCACGTTTCCGGTTTGGTGTTAATTTGGATTTCAAAGAAAAAAAAACAGAATTGGGAGAGAATTGAGCGGCTCCGTTTCGACCTTGTTATCACATCACTTCATTTTTCCTGTGTGACTAAACACAAAACAAACCAATTGTGTCTGTTTTGTTCGTTCCCGGGGCCCCGCTTCTTCCCACTTGTATCCCATCTTTCCCCGTCTGGCGGCTCTCTCAAAGGCGGAGCAGCATCCAGTGGCTCACCTCTCTCTTCTTTTCTTTCAAGAGTGTCCCATCATTCTATCTCTGGGCTACCTTTATTCCGAAACCATCTACTTATTCCGAAACCTAGACCAACTTCCTCTTCCTTCCTCTACCTCTTCTATTCCTCAACATCATCTGAATTTGGAATGGAAAGTGATCCGGTGAGAGGGAATTGGGGAATGAAAATGACGATACCGGGAACTGTCCAGCCCGCAAAAAAAGTAATTTGTTTAGTAGGCCCCAAAAATTCTCGGAGATTACGATCGGCGGGGCGCGAGAAACACAAAAAGAGCGAAAAAAGAAAGGCACCAGGCGTTTTGAGAAGAAGTAGAAGACGCGAATCAGGGAGCGGGGCGCTGGGAGAGGGTATTGTGGACACGACACGTTTTTAGACATCCTCCCACCCGTGTCTTCTCCTATCTTCACACTCTTGTTATTATAACCTTTACTTTACTGCCTAACCTCATCTTCACACAGTTTTTCCCTCCATTGGTCCATATGATTATTGATCTGTCCGATTTGGACAAGCCAGTGGTAAGTTCCTTTTCTCAAATTCCCAGTGGTCAGAGCCTTGTCCAGTATGTTTGTCGACACTCTTATCACCAGTCATGATGTTCTAACACATTTGAACACCCGCCCACTTGAAAAGAGTTTTTTCGGAGAAAGACCGCCAAGCAGAAGAAGAAAAGACTGTATCAATGTACTGGTTTTGAATAATAGGGAGAATTCGCTGAAAAATGATAATCATGGGAATCTAGAAAAAGATGATAACATATCAGTTTTATGCAAAGAAAGTGTTCAGATGAAAAGTTTAAAAGTACTAGAGATGTCTGTAAGTTTATCCTCTTCATCCTTGATCAGAAATCTTTCTCGGATTTTGATGTTATCATAAAAAAGCACAGGATGTTCTCAGAAACCCAACTGTGATCATTCCAGACTAGACTTATTCTGCTGTCGCCAGTAGAATGCCTTTAAGAACTTTAAATCCTAGATGGCCGGGCCTGGCAGGACCGGAATTTAGCAAGTATGCTCAAAATTACACTTTTAAATCAGTGTGAAGTAGTATTTCCGCGCAGGGGCTCTTCTCCCCATTTCCTTCCACTCTCACAACAATAACTTTTCGTTGTAATAAACCTCAATTCATCTGTTCTTCTTCTTCAGAACGCCTCACAGCTCATCCATCAGGTACTTCATGACGCTTTCCTGGCCGCAGATCTTGGAAACTACACAGAAGCCGTCAATTTGCTCGATAAACCGCCTGCATGGCAAAGTGAGTGTGTACACCATTTGCATGGAACTTTTCACATCTGGAAGTGATTGATCAGTTTTATTAGTTTTACCGCAAAGTGACTCAACGATGCTGCTAGTTGTTTTCTCTTTTCTTTTTGCTTTCTTCTTTTCTTCTTTTGTTTGATCCATAAAAAAATTGTACGAACCGATCGGCGAAGTTCAGAGGCAAGTGAAAAAGAAATGAGATTGAAACATCGAAGCTCTCCGAATTTTTAAAGTTTCTAAAACCACATCTTCTAGATTTTTATCTCTTTTTTCTACTCTTCTGAAACCCATAAATTTAAAGTGACTCTCTCCGAATAAAAGTTACATAAACAGTAGTCAAAAGTGAAATAGTTAGTTGACCGGTGACGCGATCTCTATCGAACATGTTCCTCACTTCCTCACTGGACTTTGTACGAGTCAAAAATATGACGTGTTGAGGGAAATTAGATGGAGAGGGAGATTTGAATGAGTTACGATCTTTTCAGCGTGGGGAATCGGTTTCGCAATTGTATCGGGATGCAGTTTCTCAGCTCCTCTCGGGATTCTTCTGCTTCCTTGTTTATCAAAATCACTTTATGAGAGAATCATGACATTTCTTGTTGCTGTTGGCATTGGTGCATTATCTGGGTCAACTATTTTCATTATGCTTCCACAAGCATTTCATCTGACATCATTCGAGCATTTCGAATATCATACAAAATCCCTGATCATTCTTTGCGCACTCTATGCATTTTTCACTGTTGATCGAATGTTACAGTATATTTTGGAATTCAGGTTTGTTAGTTTTCCTTATAAAAACATTCCGGTGGTGACTTTTAAAGATTCTGATTCGTACCGATACGGTTCGACCGTTACACTTCTATTTGAAGTAGTCGCAGATGACTTTAGAAGATAACGCAACCTTCAAACGATCAAACAACTTCAAGCGAACTTTTTTCAGGAGACGTCGTCAAACGAAACGAAGGATTCATGCATCAACAATCGCTTCATTAATGAACACCCCAACTGCTAAAAGAAGAGAAAACGGTCACAATGTGACGGAAGAAACGATAGTGCCATCGGAACCACCGACGCTCACTCATTTGCAAGTCCCTGATCTTCATAATCATCACAGATTTCGACGAGAGTCGGAACTATCAGATGTTGAGAGGACAGAGCAACAAGAAAAAGAGATGGCTGAATTAGCAAATGATTTGGAAATGGCATTGACAAATAACGTGCTGGCTAGAACGGTCAGTTTTAGATATTGAGTCAGGGATCTATATTTCTTCCTATATTCAGTTTTCCACACGTCGTAGAGTTGCTGTTGTGAGTGGAGGACTTGATGATATTGAATTCAGAAGTCCCAAACACTCCCATCACACTAATGGAAACACTTCTCAATTTCTGGATGTTATCAATAACGAATTCCATAGAAGGATGACTCCTTTATCATCTCGACCTGGTAGTCCCGTTGCTATAAACATTGAAGAGCCAAAGGAAAGCTACGAAATGAAACCGAAATCTGAAAAACTTCCAAATGGCGCTCAGGACGATGGCGATGCAATGTCAGTTTCTATCCGAGTAGTTGAAAAGAAAGTGATCGAACCAGCAGCAATGGAAGTGGCCTCAGTCGCCTACATGATCATTTTTGGATCTTCAGCGAATAATTTTGTGGATGGGATGAGCATGGGAGCGGCATTTTCTGATAATCTATTACGTGGGCTCAGTATTGGAGTTGCTGTGGTATCGCAACAGTTTCCACAAGAACTCGGAACACTTGCGATTCTAATTAAATCAGGATTAGGACTCAAAAAGACACTTCTATTCAATATGGTTCCGATTGTTTTAAGTTTTCTCGGATTCTCTGTTGGCGTGATGTTGGATAGTGTGGATGATTCATATGACGAATACATCTTTGCCATTTCTTCTGGCATGTATATGTACATTTTCTTAGGAACTTTGGTATGCAGCTAACTTTGGAAGGCATCCTAATTTTTGTGTTTTCAGATTCCCGAAGTTCGAGAGTCGACGAATGAATTAATCAAGGAAAATTTTGCGGAGAGTATATTGGTTTCAATTCTACAGGCAGGTGGCATTCTTTTTGGAACCACTTTTATGTATTTCATGAGTCGGGTGAACTCTGTTGATTTTTAAGCAGTATCTGCTTTATTTTTTTCTGTGTCAATCTCTTTTTTCTCCCTCTCTCTCCATCCCCGCTTTGTTATATACTGTACGGGTTCACTAGTTTTTGTAGTATTCTCGTTAAATCTTCTATAAATATGTCAACGTCATTTTTTGAAAAACAGCACCTATTAAAAGAGAAAACAACATAGACACAACAGCAATTATATATTTACATGCGAGTGCACTTATCAAGCCCGTTTTCTAAAGGTGAGATCTTGTCGGTTGGCACTTTTTCATTCTCCGATTCTGCTCCACCAATCGCATTCTTCATTTCTTCATCTCCTACTCGTTCTGGTACTACATTGAAAATAATTTGCATGAACTTAGTAGTCTCTTCTGAAAATATTCCCTAATTCTAGTCATTCCGAAACATAAAATTTTTACCATTGATACTATGAGAAGCGTTTTTGAAAGCTTCCACAGATGGAAGAGCACGATCCCACACAAAAATTATAAAGATGATAAGTCCTCCCAGAAGAATTCCCAGTCCAACAGCTGATGATTTGAATTCATCGATAATACTGATAACTACCATTGATGTGCATACGAAAAAGAAAAGAATTGGCATAATGATTGGAAGTTGAATACGATCCGGATGACGTGGACGGCCTCTGAATCTGAGGTAGAGAAGAGCTGACATGGTGAACGCTCTTTGGGACCATTGTGCAAAAGCCACGTAGTTGATCAACTTGTCCGGGTCTCCCATGAAGGACACCGCCATGGAGATGAGGATCTAAAAATTAGGGAATTTCGAATCTAACTATAAGCAGTTAATGAATAAAACTTACATGAACGAGTAAAGCTACTCTCGGAGAATCACATTTTGGAGCGATTCCTGATATGGCGCTAGGAATGTGTCCTTGTCTGGAGACAGCTTGAAGGTATCTGGAACAGGCACAATAGGTAAAATTTGGACACAGTGGGCACTGAAAATTACCTGCTAGCCGAGAACATTGTGCTGTTCAATGATCCGACAAGAAGGATTGCAACCATCACAGGCATCACAAAAGCAGCAGTTCCTAATGTTTTCTTTGCAAAATCAATGGCTACAGCATCAGATGCACCCATCTCTGGAAGAGATAGAACGACACTGTAGGAGATGTTGACTGCCACGTAAATCACTCCGATACATGTCATTCCAATCACAATGGACAGCGGCATTGTGCGTTTTGGGTTCTCGATTTCTTCAGCTCCAAAGTTTAAAATGTCCCATCCATCATATGAGAAAAGACCAGCAAATAGAGCATTAACAAATGGTCCAGGATTCCAATGAGATCCCGTAAACGGGGCTTGCAGATTTTGATTCCAACCTTTGAAAATGAGAAAGTAGAATCCAGTGATAATAATAAGAAGTGTTGCAGCAATCTTCGCAATTGAAGCCAGAATCGAAAAGCGTTGGACGAAAGTTTTGAGTGAGAAAAAGTTCATAAACATCAGAAGCATGATCAATGAGAATCCCAAAAGTTTCTTGGCCCAGAACTCGGAAGTTGAATCCAATTCCACCCCGGCTCCCTGAAAAACGAAAATCAATCTGAAGATTGCACTTTCTCTTTTTCCAAACCCGAAACACATATTCAGCGAATGTTTGCGCTTGGACAGCCAGTGTCGCCGGATAGTTGATAGTACAACCAATGCACATGAAGGCAAAGGCGACTGGATACCTGAAACATCAAAGAACTGGTCAAAATGTTTCTGAAAAGTGTGAATTTCACATGCCATTTCATGAAGCAAAGGTATGCAAAATCTCCACCGGAAAGACGAATTGAAGTACCAAGTTCGACATAGCAAAATGATCCAAGCATTGAAATAAGAGCCGCTAAAATCCAGATGATGAGTGAGAGACCGACCTAAAAGTTTTCGGTGATTAGGGAAAAAAATTCAAGAAATGCAGAGAGATATGTTACTCCTAGAATTCATTTGGTAATTATTCTGCATGCATTAAATTAAAAGAAAAATACTCACCGATTTGACATTTTTAATAATGGAGGTGGGTGTGATGAAGATTCCGGACCCGACGATATTACCCACGATATACGAAATGGCGCCTAATAGGCCCATTTTCTGGGAACGGGAGTCATCGGGCATTTCTGCAGGGACTCCTGAAATTCAAGAATTTTATGATAAAACAAACAGTAGTTGGTCAAATGTCATTGAAATAGAAAAACGACCTGATAAAGCAACTAAAACTTTTTGAGTTGAAAAGGAAGCATGACTTGAACTACTACTATTCATCGAACTATCATCACTTTCGGTAAAAGGCATTTTGTGGGAATTTTGAAAATAAGATTACCCGAAAGGGGATGACTTTTCAGTTGATGCGTGTTGAATTCGTACGTCAAGACGAAAAAATCTATCACATGCCTCCGGAACAACGAATTAGTGCAATCAGCAGTACGATTAGTTATCACTCCCAGGAGCGCAAAATTTTTCAGGGTGCATTTTGTAGTGGGTACTTGGTCGATGATTTAGTATTCATGATAGAATTTATACTAAATATCATCAATCTGGAAACTAGTGATAAGAAGGTTCAAAATGATCTAGCCCATTTTTTAATATTTTTCGATGATTCTTGAGTATAAATTGTTCTTTTCTAAATCGAAATCAGCACAATTCAACTAACGTAAAGTCTGTAATAGAACGGTCCCTCAACTTTTAACTTTGAGCCGATTTATCTCGGTTCCTGTACAAGATATAAAGAAGTCGTCATGTGATAAATTGTTTATCATAATATCAAAAATATTTTAACAGCTTACTAGGGAATTATCTGAGCATCATTCCAAGTAACACTTCATGACCTATATCATCAAAATGCCCATGAAATTCTGATACTGAATATGTTTTTTGTTTTTGCGAAACGATGGTGAGCTGCGAGAAAGTTAGGTCAAAATATAATTTTCAGTTGATTTCTAGACTGTGTTAGGCTTTTTAAATTTGAAATAAATATATCACGTGTCTCGCGTCGATTTTCAATGCAAAATGCAGCCTAGACATCAACTGAAAATTATATTTTGACCTAATTTTCTCGAAGCTCACCGCCAAAAACAGAAAACATTTTCCGAATTTTAACAATATGGCGGGCTCTTATATTACAGGTTTTACGGTGACTATCGGAAAAATGTGAGCATGCAGCATTTTTTGATAGATCAGTTTCCCTGAAGTATCTACGTCCGCGGCAATTTTATAGTTTTTTTTTCCAACAATGAAGTTGTTAAACATTCCAAGAATTGGTGAGCAGTAATTTTATATTGAAATTACATTTCAGCAAAAAATGTTTTTCGTTGAAGAAAAAGCAACTGAAGCTTCAATAGAATAGATACAACTTTTAAAAGTACCGGATACGCTCTGATATGTAGAGGGATACCCAAGCTTTAAATTTTTCAAACCATATATCTCCTAGCTTGAAAAAGATATCCAAATTTTGTCAATGGATAAAATCTTGAGGATATTATAATAAACAGTTTATTAGTAGATCACATTTTGATATTTTTTATAGGAACAGAGATAAACTAGCTCAAAGTTGACGGTTAGGGTGGCACTCTATTAGTATTATTACGGTATTTTACGTTATCTCAACTTCCAGACTTCTACTTGTCTACAAGTGTTTGGCTAATTCAGAAAATAGCTGTTCAAATTTTACAATAACCCAAAAGTTAACATATAAGAAGATAACCAGAAAAACAATTAAAGAAAAATGGTGATTTCAAAAACTATCCCTAAAAAAGTGAAAACAAAGATCAGTCGATTAGAAATATAAAACTGAAATTGGTCTAGATCGAATGTTTCCACTTTTTCATATCAAAAAGAGGTCTTAAGTATCTATAAAACCCAAAAAATACATTTCAAGAATGCAATAAATTCATGTGTTAAATGCAACATAAAGGTGCTAAAACAGTGAAGTTAAAACCACGCGAGAACAAGCGGTAGGTGATAAGAAAAGGAGCCATCTCGACACGAATTTCCAATTTTTCGGTGATAAAGTACATGTGTAAGTCGGAGCTAAGCACCCAACTGCGTGGTGTTATCAATTCCTGACCAACGGTTGCCTGTCGATTAGTAGACGGAAATTTTAAAGAGAAAGGAAGAAGAAAGAAAAAGAAGCAAAAGAATAAATGAAGGATAGTGAGCAGTTGATAAGCTGATATTCAAATAGAACCACTCACCAAAACAACTCATCGACATGATTCGACAATTAGAACAGGAACAAATAGAAATGTACACCACATGTGGAATGAAAATAATAGGCGAGGAGATCAAAACATTTTGAACTTTTTTGGTCACGAATCAGTTTCAAAAAGGAAGATAATCCAGATTTGCCTGTAGTTGTATGATTGTTTTCCATTTTAAAAAAAGGACAGGTTTTGTTTTTTTTTTTTTCACTTGCTAAAGAATAATACAATGAACACTTTATTTAACATTTTATTTCAGATGTCAAACTTGATTTTTATCCACTAATGTAGAATTTCCAGGAATATATCGATACTCGAACTCGAAAATTGGAGTTTTCGGATCTCCATACTTCACAATTACAAACGGAATATTTGTGGAAGATCGTGTTTTGTTCCACAGGTTGTCATTATCACAGCATACCAATGGGCTGACAATTCTTCGGTCCGTTTTGTATTTCAATTCAACTCCATTATTATCACAGAAATCATGACAATGAAATCCGTAAAGCTTTGTGATTCTGACCTCGATTGTTGAACCTTCCGGGGCCTAAAGTATAGATATTTTCTGCTGAAATATGTATATTAGTTTTACCATGATGAGAACTTTGCTATATTGTGGCATAGTGTTAATGTGTATTCCTTTTAAATTTATAGTTTTAATGTAACTGGCTTGCCATTCTGTTGACGCATTGAAAACAGTTCCATCTGGTTGATCGCACAATTGTCCCTTGAAACCATCAGTACAGAGACACTCATTACAATTTGCTGGATTTTGATATCCCCCATTTTTACAATCAAGTTTTTCTGGATGATTATCACAGTTGCATTCGTAGAACGAATTGAGGAGAATCATATCGTAGAATGCGACACGAAGGCTTCCCATTGTGTAGTTGTATTCGGGATCTTTAGGCCAGCGAGTATGACTGAAAATCAGATCCAGAAAAAAGGCATGAAAGTAAACTAACTCTCGCCAATACAACATCACACTACCGTAATCAAATGGCACTAGATTCACAGTGTTTTGTATATTGTCGTTGTGATCTTCAGAATTCACAAATAGATAGGCATCTCGATCTGTTCTTGCCTGACTATGAGCTATTCCGAGAGCGTGCATTATTTCGTGTACAGCTACTCCGAACTAAAAAGTTGAAAGTTTTTGCTTGTTGTTATTTTTATGCACCCACAGCTGCACAATGGTAAGCGAAAGCCAGAGGTTGATGTCCACCTTCCATTCCAAATTGTGACCAGCAAGAAGTGTCGAGTCCAATTTCAACTGCATTCTCCGCTTCATTGTTGTAATAAAAATTCAAGCACGTATGATTGCTCAGATATCCGAAAGCGTCTCGGAACATGGCTTGCATTTCCAGAGCTAAAAGAATTTTTAAATAATGATGTTAATACTGAATATCGTTACGAAAATCATCTTGGTAATAGTAGTTTATTGTGTTATCAGTCCACTTTGAGTAATCTAGTAAGCCCTGGCGTTTCACCCGAGTTCTGAAATCAATAACCGTGATTTTGAAAAGCTTCACATACTCACCTGCCCTCTCCAGAAGCACAAGCTGCAGTCACAGCAAGTAGAAGCAGAGTTAAGATCAATCTCATGGTTGAGTTGACTGAAAATGGCTCGTATGGATTGGTTTTATAGGCAGAATTTGTTCATGAGTCATTTTATTATAATAAAAGAAAACAGGAAAAGAAGTGGATTGTGTTGCAAAGATTATAAAAACCCATTGGTTCCTTTCATTTTATCATTGAATAGAAGTGTTATATACTTCCATATGCCATCATAAAAACAATATAACAACTACGGTATCTGCGGTGTTGACTCGTTTCGGAAGAGGAACTCAAAGTTGTGATAAAAGTTTATACCGAAAAACCTGTAATAGAAGGGCCCCCACATTTTCAAGTTTAAGCTCAATTATATCAATTCTTATGCAAGAACATTTGTCAATTTACAAAACGCTTCTGATGTTATGATGAACCAGCAAGCTGGTGCGCTTTCGGCGCGATTTAACCCAGTTTTTTAACTGGTTGGTTGCTCCGCTTCTTGTTTTTTCTCAAAGGGTCCCGTAAATCCATATTAATTTTTCAACTTTTTCAAAAGTCAACAGAGTGGCACCGGGACCAACAGACGCGTGTAGCGTTTTATATATAAGGAAAATAATTTATCAGTTGACAACTTTATTACATCTTGCACCGGAACAGAGAAAAAATAGTTCAAAGTTGAAAGTTAGGGGTCCTCTCTATTACAGGTTTTACGGTATGTAGGCGTGAAAGTAATGTGAGTTAGGCATGATATCGAGAGGAAGCGTTTGAATTATAACAAATGAAATTTCGAAATCTCAAGAATTAGTTTTCAAAAAAAAAACAATACAGTAACAGCAAAGTTCGAAAATTTTTGGATTGGCACTATTTCCACACTCCCAATTCTGCACTGATTTGCCTATTGATGCGTTTTATGTTCCAGAAGTATATAATGTGGTTCAAGAATGTTTAAGCGATTCAAGAATGTTTAAGCGATTTACGAATTAAAGGTGCACTACAGAAATTTTGGCTGCCGTGGCCGCAGTAAATTGCGGATTTATCTTTCTTCTGAATAACCTCATAATATGCATGCTGAAATACATGAAAGACTTGAAATCAACATTTTATTAAAGTTAACATTGAAAATTGATCAAACTGTGTTCTTCTCAATTTCCTCGGTCGAGTTTCCTGGCACATATCGGAACTCGAACTTAAATTGAGTTGTTCTTACATCTCCGTAATGAGCAATCACAAATGGATTATTTGTGGAAGAGCGGGTAGTATTCCACAGATTATCATGATTACAGCATACCATTGGACTGACAATTCTTCGATCCGTTTTATATTTTAGCTCTAGTCCGTTATATTCGCACGATAGTTTACAATCGAAACCATTAAGCTCTGTAAGCTTGACTTCGATAATAGATCCTTCTGGCGCCTGGAAATGGATTTGAAACTCGAATAAATCCTGAATACAACTTTCTTACTGTCACATGTGTGAACCTAGTTGATGGCATTGTGTTCCTAGGGATGCCTACATGTTCAGGTGGCGCAAAATAAGCAAAATGCCATTCCGTTTTTGCCTCGATAACAGACCCCATCAGTTCTTCGCATAACTGTCCTGTGAAACCATCAGTACAGAGGCATTCATTACAATTTGCTGGATTCTGATAGCCCCCGTTTTTACAGTCAAGCTTTTCTGGATGGTTATCACAGTTGCAGTCATAATATTGATTGAGCATAATCATATCGTAGAATGCGACACGAAGGTTACCCATTGTGTAGTTGTATTCGGGATCTTTAGGCCAACGGGATTCACTGCAAATGAAAATCAGAAGAAAGAGGCAGGAAAAAAAACTAACTCTCGAAAATACAACATCACACTTCCGTAATCAAATGGAACTGAATTAATAGTGTTTCGCGTTTCATCGTTATGATCCCAGGAATCCACAACAATGTATTCATCCCGGTCACTTCGAGATTGGCTGTGAGCTATTCCAAGAGCATGCATGATCTCGTGAACAGCTATTCCGAACTAAAAAAGGTCCATTGACATTTTAATGATTATCGTATTTCTTACAGATCCACAGTAATACCCAAAACTCAGATATTGTTCAACGGTCTGCATTCCCAATTGCGATTCACATCTGACTCCAGTATGAATTCTCACAACATTTTCAGCACCATCATCATAATTGAACTTTAAGCATGTATGACTTCTGAGGTAATCAAACGCATCTCGGAACAAGGTTTGAAATTCGAGAGCTAAAATTTTATTATTATGAGTAGTTGTTTTGAGTTTGATGATAACATTACGTATGTCGTCATAATAATAATTGAGAGTCTTGTTTGGCCATTTGGAAACATCGGCCAATGCTTGTCTTTTATCTCGATTTCTGGAAAACATTTTTTAAATATAATTTTAAGAAAGAGCATTCACCTATATATCCCCAAAGTTCCAGAAACCGTAAAGGTTATTAGCAGCACCGATAAAACGAACCTCATTTTTGAAGTTACTAAAAACCAATTAGTTGTTTTTATACCGAATTTCAGAGTGACACCTCTGAAACTGAAAAGTCTGAAGTTTTGTGTCTGAACTTTTGAAATTAGAATCAAAATGAAACAGTTCTTTTCAACACTTTTTGGCGCTGTATTCATCTTTTATGTGCTCACTGAAAGACACTTTTGTCATAAAATGAATGTAAAACTACCGTTTTCCGGGCTGCACAGTAATACACTTCTGAGATGTTACTTTTTTATGTACTACTCATAAACATTGTTGTGCCAGTATGTGTTGCAAACGCGAGATACATGCTGAAAATAGAAACTGATGGAGATCTTTGTCAATCTGCCATTGGAATCGGTAGTTAGGACCACTTGTTCAAACTTTCGGATTCTTGTAGCACTGTTGGAACAGTAGTTCATGAACTTATACATGCACTGGGGTTCCTTCATTCTCATCAGAGATTGGATCGTGATAAATACCTGAAAATGAATTCGAAGGAATCGAGAAAAAATAACGCTTTTGATATGATGCAGTATATAAAGTATCCGGACCAACTACTCTTGGTACCGTATGATTATGGAAGCGTTATGCAATATTTTGATGATGCGTGAGTGATAAGGTTCTATTTCCAGAAAAAAAATCGAGTTTAGCAAAGAATACGAACCTAGAGATCCAAGGTACATTCGAACAATGGGATCGGATATTGTCTCGTTTTATGACTACCAAATGATAAATAATCATTACGGATGTTACTGTCCGAAAGAAACTGAAATCTAATGTAAAAATTTTGGATATCCAAATCCATCAAACTGTTATCAGTGCAACTGTCCTTATGGATATGGAGGAGATGACTGTAGCCAGCGTGCCGAACCAGGAGAAGATCTTGAAGCATCTATTGAATGGAAACATGTAACAATAACTTTGGATGCTGGCTAAAAAACTTCATTCAATGGGAAAAAGTATCGCCAGGTTGATCACATATATCATTTTCTTTGGATTATGGTAGAATTTGATACGAAAATTTTTCAAAATTTATTTAATTTTCAATTCAGGCTCCTGCTAACAAAACGATTGAAATCAAAGTTGATGGCTTTTCTGGCGTACAATGTGGATTTGGATGTATGAATGGAGGGTTCGAAGTCAAAATTCTAGAAGATCCTAGAATGACAAGTCCGCGAGCATGTTGCAAAAATTTATCGTTCGAAGAATAACCCAACAATTGTGATGCTCTATAACTCAGAAGGTCTTGATGAATATAAATTGTCGTATAGGTTTATTGACTGAAATATAAAGTAAAGTAATGTTCAATGATTTGTGTTTTAGCTCGTTTCTTTTTTAGCACAGAATAACACTTCCAGTTGTTTGCTTGCACTTTTTTTGCAGTTGAAAATAGTAACTTTTTAAAGTCTAACACTCTTGCGTGCAACGAAGCTTTGGAGAACGATTAACAAAGAAAATACCGTTTTCCGTCCAACAAAAGCCTACTCTGATCGTCCATTTTGGGCTCAATCATCTCGATTCTTGTGAGAGATATCAAAATAAATTACTTATCACAATGTCACCAACATTTTATCAGCTGACAAATTTTTGATGTCTTTCACAGGAATCGAGATTCTCTGAGCTCAAAGTTGACGGTTCGGGTGGATAAACAAATCTTATTTTTCGACCAAAGAATTTAAGCTGACACCTGGTAATTTTCTATTATAGAAAGTTATTCGTATACCGTATTTTCTCTAGTAGAAGCCCACCATAACCGTCAACGTTGAGTTATCTAGATTCCTGTAAAAGATATCAAAATTTTATTAACTGATAAAATGTTGGTTATATTATGATAAATAATTTATCGTTTGACACATTTTTGATATCTTTCCTAGGAATCGAGACAATTGAGCTCAAAGTTGACGATTCGGGTGGGCTTCTTGTAGAGGGAGTACGGTATGTAGACCATTAAAAATTAGATATAAAATCAGATCCATCATACATTTTTTCTATGCGACTTTATGAAAATTTTGAACAACTTATTTTTCCAAACAAATGGGCCTTTTTTCAGTTGTTCAACAAACCATTCCGTTTTTAATTTAATTTAATTTGTTTATTGATCAGGTGTAATAAAACATTAGAGGGCAGGACATGAAAGACTCAGAAAAAAAAAATTTTTCGTTCTTTGTACTTATTGAATAGTATTTCGTATTCTGTCATATAACTTTTATTATCTACCTCCTCAAAGGAGTTACTGTTTTCATAAAATGTAATTAAGAACGAAAAGTGTCTTACTGTATTTGAACAGTCATGTTTCGATCACTTCTTATTTCGATTCTGTTGATTCATGATATTTTTTCGGAAAATGTAGTTTTAAACTTCGGGAGCCACAACAAACATTCTCATGGGAGCCGAGCTAAACGACAAGTCATAATACGAGGAGAAGATCAGGACCAATACAAATGGCCCAATAATACTGTGCATTATTACTTTGATGAGGAAAACTTTGGTTAGTTCCCTTTGTGTCTTTTCATTCAAGATAAGATTTCAGACTTCTCAATGAAAGAAACAATCCTTCAAGCGATGAAAATGCTATCTTCGCATACTTGCATCAAATTCTCTACTGAACCTTCAGACGTCATCATTCGAATGGAGAGCGATTCAGACAGGAATTACTGTTTTTCCGAAATCGGACATGTCCGGGAAAACCAACAATTTAGTTTTACATCTAGTTGCTACTCCGTCGGACTTGCTGTTCATGAGATCATCCATAGTTTGGGATTCATGCACGCTCATCAGAGAGCCGATAGAGACGAATATCTTCATTTTGTGATGGATTTAGATGGAATGTCTTTGCAAGACAGACAACAATATGCTATATGGGAGCATCAAATCCTATTGGTTCCGTATGATTATGGCAGTGTTATGCAGTATGCTGATGCAGAGTTTGTTTAGTTACCTAACAGATAAAGGGAATTAATTGAATTACAGTGATAACTACTTTCCAATCAATAAGAATCGATTTATGTATCAAACGATGGGATCAGAAGTTGTTGCATTCTATGATTATCTAATGATCAATAAGTACTATGAATGTTCATGTGGAGATGATGCACTGAAATGCCAGAATTTTGGATACCCCAATCCATCGAATTGTTCTCAGTGTAACTGTCCTTACGGATTTGGAGGTGATGATTGTAGTCAACGAGCAGAACCTGGAACTACGCTTCAAGCAACAAAGGGGTGGAAAAACACAACTATCTCATTAGATGCAGGATTCAAAGATGTTAACCATTTAAGAATGAGGCAGATAGATTACATTTATAGTTACTTGTGGATAACGGTATGGTTCTTATGTTTTACATTAAAACCTCCCAATTCCAGGCACCTGAAAATAAAACAACCGAGATTCGTGTGCTCCAATCCGAATCAGGAAAATGTCTCAGAGGTTGCGGTAGAGGTGCGATTGAAATAAAGACAAACGAGGATCCCAGACTGACAAGCCCTCGTTTCTGCTGTAACGAATCGAAAACCGTTAGATCCAGTCATACTCCTACAGTAGTGATGGCTTATAACTCTGAAGGACTAAATGAGTACACAATTGCTTATCGTTATGTGGACACATATCAATAAAATACATTCATTTTTCAATGTTTGCTCTTCTTGGATTGATCGACTTTTTCGCCCCGCCCACTTTACACAGAAAACATAGTGATGCGCGGAACCCGTGAGATGTCGGTTCATCGCCCAAATGACCCTCCATCCCTTCTTCACCTAAATTAGCTTTGCGCTGGGGCGATAACGTGACCAATGAGGCTTTGCCGAGGTGCGTTTATTGCTGGTTGAAAACTTTTCCCAATTGCCCGCGATGTCCCCTGAAACATGGGTGACATACGCAATTTTTGAACGCCTCTAGGAGGCAGCAGAACTTTTTTTCAGGTGGTTTGTAAATAGCAGGCTCTTATGTCCCACTGGATGGTTTGATTCCTGACATCTTTCCGCCTCTCATTTGCTCATTTTTTTCGTAAATACCACTTCGACGACTACAGACCCATTGACAAATATCCGACTCCGAAAGCTACATTATCTTTTGAAAAACGCTGTAGTTCCTTTCCCCGGAATAGAGGGAGGAGTCAAGGGGCGGAGCCTAAATTGTAAACATGGCACGGTTTTTCTCATGACTGTATGCAATTTTGTTTTTAAAACTGTGCGGCTGAACCATGCCAGGCTTGCAATTTAGGCTGCGCCCCTGACTCCGAGCACAGAAAATGTTTTCCTCTGAGATTATGAAGCCTCCAAGTCCGGAGACCCCGCGAATTCCGGGGAAAATTTTTCCTTGGAAATGTGGGCGGAGTCACGGGCAGGAGCCTAAATTGCAACCCTGCACAGTTTCGCCGCTTGGTTTATTAGCACATTTGGATATGGTTATGAGAAAAACCGTGTCAGGGTTGCAATTTTGGCTCTGCCCCGCGACTTTCCCAAAAAAAATTCTTTCCCGGAATTTGCGGGGTCTCGATTTGTCACTTCGGCAGGCCGTGCGTCCGTGTTTCTCGATGCATTTTTTCTTCACCACCGCCCCTATTTGGAATGCAATTGTAAGGAACACTCCCCAATTTTTAATTCCCGGTCAATTTTCTACTCTAATCCAATCTTCCATCACCCGGTTTTAGTGTCTGCTTACCTTTTCACCTCTCTTAATATCTTGCCAACCTTACATGTCTACTATTTTCTTCCCCATTCTCTAGGTTCATCTCGTTAGGGATTTTTTCTAGAACTTCCGTTATAACTTTTTGTGCCATATTTTCTTCTGCTCAATAAATTATTATTATAATGACTTATTTAATTAATTATAATGAATTATTATTAATTATTATTTTTAATTATTATTATTAATTATTATTGAATTATTATTTGAATTATTATTATAATGAATTATTATTATAATGATGTTGTCAGTAGAATAAAATGGATTTATTTTTTGGTTTCTTGTAAAACAGAGAGAGAAAAAAAAGATTTTTATAGACAAGTAAGACTAAGATTCAAATCGAAAAAAATCAATAAAACAATTAATAAGTAGAGCCACATGTTTCTTGAACCAGCTTCTCGACAGCGACACATTCCGCATGGAACATAGTTTTCTCTTGCCCAATTTCAGCAATTTCCATTTCAACTGCTTCCACTTTCTGGCGAATTGCAGAGCGCAAGTATTGGGTTTTCTCCTCCGCTTCCTTCTCAATCTTCGCCATTTTATCCTTCTCCTCCTTGATTTCTTGCTCCAGACTGCCATCCAAATGAAGTTTCTTCATTAACACCTCCTTCTCGTTTTCCAGCTCATCGTATCGTTTCTCCTGCTGCTGACGAGCCGCCTTCCATTCGTCTCGTTCGGCACGGCGCGTTCTCTCGTCGCGCCCCTCTTTTTTCTTTGCCTCGCACAACATTTCGTTCTCGATTTGGATTCGTTCTCTGTAAAAATTACATAATGAAGCTGGAAATGGAAATGTGAATTTGTGCACTTACTGCGCAGCGGCAAACTTGTCGGCAGATCTTGATTTCTCCGTATCCAAATCTAGTTTTCTTTGGTGCATCTGACGGCTGATTTCTGTCACCCAGACGGTATTAAGAGTCTCCCAACACACTTTGAGCTGCTTCTCATCGGCTGGCACTGGCATAGGATCGAGATTCAGCTGAACGTTTAGGCCGGAGAGGAGCTTGGTGATGTTCTCAATGATTTGCAGGAATTTCGCTTTTTGCTCCTTGAAACTATCGTCATTTTTCATCCGCCACATTTCTTTGGACACTTCATCTAACTCCGCTTGCAACTCCGCCACCATCTCCTTATCCTTGCTATTCTCCAGATTCATCTGACGGACTTCTTTTCCACTGCATCCATGGATCATCTTCTGTTGCTCAATCCGATCCTTCAACTCGTTCACCATACGCAACAGCTTCTCTTTCTCCAACACTTTGGACTCCAGCTCCCCTTTCACTTTAACCATCTCAGCATCCTTGTGCTCCTTGACACGTTCAACTGAGTCCAAATACTCGGCAGCTTTGCGAATATCATCTCTCATTCTGGCGATATCCTCCACATACGTCTGCTCTTGTCCTCTCTCCGATTCGATTTCATCGCAATCGAAAAGAAGTTGTTGAAGAACGTTTTTCGCATTACTCGCCACATCCTCGTATTCATTCGAATTCTCGAAATGCTGTCGAAGCTTATTCTTGGCGTCTTTCCAGAACTGGGAATCCTTGTCTTCTGTACCCTTTCTATCATTTGTATAATCCTTATAGATAGAAGCGAACCAAGAGTAGTTGAGTACCTTTTCTTGGACTTTACTCTGTTCCAGGAAGTCACCGAAAAGGATTCCTTGAGTATTCGCTGCAACCGTCGTGTTCATTTTAATAACGTCGACAAGCCACGAGAGAGCATCTAACAAGTGTGGCCATCCGTGACTGGCGCCCATCGGCTGATAGTAGCTATTCTTGAGTGGATATGGATATCCAAGTCCCTTGAAAATCTGAGTGACTTCATCCTCAAGTCTCGCTGGCTCTGGATACTCATAATCCTTGCTGAGATGTTGATACATTGACTCGAAAAGAACGATGAACTCTCTCCTGCTGCCTGGAGCCCGGATGCTGCGCTCTGACGGTGCTTCAGCTCCATCGGTCTCCACGAAAAAGTTGTAGATTTTTTGAACATTTGCAGCTTGAAGGGATCTCACATCTCTTGGTGGAATTGTAGATCCTTTTTGGAACAGAGACGGGCGACTCTGGCCGTGGAGTGACATGCTTGGACGGGCATCCGTTCTGAAATTTAGTTTTTTTTTCTGTTGTTATTCTGACAAGATGATTTTTCATACTTTCTGACGGACGATAAGCCATGATCTGTGAATCGTTTGGTTGGCGTGATGGCGAGCGATTGCCGGCCGTTCAAATTCATACCACCCGTTTTACGCCGTTCACCGCCAAACATTTTAACTCTGAAAAATCAGCAAAACATATTTAGAGAAAGAGAATGTCTGAAATTAAAGTTGTTGGAAATCGCGAAAATTCATTGAAAAGGCGAAGACAAATTTCAAATCTCATTCTTGCCGCGCATTCCGCGCAGATGCAAACGCGCTCTTTCTGCACGGGCGAGAGGGAGAAGAGACGGAGAAAGGCTTTTTTAATGCTTCGCAAAAAGTGTTTCTCTTTTCTGTTTTTTTGAAATAAATAGTTTTCCGAATTTGTCGAAAACTTTTTTGGTTTTTTTTCTGTTAACAATAATTTTATTGTCTACGAAAAATATTGTTTCATACCTCTTTCCCGGTCATCTGTATTTCCATTTAATCAATTTTTACAAATTATAATTTCTTTCCAGATGGAGGTAGCGCTGTTCGAAGTCGGAGATATTTGTGTGTGTCTCTACCAGGGAAAAACTCCTTACGAAGCGAAAGTGATAGAAATCAAGAAGATTCAGGGAGTGCAAAACTATATAGTTCACTACAAAAATTGGAACAGTCGATACGATGAAAAGATTCCATTCGGTCAAGAGGAAGGAAAAATCTTCAAGTGCACGATGGAAGAATTCACTGAAAAATACGGAGGAAAGATTCCAGGACTTCATTCAGGTCCAGCGGATGAAGCTTCTGGTGCAGGGCCATCTGGAAGTGGTCCAGATGGCAAATCCCCAGATGGAACACTGAATAAATTGAAGACACCGACAATCACTTCCACCAAAGAATTGTTCACGAAAGAACTCATAAAGATATTGGTAGACGATCACGAAAAAGTCTGTCATGGATTCATCACCACAGTTCCAGCTCAAGTACCTCTCGATCAAATTATTGAAGAAGTACGCTTTTAGAATTTTCAAATTTAAATTGTCATATTATTGATTTTCAGTACATCGAAGCCGTGGGAGGACAGAAGCAAGAAAGTGCTGGTCAGCCCGAGAAAAGTGAAGCCAAACTTATCAAGGTGGATACAGCTCACGGGATCGCCAAATTCTTCAACGCTGTGTTTGGGTAGGCTCATTGATGACCTGGAAACAGTACTCAATGACCGTTTGTTCCTTCTTCCAGACATCAACTGTTGTACAGCGAAGAACGCCTTCAATACAACGATTTAGCAAGGCAAAAAGCTGTCGAAAAAGGAGTGAAAATAGAAAATATAGCTAGCGTGCCAGCTGAACTGTTCCGCCCTTCTGAAGTCTATGGGATAATTCACTTGTTGAGAATGCTCTCGAAGCTTCCAGAACTAACGAGGCTGATCAAATGGAACGAGCATCTCCTAAATGTGAGAGAAATTTCGAATTTTGATCATTGAAAAGTATTCTGTTTTTTCAGCTGTTCATGTCAGAAGTTCGCGATTTCTTGGAGTTCCTCGATAAAAATTCCAGCAAATATCACAGTGGAGAAGGATGTTACGAGACAGAAGGAGGTGAACATCGTCGAGCAGTAGCTGCTTCCCTTAAGTAATTAAGACACATTCTCTGAGAGAATTGAGATCGAGTCAACAGGCGATGGCAATGGAAAAATTCAAAATGGTCGTAGAAGCCTGATATTGTATTTGGTGGGTATAGGGGCTACTCTAAGACTTTTGACCATGGTGACCATAGTACACGCCCCCTCCTGGGCGCGATGACATACCGTAACCCTGAAAAATTATTTTTGTTCAAGATAATGATATCGACCCAAATGTTTCAGATTTCCGTTCCTGGTACTATTATGACCATTTTTTGTGTTGGGACCAATTTTCTACAGTAATCCTGAAGTAGAGAAAATTGCACTTTTTTGAATTTTTTGGAATTTTTTTTCACTTTTTTGGAAATTTCTCAAAAATTTTCCACTGTTTAAAAAACCAAACTCTAATAGTTCGATACTATGGGCCTGCCTACAGTTTAATACCATAGTGCCATAAAAAAATCCGATGCCCTCAAAATGGTTTTAGTCGAAGTGCGTAAACACCATGTGGGGGATTACATGGTAACTAAAATTCACCCAAAATCGACCATATCCAATTTTGACCAAATTTGTATCAGATGTAGTATTTTTGCTGGGTAATATTCTGGCAAAGTTACAAGATCCGATCTCATCGTCTTCGTGCATTTTTAGAAGCTCCAAAAAAGCGGCGAAAATTGCTTCGAAGTCCATTTTCAGTGGAAAACTAACACAAAAAATGGTAATAATAGTACCAGGAACGGAAATCTGAAACATTTGGGTCGATATCATCATCTTGAACAAAAATAATTTTTCAGGGTTACGGTATGTCATCGCGCCCAGGAGAGGGCGTGGACTATGGGTACCATGGTCAAAAGTCTTAGAGTAGCTCCAATACCCATCACATACAATATCAGACTTCTACGACCATTTTGAATTTTTCCATTGCCATGGTGATTTCGAGTTTCTCAGAGATTGTGTCTTAACAACGTCCACGATCGCAAAAAACAGAAATCTCTCTTCGCATGATCTACATTTTCTTTAATAAGCTCCCTTTTTCTTCCCATTCCAAATTGATGATTTCGATGATTTTTCTGGTATCACTGTTCCGATTCAGATCAATCTCATCACCCGCCTTTCGAAGTATGTATTTTATCCAGTTTTAGAGGAACTCATTGCTTTTAGATTAGATTTTCTCTTGTCCGTCATTTCCTTCCCGATTTCAAATTCTGTCATTTTTAAAGACTGAAATTGTTTTTATTTGTGATGCTAAATTTTCTTTTTGACATGAACACTTTTGAAAAAAATGATCATCCCATCGTTTTTGTATCCTTTTTAATTTCCTCCACCTTTGCTTTGACGCCGAAGCGGAAACTCTGAATGATCTTTTCTCTCACTGGTCTCGTGAAGCAAACCATTGAAACGGTTGCAGCTGTTCCATGATAAGGCATCAAAATATAGACGAACTGATATTTCGCTAAAAATTTCTGATATCAGAATGGATAAAACATGTGCTTACTATCAAGAGGCTCATTTCCTATCGAAACTTTTAGAAATTCAGACACTGGAAATATGAAAAACATTGAATTAATTACTGCTTGTATTAAAACACTGAAGAAGGACATTTTCTGAATTTCGATCGTTTTTTTGGATGCTACTTTTCGCAGAGCACGGAGCCGGAATGGTATTGTGATTACTGATATAATCACCAGGAATAGTGTAGTTGTAGTGACAGAACAAATTGATACTAATGAATAGAGATAATGAGAATCTGTGATTGGTGGGAATACGAATACATTGTTACAAGAAATAAGCTGGGATATTGGTGTTTGGGGGATCTGAAAGTACAAAAAAATCGGAGATGAAGAGAAACTCGTGGCCGTGGCCGAAGGTCCCACAACGATAACTACAGTACCCTAAAAATGTTTTTATTTTCTGATTTTTTTTCTCTCGATTTCCGTACGTCTTCAGTCATTTTTTCAGTTTCGAAAATTTTAATTTTCGACTTGTTTGCTGAAAAATAACAGAGAAATCGACGACAATTAGTAAAAACGAGAAAATACGCCCACAAAACTATGTTTAGGTTACTGTTTTTGTCGTTGTGGGACCTTCGTCCACCGGTGTTTCTCTTCCACAACTCCGATTTTTTGTACCAGTATTACTTTCGTCCGGCAGTGATGAACCTTGCGGTCGGAAATTTATTTAAAGGCGTACCGTAGGTACAACAGCGACAACAGCTACGGTTTTTTAATAAATACATGAGTCTTCGATACCGTATTTCAAAATTATTTCACTCAATACTATTTAAATCAATTTCGAAAAACGGTGTCGAAGGCGCATGCATTCAAAAAACCGTAGCCGTTTTCGCTGCTGGACCGACGATGCATCTTTAAATAAGTTTTCGGTCGCAAGGTTCATCACCGGCGGACAAAAATAAGAGTCAGTTTTCAAACTTCAAACTTGAGAATATTCCGCTTTGTATTGTTTCTGTTTTTCGATTGCATGTGGCGTGCTTCCAGCGAAAAATAAGACAATAACAAGAATGTTCATCCGAAATATGTACACCAAAATCTTAATAGGATCGAATTTGCTTTGATCCGGTCTTGCTGCTTCCAGGCGATATCTTAGAAGTTCAACGGTGGATAAAGCCGCGTCTGAAACATCCATAGATTACGAAGCGTCTGGTTTTATTCTTACTAGTTATGAGAATAAGTTCAATATTGATAGCAAGGACTCCAGGAACATCCAAATACATCAAGAAACCAGCAAAACGATAGATTGGAAATTGAGTGTACGGTACAGGTATAGCGAGAAACGAAAAGTACATTTGGGATACAAAACTACCGATTGTATGCCATAAAAGAAGTTTACTGAACGACTTAAAATTCTCGTTTTGTTTCTGGTATAATGCGCGGAAGGTAAGAACATAAGGAATCATTGAAACGATATGTGGATATCTGACAATATCAGAGTATAGTTCCGGTGCAGGTTCGAAACAATTCATTCTGAAATAACTAAAATTTAGAAATCCAAGTTATTATACTGTTCAAATTAAATGATCCTAATTGAATCACTCTATTAACATGACCAACTTTTGAGTCATTTCTGGAGGCAAGTCATAAATTGTGTGCTCCGTTTGCAACATAAAGAACCAAAACATTACTAAAATCTAATTTTTTGTAATTTAATTGCTTTATCATATATATCTCATGACAATCAATCGATATTTGAACAGAAAATATACAAACCCCCTGAAATATATGTACATTTTAATGACCCAAAAAAGAAACAAAAAAGGGTCAAAAAGCCCATATAAAGGTGGAAACTGCCCATTTTATAACCAAAATGCGTGTTTCCATTGTTCTCCTTCTTCTCCTATCCATCATTTCTCTTTCGTTTGGAAATGAAACTACTGACAGTAAATCACTATCCGGAAAAGTGGGTTTGAAACAATAAAAATCGTTTCAAAAAACTTTTATAGAAAAAATTGGTCCCCAAAGATTACGCAGGATCCGAAGCACACTCAACTGATCCAGAGAAGATGAAGAAAATGCAAATGCTGCAACCAAAGTTTCGATTAATGAATTGATTTCGAAATAAATTCAAATGAATCCTTTACAAGCGAAATCATATTCTTATTTTTCATCAACAAATCCTCTTCAATTCAGCAAATGTATCGCTTTCTCATATCAGAACGCTTCAGTTCCTGGTGTTCAAAAAAGTCGTCAACGAACTAATCTCATTCATTTGCCCTTTCGGCCATAAATTTATCATCACTTTTGCATGATGAGTCTTTTTTTCCAGTTTTCTCTCTTCTTCTCACTTCCTCTTTTGCGTAATTGCCTCGCATGCCAAGTGTAATTCGGATACCCCTACCCGCCCACAGTACAACCTTGGGAAACGGATTCTATAAAAGACAGGTTGGCAAACGTTTTCATCAGTTCTTCAGACATGGAGTTCGAGCAACGCATCAAAGCATACCGTTTTGTGGCCTATTCGGCTGTCGCCTTCTCGGTTGTTGCCGTTCTTTCGGTATGCATCACTCTTCCAATGGTGCACAACTATGTTCACCATGTCAAGAGAACCATGAACCAGGAGGTTCAATTCTGCCGTGTAAGTTTCAATATTTCTTTCCTATTTGACTTCTTATTCATGTCATTAATTTCAGGGATCCGCCAAGGACATCTGGTCTGAGGTCAACCAACTCAAGAGCATTCAACATGCCAACAGAACCGCCCGTCAAGCTGGATACGATGCTGGAGTGAACGGAGGATCCGCCTCTGCTGGAGGATGTGATGCTTGCTGCCTGCCAGGAGCTGCTGGACCAGCAGGAACTCCAGGAAAGCCAGGACGTCCAGGAAAGCCAGGAGCACCAGGACTCCCAGGAAACCCAGGACGCCCACCACAGCAACCATGTGACCCAGTCACCCCACCACCATGCCAACCATGCCCACAAGGACCACCAGGACCACCAGGACCACCAGGACCAGCTGGAGATGCTGGAAGCAACGGAAACCCAGGATCCCCAGGACAAGATGGACAACCAGGAGCCCCAGGAAACAAGGGACCATCTGGACCAAACGGAAACCCAGGAGCTCCAGGAGCCCCAGGACAGCCAGGACAAGATGCTCCATCCGAGCCAATCACTCCAGGAGCACCAGGACCACAAGGAGCCCCAGGACCACAAGGACCACCAGGAGCCCCAGGACAACCAGGACACGATGGACAACCAGGAGCTCCAGGACCAAAGGGACCAAATGGAAATCCAGGACAACCAGGAGCCGATGGAAACCCAGGAGCCCCAGGACAATCTGGAACTCCAGGAGGTGCCGGAGAGAAGGGAATCTGTCCAAAGTACTGCGCTATCGATGGAGGAGTCTTCTTCGAGGACGGAACTCGTCGTTAAGCATTCATATTCTATTTCAAATAAATAATTTTCAATTTGAAAAAAAGTGTACTTTATTCAGAAAAAATTTAGCTTAAAGTTCTAAAAAACAGGTTGAATATTTCGTCCAATCTTCGACAAATTACATTTAATTACACGTCTGGCAGCTGAAAACGGATGTGTTATAGCGAAGTGGTGCTATTTGATCAACTAAACGAATTCCTGGAAATTAGGTCAACTTATCCAATTCTTATTCAAAAAAAAAACAGAAAACTATTCATTTCGTCAACGATTTCTTCTTTATGAAAATCTAATGAACGAATCTTGCACAATACCAACTTCTCCATTTCTTTTGAACTTGAGTCATGTTTTAGTTTGTTTAACAGCTCCTGTTTACATCACCACTTGCTATATTTTAGTCTTCAAATGTTCTCCGTTTTTCAGTCAGTATCGGATTGTCCTCCTGCGACATATATTTACGTGAGTGTTATTCAAAGTTGAAAGAGGGAAATAGTTTTTTTCTAGATGCATATTCATGGAATACTTTGTGGACATCATCTGGCAAATGACTGTAGTTGTTCCCTATTCAGCGTTTTGTTCTGTGGGAACCGGACATCGTTATCCAGTTTTCATGTTTTCTATTGTTGTCGCTGGTCTTTGTGCGACTGGAGTTTCAATAATGCATATGTTTCAGTATCGAATGAATGCAGTAACAGATGATTCAATTCGAATCTTGAAAAGTATAATAACGGGTGTAAAGTTCTATCACTACTTTATGATGACGTCATGTCTGTGTCTTCTGATTGCGTCATATAATCATTTAGCAGATCAAAAAGCATTCAAAACGAATGTCCAATATGTACGAGACAATCTATTATATCAGAAAATTCAAACTAAACTTTTAGAAATTCGGAAGTGTTCCATCTTACATCTGGTGTGACAATTGCATGTTCATAAACACTGATTCAACTACTGTCCTCATTTTTGTTGGTCTTGGAGCTTCAAGTCAACCATTAGCTGCAGTTTATTTTGGACTATCTGTATATGCTTTGAAACTTGGACTCCAGAAGCTTCGAAAGTCGTTATCCCAACGAACAATTACAACTCAGAGGAATTTCTTGAATAGTCTCTACCTTCAAACTGCAGTTCATGTAATTTTCATATCTGTCCCACTTGGTATATTTTTCCTCACCTTTATTCTACACATTCCTTCTAGTGAAATGTGTAAGTGTAGCTTATCTTGCCTTCAAAAACTTTATCAGAGTCTTTATCAGATATGAGTTATATTCCAATGGCAATGTTTACCCAACATGGATCCCTATCAGCTTTAGCTCTTCTAGTGTCTAACAAACCACTCTATTCGGTGTTCACAAAAACATGTATGGGTTCAACATTAAAAACAAGGTAAAATCTATAATTCCAGTTCTTCGAATGAAAACCAACATCAGAGAAACGGACAGAGTTTCGGACATCAGAGGAGCGGAAAGAGAACACTCCAGTTGGAACAGAACAGCTGTCAGAGAAAACGTTATGAAATAAATAATTCAACTTTGTTTTAAATACAAGTTCTGCTGCCTCCTAGAGGCGTTCAAAAATTGCGTATGTCACCCATGTTTCAGGGGACATCGCGGGCAATTGGGAAAAGTTTTCAACCAGCAATAAACGCACCTCGGCAAAGCCTCATTGGTCACGTTATCGCCCCAGCGCAAAGCTAATTTGGGTGATGAAGGGATGGAGGGTCATGTAGCCGGTGTACCGACATCTCACGGGTTCCGCGCGTCACTATGTTTTGTATGGAAAGTGGGCGGGGCATGTGCAATATTCGAAGGTTGAAGATACATTTTTTTTGTTTCAAATGTTGATAGTAAAACCTATCCATAGAGAGGGAAAGGGCTCCGCGTCCCTTCAAAACTGCGACATTTCGAAACCAGTCATTTGGAAACCGTGGTAATACAGGCGAATGAGGAGATAGAACAAACTCTGAAATTCGAGAGAATCGAAAATTTAGTTTTAAAATAAAGTTTTGGAATTTTTCGAGTTTCAGACTGTGTTCTATCAGAAAAAACATTTTTGAAATTATATACATATAACTGTTTTTGTTGTCTGATATTTATCTATTCGCCTGTGTTACTACGGTTTCGAAATGACCGATTTCGAAGTGTCACAGTTTCGAAGTGCCAGGAAAAGTACACTAGCAATCCTAAATGCTGTTTCTTTAAACCACGTGCTCAAATAGCTGTCCATAACTAACGCCTCCAGATAGAAGGAGGATAGAAGTTCTTAATCTTAGGCCAGATTAAACAGGATGCCTTAAAGACGGATTATAATCGAAATTGAAATTTTCTATCATCATTTTGCAATACATGAAAATTCATGGAAATCCATTATTTTGATCAGATGGATGTAAACTAACGGGGAGCTCATTTTATCCCCTTATCACTTTCACTTTTCTCTCTCTCTCTGCATATCCAATCTCTATTCAATATTTCCTTATCCGGCTCTTGTTCGCCGTTTCTCTCCTATCTCTTCTTTGTCATGCTTCGCTTGGCATGTCTGCTTCACGTATAAATACACGGCTGGGATTTCAGAGCATCATTAGTTTTTTGTCTATTTTTATATTTTATTTTAAGCGCTTTAATTTTCCTTCGATTTCATAAAATATTGTTTATTGATCGAGAAGCCTTCCAGAAATGTCCGATCAGCATAAAAGAGTTCACCCCAAAGATCCCGATGAAAGTCGATCACCACGAAACGGGAAGTGCTCCAAAGATGACGTTGCTTTTGATTTGGAGAGATTGATTTTGGAGAATCGTTCATTCAACGACGAGAGAGACAACATTTATGAAAAGATTGCAGAGTATATCAAAGGAACGGACGTGGTTTCAGTAAGCGTCGAAGAGTACATCAACCTTCACGCACCGTATCTATCCCAAGAAATTCATAGAGGTATTGGAGCCAACGTCTGGGCGACTGAATTCGCAAAGGCGAAATTGGGTGAAGTCTATCCCGATTGGGATGTCCCACGTGAAAACGATCCTAGACTTCCGAAACCGTCTTGGGAAATGACAAAAGAAGAAGAAGAGAAGATCCTTGGTCCTATTGACGAATACGATCTGATAACAGATGCATCTCTGCTGAATGAAGATATTCCTGAAGCTCCAGTTGATCCAAATATTCCAACAACTTCAGTTCCAAGACGACCAACAATGTTTCTGTCTGTGAAGGATGTGGATAGACAACGAGATAGACGGAGAGAATGGGAAGATGATGTTGGAGAAGATGGACTTCAGAAGTTGGTGATTCGAGAGGCCGAGGAGACTGGATCCAATTCTCGAAATGTTCCAAAAAAGAAACGACGAGTCCCATAATATTTGTATGGTTTTATTTACTTTTTTGAATTGGCACATCTTGGAAAAATTTTTATGACAATATAAATAAGATACTTGAGTTTACCTTCTTCTTTTACTTTTCTAACAAGAAAGCAAACAATCTACTCCGAAAAACTTCATAACAAAACAATTTGAAAAACGAAGGAAAGAATGAGAATTCTGAATATCAGAATAATGAATTTTAATACATTTGAACTAAACATTGTTTTAATTACTCCTGCTTCTGTCGTCCTTTGAAATCGTTCATTGATTCGTTGGTTCCAAAGAAGTCAGCCATGAGAACTTGAGCTTCGATTGGGAGAAGACCGATCAATGCGAGAATTGTGTAGGATGCTTTTGGCATGCACAACAATGGACGGTTGGTGAGAATCGCCTCCATGATACATTCAACAGCATAGTTGGCTTCGAGGATCGGGAACAAGGCTGGGCATCTGAAATGTAGGAAAATTACTTGTATAGAAAAACATCTAGCTGGGGCTTACTTCGTGGTAACTCCATGGAACATTCCAGTGTCAATGAAGAATGGACAGACCAAAGTAGTGTTGACTCCGTACTTCTTCTGAGCCAAAATCTCCATAGCAATTGAATCGTGGCATCCGATGGCTCCGTGTTTCGAAGCGCAGTAATCAACGAGTCCGACGCATCCAGTTTTTCCAGCCATCGAAGCGATTGTTACGAGATGACCGCTATCCTTGGCAAGCATTGATGGAAGGAAGTTCTTGGCAGTCTGAAATAGTTCTTTGGAAATTTTTAAAAATTAGTTATTACATAGAAGAGAGCATTGGTGTTGACGGCCATTGTTTTTTCCATCAATTCATCTGGACAATCAAATAGTTTCTTTCCTGAAAATTTGACATACATGAAGTTGGATAAGAAATGATAACGAATTACCTGTCACAATTCCTGCGTTATTAATTAAAATATCAACGTCTCCAACAGCATCCTTTGTCAATTTTGCAACTCGATGAATATCTTTGTATTGTGATAAATCAACCACAAACACGTTGGCAGTTCCTCCAGCCTTTTCAACTTGCTTCTTTGTTTCCTCTGCACCATCCTTATTAACATCCCAAATGACAACCTCTGCTCCAATTTTAGCAAATTCGATGGCCATCAGTCTTCCGATACCACTTCCAGATCCAGTGATCAACACCTTCTTTCCTTCTACAGACTTTCGTGGGAGGATCCCATTTGGTAGAAGATTTTTGAAAAAGTTGAGAACTATGAAGAATAAGGTCCCAAAGACCATTTTAGCACCGTCTATTATTCGCTCCATATTCTGAAAAAAATGATCGATGAATCAAGAAAAAAAACGAGATGATCAAGGCTGAAAAAAAGATGGAGTGTTGCGAGATGCAACAGACGGGTCAAATGGACGAATGTGTTTGTTGATTCCGTTATTTTCTAGGGCAGCGAGATAGTGAGATACGCAGATAGAGAGACAGAATGGTTGGTCTTGGCTAGAGTTGTAAAGTAACAATGGATTGCTAGACTCTAGCGAATGGTCAGAAAACATTGGCAAGAAAGAAGACCTGGAGCCTAGAGTTCTGTAAAGCAATACGTGTTAAAAATGGGGTACAATGTAGAGAATCTTTTTTGAAGTAGCGGAAGGGAACCAAGTAATTCTGAAAATCAATCACAATACCGTCAGACCTGTAGTAGAAGAGCCCCTTAACTTCCAGCTGATTTCTCTCTTTTCCTGTCAAAAATATAAGAAAGTTGTCAACTGATAAACTGTTTACCATAATTTCAGAAGTGGTTTGTGAGTTGAAACATTTTTAATATCTTGCAGAGTAATTTCGATAACTCACGTCAAACTTGACAGCTGGGGGCCCTTCTATTACAGGTTTTACGATATATGCAAATTTGAGAGTCAACGATCGAAAGAATATCGAGAGAAAGAGAAACGATAAATGAGTAGACGACAAAAACGTAGATACTGATTAATGGGTAAAAGAACAAAGGGAGGCCAGCCAGATGGTTATGTACAAGATGCCCAAGATCAAGATCTAATGGGTGGGAGGTCAATATGTGTGTTGTGGTGTGGAGGTGGGAAAACCAGGGAATGATTGAGTGTGAAGACGAATGTTTGGGTAACTCCTAAGGACTATGGTAGTTTCTCGTCGAGAATTGGAAGACTACTTTTGATTCGAGTAGCGGTATGAATCCGAATCCGATTATTTGAATATCTCACTCACAATGTTGGTGTATTATCTTTTGAAATTTTTTTTCAAAAACTGAAAACATGAGACTTAAATCAAAGAAATTTTAGGAAAAGTTCTAATTTTTTAAACAGAGAAATAATAATCCGAAGAAAATTGTCTGGGAGGATATGATGTCTTTTGGGAAGGTAATAAAATGCCTCTTGGGGGAAAATAATGTTAGAATCGGATTGAGATAATCGGTTCTATTTTTACCTTTTTTACCTTTGGAGTACTAAACAATCTTCCTTGGTTTTAGGAAAATAATATTGGTCGACGTAAAATCTATGCTACTCTTTTGTAGGCTTGTTACTGTCGGCTTGGCCAGGTTCTGGACGGAACTTGCTCAAAAACGGCTGTCGAGCGGGTCATAGTCAGATTTTGAATTGAAGTTGAAATTTGAGATATTACTAGGTCTGAACCTTATGATACGTTTGTAGGAGTTTGGTCGGCTTTAATGGCGGTCTTATCCGGAATCTGACCAACCTTCGACCAGAAGTTGCCGGCGACCCCCGAGATAGCAGAGGAAGTTAATGAACTGACTCATCTTTGTTAGACACATCTGAAAACAATGAGTATACCGGATATCGATGCTGCTTTTCTTGTTATCATATTTTCTGTTTTATGATTCATTAATATCTGTATCAATCGGAAAGATATACAACTCGAGGGAGCAGTAGTAGAGGCTGTGAGATTTTTGTGAAAGGGTGCTCAGAAACAGTTGCTCCGATAGAGCTCGAACCATCTTACATCGTTTCTTCCAATTGAAGCTTGATTTCTCGCATAATAAAATCAGAAAAAAACACAATGTGAAACTAATTGAAGGAATTTGTAATGAGGTGAATAACCCCATAACAAGACATTCATGAGCCTCTTTGAAACTAGTCAAGATCAATTATATTTGAAATGAGCAGCAAAACGTTTTCTTTTCCTTACATCTGCAACTATTTTTGAAACGACTGTCCATCTTTTTACAGGATGGCGTATAATTACCGATACTCGAGTTTGTGCTAGCGTAACATTTGAACAAAACGTTTTACGGATTGTGAGCTCAAATTTGAAATCACAAAGTTCGAAAAATTCAGACAAATTTCGATTTTTTTGATCAGCTTTGC
This sequence comes from Caenorhabditis briggsae, assembly GCF_000004555.2. NCBI lineage: Eukaryota > Metazoa > Nematoda > Chromadorea > Rhabditida > Rhabditidae > Caenorhabditis > Caenorhabditis briggsae. The sequence goes on along the minus strand of NC_013488.2, from coordinate 9,542,946 downwards.
ACTGAGGTATAGATTGTCAAAGTTGCTTCATCTCATGAAAATCACAACGGCATGCAAACATTAAGCCGTTTAACTTTGGACAATCATAACAATACCTAGACTTGAAGAATCGCTTTGAAAATTTCAGAAGATTTAAATCGAATGTAAAATTCTATTCCCAACAAATTTCATGCTTCTGAGATACTTACTTCTAAAGGTATACCAGGTTTTATCAGTCCGTGTGAATGTGCTCCACCCTCCATATTTTAATCTTCATCGTGTTCTTTCATGAGAGAACAGGACTAGCGTAGTCTTGAACGGCTCCTTTCAATTTCCGCCTTTCTTTTTTGGTTCCCTATTCTCCACTCACTGAGCCGTCAGTTTTTTTTGTCAATCTCCGCCCACCCCATAATTCCCATTTTTCCATTTCCTCAGAATAACCCAATACCCTTCCCGTTCATTTTTTTTGCGAATATTTGACATTATACTATACATTAACATTTTATTTAATTGGCTCAATTCCTACTCAACCATCCGTCCCATTCTCTCAGCTTCTTCTCAAATGAATCAAATCCATCGTCACACTTACCTCCTTTTTTTTAAAGACGCCTCTACGAAGAGTCCTCGTCTTGTCTAAAAGGAAAAGAGAGATTTATTCGTTGGGTTCGTCTCCTGCGTCTCCCCATTTGGCTCTTTTTCGTGTGTCTTCCGTATGTGCACTTCGCATAAATTTCCAACTGCCGGGGATGGGGAGTCGTTTCGATTCTTTGAGTGTTCCTGAAGTTGAAAAAACTCTTCCTCTTTTCTGATTCCGAAAATGCTGCTGCTGCTTTTCGGAGCGGTTCTTACTGTCAATGGAGAAAACTCTCCATGCAACTGTCCGGATTCAAAGTAAGTCGGAGTTTATTTGAAACTTCCAAAGCTGATAATACTTACACATACCTAGTTCTTCTTCATCAGAAGTTGTATTCTAACTTCACATTTCTCGAGTTCTTTGTTCTCATTCCAGAATTAATCACGTCTCCGCCATTTCATTCGGCATTACACTTCTCTCTCCATCCTATTCCTCTGTTTACCTCAACATCTCGGCTGATTTCGGAGCTGTCATTAACGAGCCTTCTGAACCCATTTCGTAAGACATCCTTCTAATAAGTCATAACTTCGCTTCTTCTAATTCTAGTTTTGCCGAGAATCACTACTACTGGGACAATGAATACTTCACTGCTAATGAATCCCACTTCACTGTCTGCAATTATCACATTGCTTATCATAATAAAGAATTACGGAAGGTGAGACAACGGCAACTTGTTGAGAAAATATATCCGTTCAGATCAAGTATAACGTCACTCATCGCCCTTCAAACATCACATTTGGCTGCAATTGGTATCAAGAGTGTTGCGAATTGGGATGCTGTCTGAACAGTCTCATACAAATCGGCATTCTGATGTGAGGAACACAGATGTATTAAAGTATTGAAGTACAATTTTCAGTTTGCTCTACACTGGAATTGCTTTCATGGCTGTCATATTCTGCGCCCAGTTAACACTCCGGTCGAACGACCAAAGAGGAGAATTCCGGTCTCCTCCGAATGTCAGACGCCACTATCCATGCCGTAGAGCCGCTGCAGAACGAACAGTGGAGAGCTACGTTCTCCAAGAGCTCGCCATCAGAGAAGCACCGCCAGCGTACGAGGAATTGTATCCGAACGGAAGTCCGTATGAAGAAGCTGGCCCGAGCACGAGCAACACAATTCCACGGATTGTTGTGAATGCGGTAGAGGATTCCGAGAACACTGATACCAATTAAATTATTATTTTTTATTCTGTTTTAACCTGAGCAAGTTTGTCATAAAGAGAAAGATTAAAGTGATTTTTTTTAATTCCTTGTCTTTGAAGCTTTGTATTTCGCTTAAAATATCTATTTAAACTATACCCTTTTTTCGATTGACCTGTTTTTAAGGGTGAGCTGATGGCATTGCATTTCATATTTATCCTTTTGTTGAACTTCCTGAGAAATGGTCAATCAGCAGCAAGCTGCTGCGATCGTTCAAGGTGAGTGCCTATCAAAGCTTGCTCATTTTCATCATTTTCAGATCTGGGTACGTGGAATTCAGATCTCTAACTGAGTTTCTCCGTAAAACAGACGTAATCGAAAAACACTTCAACTACAACAACCAGACGGATGTGTTCTACATCAATCACGACGCTACAATTCTGTATAACTCAATCCACTATTCTTTCGATGACTTCTATGAACAACATGAGAACAGAACCAAAGTTTGCCTGTTTAAACTCTACAGACGCTACGATGAGATTGAACATGTGAGCCAACAACAAAAAATCGTATTCCAAGACATGTTTTTTTCTCGTTCGTAGGTAGTTTTCAACGATGGATCCCGCCCGAGACAGATTGTGTTCGGTTGTCATTCGGATGAGGAGTGCTGCGAAATCGGATGTTGCTCAATCGGTAATTATTCGTACTTCTATGTTATGTGAGTGTTAAAGTGATTTGTATACGCTGTCCACGATAATAGTTCAGATATCCAATAGGTATTTTCCTGATTTCTGTTGCTTCCTTCGCGCGGAGAAGGCGACTACACAATGCGAGAGAGCAACATGACGAAGAAGATGATGCTCAAAATTAAGATTTCAAATTAGAGAATGATCATTGTCTAGACCATCTACTTCTATCTAACTCTACCTACTCCTAACAAGCTTCCCTTTATTTCCTAGAAGTCTGCCCTTTTTTTTTATTTCTCAAAGCCATGCTACCGTATTTCCTCTAATATAACGCCACAGCACAGCGTCAACTTTGAGCCAACTTATCTCGGTTCCTGTAAATGATATCAAAAAGTGGTCAACTGACAAAAAATTTGTCATTGGCCATTGTGATAAACGTTCTGTCAGTTGATAATTTTTTTCATATATTCTACAGGAACCGAGATATTCGAGTTCAACGTTGACGGTTCTTTTAGAGCTTTTTTTACGCACTCCCCGGAAGGCATCAGTAACCTAACGATTTCATTAAATTTGTCGTTTTGTAATTTTTATAAGTTTTGATCCAGAGCCTGTAATAAAGAATTCTTTATTGAGTTGCTTGAAACATATTACAAAAGTAAATGATTAGACAAAATCAGACAATTGATCAGCTAAGAAAATGAAATGATTATCGTTATGAAGTAAGGAGGACCCATTTGATGGATGAGAGAGAAAAAACAGGGAAATGACGAAAAGAGAATGGAAAGGTTGTGAAAGTGAAATTTTGTGTAGAAGATGAATATGGTCATGTTAGAAAAACAAGTACAAATGAAAATGGATACAATGAATCATCCTAGTTGAACTTCTGGATCAGATGCAAACAACCGGAACGCGTCGAACCAATCACCGCGGATTACGTGGAAGAGTTGAGGGAAGGAGTTGACAGCGAGGGTGAGAAGAGTCTGATCATCGTCAATTCGGTTTTGATAAATTAATTGGATGAATTTGCGATGAATGATAGAATGCAATTGACCGATAGAGCTGGAAAACATTTTCAGATTATACCTTAACTTTCTAAAAACTTACTGTTTGTCTCCTGAAATAAATCCTCCACTCAATAAAGCTACATTTTTCCTATACAGTCTTGACAAATCGTAATCACTCAGACCATCAAATTCCGGTGTCACTTTAATCAGCGAAATTTTTCCATCAGGAAGGGCAGGACGCCAGTAGTAATTGTATGGGAAATGGTTCTCATTGGCATGTCCGTACCCCGCATCAAACCATACAAAGTGCTCCGAATTGAATGGATTCTCCATTGTGACATTGTGAAGAAAGTGAGTTTTTGAGTTGACAACAATATTGTACTCGGCGCTGATCGATTCCGGATGTGTTCGCATGTCAAGATCAGCAACAGTTCTGAAAAATTCGAAATTTTGCCTTTCTTATGTTGATTGGACAATTTACCTGTAGAAGGTTTCGTTCTTTAACTCATCACTGATAATTTTCCTTGCTTCATTGATATACCCATACAATGGCAAATCATTCAATGTGATTTTGTGGATCTTTGTTTTTTCCATCAAACCTAGTTTTGTTCTTGTTTTGACTACAAAATCATATGTCGAATCATCTGTGAACACTACAAAATTGTTTTGAAGAGTGAGAAGTGTCTCCATGAATTGATGATAAGTTTCCAGCGGTCTTCGGTAAACGTCCCACTCTCCACGACCAATATCAAGGAATCCAGTGACAATGGTTACATCTCGCCTGGAAAAAAATAATAAGAATAAAAAATGTTCGTAGTATGAACTCACTCGACTCTCTTGATTGGTGGTTGAGCTGGTTCGGGTTGTCTATGACGTGGAACGCCTGGTCTCTCCAGAAGAACCCGTACCGGTGCAGGAGTAGTTGGTGTGGTTGTAAATGTCGTCGTTGTTGTTGTTGGTAGTGGTGTAGACGACTTCTCTTCCTCGTAACTCAGATCTTCAACTGATTCCACAAATCCCCATCGATCCAATTCTGATTCTCTTGTTGTTGTGGAAGTTGGACGAGCTGTAGAACTGTGATGGTGATGACCCTGATGATGTCCGTGATGACTTCCATGGTGATGTCTCCTTGAAGTCGTGGTTTCTACAACTGTGGTGGTTGTTTCTGGTTCAGTAGTTGTTGGAGCCTCAGTTGTTTGAGTTGTTGTAGTCTTCTCCGTTGTGGTACTTGTTGGATACAGGATATTTGGGAAATGTGGGTATGGAAATTGTGGATAAGGAATATGATGACGGTGGTGAGAATGAATATCAATGTGGGTACGGTTGTGTTGGTGGTGGTGATGATGATGTTGCCGATGAGTACTAGTCGTTGGTTGAACATTTGGAGTACGATAAGTAGAAGATGTCACCTCGATCTTGTGGATGTAGGGGTTCCGGTAGCTTGATGTTGCAGGGATTGAAGGAATGGTTATTCGATCATAAATAGAGTTGGAAGACGACGAAGGAACTGATGGATAGGAAGATGCGTAATATCTTGGAGTTGTTACTCGAATCCGGGTAGTTGTGGTCGATGGTCCAATTGTTGTAGTTGTTGGAGATGTTGTAGTAGCTGGCGTGGTTGTAGTTTTGTGATGGTGATGATGGTGTTGATGGTGTTGATGGTGGTTCACTCTATCTTGACCATAACGATGACGATCTGGATCATATATTGGTGGGCGTCTGAAACGAATCAATAAGGAATGTTTGAGCAACTGACTACCGTAAGCACTCTGATAGAAGGCCACACTATATTTCAACGATGGGCTTTATTATCTCAGTTTCTATGAGAGATATCAAAAGGTGGTCAACTAAAAAAATGTTAATTATAATATCAAAACCATTTTGTCATTACACAACATTTTGATATCTTTTACAGGAACCAAGATATTTTGACTCAAAGTGTGTAAGGTGGCATTTTATTAGTGTTTTCGGTATATTGCAAAAGTTCCATCATCAAGACAAGTGTTCTCTTTTCATTCACGAACCTGGTTGGGAACGTCCATGTTCGAATCCGTGTGGTGGTAGGTGCAACAGTCGTGCTGGTTGTAGAAGTAGTTGCAGTTGTAGTGGTTGTGCTAGATGAGGTGCTAGTGGTAGTAGTGGGTTCAGTAATGTACTCAGTAGTGGATTCAGTGATTTCTTCAGTGACAAACTCAGTAGTTGTGTCTGTGGTTGTTGAAGGTTCCTCTGTGATGACAACTGGTACTTTCCTTGTAGAAGCTGTGATCCATTCAATGTCCTCTTCTGAGTTGTCTTCTTTTATCTCTGGAAGTCGTGTAGTTCTTGGAACGTAATCTAGAGGTTCTACGTCATCGTCTTGTTTGGGTTGATGCTTGTGTTGCCACTCTGAAAGTGTGACCTTGGCAAACAATCTGGAAATTCGGTTTTTTGACTTACCTCTCACTTTTTCTTCTTCACTTCTCTCATAATCTTGAAGCAGATTCAATCCATATGACCCAAGCAGATAGATTATGATAAAAATGAGAAAGCATATGAGTATCGGAATAAATAATTGCCGCTTCCTCATCTGATCATTTGCGGCTGAAAAAAGGAAGTTTTTAGAAGAACGGTAGAATTGATAAGAGATGGGTGAAAAACGACGGATCATGGAATGATGGCCAGCGTATTTGTTCATGCTTCTCATATTCAGTATTCAATTCGGTTTCACGCCGCCTCCAAATAATAACCGAGCAAACAGAAAGATATAGGGAACGCGAGAATTGAGGAGACAGTCTGTTTGTAGTGTTTGTTGTGTCAAGAAGCAATGTTCTCATCATCAGGTAGCATCTCAATTTCCTCTTATTTTCTTTCCGAATTGTTTTATCAACGATAAGGTGTCACGCATGAGAAATTGAAAAGTACGAAACTAGTGCTACAGTTCTATTTGATTAAGAATGAGGTAAAAAGAAAAACGGACTGCGACTTGTGACGGTTGTGGATGAAAGGAAAAAGAAACAAAAAAAACGGGAAGATGAAGGTGAAGAGCCGAAAGTGAACGAGGTAGAGGGAGAGAGGGGTGTGTTTGATCGAGGAAGACCAATTTGAAAATGGTAAAGTTCACAGAAAAGGGGTTGGGTATCAAATAGAAAGTGCAATTGGTTACATAGTGATGAAATTGAGAGGACATTGAGATGAACGTAAACGGAAAGAGATTACGGTATCTCAAGAAAGTATCACTATTCTGCTAAAAAATCAGAGTTGTGGAAAAGAAACGCTGGTGGCCATATCCGGAGGTCTCGCGACGACAACTACCGTAACCTAAAAATAATTTTAGTTACAAGTCTTATTTTCTCGTTTTTTAACTGATTTTCGTATTTTTTTTCTGTTGTTTTTCCCCGCAAAGGCGGAATATCGAAAGTTTTTAAAGTGAAAAAAAAATGACTGAAAATGTACAGAAATCAAGAAAATAAATGGAAAAAATAAACATTTTTTTCGGTTACGGTAGTTCTCGTTGTGGGATCTTTGGCCATGGTCCACAACTCCTATTTTTACCAAAATCATAGTCGGTAATAGTCTATAACCAGAATACAATAGAAATTCGAGCTATTTCACGGAAACCTATTTTTACAGAAATAATCGGCTATCCAGAAAAAAAGGATACAGTTCTTATGATTCCAAAGTATAGAGTAGTTATATAGAAGAGTAGGAGTTTTCAAAAGCACTTTACTTCAAGTGAAAAAAGAGCAAAAGCCCATCCTCCTGCACTTCACGTCATAAAGTTTTTTTCACCATATCCGTAATGTTTACACTCTTGACTTCACCAGCTGATAATTTGAAACTTACAAAAGATCTCTTATGAAATGAAAAGGTCTAGAAATTATCAGTAACAGCTAACTTCACGATGTCATTACAAAAAGAAGACCGATTAGATGAAATATCAGCATGTATCAATGTTTTTTCAGCAAATAAATTTAACACAGAGGGATATTGTTGAGGAATGTGATTCCCTGTTCTTTTTTCCGCGGCCACACCAGAATCAACGCGCGGAGATGAAGCAACTATCTGTCTCTTGTTTTTTCTATTTGTGCGCACAGGAGCGAAAGAAACGGACGGTATGGAATGGTCAGTGAGCTCTCTCGACGATGCTCCATTAGTGTTCTGTTTCACAATTATTTGGCGCCGATCTGGCGGAAATATTTCGGAAATTGAGATTTCGAAAGATGAAATATCTTGAAGAACACATTTACAAGAATATTTGATTTGTGAGAGAGATGGAAAAAGTGGGCGAATTCTTTCGAAAAATGATCCATTGATGAAGGTTACACCAGATGTTTTGATACATTCTACAGTGCTTTGTATGTTTTGATTTGGAACTACGCCTTCAATGCCAGGTGGCAATTCTATGATAACATATACAACTGAATTGATGGCGAAGACGTTCTAAAGGAAACAAGCAGGTGTGGAAAGAGATCGAGTTGTCTGTGGAAGTAGGAACCAAATGAATGAAATATTAGGAAAAGAGGGGCGGTGCTATCCTCCATTCAAATTTTTACAGTACTTCGATTTGTACTTTGAATTACTTATGTTAACGACTCCAATTAAAAAATGAATGGGATTGGAAAAAGAATATTCGAATATTGATGGAATGTCTTTTAAAATTGGATTCAAAACGACAGTATTTAAAGTAGGAGAGGGTTAAATGATGCACCTGTCGCCTAGAGAGTTTTGGATTAGAAATAAAAATGACTAAGTCTGTTCAAATAGAGAAATAGGTTAGTGCGAAGTTACTGCACAACGAAGAGAGAAACAGATGAGAAAAGAGAAGGGGCTCAAATGTTTCAAATAGTGAAGAAGAAGATCCAAAAAAGTTATACGGGGCGCCAGATGGAATGAGATTCATGAAAACGAGGAGCACGAAGAAACAGAAGGCGCGCTTCTTTCTGGACGAAAAAAGTTTCATCAGCTGTGATGTGATCATCGCCACCGACTCCTCATTTTTCTCCTCCTACTTTTTGTCCAAATGTTTGCATTTTGTTGTCTTTCGCGCGCATAGCGTGGGAGAAACAGAGAAGAGCACAGTGTCCTCCTCTCATCCATTTCTGTGGCTTTTCATTATGCCGCCGCCTGTCTTGTATTCCGCCATTCCCCGGGAGCGTTCCTCTTGCGCCACCCGATGAATATGCAAATAATTGAAGAACCGATCACGAACTGTGTGATGGCTCCTCATGGGGTTTAAAGGTGAGGAGAAGAGAGGAATGGCAAAGGAAATGGTAAAAAAAATAGATGTCTGATTAGCTACGGGAGAAGCTCAAAACACAAATAAACAGTGGAATTCTGTGTGTGCAGTGATATCTTGTACTTTTTATAGATCCTAGGATATTCTCGGAAACTATTAGTGGGAATGGAATAGAGAACCACAAGTCGAACATTTTTATCATCGAAAGTTCCGGTCAAAACAATTTCAGTCATTGATCATGCTGTGGTATTTTGAATCAGCTGTGGTATTTTAGGAATTTCCAGTCAAACTATTTCACACTATTTCATAATTTTTAAAGTTCTTTCTAGAAAACATTTTGAAAGCTTCACTTTTTCTTTGACTCCCATTTCTTTAAAAATGACGCCCACCTCCTCCTACTTCTTCTCTTATTCAGTTCCATTCTTTGAAAATATCAAAAAAAGTTTCCCGTTTGGTTGAAAGGTCTGAAGAGGACAACGGAACATACAAAGTGTACAGCAAATAGGACCAATTTGAGAATTGTAGAAAATTCAGAGAGAGAGAGAGAGAGAGAGAGAGAGAGGCCGGAATAAAATGGAACCAGGAGACGAGGAAAGGGGTGTCCTGAACAAATTTGGCGGATCGTATTTCAAAAGAGCTACTGCTCTATGTGTGCAAACATTGAAGAATCAGGGACCACAATCGAAAATTGTGGGCGCGGAGAAGAAAGAAGAATTTAGGAATTTTTGGTAAGAATTTCAAAGGAAGGACTATACTATACTATTTCGTATTGGGTTTCGTTGGGATTTATGGATGTGAGCGGCTATATAGAAGAAGAAAAAAGTGACCGTTGAAAAGTGCACAAATGAATGGTGGAGGAAGTAGTTTAAAACGGAGAGAACGCCTGGATATCGGAAGGACTCCAAAAATGCTCGTTCGTCATAAAAAAACCATTTACATAGAAAGTAGTTCATTTCGAATGTTCTGAATATTTTAAAGGGGACTCCAACTAAAGAATTTAATGCATCAAAATGTTTGGAAATCGACGAATTTTCTCAATTTTATTAGGAGAAAATCAAAAAAAATCCCAAGCCCCCTATAACACAGTTGAGAATTCAAAAAAAAGACGAATAGGGACGATGATTTGAGTTCCCGCGCAGTTAGAAATCTATGGCACGGCGGCTGGCCGTCTCTTTATATATAAATTTTCTTTCAGATTTTTTCAGATTTTATCTCGAAAAAAAAGACATAAAAATCCACTCTCAGCCATTTCAAAATAAGGCTCTGCCGTGGCCTAGGTTTCTCATCGCCCGGGAATTCAAATTTTCGTCCCTACCTTTTTAAGCAAAATGTTCACTTTCAACGTTGAATGAAAATACATAACTTTACAATCATTTCAATTTATTAAAAATTATGGTCGGACTCTCCTTTTTATAAAATTGTCGGTGATTAAACTAGAAAAACCGATACACAGGGAACCAATTAGCGGCGAACTTTCTGTTCTCTCATTATCTAAAAATCATCGTCTTATTTCCCTTTCACCGTCCATACCCACTGGACACGATTCAACAAACAAGTGAGAGAGATTAGTAGATTTGACACAATAGAAAACGAGGTGTTCTCGGAGGATTGAAAAAAGGGTCCATGACTTGTTGCGGTCGAGACCATCTTCTGATGCTGCCGTCATTTAATTAATCAACTGGCAATCATCATCGTCTTCTTTTCGTTTTGCACGCCTCTTGGGTGTGCCCAATTCTTCTCCCCTCAATGTGTTCTACATCTTCACACACTTGCTGACGTTTGAGATGGAAAACGAGAAGAAGAATATAAGAATATATGAATATGATGGAGAAGAAAGAAATAGAAAAAAGAAGTAGTTGTTACCAACACCTACTGTTTAGAAGGAGAAGATAAAGAAGGCGTTGGAAAAGTGAGAAAAGTAACACCTTCTATTGGAAACGATACGGTATCACAAAATTGATACGAATCAAATATAATGGAAAACCGATCATCGAAGTTTGACATTTTCGATCACATATTATTATTGTAGGAAAAAAAGATTCGAGAGATAAACAAAACGAGAGGAATCATATCCTCAAATCTCAATTGCTCAAAATTGAATTAAAAGATCGAAAATTGAAATCATTGTTTAGAACAAAAAGATATTTAAAAATCAGTGATAGAAGGAAACAATTTTTTCCGAATTTTGAGAAAAAGTATACCCTGGAAGCTCTCTACACTTACTCAATAGTCCCCAGTGTCCAGAATCCTGGACCAGGGTGCAAAAATGACAGAATGTGGACGTCATCTCTCTTCTCAAATCGCTACGTAAAATCTTCCATGCCTTGGAAAAAGAGCAACCGGAATTTCGAACATCTAGACTTTAGAGGTCTCCTTCAAAGTAATCGGATATATGTACAACATTTAGGATCTAGTATTCTTTTGGTTTTCTTCTTCTTCATCTTTTCTCTTTTGCATCTTGTTGTCTTTCAGATGAAATCAACAGAAACAACAGCTGTTCGGTTGTCGGTGGTCGCAAAAAAAGTAAGAAAAAACGAGGCACAGGAAAAGTTTGATGACAAACGGCCCAATAAAATGTTAAGTAGTTTTGGTGAAGACTGATATGGATGGAATGGAAAATCAGAAAAAAGGAGTAAGGGGTGTCAGTTTTTTTTCTCCCGTATCACATGCGTCGTTTCCGATCGTTTAGTTTTTTTTTTTCTGTCGTCCCGTTCCAACAAACCTAAACTGTCCAATAGAGGGAGGTGTCCAATTAGAATTAAACGACCGCGTATATAGAGATGGATTTATTACAACGCAGCTAAAAAGAGGAAAAGGAAAACGGATGGAAAACGGGGATGGGAATGAGAATCAGTAGACTCTTTTGTAAGTAGCAGTATAGGATTCGGTGTCGTAGGCGGTTTCAGCACGGATCTGAAATTGAAGAATGTTGTATTTGAAAATAAATTGGATGCTCTGATAGAGAGAGGCTTATGGGAAAGAGAGCTGAGGAAATGATTGATCACAAATTTTCGGGATAGTTGAAATTCTTGTCCAAAACAAATTTCCAGTATACTGGTTTTTCACTCACCTTCATAATCATAGTGTTGTAATCGGGAAGTTCCAATTGTCTCTCGAATTCTCTGATCTCCAAATTGTTATTGTTTCCAACATCGAAACTTCTTCTCATGAATTGTTTCAAATGGAACGTCATCTTTCCTTCTTTCACCTGTCCCTGCTCCATCATGGACCATCCTTGTGAAGAAGTGGTCAAATAGGCGACATGGACACGTGGATCTCTTCTAGTTGCGTTTTTTACTGGCATGAATCCGTAGTCATGACGGACGACGCTGTTCCTGTCGAAGTAGGTGTGGCTGGAAATTTAAAGTAAAAGCTCATGAAGTGTATAAAATCATTTTTCGCTGACGTTAGTTGTCTCGTTCAATTAAAATGGAGGTACCGTAGAACCTATATTAGAAGCGCGCCCTAACTTTTAACTTTGAGTCAATTTATCTCGGTTTCTGTCAAATATATGAAAAAGTTGTCAACTGACGAAACATTTTTGATATTGTGGCAAATAATTTATTAATTGACAAGTTTTTGATATCTGTTACAGGAATCGATATAATTGAGCTCAAAGTTTTCGGATTGGGTGGGCTTCTATTGAAGGAAATATGGTAGTTTTGATACTCTAATAGGCTAAAACTTATGATCTTGCCCTTTTTTAAAATCCGAGAAGTAAAATAACGTGAAACCTGTGATAGAGGAGCTCCCAAACTTTTAACTTTAAGCTCAAGTATCTCGGTTCCTATGAGAGATATCAAAAATTTGTCAAGTGATAAAATATCAGTGATAATATGACAAATAATGTATCAGTTGAAAAATGTATGCCATCTTTTATGGGAATCGAAACAACTGAACTCAAAGTTGACAGCTTGGATGGGCTTCTATTCAAGGAAATGTTTTGATACTTTAAAAAAGCTAAAACTCAGGATATTGCTTCTGTATTAAATTTCAGAACTAAGATGTAACGTACAAAATCTACAAAACTCACGTAATGTTGACAGCTCTGGCTCCAAACTTCGGAATGGGATTGATGGCGTAATCGATTTGTGATGGAGGTGGCAAGTCTCTTTGACGTCCATTCGACCCCTGTGATCATTTTGTCATTGTTCCTATCAAACTCACAAGAACAAAAGACACAGTATTCAATGCTTTCACAGATGACAGAAACGTACTATTTGATGGTTGGAATGTTTAAAAAAAACCAAAAAAAGTGATGATAGAACGATAGAGATTGATAAGAGAGAAGAAGAGACAGGGAAGTTGAATTGGTTGATTGGGAAAAAGTAAGAGAAACTGTTACCGTCAAGGACCATAATCCGATGAATCGATCGATAGGTCTCAGATCCCATGGCATTTTAGACCTATCATATTCTAAAAATTAATTTATAGTCTGGTGAAAAATTAACAGAAAAGATGACTCACTGTCTTCGTATCTGGCAATTACAAAGGTGAGAAATATCACCGCGCATAACAACCGAGAAGTTACGATCATCTGAATTCATTTTAAAATTCTAGGATACGAATGAGCAAGTATGAGAAGAGTTCCGAGTTCGATGGAAAAAGTTGCAAAGTGCGCGTGGCGCTAAAAACTGATCAGAAAGTGAGGTTTTCCAATGTAAAGACGACGAAAAAGACGAGGGCTTGCCATCGGTCACGAACTGGTTTTTCTTCCCTTTCTTCAACCTCTTCCGCCATGTTTATCATTCACTACGGCTTCTTACAGAAGATGGTGATGACGTGAAAGATGTTCCGAATTGATTATGTTAACTTGGAAAATCATGAGACATTGTGGAGTCGGAAAGAAGAAGCATTCATTCAAAGGCTATGGGAAGTTGAGGAAAAACTATTCATAATTTCCAGATGTAGTGTGTTCTGAGTATCATTTTCTGTAATTTTGAGTGAATGAGGCCTCCATCTTTAATAGCCTTCTACAAAACTAATTCATGAGATCCTTGATAAACTAGAAATCTCTTGTCATGGCCGCAACGGTTTCCAGATCAGTCGATACTTCTCGGAGAACTCAATTTTACAATTGCAAATTAATACAATGCCCATTCCTTTTCTTGTTGTATATTAAACGATTTGCTTGGCCTTTTTCCAAAGAATGTACATGTCTCAGCCTTTGCCGATGACCTCAAGGTCATGGGTTCAAATCCAGTAGAACTACAGAAAAGTATAGAAATTTTTGAAAACTGGTGTCAAATCTGGAAGCTTAATCTAGTCGAAAAAAAGACAGCCTTCCCAGTTTTCCATTATCTTGTTTTATATTTTAATTACAGATTCTCCCGTCAAGCTCAACTTCTTGTTTTCGTATTTCGCGCCGACGCGCCGTTTCTCTTCCCGCTCTCCGTCGCCGCCACACTCCCTCGTCGGTCGAAAAGGAGCGCACTTGCTGCATAATTTTAGGCCCTTTTAGTTGGAATTTCTTGTCGGAAGGCAGACTCATAACTTCACTTTCCTTTGCAAAAATTGGTGCGAGTTCTGTCTCGGAACAGATTTTGTTTCTTCGCAGATTATTGCAGATTCTTTTAACGCATATGGGACCGATCCACCGTGGAAAAGCCCCCAACGAGTCCGTCGTCATAGCAGAGGACTCGTACTACGCAGATCTTATATTTTTACTCTCTTCCTCTTGTGATGTTTAGAAAGCAGAACTACCCTTCTCTTCTCATCATATAATCCCCTTTACAATGTAAGAGGTGTCCCATAATTCAAGCAGTCACATCTGGAGTTTTAACGCGGCAGACACACCCTGTACGCTTTCTCCAAAATTCAATAAAACATATTTAGTTTCCATAGCTGTCTTTTTAGTCTATTTCAGGTCCCTTTCTATAAACAATTCACTTATCGTAGTTATCCAAGTTGTCTTCTCCATCCTACACATCTCTTAGTCTACTTCCAACATCTACCCGTGAACTGGTTGTTCTCATCGAACTTCCAGGTCATCACACGTCATGCACTGGGAAATGCAACTCTCACACCAGACATGAGCGGAATAAAAATTTTGAAAATCAGGAATAAGGAATAAGGAATAAGCAATAACAATTTAAAAATCCGGAATAAGGAATAAGGAAGAAGGCATAGAAAAAAACACCCGGAATAAGGAATAAGGAATAAGGAACGAAAGTTTTCGCGATGCTAACTCAATTTCATCTTTCCGTTTTTTCTCGCCAATTGCATCATTTTTCATCTGAAATTTCCCAATTTCACATTTTTAAATTGACAAAAAAAACCTTTTCATTTAATTTTGGATGATATCTGCTCAAATGATAAGAAGCAGAATTCGTTCCACTCGTTTTTGTCCAAATAATTTTCGCGTCATATTCTTGACAAGTTGCCTCGTTTTCTCTTCTGAAGAGAATTCGTCAAACTTGCTCCATTTTTTAGACATTTTTTCTGAAGTATTTAGTAATTGTAAAAACCAAATTTATTTCGAAAAAAACACTGAGAAAAACGCATAACTTTTCCAAGATTTCCAAAAAAAAAATTTGAGACCCCGCAAATTCCGGGGAAAGAAAAAACCGTGGAAAAAAAATCGGGGAAAAGTGGGCGGAGTCGGGGGCGGAGCCTAAAATGCAACCCTGGTACGGTTTTGCCGCAGGGTTTTTCTGCACATTTGGACACGGTCATGAGGGGGCGGAGCCTAAATTGCAACCCTGGCACGGTTTCGCCGCACGGTTTTTCTCGACGCCGCCCACTTTCCCCGGTTTTTTTCCCCGATTTTTTTCCCCGGAATTTGCGGGGTCTTAAAAATTTTCAAAAAACGGTGCAAAGGTGCTCCGCTGAACAAAATGTTACGCGGCAATTTAGAGCGTTCAAATTTTTTCCCAGTTTTGAGAATTTTTTCTGATTTTTGATTGAAAAAGTTTTAAAGTTTTGAAGAGAAATAACAAAAAAATCAGGAATAAGGAATAAGGAATAACAATTAAAAAACTCGGAAGAAGGAATAAGGAATAAGGAATGAAAAATTTAAAATCCGGAAGAAGGAATAAGGAATAGAAAAAACACCGGGAATAAGGAATAAGGAATAAGGAATAAGGAATTCCGCTCATGTCTGCCTCACACCGTTTACCGTGTCAACGACTCTCCCATCACTACCCTGCCTTATATTCTCGCCTATTTGACACTTATGTCACACTTATGACCCATTATCGAGTATGGTTGTGAGCTTTTTGACCCTTCCAACTCCACACTTGCCAATAAATTAGAATCCCCCCTTCGTTACTTCTCTAGACAAGTTTTCCAAGTTGTAATATGCCCTTCCGATCGTATGAAGATAGACTTTCACATCTTTATTATTATTATAACATGTTGCTCAAATAAATTCATTATTGTTACAAAGAAACAGAACAGCTATTCGACTCCACGATTTAAGACTTCACAACAGTTATTGGGTACTTAAAAAAACTTTTGATGAATCTCGAAAACTGATGAATAGTTTTTGAAAATGTCTGGGCCCGCACTTGGGTCCAAGGCAACGGGTCAAAACTAACTTTTAGGCCAGAAGAAATTTAAAAATTTCAAAGTGGACGTGGATTCACCTATTTGTTTTCAATCAACGAGTTTCAACGCGTGATTTTTTCGCCCAACGTTTATGGGGTTATGCACGATATAAATTTGCAATAAAAATGGGAAATAAATACACAAAATTACTATGCAGATACGCAAATAAATTTATTTATTTCC
>NC_013488.2:9447504-9526435 GCF_000004555.2 Caenorhabditis briggsae | reverse complement strand
GGCTTTTCACGGCCTTTTGAAATAATTGTTTCATGAGAAACGTAGATTTTTTTTTGAAAAGTAGGACAAAAAAACGAAATTATTCAAAAACTAATTGATTTTCACTTCACGCGTTTTCATGAGGCTAGCCGCGGCTTTTCACGGCTTTCACAAAAAAGCCGCGGCCAGCCGCCTTTTTGCACAGCCTTGTTTATTTCCATCCAAAAAACGAATTAAACTGCATTATCAGCAGTGGACATTTCCTCTCAAAATTTTTTCTCGAGAAAAATTTCCTGAAAAATCTTGGAGAGAAAGTTTTTCACGGCTGATAATGCAATTTAATTCGTTTTTTGATTGCAAATAAATTAATTTATTTTTTATTTGCCATTTTTATTGCAAATTTATTACGTGCATAACCCCATTAAAAGTTTGATCCTCAGCCAAATAATTCAGCAGCGAATTCTTTTTTCTAAGATCTCATGTTTACTGGGGCGCGATTTCTGACCCGTTGTCTTGGACCCCAGTGGGCCCGGGTAATTATATATTTTTCTCTAACACTCTATCTATCACCGTTCCTTTAATTCTTGTCCCCTGTCCCAGCTTGTGGAGCTTTTTACCCGTTACATGTATTACGAGCACATATTTTTATAGCTCACTTTCTCATTCCCAGTTTGTCCCGTTTACACTATTTATTGTCGAATTAAAAAAAGTGGGACCTGGAAAATTTCGCGGGCGGCTTCAAAGTCAATTTTCTAGGCCTTGCCTCAAAATCACTACCGTAGTAAGCGAAACTTATTTCTGTGAATCCAGTGGGATTTTCTGGACAAAATTTAGATTTCTTGGTATGAAAATGATCGCTAGCATCTCTAGCATCTGTTTTTCATCGAAAAACCGAACTTAATTGCGAAAGTAGCTCGAACGAGGCGAAAATCTGAAATGTTACGTTTTTGCCGCACTTTTTCGTAGATCAAAAAAAGCTACGATTTTCAAATTTTCAGGTCCCACTTTTTTTAATTCGACAATATTGTAGTCAGAGTATTATTTAGAAGCAATACTAGTGAATCAGAGAATTTCTCTAGAAAAGAAAGAACACATAAGATGCAACGTTCCCAAATTCATCAGATTCCCTTTGTTCATGAAACCATTTCTTTTCCAAATCAATTCTTCTCCATTTCGTCTCCAATTCTCCAATCGTTTCCAAATCTCAAATTCGCGCCATTTGCAAACAAGAAGGAGGAACTGTGTGAAAAAAGAGAGTCCAGAGAAATGTGCGAAGAGACGCAGGCATTCCCGCGCGCCTGTTTTGAATTTGCCTTCCGTTCACTTTTTTTTGTGTCGCCCAAGATTTGATTTTTACCATTCGAGACCAAGTATTCTGTTTAGTTTTAGTTTTTTCAGTAAGGATGAGCGTCGACCCGCTCATTGTCGATGCCTATTTACGACTAACAAACCGCTTCGCTTCGGAATTCGGAAATGAAACGGAATCCATCAGTTCTCTCTCGGATCTCTGGGAGAAACAAGACGTCATGGTTTATCGCTTGATGTAAGCACACCCATAAATGAATGTTCATGTTTTTAGTTTCTTTTACTTGTCCACTCATCGCAAGCTAACTATTAACTTTCAGGGGGATCGATAAGAAGTCAATTGGATCAGCCGATCGATCGGCGGACTTGTTCTACGATGTTCTTCACCGAAAAATTAGGATGGGAAATGGATCTCTAGCCGAAGCATTAGATCCCAGAGAAGCAGCTCGTGGAAACCTCCTAGAAATCTGCAAATTTTATGCTCTTATCCTCGAAGTCTTACGCAAAGACGACTCGAATCATCTGACGAACATACTGGAGCCCTTAGCGCAACAAACTGGATTCAACAGCAGTGTACTTCTGGATACGTTCACACACTTTGACAATCTATATTCCGAAGATACAGTTGACGAATGGTGGTCGTGTCTCATGTCGACGGACGATTCTGAGTTGTTGAATGGGCTGAGAACACCAACTAGGAACAGTTTGAGTGCAGCTGCATTCGCCACACCCACAGCAACAGCTCGTCGTCTCCGTACAGCCACATCTACTGCGCGTAGAAGTCCTATAGCCGAAGCAGTCGATTCGCCAACCATGAAGTTCATGCGAAGCGAACGAGATCTGAAGCAAGCGAAGATTGCTGTTCGCGTTGCAGAGCAGCAGGCAGAAGAATTGGAGCTGGACAATCGAGAGCAAAAGAAGCAGATCAATCAGCTGAAGTTGACGTAAGTTATCATACGTTTTAACTGAAACAGCTTTCGTTATTTTAGGAACGAAGAGTTGAAAAGAGAAATCGCTGAAAAACGAGAGAGCGCGGAAGACGCGGAACTCCGTGCTCAGGAAACATCGGCAGCTCTCGAAGCGAAACAACAAGAAGTGGATACTTTGCGCCAGCAACTAGAGAAATGTAGAGAAATACTCCGTTTAGAACAACGTCATCTAGAAGTTTCCGAAGCAGAGAAAGAGACCATCGCTTTAAAGTTTGCGACTGCGTCGGAAGATCTTGAAAAGTGTATGAAGGAGATGAGAA
Source organism: Caenorhabditis briggsae (assembly GCF_000004555.2). NCBI lineage: Eukaryota > Metazoa > Nematoda > Chromadorea > Rhabditida > Rhabditidae > Caenorhabditis > Caenorhabditis briggsae. The sequence goes on along the minus strand of NC_013488.2, from coordinate 9,523,902 downwards.
GGCTTCGAGATTCAAACGAGCAAGAGTCTGATAGTTATCGCCAAAAAGAACGAGAACTCACCGACAAGCTTCGAACCGCCAAAACCGAGAACCAATACCTTACTGAGCATCTGAGCAACCTAGAAATGCATAAGACAAGTCTTCAGGCTGAAAATGACCGCTTGAAGGAAACCGTCGAAGAACTGAGTCTTACTTCCAGTCGCTACAAGCAGGATGCTGACAATGCAATGACTACGTTGGGTGACGAAAGAGAACGACTCAAGCAAACTATATCCACTCTTCAACGAGAACATGTGGAAAGAATGAATATGTCCAAATCGACTATCGAAAGGATCCAGAGAGAACTTGAGGAAGAAAGAAAGGATAAAAATGAATTGAGTTCGTTGCTCAATGAATTGAATGAGAAAGCGCTCGGTACGGACAAGGAAACTCACGACCAGGCCGAAGGATTTCTATCTGCAAGAGCTTGTCTCGAAGGAGCAAAGAAACGTATCCAGCAACTGGAATTAGAATTGAAGGGTAAAGAAGGGTTCAACGCAGTTTTGGAGAGACAAATCGAAAAGTCCAAAGAAATCCTTCAAACTGAGCTGATGATCCGAGAGCAATCAGCCATCCAATTCCACAATGTCAAGGCTGAACTGGAAGAGCAATCGGTAAATAAGGATAGGGAGATTGTCTTACTGAAGGAAAACATGCAAAATTTGATTGCTAGACATCAGAATCAGATGGAGGAACAGCAATCAGCACTCAAGGCATGCGAGAAGCAAATCGAAGAGCTATGCCAACAAGTTGAGGAACTGACCTCAAAAAGCTCCGAAGTCGGACAAAAGAACTGCTTTTTGGAGGAGAGGATCAGTAAGATTTCAACGTTTCATTACAGTTTGTCATGTTAAATTTTTCAGAGCTCTTCGAGAATATGCCGCGATCGCCGACCAGAAGATCCGCTTCGCCCGACAGTCTCCTGGAATTCGTGGCGACGGAAGAGCCTGCAGAGACTGAGGAAGAATCGAGAAGAAACGTCGAACAAACTCCACGGAAATCAGTTGCGTTCAGTGTCGATCTCAATTTGACTGAAAAGGGAACTCCAATTGGATTCAAGGTAGGTTTTGTCCATGCATGAGAGGCTTCGGGCAGTTTGAGCAGTTTTTCGAGATAGCTTGATAAATAGCAACTTTTCTATTCAAATGTTCGATACATTCGTGTTTCACTGTAGAACCTATATAGAGAAATGTTGATTTGCAGAGCAATCCACGTGATTCGATATGTTCCATGGACTTCTTCGACCGTAGTTCAACGGCGCGTTCATCCATGATCTCAGACACGTTGACAATCGGCTCCAACCAAGATTTCAAGACCCCATTCACTCCATCAGGAACCTCGAAGGAAAGAGTCTCATTGTTGGCCAGTCGAAACGAAAGCGTCAAACCGCACTTGCGGTCAGCTTACACCGTCGAAATGTCGAATGTGAATTCGCCGTCGGGAGATGAGGAGAACGTTCGAAGAGGTGGTGCTGCTGGAGAGAAGAAGCAAAAGAAGAGACGTGATTCCATCATGTCTATTTTTAAGAGCAAAAACTGATCCATCCGTTACTCCGCTCTCTTTGTAAATATTCATAATTAACGATCTGTGAATAGCCTATCAGCATTCCATTTAGCTCCATTTTATTTGTTCTTATTCGCTATGTATGTCCTCTCAAAATATGAGGAGGACCAATAAACTATTCAACGATTTGTTTTCCAGTAAATAATTTTCAAGTTAAGATTTGGTCATCTTTCCCATCTATCAAATACTCTCTTTAAGCATCGGAAAATGGTTTGAACAACTTGATAATTAGATTGATTTAAGGTGTCAGACCAAATAAAAACTGAAAATATTTCTCAAATTTTGTTTCTTAGTCAGAACCAAAAGTTTCCAATTTTCGAAACATTGCAAATCTACTGAATCTGCATTTGTGCGTTTCGGTGTATTTCCACACTGCGACGGAAACTTGCACAGTTTATAAAATAGCATCCCCCAATTTTCAAACAAACTGAATTTAGAATCGATCCGTCCCCTATTCAATACTGATATAACTAAAAAATATATGCTGAGGATCGACTAGAATGGCCGAAATTAAAACCGACGACAGTGCAAATGACAGTTCCAGTACGTTACGCGAGTTTGTTATCCGTGCTCCCGAATACTGTATTGACAAGGTTTGATTTTTCAAGTTCACTCAGTTCATGAAGTTCTCTTTTTACAGTATGTTCGAATAAATGTACCGATTCCGCTTCCCGAATACACTTATTTGGAAGATTGGGTTGGAAAGTTGAAAGCGCAATCATCTGGAAAGTTTTTGGATTACGAAGGTGAAGTTTAATGATACAACTAATGTTTCAACTTGACAATGTTAATCAGATGCCAAAGAAGCTCTTCGAAAATTCATCTACGACGAAACGGTCAGATATCAAAACCGCCGTACCACTTTTCTCATCGACGCAGCAGTGAAGAAAAAGCGGGAACTGGGTATGCCTTTGGTTAGATCCACTAGATGTTTCTTCATCGACTCGTTTCTAGTTTTCAGTTTCAACCATCTCGTAACCGAAGACTCGTTGAGCCTCGTCGGAAACCAGCGGTTCCTTTCGAGGAAAAGTTCACCTACGTTGTCGAGCAAAGTTCCAGCGAAAACTTGCTAACGTTGATGAGAATGGAGGTATTTATGAAGAAACAGATGACAGATATGATCCGAGCGAGGAACTGGGAAGTCGAGCAGTTATCGAAGCAGTGCGAGAAGCTTGTCGCGGAAACAGGAGATTCGGATATGCACCCACACAAAATTAGTATTCTAAACGAAAAACTCAGGCAGGTAAGTAATTTTTGTTGTCTTGTGTCGGTTTCATAACTGAGTCGCTAATGTAAACAGATTGCTCGAAAGCTCAGTTTATTCAGGTCCACACAACGTATTCATTCCAAGTGGCAGATCTATGCGACTCCCAAAAATCAAAGTACCGAACAGCCGTCGATTCGTTGTATGCTCGTGGTAGCATTCCGGCCGAATTCCTAGAAGACGTTATTCTCGATGATCAAGCGATCCCTCGTCCCGTCGCACCAACATCTGGAGACCACGCAGAGGGAGTCAACGAAAGTTTCACGATTTATGTCGGTGGGTTATTCTTCTTCCTCTTTTTTTCACACATGCTGCGACGCTTGATCTCATGCGATCGTGAACCTACTCAGCAGCTGACATCTGCTCCCCATTTCTTTGTAATCAGAGACGAGCAGTTCCAAAAGCAAAGAGAAAGAAAAGATACTGAGAAAACTCGAGTGGAATCCCCCGATCGCTTTTTATCTTTTTTCACATCAAACTAACACAGAGCCTATCTTTGTGTGTGTTTTCACTCGAATACTCGGCAGCTGTGAATGTGTAAATATAAAAAGAATACATATTATAGTAAACAAAAAGAATATCACTTGCACATTCGTCACGGCGTAGAATCTCCTTCTAATTCTCCTCGAAGTTACAGGATCGCAACTGAAATCTATGCATAATGTTTGTCTGGTGACTGTTGACCGGCTCACAGACTTGTGCCAAACACTGGAAGGCGATTGGACAACATCAAGTAGATTGGAAATGGCTACCAAGTTGTACAGCAGAAATTTGAGTGGAACGACGCTTTTGGTACCTCGCGATCCTATGAATCATATCAATTCCTCATCTGACTTTTTCAAAATTTTCGAGCAGTCTACAGAATTGCATTTCGATAATCTCGGAGAACAGTTGAAAAAAGTCGTAGTATCTGTAAGAGTTTTTGGCTTCAGAAAGACCAATCATCTTCCAATTTTCAGAATCGAACTAGAAACACATGGCGTGCTGATCGAATTGACGAGGAGAGTGCAAGATTAATTTCAGAGGGAAAGCCCGTTCCAGAACAGCCAATCCCATCAAGTGCACTTCGTCAGGACCCAACGTGCACTGTTGGCGATGTCTACATCACCAGGCATTCGAATTTGCATAAAGTGCAAATTGTCTACCATCTCGTTGTGGACGAAACACTGCAGTCGGTTGAAATCAATAGCCGTCATCCATGTCTTGCTGGTGTCCGAAATATCATCAGGATAGCGGCGCGCTATAACACAAGCACAATTCATATTCCTCTTCTTTTGATTGATAGACCGGATGAGGTGAGTATTAGCGGAAGAAAGAGAACGAGACTGAAAGAAAAAGAAAGGAGAAATTGTTCTTTTTTCAGAGCACAACAATTGCGTGGTGTCTGAAGCGAGCTGAGATGTTGTTCAAGTGTGTTAAGGGATATTTGATGGAGGTGAGTTAGAAGCTGACGAACGCCCACGCCACACATAGAACGGATGTTTCTTCGTTATTTTTTTATCATTCAAAAACCAAGTTAATCAATAATTTTGCAGGTATGCAGTGGCATGGATGTTGAGTCGTTGCCCCACTACAACGTTCATTTCGTACTACCATCTGGCCTCTCTCCGACCATATACGCCGCTATTAGCCACATGTGCACTAACATTTTTCAATTGGTACCTGGAGTATCCTCATGATTTTTTTCTAACTTTCAAATGTTTGAGTAGTCGGCGAGCAAGTGCATGCTCACTGCTCTTTCTCTCTATTTCCCTCCTCCATTCCCACCAGTTCTTGTGTCATGATTATGTGATTCGACTACTCTAAAAATATATCAGCATTTTTTCTTACGGTTTCGTTTTTTTTTGCATAAAATTTATTTTCTTTTTCGATTTTGAACATCGATTTTCGCAGAATGGTTATCATGCCTGTTTTCCTATCTGTTTTCTCTGCCTTCCATGGTTCACTGGCGTTTTTTTAAATCCTTTCATAATCCCTTTTTGAGTTATGTTCTCATATTTTTATCTTTTTCCGATACCCGTTCCAAAGTGCACACTAATCCCATCAAAAACTGACTGCAAAGTGCGGGGGAGCAGTGACAGAGGGGTGTAACATCTGTCTGTCTCTTTTATCTTGAAATCTCTGTCATCTCTTCCGCTTTTTTTATATACGAAATAGCTATCTATATTTCTTTTCACTTCCAGACACCCCCTGACCTCGGAAAGAATCTTTTCTTTCAAAGACACTCTGAAATCAATTCAAGACATTCGTTCAGTGTTCTACAATTTTTATTTTGTCTAACAATTTCTCAAGTCAGCGCACTTTTAAAATTTCTTTGCACTTTTGTATTGTGTTTGTCGCTAAATAGATCATTTCCATTACGCGCAGTGTGTGGCCTTGAGCCGAAATTGTTGAAATATCTCTTTTCTTTCAACCTATCTTCTACTTCTACTTCCGTATCTTTATCAATTGCGAAATTCGTTTTTTACCTCTTCGCTCTCCACGCATTCTATTCTATCTCGGCAATTTTGGGCCTGTAGGTCAACTCTGTCTATCTAGTATTTATGATAGTTATAACTTTCGGTTCTTCTAATATATTGTAAAATGAAACCCAAAAATTTGCCGAGGTGAGATGCAATGCTCCCCATTAGATTTTCATTCAAAACATCAGAATTTCCCATATTTCAGAGAAATCTATAATCCATTCACTAATAGAAATAGGAAAGGACGCTTTTTGTTGTGCAAACGACTGAAGCTGCGCCCGGATAACTATCTAGAAGAGTACTGTGCCGATTTGGAAGTTATCAATATCATGGCTCCAATCAGACCAGCAGAGGAGGCAGAACGATGGTAAGTATAATTTTTAAAAATTAAGGTTAGTTTAATTTTCAATTTCAGTCCTCAACCATCATTGTCCGAAGAGCAAGAAGCCAGTGAATATTTAGTGGCTCGATGTAAGAAAATTCGTACCTCTGACTACATGCTCTTCTCTTCCGACGCCCTCGTCCATATTGCCTCTGATTCGAAAGCATCTGAGAAATACACGTGGCTCGGCGAACGTCTTCGGCTCACATTCAAAATGATGCGCAGTGATTCCCGTCTTATTCGAACAATGTGTCACAGTCATGGACTTATGCAGTGTTCCAGCAAAAATCCTCAGGTCAATGTCATTTGGATGGGTGCTCCAGTGAAAAGTGTCAAAATGCGAGAATTGATGCCATGGCAAAGACTGAATCAGTTCCCAAGATCAACAGAGCTAACGAAAAAAGATCGTCTGTATGAGAACATAGAAAGATCCAAGTCAATTTTCGGAGAGGCTTACGACTTCGTGAGTTTAATTTCTGGATTCTGGAAAAAATCAGTTCTATTTTAGATACCAGAGTTTTATGTCACTCCAAGAGAGAATCAGAAAATGGAAATTGCATTCGATCGAGTATTGAAGGAGGTTACTGCGGCTGGTGGCGAGTTGTGTTTCCCAGGAGAATTTATTGTGAAACCCACGAATTCGAGACAAGGAAAAGGAATCTTCTTTGCCAACAGTGTAAGACGAAAGCCGTAGATAATATTCTAAAATTTGAATTTTTCAGATGGCAGACATTCCAGCTGAAGGACCTCTTCTCGTATCTCGTTATCTGAAAGACCCATATCTCGTCAACAATCACAAGTTCGATCTCCGTATCTACGTGGCTGTCACCTCTTTTTATCCACTGGTCGCGTATGTCTATTCAGAAGGACTTGCTCGTTTGGCTTCCCGACCATACGATACATCAGCATCGTCTGCAGATAGCAACGAATATGTTCATCTCACTAACTACAGTATCAATAAAAACTCGACATCATTTGTCCGCAATGAAAGTATGTCTTCTGAAGATCTTGGACACAAATGGACTCTCGGAGCATTGTTAAGATATGTAGAGAATGAAGGAAAAGATGCAAAGCGTAAGTCTAGCAATCAAGCGACAAATTAATCATAACTTTCAGTGCTCATGCTCCGAATTGAGGATCTTATCGTGAAGAGTCTTCTCTCGATCCAAAATTCCGTTGCTACCGCTAGCAGGACAACACTTCGATTCGCTTGCACTAATTTTGAGCTGTTCGGATTCGATGTTCTGGTCGACCAAGCACTCAAACCATGGCTCCTGGAAGTCAACCTGTCACCTAGTCTTGCTTGCGACGCTCCACTCGATTCTCTTTTGAAAACACGACTCATCGCTGATCTCCTGAATCTCGCATGCGTTCCACTTCTAGACAAAAAGATTATTGACAGTGTGACACCGGCTTTGAGGAAATCGATGAACGCATCGCAAGATTCCGAAACATCAGATCCCGATGAGTTGGAATTAGATCCAAAATGTGCAAAAACGCTGAAACGAAGGCCTGTCGGATTGAAGAGAAGTGTTCTCACCAAGAAGATTGTCAGTGGTAACACTTCTCTCATTCCAAATACTGAGAAGAAGTTCGATCAAATTGTGAGAAAAGTAGAGTTGGAAGAAGGAAGACGTGGAGATTTCATCCGAGTTTTTCCAAGAAATGGTACATGGGGAATGTATAGTCCTGTGATGGAAGACTTAGGAAGCGATGATTTCGATGAACGACTGTTCGCTGAAGTGATCACGAAGAAAAACATGGTAATAATTGGTTTCTTCTCAGAATTTACATAGTTTGACTCAGGCCCTGATACTGAAAATTTGGCCGACGAAATATCAGTGGGTGTAAAAATCATATAAGGGTCCCCCCTTATGTGCTTTTTGCATTTTTTCCAAAAATATCAGGGGGTGAAAATTTTCATAAGGGTCCCCCCTTTAGTGTTTTGTCTCAATTTTTCAAAAAATATCAGTAGGTGTATATTACATAAGGGTCCCCCCTTACGTCTTTTTCAAGTTTTCAAAAAATATCAGGGGGTGTTTACCACTCGTAGTTGGGACTGAGATTGACTGAATCTAAAGTTGCTTTCTTTTTCAGAAGAACTCGTCAGAACAAATCGCGACATCAAGTAGTAGCAGTTCTTCTTCACATTCCACATTCTCATCATCTGCATTCTCTTCGATGCGCATTGAAGAAGTCTCTGATCTTTTCCATGATGTTATGATGGAATGCAGCAAGTACCCATCACTCGCTGACGTCCCAATTGAAGTTCGTGAGATCATTTCTCCGTGGTACGAAGAGGCAAGCGAATACACAAAGAAGATCACTCAAGATGGAGAGACCTACGCCAGTAAGCTGCCAACGATACGATCCACTGCTCGTCTTCGAACCAAAAGTTGTGCCGAATTTTACGAAGTACGCAAAGTCCAGATGGCCAAAAAGAAGGAAGCCGAAGCAGCAGCTGCCAAGTAAGATACTTACCGTAAAACCTCTAATAGAACGACCCCCCGGATCGNCCACTTTGAGCCTATATATCTCATTTTCTGTGANAGATATCAAAAAGTGGCTAACTAGTAAAATGTTGCTGATATCCTGATAAACGTTTTACTAGTTAACCACTTTTTGATATCTTTCAAAAGAAGTGAGATATATAGGCTCAAAGTGGACGATTCGGGTGTCGTTCTATTAGAGGTTTTACGGTATTTTCAAATGCACATATTTTATGTGATTTATTTTAAGAGAAAACGAGCCAGTTGTTCTTCAAGCAGTTGCTGCGAAACGAGTGGTCTAACCAGTTATTCCCTATTGCTTGCCCATCTACACTACTCATTTTATCTTTTTTTTTCATTCCACACAAATATCATTCTCATATTTCACACCACATTTATGCCAATTTTGTTGATTATTCCAATTTGTTGTGAACTGCGAATAAAATTGAATTATGCTGCTCCTTCTTTCAACAAATCAATAGAACTCAACAGCAAGGAACTAAATTCCGAAAGTTCCGACCATTTTCGAAATGAAAACCGACCTGAATATTCCGAAAAATCAAAAAAAAATTCCGAACAATCCTGCTCCACAGGAGACATGTGATGAAAAATTCTTAAAAAAAGCTAAATGAACATTTTTATTGAAAATCCGGCGAATGTACAACATTTGAGAAAACTTTAGAATTGGAAAGGAGTGAGATTTCTATGGAAGTATCCTCCGTTGTGTGAATTATTCAGTTGGTTGAAACTGCACACCAACTCTGACGTGGATTGCTCAACCTGAAACTGATAACATTGTCAAAAGACGGCATATTTGAAATCTCACCGTCAATGCAGCTTGTTTGCCTCCCATATCAGTTTGAACCCATCCTGGACAGAAGTTGACAGCCAGAATGTGCTCATCTTTCATATCAATGGAAAATGTTTTGGCGAACATATTGACTGCAGCCTTGCTCATTCTGTAGGCCAAACCCTCGAACATTCCAGATCCAGTTGTATTCTCAGCAATCGATCCGAGGCCAGAAGAGATGGTAACAACTGCAGCACGAGAAACCGAAAGTTGATCACCAGATACTTTTGATGAAGCTGTTTTAAGAAGTGGAAGGAACTTCTGGCTGATGAGGACGACGCTGGTGGTGTTGACATCAAGTTGTTCAGCAATCTTAGCACGATTTGGTTCCTAAAACGTTTATCACTAATTCAAAATAGGCAAATACATACTGTAAATGCTCTAAATCAACTATGCATTTAATTTATCTTGGTTTCTGTGAAAGATATCGAAAATTAACCGACTAATAAAATATTGTTGATGTTATAATTAACATTTCGCCAGTTGACCACTTTTTGATATGTGCTACGGTAAATGAGATATATAGGCTCGAAGTTCGATGTTTGGGGGTCATTCAATTAACGGTATTTCCAAAGAAACATACCGATTTGCTCCCATACTTGACTGCAATTCCAGCATTGTTCACAAGGAGGTTCAATCCATCTGATCCAACAATTTCAGAAACTTTTGAAACAAAAGTATCAATCGATTTGTCACACGTAACTGCCAATGGAAGAACATGAAGACGTGAATCTTTGATGGCGTTCAATTCCTGAATAGAATTCGTTTTCTTTTTCTGTAAAAAATTGAATTCCACTTACTGTAGCCTTCTCAACATCTCTGGCAGTAGCAATAATATGACGAATGTTCTTATCCTTAATCAGTTGTTGGACTAGTCCAAGGCCGATTCCTCTGTTGGCTCCAGTGACTACGACACTTCCTGGTGACATGGTTAATAGAGTAAACTGAAAATTGATGTTTTCTGAACGATAACTGGAGAACTGGGCTAGGGATGGCTGCTATATATACGTGATTGCCTCAATGACCAAGGGTCGAAAAGTGGGAGAGAGGAAAGTGTCTTCCCCAAGAAATGATGACATAGAGGAAAGAAGAGAACCTAGAGAATAAACAACTGAAGAGACCCAGAAAACTGTAGTCACATTGTGGTTTGTTTGTAGTCACAAAACTCAATAGAGTCACAAAAATATGGGACGGATGAGAAAATGGATGGGGTGACAAAGGGATTGTCACCATCCAATAGGAACAAACTTAATTACGTGCCTTTTTAATTTGAGCCCTTCAACAGAACAGTAATAAAGATGTTATGGCCAAAAAACAGTCATATCTCTTCAGAATGGAGACAACACTATGGAAGGTAGCAAAACAAGGTAGAGTCGATACCAGTATTCATTTGGTGGCGATTTTGAAATACAGTGTGTAGCAGGTTCTTACGTCCATACATGTTTAACGTCATAACTTCCGAGCTGTTAGAGGTATCAGCCTAATTTTTTGAAAATCGGATTGGAGACAACAAATTAAATCTAGTGGACAATTTTTGTAAAGAAACATTGAAAACTACCCGAGTTATCTGGAAAAGTTTGAAAATATACCTTTTGCAACCGTCACAAGCTTTTACGTCCACTCCAAATATCAGTAGATCACAACCTCCAGCGAAGAAGGAGGTGTCTAATTTTGATTATGTACAACTAAAATCATTGTAAATAGTTGTTTTCATTACGTGTTTCTCTTTCTTTGAGTTTGTATCATTTCATGGGATCTTTTGCTTACTGATGCTGGAAAAGCTTCAATCGGGGCAGTTGGAGTAGCTGGATGGACCAATAAGCTATTAGAAAGCAACGAAATCATTCACATTGCCATATCGACTATTTTCTCATCCGAAAAACAAAAAAAAACAGGATCAGCTCAAATCCTGCCCTCAAGATACCTACCGACGATTACAAAATACGTTGTCTCAACTTCTTTCAAAAGTCATCGGATCCAACTGGGGGAAGGTGTTAAAGTTTAACATGATCTACCAAAATATGTTTTTCATTCTAAAAAAGCATCAGACAAAATTATCACCGTTTATACCACTAAAATTTTATTAGTTGACAAATTTCGAGTATCATTTATAGGAACCGAGATAGTTACCCAATAAATAAAACAACAGATGGTGCGTCTTCGGCGCGATTCAACCTAGTTCTTACTCGTTCGCCCTTAGTTTGTCACTTTTTTAATAGGTTACGTAAATCTTCATTAAATTTTCGAGTTTTTTAAACCTTTCACACGTTACCCAATAAAACTCGCTCCTACCTCTGTCCACGTTGAACAAATTCCACGTATTGAAAAAAAATAATCCTTTGGGGAATCCCACTTTTTGAATTAGTTTGATAATTTTCACTAGCACTTTTTGACTGCCATGAAGCTCCCTGCATAAGCTGTTTATTGTTTCATTTGCTTTTTTCTTTCGATTGGTGGTCGGATGCGAAAAAAGTTATAAAAGACCCTAAGAGTCGCCATGTTTGGTGGTTCATGGCTAGGTGAATTCATTTTCACTGAACGTCCCCATTTTGCAAAAGACCCAATCAAAGAAAAAAGAAACAAAATGAACAAAAACAATAAATAGCGACCGTATATCTTTTTAGGAGAGAAAAAGAACTATTGAAAATTAGAAAACTGTCTCCTAGGAGACGGGGGTTTTGTGTTGGTGTTTTCCCCCAGTGAAAACCCATTTTCCCTTTCATGTACTGAGCCTCTACGTGGCGAAAGGGATCAACAGACAAAAGTCTGGCTAATGCCGCGTTCAAAGTAGCCTCCAGGAACTGGAAATCGCGTCCAAAGCTGTCAATTTTTCCATGTTTTCCATGGACTTAAAACTTCGATTTCCCTCATGTACTGAGCCTCTACGTGGCGAAAGGGATCAACAGACGAAAGTCTGGCTAATCAGTACACTTTTGAAACTTGTAATTTTTCATAATTTTTGTTGATATGTTCAGGAATTTCAGGAAAAAAAAATCTATATTTGAAATTATTTTCAATAAATCTTTTTTTTAATATCTTCCATTTCATTTTTCTCTTTTCCAAGCCCGTTTCCAAGAAGGAAGAATCAAAATTGGACACCTCCGCCTTTGCTGGAGGTCGCGATCTACTGATCTTTGGAGTGGAAGTATAAACTTGCGACGGTTGCAAAGGGCTATTTTCAGACTTTTCCAGATAATTGTCCACTAGATTTAGTTTGTTGTCTCCAATCCGATTTTCAAAAAATTAGGCCGATACCTCTAACAGCTCTGAAGTTATGACGTTAAACATGTATGGACGTAAGAACCTGCAACGCACTGCACTAAAAAAGTGTTCTTGAATTCAGAATCAAAATGAATTCAATGAATCACATAATCGCCATTATTCTAGTACAACGAAAATGGGCAAAAAATTTGGTGGATACAGCGATTTTGGGGTACAAGGGATACAAAGTGATTGAGGGGTACAAAATATTTGGCGAAATCATTGTTTTTGCAAAATAAATGATTCGGGGGTACAAATTTTTAGTAAGTTGTATATTTCGTATCTTAGAATTAAAATTTTGCTCTCAAACGTGTTGCAACTTCATTTAGGTGAAAATGGCCGCCCGAAAACGCCCGTCACCCGACAGGGTAACGGGCCGCCCTACACCCGCCCGACACGCCCGGTTTCGTGGTCCAACAAAATTATGTCTCGCTGATTAAACGCGCACCGCACTTTTTGAGATATTTTTTGACGCAAAAGAATAAATGAAATTTAATTCGGGCGTTTCAAAATATAGGGCGACGGCCGGGCGCCACACCCGGGCGGGTGGGGCGTTTAAAATTCGCCGGAGATGGAAAGCTTGTTGTACGGTTAATAGACAGTTGTACGGTGTAAAGACAGTTGTACGGTTAATAATTCTTTTCGACAATTTCTGTGTTGAAAACTTTCAAACAAGTTGGAAAATAATTTTTTCTAAATCAAAAACGCCAGCAGATGCTGAAGAGGCACAAACCATCAAATTACTGCTATGTGCAGCCGAAGGACGACCGACGGGTCATCGACAGACTATCGACGGACAATCGACCTCTTGGAAAACTTATTCGAAAGTTTTTATTTTTCGAAATCAACCAGAGTAACATTATTATATTCTTCTACTAGATTTTAGAAACATGATAGAAGTTAGGTAATTTTCCTTTCAACGACTGCTAAATTGCAGTCGATGTGAGCTGACTGGTTATGACTTCTGTGGGGTACCGAATTTCTGCAGAATAGAAAATTTAGCAAAAAATTACTTATAAAATTTTCACAGAATGAAAGTCCTGGGAATCTTCACAATTCTGAAGCACAGTTGGTGAAGAATAGCTAAATGACAGTCGAAGAGACGAATGTCCATTGTGCTCTTTACCAAGTTTTTATATTTCGTATACTATCATAACAGATGATCTTTTTACGGAATCATACGAAAATAGGTTTTTTTGTAGTCCAGTTAATAATTTATAGAACAATAATTTATTGAAAATTGGACTTAATACGGGATGACTGAAAGATCTCTTCTGAAATATCCTCCATTGTGCTCTTTACCAAGTTTTTTGAACGCTTCGACGAGATTTGAAGACGCCTGCTCAATCTGAAAAGCTCTAATTTTTAATGGGTTCTAATTTTCACAAAAAGAAATCAAGGTCCTTACAGTGAATTCTCCTTTTCCTTTGCTCATTCCAGTTTGAACCTTTCCTGGGCAAATTCCAGCCGTCAAAATATGATCATCTTTCAAATCGATCGAAAGAGTTTTGGTAAACTGATTGACTGCACATTTTGTCATTCGATATGCCATTGCTTTGTACTCTCCAGACCCAGAAGTGTTATCTGAGATGGATCCCAGGAATTCAGAAGCAATATTGATAATAGCAGCACGAGAAATCGACAGCGAAGCGTCATTTTGGAGATTTGAGGCTTTAATGATTAATGGAACAAGAGATTGCGTTAGAATCATTGGTCCAATCGTGTTGGTTTCAAATAAATCATTCACAACTTTTCGATCTGGTTTTTGTTTTGTTACATATGGAAGCATGACGGCAGCATTATTGACAAGAAGAGTCAATCCAGAATCTCCAACGATTTCATACACTTTTTTAGTGAAAGCAGCAATCGATTCATCACATCCCAATGATAGAGGAAGAATGTGAAGACGTTGATCAGAGATGGATTTCAGATCCTGTAAATGATTTTGAGGAACTTTGATTTTAGAATTTCAAACCTACTGTTGCACTATCAACATCTCTGGCAGTTGCAATCACATGTTCTACGAGTGGATCGTTCAAAAATTGCTGAACAAGACCAAACCCTAATCCTCTATTAGAGCCAGTAACAACAACAGTTTTTGGGGACATTATTGAATTTCCGAAATAAAAAGGTGATGAATGACATATATTTTCTTATCACTGATGATTCCTTGCGTCTCGTTATAAAATAAACAACGTGGCCTTCAGATCGATGACACAAATTTTCGACCAGTCGGGAAAATAAATAAATGTATTTAGGTTGAGTTTATATTTTTGGACTTGATATAAACGACCAGTTCCGTTTAAATATATCGAGATCATGATATCTAACAGTTATAGTATTATATTCCTTCAAAAAACGCATGAATAACATTATCTTCACTATTAACAATCACCAAATTCTGTCTGTGTGTCCGTTTGTTCCCGGTTCCACGACCCTAGCGAAGTCCCCAGTAGACCGAAAATTTTCAAATTTTCACAGATGATCCGAAATAGCAGCGAGATGATGCCCGTCTATTTTATGTTTCGAAATTTTGAGTTTGACGCCTTCTGGATCCGTTCTTCTATTTCGAGAAAGAAAAAGTTCAGTAAAATTTAAAATTCTGACTTTCTGAATCCTCTAACATCTCAAAAACTGAATTTCGGAGATTCTGATTCATGAAATTTGATTAATTTTTCCGAAAATGCGAAATTTCTAACCTTTCTTATGCTTCAAACATTTTCGTTTCACTCTGAAATTCTAAAATTCTAATTCAGAAATTTGGAAAATTGGAAAAACGGGAACTCGAACATACCGAGATTTGAAACTTCGGAAAGTTTGAAGTTGGAAATGTCCAAAGTTTCGGAAATTCAGAAGTATAAAAATTCAGATATTCGGAATATTACGAAATTAAACAATTTGAAAGTTAGAACACTCGAAATTTTGAAAATCCAAAATCTCGAAAGCAAAAAACCAGAAAATCCATATCAGAAAGCCCAAGTTCGGAATTTAGAAAATTCGGAAATTCATAAATTTTGTGAATCAAAAACTCAGGATTGTGTGTTTAGAGAAAATTCTGAAAATCTGATTCGTGATAAAATTTTGGGAATTTGTGAAGTAGAATCTCAGAAAGTAGGAAATACGGAAACTCGAAAATACAAAATAATCTATGAGTTCTAGAATCGCATAATACAAAATAATCTTTGAGTTCTAGAATCGCAGTTCCGAAAATTCAGGACTCCTGAATTTCGAAACTTCTGAAAAAATTATAAGTTGTCAAATTTCAAGATATTCGGGAATTCAGAAAAATTATTAGTTCTAAAAATTTGGAAATTTTGAACAGTTCGTGTCTGAACTAATGTAAGACACATTTCTGATCTACATTTCTGATTTATCTGTCCAAGCCCAAACTTTATCGGTTAAGGGTGTTGGAAGCGGGAGCCAGAAGGTTTAGCCCCGAAGGCGCATAAGCAGACCGTCACTCCAGTTTATGAAAGTTGACAACACAATCAACTAAAACTTCGTCTTCTGATTCTCTCCGATTCGGAGATGCAAACGTTTTTAGTGAAGCCAGGAGATTGTAGCCGCCGACAGGCGGCGGAAATCAACTGGTTAGAATTATTCTGATTAAAAAAAATTTGGAGCTGTGGAAGAAAGCCGCGGCTGTATGCCTCACAGCGACAAATATGGTAGCCTAAAAATTGTTAAAATTTCTGAGTTTTCTATCTCAATTTTCGTGCGTTTCCGGTCAATTTTATTGCCAAAAATGTTCTTTTTCCGACACAATCGACTAAGACCAGAAAAAAACGAGAAAATAAACCCTGAAATTAATCGTATTTTTAGGTCACTGTAGTTGTCGTTGTGGGACCTTTGGCCATTTTTTACTGTGTAATATTTGAATGCGCGCGCAAAACTCGCGATGCGCCAAGCGATTCTCTTGACACAAATTTCAACGTTAGCGCAATCCTCGTGCAATGGCGACTTTGAAATTCAAAGTTTGAATTTATCCTTTTTTTTTCAGTTCAATTGCTTATTTTTCTATTTTTCTTCAAAACATGTATATTTCAGCTCTAAGAAAATGTCACAAAACTCAACAGATGCAAAACGGATCGAACCACCGTAAGAAAATCAAAGTTAATTTCAATTTACGATAGAGGATGTTTTCCAGGCGGAAGGTCGATTTTATGCTCAAACCACGGTTTACAAACAACGTCCCTGATGTTCCGTTTGATGCAAAGTTTATGCCATGCCCATTCGTTCCTCTCAGCAGGTATATCAATCAATTTGAATTTTTAAAACGTTATTTTTCTAGATTCGTCGAATATAAGCCATCGACAGTCGATCGAGACTGCAAACATGCAATCATTTGTGACGACGATATGGGATTGAGCGTAGACTTGATCGATTTGAGAAAATACGACGAAGATCCAGCTGACTATGTAAAAAAGAAATTCGATGATGGAAAAATGTGTTCCTATTTTCAGGCCATGGACGAGAAAGATAATATACTGCTTGAAGATGAAAGCGCTTCAAAGATGAGTATTAAGAGATCAGCGCAGCACTCGAAACTTGTCCCATGGATGAGAAAGACGGAGTATATTTCAACAGAGTTCAATCGGTTCGGAGTAACGGCTGACCGACAGGAAACTAAACTAGGATACAATCTGAAGAAAAATCAACAAGTTGAGGACATGTATCGTGACAAGCAGAGCCAAATTGATGCGATCAATAAGACATTTGAAGATGTATGTTTTAGGAAAAAAAGGTATTATGATGTTTGAGTATTTTTTAGGTTCGCAAACCGGTCACAGCACATCATACAAAGAAGAACATGAAGCCAGTAGAGGAGTGCTACATATTCCCAGATTTCGAGCACTGGAAGTATTTGTTCACGCATGTCCAATTCGATGGTGACACGATAACAACAGAGTTCGGAGAAGACGAGAAGAGACAGGCGCAAGAAAGTAGTGTTATCAAGGGAATGGAGTATGAAGACAAAAAGTTTGCTGCTCTCTTCGTGCCTACTATTGAAGGTCTCACCCATATGATGGAGGATCTTGAAATGGACCGCCCATTCGATCCGGATCAAAAGTACGAGTTCTTGTTGAGTCGTGAATACGACTGGAAAATGGAGCATGTGCCACCGAGAGATCGCGACGTATTTGTGTTTTATCAGCGAGGACCTACTATGCAATACAATGAGATTGATAGTAACGTCAAGATGACAAGAAGACGGAAGATGTGCTTAAGTAGAAATTCCAAGTTGACAATTCAATATCGTCCGTTCAATGAAACAGAAACCGAGGCTATGAGAAGAAGGGAAATCGAACTATACGAGCAACCCAAGAATAGAAGACAGGAGAGGCTGGAAAGAATGGAAGAAGAAAAGGAAGACGGTAAGAAGGTTTTCCTATTTTAATAAATCTGTATATTTCAAGTTTTAGGGGACAGTTCTGCACGAAGCAGTGATTCTGAAGACGCTAAGCCACGCAGGGAAAAACCACCACGAAGCGGTAGCAGCAGCAGTGCTTCCGGAGAGTCTTCCGACGATGGCTCACCAAAAAAGAAGAAAGCGATTTCCGACAGTGACAGTGATTGACCTCATATTCAATTTTGTTATTTTATTTATGATCACTTTTACCATAATTGTTTCTCTGAAGAATGTGAATATTCATTCCATTTTTGATCAGACGATCATATTTTCCACTTTTATTTCTGAAAAGTGCAACTTTTTCTTGTATGACTCGCAACGGGAAGAAAAAAAAACCATATGAGAACGACCTATCAATTTGTTTGTATAGGTGTCTGCCATGAGCATGTGCTCAAGGTTCGAGCCTGCTTTGATTTGTCTAGCGGCAAGTGAGCAGGCGACAGGATCAAAGGGCGAGACGTTTCAGCAAAGTTAGGAACAGGATAGAAAACCATTCGAATTGTTGATTTGGTTTCAAATGGCAAGGATCATTAAATTCGAGATTTGGAATTTGAGATGACAACTAGCAAATATTAATTAGAGGAGTTGAAAGTATGTTCCATTGATTATCAGACTTGAACCTCGTCTTCTTCTCAATTTTTTCAAAATTTATATAAAGCCTAGGATTCTCTGAACCTTGCTGTTGTTTAGCTACAGTGTTCCTTCTCTTCTTCCATGCATCACGTACGTGGTTTTTTCCTTCCGTACCTGGGGGAAGCCTACGTGAATCAGACAGAGAGCGGAGGCGCGGAAAGAAAAACCTCCAGTTCTATGAAAGTTTTTTTTGTTGGCACACACACACATATACAAAAAGAGCAAAAGAGCCACGGTGCGCTTGCGGTAGAAACAGAAACTGGTAGAAATTGAGAAAAAAAGAGAGAGGAAAAGATAAAAAACTGCGAACGGGGAAAAAAACTGATACAAACTAAAAACCTGTACGGCAAAACGATATTTGATGGTGATCTGTGGGAAGGGCAGATAACTGATTGTAACATTGATTTTGAAAATCTTGAACGAATGAATAGAATTCACTGGAAAAAAGCTAACTTGGGAACTTGGGAGTGGTACTTTCAGATGAAACCAATATCATTCGAAAGCTGAGAAACTAAAAATGCGAAGGGGGACCCCATGGTGACTTTTTTCGAAAAAAAACATGAAAACCTATTGGGATCATAAAATACACAACGTTTTTTGAACCATAATACCTCATAAATCTTTAGATAATATACATTCGAGAAAGAATTCAGCTACTCCTGCTTTGCTGATTTCTGTATAAATCGTTTATTAAACGAATAAAAAAGGATCATTGTCAGCTAAGGGGTTACTGTATTTTTTGAAGGTAAGTTTTGCGATAAACCAAAAGATAATCAAATGCCCTAGGAACCTTTTCGACCGTAATTTGTCACAAATCTTCAGATAAAATAATTTCGAAGGTCCTGAAAAAATGAGCTCACCATTTTCCCTCCAAACCGTCACCTTTGAGTTTATAAATTTCATTTGCTGTGAAAGATAACAAAAGTTTATAAACTGATAAAATGTTTATCACAATACCATCATCATTTCATCAGTTGACAGATTTGTGATATCTTTTATAGAAACAGAGATTATTGAAGTGCAAGTGCTTGATATGAAGGAATTAATAACTGAAAGAAAATTCTGTAACTGCTTTGACGCCGGAACACAATTAACCCAAATTGAATGCAGCTATCTCAATTCCTGTAGACATGTATCCAAAAATACTCATAAAGTTTTTGCCATCAAACTTTTATCATTTTGCAGTTTTTGAAATCTTTTTCAATGAAATACATTAATTTTTAATGAAATATGAAGGCCTTTTACGATTGCCCTTTCACGAGTTTCAGAAAATTTGGACCCTGCAAAACCTGAAAAATAAACAAAAACCAACTAGTTCCAAATATAGAATTTTCAAAAAACCTTGCAAAATGTTCATGACTATCTTGTGATACTTCTTCTCCTCCAATCATTCAAGATAAGTTTACGTATCTACAATTTACAGCACGCGTCCATCGGTTCAAAGGAACAAGGAACACATCAAATGAAAAGGTGAATGATGGTACTGGACACAATCCATTTGATTAATGATATCTGAAAGTGAGAAGAAAGGGAAAAGTTTAATT
This sequence comes from Caenorhabditis briggsae, assembly GCF_000004555.2. Lineage (NCBI taxonomy): Eukaryota > Metazoa > Nematoda > Chromadorea > Rhabditida > Rhabditidae > Caenorhabditis > Caenorhabditis briggsae. Next base: position 9,504,005 of record NC_013488.2, on the reverse strand, counting down.
AGGTCTTCTTTTGTTTCGAGTGTAACTCTCCTCCTCTACACTCTTCGTCTTTTCTGACTTCCAGTATAAAAGGTGTCCTTCTAGCGCCTCCTTTCTTCTCGAATTCTTCTGATGCTAAACACCCCAGCCAGCTGCCTTTTTCAGCATCATTGGCCACTCTCCCTAATTATTGTTAACCTCGAGAATAAGAAAAAAAGCGAGAGAGACGAAGCTAACCAGTCTTTCATTTTCCTCAAAGGTGTTCTTGACTCACTCACTCACTCAATTTCTCGTAGTACACCAACCATACCAATCAGGTTCTTTCTTTCACGCACCGCCACGTTGTCTCCGCCCTCTGCGCAGTGCCCTCCGCTCTGCAGACAGGGGCAAACGTTAGACAAGAAGCCTTGCGCAAGAGGGGAGAGAAGCGCTTATACGTGAAAGTTCACTTTCGATTTGCCATCGATGATTTCACTTATCGGCTTGCCCTCTCCCCCTCCCCCCACCGCGCACTTTCAGCGGATTTCCGCACACTCCGAACAGTTTTTTTTGGGGGGAATCCATCCTTCCTCCTTCTTCCATCCTTCACTCGCTTTCTTCTTTCACTAGTAAAGCTTACCGCCACACCGCGATAGTGTTCTTCTAGTCTTTGTACAGATGTATACAACTAGTAGTATCTCTTAGCTCACTTCTCTATCAATCTTTCTTTTCTAAAATGATCTCAATCATCTACAGTAGGCATACGAGTCTTAAAAGATGGTTGGCTTATTTTTTCTACGATTTTCATTTGTAGCTTACTCATGAGAAAACATCATCTATCTTTTTTTCTTGATTTCTGTTTAAATTGTCAAACGGATTACAAGAAGGGCCATTATCAGTTAAGGGGTTACGGTAGTTTTTTAAAGTTTCGGGATTAACAAAAAGATAACCGAACGCTCTATGAACTTTTTTCCTTACCACTATTCAGATAAAAGATGATCAAAAGTCCTAAAAAATTGAACCTATCGTATACGTACTTCCTCTCATATGACTCACTTAGATCAAAGTTGATGGTTTGGTTGGGCTTCTAATAATTGAAATACGGGGAATATTTTTAGAGGAACTTCTGAAACAGTGAAGGACTTTTTGTAAAAAAAATAAGCGAACACATTTTGAAGAAAAGTTAGGTTTGAATTTTTTGATTTTTACCAACTATTAGAATCAGGAAAAATCTAACTCACTGTAAAACCTGCAAAATAAGGGCCTCCTAACTTTCAAATTTGAGCTTATTTATCTTGATTTCTGTGAAAGATATCGAAATGATGTCAACCAAAAAAATATTGGTGATATTGTGTAAACAATTTATCAGTCGACAAATTTTTAATAACTTTCCCAGCATTCAAGATAATTGAGATCGAAGTTGATGCTTTGAGTGACACTTTATTTGAGTGTTTTTTTTCTAGTTTTTGAACGTTCCAATGTGCTTGAAAATTCTGAACGAAAGGACAGTTTAAGACTCTACAAAAATGTATCTCCTTTTTTAAAGTATCCATGTATTTGAGATCCATGTGAGAAATTACCGTAATCCGAGCGCCTTTGCTTATCAGTCGCTTGCCATCCTTCTTCTGAACGAACTGCTGTTTGTTGATATTTTATAAAAGTTCTAAGAGTACCCTTCTTCTCAATTTTTTCAGAGCGGAAGTGTTAGTTTCGAGTTTACAACATGATTGTCTGTCAGCAGTTGATACAATGCTTCATGCAACCGCAGAAACCCGTTTCCCCCTCTTCTTTTCCCCCATCTTTTGTGTCCTTTTAGAGAGCCGATTGGAATTGTCATCGAGAAAGGTCGTTTTCAGAATACACCATTCTAGTTTTCCTTTTTTGAAGATTCTTTTTATTACTTTAAACGCCTATAAACCAGGTCAGAAGATCGTTCGAGATAGAAAGTGAGTTACCGTAAAACCTCTAATAGAACGACACCCGGAACGTCCACTTTGAGCCTATATATCTCACTTCTTTTGAAAGGTATCAAAAAGTGGTTAACTAGTAAAATGTTTATCAGGATATCAGCAACATTTTACTAGTTAGCCACTTTTTGATATCTTTTGCAGAAAATGAGATATATAGGCTCAAAGTGGACGATCCGGGTGTCGTTCTATTAGAGGTTTTACGGTATTCTTTGAAGCATCACGTGTTTTAAGCTTTTAAAGATTGCGTTGATAGATTTGATCTTGGATTGATTCAGTAATCAAGATCAAACTATGTTCTTACTCGATCAGCTTATCGTAACTTGCATCTGTTCAATGAACTCCGTTCGCCAGCTTTCCACTTAACTAAGCTTTGACCGCGTCTAACAACTGTCCGAAAGAAAGTGAAAGTTTTCGCTAAAATGAAAATTGGATTCGATGTCTGGAATTTCAGTATGTACGTAGTACGATTCCAGCTGTTATTGAACTTTGTTAGAAGATCAAGTGCGTCTTGCTTTTCAAAAAATCTGACAACTGTTCTCGATTTTCGTTTCCCAATTGTTCAATTATTCGAGTGTTGGCTTTGTTTCGATACTATTTCAATGACTTGCTTAAACTTTTTTTGATTCTCAATTTTTCTATTTTCTAGTCAAGTTCGCTATTATCTCAAAAAGTGTTCAAAATATCTCAAATTTGAATAATCTTCTCAAAGGGAAACCGTAATATTTCTTTAAAGGCTCATCTCTGAAATTGTAAATTCGCTACGAGACCATTGCACTCTTCCCGTTCACAACTGCGCCTTTAAAGAAAAACTACGGTTCCTCTCGAAGCGAATTTTTGAGGAATTCCCTAAAATTGCAATTCCATCTCCGACTTATTATGAAAAATCTGATAAAAAAAGGACAATAAGCTCAAAATGATATTTTAAGTGCAGAAATGTTCTTCTTTGCAAAAACAAACAAAATTTCATCGAAAATTATAAATATTTTTTGCTGAAAGCTTTCGCTGTATCCATCTCTATTTCTGTTACGTGTCGTTCTGTGATTATGTCTTTACCCTCTCACCAGTTTAATTTTGTCAAAAATTATCTGTTTCAGTAGTCGTGAAAGGCCGAAAGAACAGTTCATAAGTGTGCGTTACCCAGTTCCACCAGCTGCCAATACGTAAGTTTTCAATGGCAAATTTTTTAAAAAACCTGCTTAATTCTTTACAGATAATATCACCATGTTCGAATTTGGCAGCTTGTCGAGCCAGCACACGACATTGTTCGACTCGGGTCTCTCGTCGGCACTCTCAAATTCGACTAACAACAGGTGAGGAAGAGAAAAAGAGAGTTCGAAGGTCCCTTGCCGAACAATAATATTTTCAGTATAACCTCCGGGTCGCCGCCAACCGCTTTCAGCAGCAACTACATCGAACGACCAGGGTTATTGTTCCAGGTAAGCCTAAGTTCAGATATTCCACCTCCTCCTGTACCGTGTGACCTCTTACATTCGTCTGCTTCTGAATTCAGTGAACCATGAAATATTTGAGAATGAAATTCATATACATTTCGTGCATTTGCAGCTTTTGGCTTTTCCACTTGTCTTCTGAATTTGAAATTGTTCAAAATGCAAATTTGTAGAATCTCATTTAGAAATTTCCACCTAGTCTTATTTCTTTCTATTAAAGAACTATTAATTATTTCACCAATGTATCCCATTCTTTCCCTATGTCTCCTAATGGCCAGTTGTTGTTATTGTTATTGTTGGTGGGTCCCCCAGTTCTTCGCTTTGTCCCTTGGCACGTGCAATCGCACCACATTATGCGTCAATCGGAATCATGTGGCACCACATGGGTGGACGACGTCTTCGGCGGCAACTCCGATTTGTTACACACAACCTACTATCCCACGGCATTGAAGAACAAAGGGAAAACCGATGACAAATTGAAATCTTTCATCTCAACACCAGCTGAGGGGCGACAATGAGGGAAAGAAAAAAGACAATGGATTTTTAGGCGATGATAGAATCCGCCGAAACTACTGTCAGTTGATAAATGTGCGAATAAGAGACAGTCAGGCGCTGGGTGCTTCGGTTTGGAGGTTTCTTGAGAAAGATACTGAAGTAACAACGGCAAATTCTTCATCCAATATGTTTCAAATTTCGAATGATGGCTAAGCTACCGTAATTTACTCAGAGATCATAAAACCATCAGCATCTTCAATCCATCGTTGGAGAAGTAATTCCGTTTGGCGCCCCTACCAGTTATTGCACTAAATATGCATACAAATAACATCCACATATACATTTAGACACTTATACCAGAGCGGATAATAAGTACACCACCACCACTACCGGTGTTGTGGCGACGCCTCCAATTTCCGACAAATCGTTGAAGCGTACAGAGTTTTGTTCAGGATTCCTTGTTCGCCTTTTTGCCCTGCTTTTACTCTCAAGTTCCCTCAACAGTCTGCTACCCTGAGTTTTTCCCCGCGCGACTCTTCCACTTTGATCCTATTCCAAACTGAAACCTTCACAAACATTCTAGAGGGCATATACGTGCACGCCGAAACGGTGTGAAGAAAAAAGCGTGTCAATATTTATCGACCTAACTCTCTTGATCTATGTCACTCTTTTTTGGCGCCGAGAAGCGCGCCCTGCGCTCACCTCCCACAATCCCAGAAGAGTTTGTCTGGAGCGTCTCGGTGGCAACTGCCATGTAACGCGCAAACAAACTGTCGAATGGCATCGGCCGCGCAAAAGCGGAGGAGCATCGGAAGTCCCCGAGGATTAGATTCAATCGGAAGATCAAACCAGAAGAACACAAAATAACAATCATTTGGAAGTCCGAAAAATGTGTTCCGATTTCTAAGCTTTGCTCTGCACACACATGATCTTCTTCAGATGTTCTTTGCAGTCTTTGAAAACAGCCAGAAACATCTGATTTCTTTTTTTTATGATTTTCTAACGATCTCAGTAGATCTAGAGGGAGCTCATCCAATTGCTACATCGTAGAGAACATACAGTATTTTCTTTAATACAAGCTCGTCAAAACGTAAATTTTGAGATCATATATCTCGATTCCTGCGAAGGATATCAAAAAGCTATCAACTGATAAAGCATTGCTGATATTATGATGAATAATTTATCAGTTCACAGACAGATTTCTGATATATCTCAAAGCAACCAAGATAATTAAGCTCAAAGTTTAAAGTTAGTGGACCTCAGGCCCCGGCACTGAAAATTTCGCGACCGAAATATCAGTAGGTAAAATTCCAAAAATATCAGTAGGTCCAAATCACATAAGGGTCCCCTTACCTTAAAAAAATTTCCCTCAAAAACTTTTTTGCTCGCTTCGCTCGCACTTTGTTTATTGCACAATATCAGTAGGCCCTTGTAAATATCAGCAGGTCTTTACCAATCGTGCCAGAGCCTGAGTGGACCTTTTTATGGCAGGTTTTACAGTAATCAAGGTCTTCATAGAAATGGTGCTGGTTGCTAATCTTTGCTCTAGAGTCTAGACCGTCTAAGTAGCCTCCGTATTATTCTGTCAAACAACTAGAGATCTTCCGATCACTGGAACATTCTGACTAGATTCACACGCTGTGAATCACAGCGGTTACTGTAGAATATTAATTCCCAACAATGGGAATTTCTGCAGTTCACCGAGGTTATATTTGAGATGCTCAAAGTCTACCGGAGCATGTTCCCAATGATCAGTGAATTGCCATTGGCTACACAATCAATAAACGGTCATTGTTGGCAATCTTTGTCTGTCAAAGTCTCTCTACATCTGTTTTTTTTTCGGGAAGAGCACAAAACTTTTGTCGTGAGTGCTTTTTGCCATTGCGACTCTCCCGTTTCTCTGCTTCTGTGCTCGTTTTCCGGACGCACAGTCTCTTCCGCGCGGAAGGCATGGATAGAGAGACTGGTCAGGGAACGAAACGAGCACATTTTTGCATTTTTCACATGTGCACTTTTTTCTTTGACAACTGCTTACTTCTTTTCCCCAATTTCTTAAATATTTTTTTAATTCGAAAAGACCCCCCTCTCACTAGTGTTGTTTCTTCCTTTTCCTCTTGTTTTTCTTTTCAGCCTTTCACTTTCACGTCGTACGTTCTTCTCCCAAACACATAAACACACACACAAAAGGTTAGCGAGTAAAGAGTACTGTAGAGACACCTGCCAACCCCAGGTCTGGTCAGTCAGCTGACGACGTTGACAATCGTCGTTGTTGGGTCTGGTTGTTTGTGTTGAAACTTCCGATTGAGAAAAAAAATCGAAAAAGTGAAAGTCGAGAATTTCTGCGCATTTCAAGGTTAGTCTGAGGGTCATCTTCTTCTCGTCTGTTGGCAGCAATTGAAAGTGATTCGCTTCAAGAATTTAAGGAATGACAGTTTGAGAAATATAGTGCTAGAATCCAGATTACTGTAACCATGAATTCTGAAACTTGCCAACGGTCCCTTGAAAAAAGTGATTATTTTAGAACCCAAATGATCTGAACTCAAAATTGACTCGATCCAGGATCCCTGTCACCTCAGCTTCCTGATCCACGATCTTCCATGATTTTTTGAGTCTCGTCTATCAGCCTCTGACATTAGATTCACGTAGACAGTCGTCTGTGCTCTCTTCGACTCTGATAATATTTCGTTTCCTCTTCCCCGGCAGATCATACGACCAGCTGTTCTGTGCGATAGGCATGTGTTAGTATGAGCTTCTCCTTCTTTTTCCTATGCTCATCACCATGTCCTCACCCATGGGTCCCGGGCTTCCCAAGAAACGAGAGGAATCCTTCGGATCTTCAGTCTCGCTCACACTATCTGGCTCCGAGGGAATAGCAGTGGCGGCGGGCGCCTGTGGCATTTCTCCTATTTTCTGTTTTTTCACTCTCACTCTCTCTCTCTCTCTCACGCGCCTCGTGTAATTACCACACTGTATCAACTCAAGAGAGAAAAGTGAGCGACGGCGAGGGCGCCCGTCACGTCGGTTGATGCCGCCCATGTGTTTTGCGAGAATCTGTATCTCTGCCGTCTCTTTGTCTACCGTATTCTTAAACTTCTTCAGGTGGCAATGTCGGTGATGACTGTGGGATAGAAAGGGAGTACAGAGATAGAAAGAAGACAACAAAAAGCATCTGTGTGTGTTGGTTGTGTATGTTTGACTTTGACTTGAAAGTTTTCTCAATCTCTCAATCTCTTCGTCTCATACACTATTTCTCTTTTCCCATCCATTTTTTTGTTCAATTCGACTCCTCCCGCGTGAGAGTGAGAGAATCAGAAGACAGGCAGAAGAAGGACCCGCCCTCCCACTTCCTACCAATTCTCCCTTTTCTTGGGGTCTTCCAACCAGATGTCGTGTCCTCTTCACCTCTGAACCCAAAGAAAGTAAAGGTATACTGTACTGCTTTTTTTGTACAGTAACCTTTCTAAACTTTCAATTCTTTTCTGAACCAACCATTCTGAAATCACACCACAATGTCGTTAGACAACTATCACCTATCATTTCTCAAGGTGGGTTTTCAGTTTCATTGAAACATTTAAAAAAATAGTATTCAAAGAAATCAAATTTGAACATGCATATAATACGAGGAAAAACCAACTAGTAAAACAATGTACAGAGGCAATAGAATTTACAGCGGTTCCATTTAGAATTAGTAGATCGAATTGGCTGACATTTGTGATGATGTGTCTGTCTCGTCCCATACTTTCTCCTTTTTTCCTTGTGAGTCAGTCTGATTCCGTTGTGGTGGCAATACCCCGACGATGCCTTTTGACGACGATGATGATGATGATGGCACATCGGGGCTGAAAAGCAACACAAAAAAATGAAGAAAGACCCCGGGAGACCGGTTTTCCTGGCCGTGAACGGTCGATGCGCGCGCAATCGTCAGGCATCACCATCTTTGCGCAATCGAAAGTGAAAGAGAAAGCAGATGAAAGTTTTTGATTGGGTTTTCACCTCTCTCTATGGCGCTGGCGCCAGCAACAGAAGGTACATCGAGAATCGTCGTCGTCGTTTCCGAATCATTTTGAAAAGAAGGAGAAGAAAGTGACAGTATTGAAAGAGAACCTGTTCACTGAAATGAACCCATCAAGATTCCACATCGAGAGTGACGAATTGAACGGGTTGTTGAAGAAGTAGTTTAACTTGAATTGATGAGAAGATAAGAAGAGCCTCAAATCTGAATCAACACAACAACTTTGTTCCATCACTTTTGACAAGAAGACGATCGCCGAGAGGATGCCCGTGTGACTTGAAAAAGAAAACAAAAACACGACAACGCGAGAAGGAAGAAGAAGAAAATGGATTGATTGATGTCTATAACAATATTGATCGATCTCTATCTTTTCTTTCTGAAATCGAATGAAAGTCAACAAAACGAAGAACTGGAAGTGTTTGATTGGGCTGTAATGAGGGGAAAAGGTGAAATCCGATGCTTCTCCCCTCTCTGTGTCCCGTGAATTGGTCTGGTGTCATTGGGTGCTCGATTTCAACGAATTCCATAACCAAGTAGTTGCTTTTTCGGATCTCTCTATTTTTAGTTTTCCTTTCCCTGCAGTGGCAAAGTCAACCTCTTTTCAATATTGTTTATTTTTTTGTATTTGCCAAAAAAGCAAAGGCAAGAAAAAGAAGGGAAAGTGATTGTGAGTAACACTGAAAAGAGTCTGAAAAGAGAGAATATGGATAGGAAAAGAACAACAAGACAACAAAACAACTCAACAATAGTGGTTGTTTGACGATAGAGGAGCGCCTGAAAGAATTCTGGAAAAATGAAACTCTAAAGAAAAGAGACTCTTCCACCTTCTTCCACAGTCAGTAGGTCTCAATCTTAATCTTCGTGGGATCCTTCTTGACTTTTGGAGAAGGATCTTCTTCTTCTTTTCCACCCCCTCCCTATCGGTTTCTATCTTTCTCCTCAGTGCTCCTCATTTCGCGCATTTCTTCTCCCCCTACTGCCAATTGTTTCAAGTTGTTTGAACAGTGCCCCAATCGTTCCTTCTCTTTCTCGGAACTCGTTGCTCCCGTTCCTACGCATCATCGTCTGACGTCAAAAAGGTTACTTTGTTATCAGAGACTTTGGTTTTTTGAAATCGTTCAAATCAACTAAAATTTCGCGCCGCAAAAAGAAAAGTGGTCTTATCACAGTCTCCTTTTGCTTTTCAACTCTTATCAACAAAAACGGATTGACCGTGTATGTCTCTTTGTTCTCGAAAGTAAAAAGGCAGCTGATTACATTATCACCAAATAGTGCCTTTTCCATCTTCGTCTCTCTCGATCAGTTCTTTTTCTCTGTCTGTCACATGAGAAAAAATTGGCATGAAGGTATGAAATGAGAATCAAAACGATCAAAAAACCATGAAATGAAACCTGATAGAATCTGTCTGGCCGGTCGGTCTGACTACTAACAATAACGCGGGACCTCCTCCAGTCGAAAAATTTGTAAATTCTTTCTTTCCCAGTGCTCATCCAGTACTTTGAAGACGAGGAGCCCTAGAGCAGCGGCTCAGGCGTTTGGAGTCAGCTGTTGGTCGGAACCAGAAGGTGCTCTCTCGATTTTCCGAGGAAAGACTCTTTTGCTTCTTCTGTTTCTTCTTTTTTCCCCCAAACAACGAACTAGAACTTGTCCAATAAATTGTACATAGTACTAATGAACATATTTTAGAATTAAAAAATAGATCTGTAAATACCGTAAACACTCTAGTAGAAGGGCATACTTGCTCTTTGAGCCAAATTTTCTCGGATCCTGTCAAAGATATAAAAATGCATTCAACTGATAAGTTGTTCAACACTATATCAGAACTGTTTTTTTCAGTTGACACAGTTTTGATATCTTTCACGGGAACCGAGATAAATTAGCTCAAATATGACAGTGTGATAGCGCCTCTATTACTGGTTTTACGGTAGATTTACAATTTCGATCTGGACGAGTTGGAAAATGCCTTGGAAAATGCCATCGTGACTTTTAATTTCCCAGAATTGACCACCAGAATTAGGACCCCTAATAGCCTTATTCCAGACATTGCTCTTTTGCTTCACTCTCCTGGTAATCTGATCCTCACGTTCTAGTGGTACTAGAATACAGCTCTTTTGCTTTCCTCCGATAGTCAGCGCCCCCCTTTTTCATCCTAAAACAACAAAAACATGCTCTGCTGTTCAAAGTGTGTGTTGTTTTTCCTTTCATTTCACTACTTCCCAGTGTCATTCTTTTCATCTGTAAATACCAAAACAAAACGATGAAACTAACGAACACCTCTCATTGTGTTCGCTCACTCCCTTTTCGGTTACTTGCGATGTAATCGTCGTCTGCTTTCGTTTTATGAGCTTCCAGAATCTTAGAGAAACTGAGTTGTCGAAAAAGTACATCGTAAAATCTCAGCTGTGAAGTCAGTGTATCGTAAAGTGTTTGTAAGACGAAGAGACGCAGAGTTCAAAATAGCAACATTTGCTTCTTCTGTGTCCCCCACTTTCCTCTTCCGCTGGGTCCATATTAATCAGGAATAATGGGCTCGGCGAGCTCTCAACTTGCTCCGAAAGTCACTTTTCTCTGATAATTGAGGCTCTCTTGTCGTGTCAGCTGGTTTTCCATGCTCTGCTTCTTTTGTTACAGTGATGATAAGAACAGAAAAAAGTTGCCGTTTTTATCAATGTAGACGAAAAGAAAAACGAAAAGTCACTTTTTAAAAGTGAATTCTTCTGAATTTTTCCTGCTTCTTTTCTCTTTCCAAATTTTAGTTCGTTTCATCAGAAATGACATAAAAATCTCAAAAAGAAATTGAAGCCTCTTATTTTGGTGTCCTAATTCAGTTTCACATATTTCAGAGTCTCTACAGCACCGAGAACGGTGTTGGCCTCAACAGTAACATCAACGGATTCGGGCTGAACTCGTCTTCGCCAGAATCATCGCCAACTACAGCTTCTTCAACTCTCGAGTCGCTTCTGGAGCCGTTCGGCTTACACAACAGTCAAGCTGACTTCGCAAACGCGCTGGCTCACCTGACCGGACAGTCTGTCAAACAGATGGATAGGTGAGTATACCAGTTTTTTAAAATTGTCAATTAATTATCCAACTGATTCATTGCCCCGGAAGTCAGGTTCTTGTGTAAAAATCGAAAGTGTAATCTTCAAAAACGTAAAAAAGAGAATCATGCCCTCTAACAGTTCAAATGTACTTTTCTTCTTTTCTTTGCAGGCAACAATCAGCAACTACTCAGAGGCCTACATCGTTTGCCGCCGCCAGTTCTCTCTTCGGAAATTCTGAATACGGGAATCCACTTGGAGCTCCTGGAACACCAATCGGTATGTCTTTTTTTGTTTTTGTCTGTCTCTTGTTTCCTTCTCTCCATTTCTTCTTCTGAGATGCGCCGATTGAAGAGGTTTTTATTATTTTCTCGTATTCAGAATCTAACCCTTCTTTCTCCCGAAAAAAGATAGAGTTATCCTCCAATTCACATCCAATTTTTCAAAAACTCTTCTTCTTCTTATTTCTACTTCTCGAACATATTTTTCTCCTAACCACCCTCTAGGGCCGACAGTCGTCGTATGACGCAGTTTAATAATTCGACAAACGAATTTTGTGTTGGGATTTTCTTTTTCGGACCAAAGCAAGCGGATTACTTTTGACATCACTTCCTAACTGCTGCTCATTCAACTTCTTCTCCTGTCCTGGTTTTCATATCGTAGAAGGCAGGTGGCCGATTGTTCCATCGGAGAGTGATTTATTTTTGCTTCTGTGTTGATTGGTCCGAAATTCAGACTCCGAGTTTTATTTACCTCCATATGTCTGGCTTATTTCATCTTCTGGTTATTCGTTTTAGTATTCAGTCCCAGAAACTGAAAATTTTGTGGGCGGAAAATCAGTAGGTAAAAAATCAAATTAAGATCCTTATGTCCTCTTTTCAATTATTCAAATCACAAGGGGGACCACTTTACAATTCGCTCTTCTTTCAATATATCACGAGGTGCCCACCAAAATCAGGAGGTGTTTACCAATAGTTTCTGGGCCTGGATTCAAGATATACTTTGAATTTGTTAGCTCGACCCGGACACCTAATTTGAATATCCTCCGAAATCCATTAACTTCCATATCCTTTCTCAAATTCATCCCTAATCCTTGTGCCCTTGTCATGCCCTTCTTCGATATGTCGTATCCTTCTGAACTTTTAGTACAAGACTCAGCACATACGCTACTACTACTTCTTTCTTCTTCTTTTTTCGCATTGTTCACTTCGGGACCCTATTAGCTCTAAATATGCATAAGATACGCATTCATGTCGAAGTATCTTCTTGGAGTCATGAGAGAGAAAGTTCAACACAATATTTTTGGAGTTGGAGTTTTGGAGGAGTTAATACTGAACTTTTGCTCTCTCTCTATTTCTAGAGTAACGAAACTTTTGAGGAGGTTTCTCTGTGCGGCAACATCCCAATTTGTTATGTATATTTTTATTAATGGTGTCACTTGTTGCCCCCCCCCCCCCTTTTTCTTCTTATGATGTCTTGGGGACCCCAACTGAGCACGCGTTCATAAACAAGTAGAAGATGCCGAAGACGTTAGAGGATCAGGAAGAGGAAAACGAAAAAAGTTTTGACTTCTTTTTTTTGGTGTTCCCATCCGTCATAAACAAAATTTATAGAAAGAAGAAGGAACCTTCATTTTTTGTTGGGTTGACTTTTGCCTTTTCTCGTTCTTTTTTTCTTAAAAAGTAACCATACTACGTCTTCCTCTCATTCATTTCGTATTGCTATCTAGTTAGATGGTATCAACAGATGATCACACGTTAGAGAAGAAGTCTTCCAATTTCCGTTTGTACCACTATGCTCCGCCCCCTTCTCCCGTTTCCATTTCTCTACACATTCCGCGCCCTTTGTATCTCTATCCTTGATGCTCTCGACTTCTAAAAACAAATAGTTATTCCTTCTTCTTTTTCTTTGTGTCCCACCGGAAAGAACGAAGCAAATCGAATTTAGTGAAGGAGGAGCACTGCCCATCGTCTTCATTTGTTCGCATTCCAACCAATCCTTTTTTTTAAGTATCATGTGTTTCTATTCCCAATATTCTAAATTCATTTTAAAGTCTTCCAGGCTCCCAACATCAAATGTCGATCGGACACAATCTGATTGGCAACTCGTCGCCATTCTCAACACCACAGCACACACCGTTGGCCACTCCGAATGGAGCAGTTCCACCGCCAAAAAATCCAAAACTCTACAAAACCGAGTTGTGTCGCTCGTGGATGGACCATGGACGATGCAACTATGGAGAACGATGCCAGTATGCCCATGGTGAAGTAGAGAAAAGACCAGTTCCCCGTCATCCAAAGTACAAGACAGAGGCATGCCAATCGTTTCATCAGAGTGGATATTGCCCATATGGACCAAGATGTCATTTCATTCATAAGTGAGTTTTGGAACCAAACTGAGTATCCAGACCTGATTGATATATTTCAGTGAACCACCAAGCCAGTACACGACCCCGATTTCCACTCCAGTATCTCAACCGAATACACCATCCCTCTATGCTTCACAGTATCACAATGTGAACATGAAGCAAAGTCAACATCAGACACAGAGCACTGGAGGTGTACCCAACAACGTTCTCCAACGAGTTTATTCGTTGCCAAACGGAGGGTACGGGAGTGCTGGGGAATCGCCCCCGTGTAGTTCGAACGATTCCGGCAGTGAATCGCCGAACGGTAGCTTCTCGCCTGGTCTGGATCTTGACGATAATGGTGAGTAGTTTTTCTGAAGGTTTCAATTTGAAGGCTAGCTCTTTTCCAGGTCCATTCTCTGCTGGATTCCTATCCGCATCACCACACAAGTCGCAGAAGACGGCTGCTGTGCCACGCGTTCAGACGAATCGATTCTTGTCGTACGATCAGTCGAATATGTAAGATAGCTTAACTCGATTTTTCTATTCTATTCTATGGGGTTTCAGAAGTGACAATCAATTCAGTAGCCTGCTGAATAATCTTTGTCAGTGGAACATCGAAGACTCCTTAACAGACACCTTTCCAGGTAATTTTATTGCAAAAAAAGTTTCAAAATTCAAAAATAATAAAAATATCTCCAGGACTCTTGACATCGAAATGGTCTACGACTGCTGCTGACCAGTCTGCTCCAGCAACCACGCCGTCGGTGACTACTCCGAGTCGTTTGCCAGTTTTCGCACAACTCAGCAATCCACAATAAGAGTGTGGCTTGCCCAAAAAACTTCAGAGAGAACCGTCCATTTTCAGGGATTTCTAGAAAGGTTCTATTCAAATTTTTTCTTCTAATCAATCTTTCCCCGTAATATCTTCAAGATTCATATATACTATTAATAATCTTTTCTTGTTATGTTTTCAATTTTCTATGTATAGTCTCTAGTGCACTCCCCGCCCCTTTTTTTCCTTTTTCCCAGTCTAAATGTATTCATGCCGCTAGTTGACACCCTTCCCCTTATTTAATCTTTCAACCCGATGTCCTTCTTTTTCCAACCCAATCAAAATCTCTTGATTTCTTTCATTTATTCTCATTTGACGACCCATTGTATCTATGTAATTTATGCGCTCTTTCGAACCAGTGCCTTTTTACAAAAAACTAAACAAAATTGTACAATAAGCAACTCCAAACCGAGTAGATCTAACTTATTTGATTTGTGAAATCTGCATGCTTTTTTCTTCATGTACTTGTACATCCTACCATCATCCCAATCAATCATCGCTAGCGTTTTGTGTCGTACAGTCCAACTTCTCTTCTTCTAATTTATTCATTCGCATTCTTTTTCCCCAACATTCTTTCTTCTATTCAACACATCTTTCACACTTTGTCAACTAGCTGTATACATTTTCGCTGATTTTTCCCGTTTCCTTAACTATAAGATTCAACTAATATTTTTATCTTATAACCTAATACCCCCTAATTTTCAAAATTTACTCTGCTTTTTCACCCATTCGCATTTTCCCCCGCTAGAATTCAAATTCATTTTGTACACCCCCCAACCATAGTTCCATTGTCGAGTAGATGTTCCTTTTTGACTTTCTGTGCCTCAGTACCATCACCCACTTCCTCCATTTATTTCTTGTCTTTATCATGAGAAAACCCGGTTTCTGCTGCCCTTTCCCCCTTTTTTCTGCACACTGTTTTCTTTTCTTTCATATTTTCTTGAATTTGTCTTTTTGTGTCCAACCACTTCTCCAATGTTCGCATAACTTTAAAATAAAGTTTATACGTCAATCTGAAGCAGGCATACGACCACCTAAAAATACATTGTCTAGAATTTTTTTTTTGGGTTCAGAGACAAGATTTCAAATCTTTTCACACAGAAAAATAGGATAAAACAATACAAAAAGATGAATTGAGAAATTATCCGTTAGTCAAAACATCAACTGTAGAATATGACAATAAAATTAATTTTCACCTAATTCCGAGACAATTCTTTCTGAAGTTGTCTTTTTTTGTTAAGATTAGGTGGTTCCGTTTACAAAAAGATGGTTGGTGACCGTGGGTCCCAGAACGAAAACTACCATAACACACAACATATATTTTTATTTTCCAGATTATTTTCTCGATTTTCACTGATTTTCCAGATTTTTTTCTAATTTTTCTTCAAACGAATAGACCCACTTAAAGTGAAACAATTTCGGAAGATGGACGAAGAAAATGAACCCGGAGAATAAAATAACTTTTTCAGAGACAACTTTGAGCCCAATTACCGTATTTCCTCTAATAGAACCCCACCTCTAATAGAAGCCAACCCCCCGACGTGCTCAAAATCATAGAAGCTCGTGCAGTTCAGTTCATGCTGTTGGTACAGCGCTGCTCGCCTACTCGGTTATGGCAGGCATTTTCTTCTTTTTCAAAAAATTTCTATAAATTTCAGTTTTTGCTAATTTCCTTAGAAGGAGGTTGAAAAATAGAAGCCCATGGTCTTCAATTAGAGGTACCCCGATTCATGTAAAAGATACCCCGATTCATGTAAAAGAGATAAAACATTTGTCTACTGATAATCTGTTTATCATAATATCATCAACATTTTAACAGTTGACAAAATTTTGATATCTTTCACAGGAATCGAGATAATTGAGCCGACGATTGAGTAGGCTTTTATTTGAGGAAATACGGTAATTTTCCCATATCCTAAGCCAAGGGTTTTCGAAAGCTTTCTTCTTTTCATATTAAGGTCATTCTGTTTTCAGTCTAGTATTAGTTTTTTAAACTGAAACTAGCCTGCTCATAGGCAAAAACGCTGTTAATTTGACCAATTTTTAGAAAATAGCCAGCTTTGATGTCGATGGTATGGTAGATTGAGCTGGGCGAAACTGAAAAATTATCAGGTCTACTAAACAAAAACAACACTTCGATTCCGTAGTTGACAACTTGTTTGAACAAATTTATTCAAATCAAATACAAAGTTAGTATACCATTTTGCTGCTTGAACATTTTTTTAATTTGGCACGGAAATGATTTCATACGGGTGTCGCCGCCAAATTCTGGTCTAAGGTTGCGCAGATTCCGGATAAGACCGATCTAAAGCAGACAAAATCCCGACAAACTTATGACAAGATCCTGACCTAGTAGTGCTTCAACTTTCTATTTCCGACCGAGACTATGGCCCGCTATACAGCCATTTTTGGGCAAGTTCCGACCAGAACGTGACCAATATCCGTCCAAAAGCCGAAGCCCTTCTTAACTTCTGACCAGAAGCTACAGATCAACAGCCGAGATAACTATAAATTAAGCAGTTACATCTATATCTTGTTTATCAGTACTCGCTGATGATTTTTTTTTTCTAAAATTGCACGCAACGAAAATTCGAAAATCTACAATCAAAGAGACTCCACTGGACTATTAACTTCCTTTATTAGTATTTCTGTCACTCAATTCGAACCCGAGAAGACCAAAAAGTACCGGTTTGTAGTGATATTTTTGCGAATGACATCACTATTCTTAATTTTTCAACTTTTCGTCAATGGTTTGAAGACAAAATGATTTCATCCTATCGTCTTCTGTGCCAGTTGTTTGATCTTGACGTCAACAATGAATGGAGCGTCACAACTAGAAAAAGTAGGTGGAAACATTGAAAGACGAAGAAGAATAATATGATATAGAATACCAGCAGCAGCCATTTCTGATTCGTATCGTTAATCAATTTGCATGCTGATAACAGTTTTATTACTTCTTCTTTTGATTCCGATATGGGTCGTTGGTGTGGCTACTGTAACTTATCATGCGTAAGTGATTAGATATCACCTCCCCATTCAATTATTCCTCTTCTTCAGAGATATTTCTACAGATTTCTATAAGAAGTTTATTAAAACTGTATATATGGAAGAGATGAATTATTTTGAGGTGGAACAGACTAAGAAGACTAGACGGTATATCATTCGATCTAATGGTCCAATAGAGTTCGAGAAGTACAAATACTACTGGAATGATACTCTTTTGGAATCGAAACGTTCCTTGAATCTCTGTGAATATAGAATCAGTTGGATGATTGATTCTAAAGAACTTGATGAGGTTAGCTTCCTGAATTTTCACAGAATGTCCTGTAATTATTTTGATTCCCAGACATACAACGCAGACGGTGTTAAAATGAAATCTCTGTTCTATTATTGCCATTTCGCACAATCATGTATGGGCCTGGAGTGTAGGATTGATAGTAGGCTTTTGGTTCCACCCATGTGAGTATTTCCTTAAATCTATCTGCAATTAACTTCCGAATGTTTCAGATTCCTCACAGTCTTCGTAACTATTTTTTGGTTATTCAAGAGAATGCTCTGGAGAGATATGAAACGAACGGAAAGAATCCAAAGGGAAAATCGAACTGCTGAAAATCCAGCTACAATTGAACGAATAGAGTTAGAAGCTCCACCTTGCTATAATTCTGTGTTTTCTAAAGTACCACCTTCTTATGAATCTGTAACGTTAGGAAAAGTTACATAATCAGTGTCATCTGTTTTATAGGATAAGAAGTGTTTTCATTTTTGCTTTAGATCAGCAACTTATTGAATGTGTTGTTACGGGTTTCGATGTGCAACTCAAGGGAAATAAAGCCACAATTCAGAAAATATTGAAATACCGTATACGGGGGCTAGAAATTATGAGAATCAATATTTTATTTATTCATCACTGTGCTCCTTTGCATCCAATTTTCCTTGAAATTTTGTACTGGTGATTCTTAAAATCTCAGTATTATAACCAGAAGTTTTTCGAGAATCGAACATTTTCCGAAATTCTAGAATACTTCAGAAATTCCAGAATGCGAAATACCGTAGAACCTGTATTAGAAGGGCCCCTTTAATAGAAGGCCCCCGCGAGAGGGGTTTGGAAAAATAGAAGGGCCCCCGTAATAGAAGGGCCCCCTGTAAAGAAAGACTCCCTTCAAAATAGTCATGAAATTAAAAATTTTCCGTACGTTTTCAGTGAAATATATTTCGGGAATTCTAAAATTTAATATAAATCTGTTGAAAAACAACATTTTGCTCAAAAACTTGATTAATTTTGGTGAAATTGACAGATTTTCATGACTTTTGAACAAAAATTCGTTGAATTTTTCGATGAAAATTTCCGGGAAAAATGACCGGAAAATAGAAGGGCTCCCTCTAATTGAAGGGCTCCTGTAATAGAAGAGCCCTCCAGAGGTGCTTTGGAACAATAGAAGGGCCGGCCCTTTTAATACAGGTTTTACGGTAATTGATGTATTTTTGTACTAGTTATGAACATCAGATATGAAATGAAATGTTTTTGTGCAGGAGATACAATGATTGTTTTTGTGCAGGAGATACAACTGACTGAAGGTTCGATAAAAATGTGAATCTTGAGTTTAAAAAAATCAGTTAGTTAGGGGTCCCTGAACTCTTTTATTCCGGATTTCAAAAAAAGCCTTATGCTTGTGGTACTGAAGAGTTTAGCAATCACCTGCACAAAATTCCAGAGAAATTGGATGAAAACGAATAAAAAAAAGTAACTCTCGCTACTTCGCGTCAATTCTACGCATCGAGACCAAAAACTGTGTTCTGTTCTGACGAATGAATGTTGTTGTTTTCAATTTCCTTCCATTAATTTATGACTTCAATAAAGAAAAAATAAGACAACCTTGGGTTTCTGAAAATTAACTGGAAATGAATTCAGATGGACGAATTTTTTATGATAGTTCTCTTCCTGTTTGAAAATATTCCCTGTAGACGACGTTAACAAAATAAACAGGGCTGTGTAATAGTATCCTTGACCGAATAATCATACTCGAAAAACCAAGGCCCGGTCCGGCCGGGTTTCCCGCATTTGAAAAAAAAATCATTTTTTCTAAATGAGACTATGTTCTTGGTTAGTTTATTATCTGAAACGTAGTACTGAAAAACCGGGCCGTGCCTTAAAAATTCAGAACTTTTCAATCCCAAATGCTTGTTGAGATACATCTTATACTCTCTTTCAATTGTTGCAAACTATTTTTATCGTTTTCTGTCAATTCCGTCATTCCTTTGATGTTTTGCGTGGAAGGTTTTCTCTGAGTTTCTGGGTTGACGTAATCATAGAGCAGAGGCAATGTGGCGAATTCAGAAGAGAAGGCGAGGTGCCAGTATCTAAGGCAACACTCACACATTCTGCTTCTTTTCTCAAAGCAGAGAAAGAAGAAGAAAGCAAAGCTTTCAGTTCTCCTTTGAATTCACATGTTGATTTCTTACTTGATATCAGTATTTCTACTTGTTCAATACGTCGAAACTTCTAATGATGTATCCACTATTTTTAATGCTTTCTCGTAAGTTTTATTGATTGAATGTGTCTGAGTTACAGTTTTTTTTTTCTAGTTTTCCTATGGATTAGAGTGCGAGTACACATGAATGAAAACATAATTTTTCGAATTTTAGTACGTTTCGGAAAACTTAATTCATGTCTCATAGCCTTAATCTGTACGGTTTAGTGGTATCTGTCAAACGGGATTCTTGAAGAAGTATCATTTAAGTCATCTCTTTTCAGACCCGGAGACGAGTTTTACGATCGTTTCGTCAATATAGTTTTCGATAAATACTCTGGCTTCTTTGATATTGGGGAGAACGATGAAGGATTACTGTATACTGTTCACCCGGAGAAGCCTATAGAATTCGAAAAGCAAAAGTATTATTGGTCAAAAACTCACGAGGATGTGAAAGATGAGACTCATTTCTGTGGGTACTATTTCACTACTGTAGATTCACCGGAATTTCATAAAGTGAGATAGTGTTTTCATTTTTTTAATGCGATTTTCAAATATTAATTTCAGACCCGTTTCTCAAATGGAACCAAGGCAAATGTTCTTTTTTTCACATGCGGATTTCCATATTCATGTAAAGGCATCCATTGTGTTATTGAATTCCGTTTTTTCTTAATCCTTCTGTAAGTTTGGTACAAAATAGAAAGTCCCCCAAAAACCCCTCATTTTTCAGATGTTGTGCAGGTATGATGGTGGTTATATTCCTGATTCGAAAATGTGTTATAAGAGAAATGGAGCAAATGGAAAAGTTGAGGAATGGTCCAAGACTTCCTCAATTCATGCATCCTCCTGGTCCTCGATTCATGCCTCCGTTGACACCGTCAAGCCCACCTTCAGAGCCTCCTCCACCGTCTTACAATGTTATCTTTTCAAATTCCCCGCCATCGTATGAGTCCGTAGTTCGGGACAAAGTGACCTACACTCTCCCATCATACTCATCCACAGTCTCTCAATAATTTTGATATCCTTCCAACAAAAATGCTTGTCATATCTCCAATAAAGTCACCTGACACTCAAACATTTCCCCCCTAACAAGATTTTTTTCGACATTTTATCTCAGTTTCCATAGCAACGCTTACACCTGCTCAAATGTACTCTTTTTCTAGGCGCCCAAATGTGGGAAAATTGAAAAAAAATGTGTTGCTTGGGTGATAACATTTGGTGCAGAAGATAAACAAAAAATGTTTGTGTGGGTGCTCGTGTTCATCCAATTGTTGTTCAATAACCTATAAATTAACTTGTTTCCTATACTTAGTATAAATCAAAGATCAGATTTTATCACTTTTGTAGAATGCAAATTCTTGGCATTTCTTACAAAAATTGAAATGATAGATCTTAAAGAGCAAGTAAAAACTGAGCACTCTTTAAAGAAAATGTAAATCTCCATAGAGAACGAGAGATACAGGTTGGCACATAATTACTCGGACTAAGCTTGTACTAGTATAACATTTGAATAAAGCGTTGTATTTTTCTCAAATTTGGAGTGCGGAAATTCGAATAATTAATCAGTAAACTGGCAAAGTTTCAAGTTATTTAATCAACGTTGAGCTGAGTTTTTTTTAGTTTTTTTTTCTAGACTTGAGGAATCGTTTTGAAAGTTTCAGTTGCTTTGAATCAAATGTAAATCTATATTTCTAATCATCTCAGAAAAAAATCATGAAGAAATTTATTTTTTCTTTTAATTAGGAAAATGGGGATCTCAAAGTTTCCGACACCTTCCGAAAATGCTAATCAAAATCATGCAACCATTGGAATGTCTTGTCTTCTTGGTTGATTCCTCCATGAATTTGACTCGACAATCATACTCACTGGAGCTGATTGCGAAGGAAAAAGTGACCTTTTCAAAAGACTGAATCGATCATTAAACATTATCATAACGAGCCTGAAATCAAAGTTTCCATAATTATAGGACATGGTGAGTCCGTCTCACCCATCGATGACGTGTATAGTTTGCCAGACGAATGTGGCACAAATGAAGAACCAAAACCGGTGTTGAATGAGACCGCTGAAAGTAACAAAATAAATTTCATTAGGAGTGTTTCCGAAATACATCATAATGGATGTGAAAAAGTTGTCGATGAAGAAGAGAACATCTTGTAGTACAGTTTGTAAGAACAATTTAATATTTCTTTTTATGTTCCTGTTGTTCTCCGAGTCTTTGTGAGAATTTGGTTTCTATAAGATAATCTGGAAGTGAAAATTTCTTCCCTGAAAGTGAACTACCCAATAGAACATAATAATTTTGGCAAAGGTGAACAAGTTGGCTGCCAAAGCGACTCAAACATTATCCCAACTACAGTAACCAGCCCTATCCCAGATACTCCGATGGAAGTGAACATGAGGAGGTCCGAAGAGAATGTGATGTAATTCCCACTGGCTGAAATGTTATTTTCATCTTACTAGAAGCTTCGATTTCTCACTGGTTCTCTGATATGTTTCATAACCAACATTGACACATCGGTGACCGTATAAAAGGACTTGCACAAAAATTGTTGCATAGAATCCACAGAAAAAGTTGTACCAAATCGGAAAATAGATGGCAGTGAATCGATTCATCGAAATATAAATACTTTGAAACTCATTGAAAAGGTAAAAGTTGAGACTGACGCATATCAAAAATGACTCCAGCCATTTGGGAAAAACGGAAAAGCCTCTGAAAATGTATCTGGTGTATTTGAAATCAATTTAGCTGATTATTTACAACAATGCGCCTGGAATATAAACCAAGACAAAACCAGTTATCATCACTAGAATGTTGTTAGCAGCTCGGATGGCACAGATAAGGTTGAACGACGTTCTTTGCTGACTCTCTCTTGTATATATGTACAAAATGGATCCGCTCAGTAATATACCAAGAACAGCATCCTAGAAAATGATGGAAGTCAATTTTGTGTTTTAATGATACTTACGATTGTCATCATAAATGCTGCTAAAGAATTAGGCCAAGTTCTAAAATCGGGAGGTGGTTCAGAAGAATTCATTCTGCTCGCAAAGACTAAACTTCGACAGAATTCGTGTGACAGAGTCTGTTGAAACAACTAACATCTCAGCAACTTAATTTCATGTCTTGTATCTTGAAAGTTCAAATTGATTGCATGTTTACGACAGCTACAGATTTTCAAGCATTTCGAATAACTTGATGTAAAGACAGGCAGCAGAAAAGAAAATCTCTAGCCTAATCTGGTAATATTTGCCAATAAAATTATCGGAGGCATGATTATGAGGGAATAAATCTAAAAAAAGGTGGCCGGAAAAGTTCAAACATTCAAGGGTGTGACTATTTGACTTCTGAATTTTAATCTGCTGATCAAACAAAACTAATAATTTCAGAATTATTCCAAGAAGACCATTTTGTTCATTTGGTCTCAGCCACTGCTCACATCGCTCCCGCCAAACATGAAACTTTTTAGAACACATTACCCCATATGATAAGTGAATAGGTTGTCTATAAAAAATAGCGCATCTTGAAGAATTGTCTGAGAGAAAAGTCTCATATTTTTTCTCACAAGTTTCCATTTCTCCACATCGTTCCTACAGTCTGCGTTCTGAAAAAGAGACATTTGTTAACTATGGCATCTCACTATCACAGTAATAATAGTTCTCTTGACACATCACAAAAATATCGAAATTAAGTCAACAAAAACTACCGTATACCAAAAATTCAAAACAATCTTACCAAATAAAAAAAAGTCAAAAAAAAGTGTTTTGCCCTCTAATGTTTTGCCCTCTAATGTTTTGCCCTCTAATGTTTTGCCCTCTAATGTTCTGCCCTCTAATGTTTTGCCCTCTAATGTTTTGCCCTCTAATGTTTTGCCCTCTAATGTTTTGCCCTCTAATGTTCCAGACAACCAACAAACCTACTGATTTTTCCCTCGAATATACCCTTCTGTTACATCATAGAAGCAAGATTGTAGGTTTGTCTGAAGTTTCAAGAAAACTCAATTACGAATACGTTGCGGATTGATTTTGAATCTTAGGCTACACAAAATGTGTTTCGATTCAAACATTGGTTACTGGGAAAATAACTGGGTTTCACAAGATGTTACAAGCTGCGAATATTTTTGTAGTCAGCAAGTTTTGAAGCTTGCTAGTTGGAGAGATCACAAGTATTTGAAAAAATTGAATTGTTTCGAAAATCTAACCAAAAACTCCCATTCGAAGAATACCAGGAACCACAAAGTCCGATTTCAAAATTTAGCAATACAAATGCCCCTTTTCAGGTGTCAACCCGCGGAGAGCAAAAGAGGTGATTCCCCTTTAATACAATTCAGATTCTTCTGACTCGGTACTCGTTTGCCCCAAAACTAGGCTGACACAGACCTAGCCGCAGTGATTTCCTTTTACAAATCTAAAAATATTCCAAGAGCTCCAAATTTCTAGTTTCCGTCACATCACACACATTCGCTCTTTTTTAAATGTGAGCCTAGTATCAATGTCTACACAAACTCCACCTGTAGTTTTCTAATCAGTAACGTAACCAGCGGTCCGATAACATTGTAGACACACCTACTCTGAAACAAAAGTATTGGTCAACAATCGAATTAGAGAATTATGTCCGCCTCCAACCACGTGGTTTTTGGTATAAAAACCTGTTCTTCTTAAACTGATCTTGGGTTTTCAGTGTTTCAATGTCTTCCACTCATCGGGCACTTATTTTTGATGATTTCAAAGGACCACTAGAGGTTCGACAACTTCCTATACCAGAACCCCAAGACGATGAGATTCTCGTTAAAATAAATTATTCTGGAATCTGCCATTCGGATCTTCATGCTTGGAATGGCGATTTTGACTACGCGACAATTCATCCATTGATCGGAGGTCATGAAGGAGCAGGAGTAGTTGTCAAAACTGGTACGAAAGTGAAGGATTGGAACGTTGGAGACCCAGCAGGGGTTAAGGTTTAGTTTAAGTAAGTATTTTTTGTGCTACATTCCTTTTCTATAGCTTATCAACTCGAATTGTTTCAATTGTGAATATTGCAAACGGGAAATGAACCACTATGCGATCAAATTAGTAACAATGGATTTGATCGTCATGGAACATTTCAAGAATATGTTACTGCTCGAGCCATGGATGCCATTAGAATACCAAAGGATTTGAATTTGGCAGCAGCTGCTCCGGTTCTTTGTGGAGGAGTTACCGCATATAAGGCGCTGAAAGAAACAAATGTGAAGCCAGGACAAATTGTGGCGATTACTGGAGCTGGGGGAGGGCTGGGATCGTTTGGAATTCAATATGCAGGAGCCATGGGAATGCGAGTTATTGCAATTGATCACAGTGAGAAGAAGGATCATTGCATGAATCTTGGAGCCGAGTGGTTTGTAGATGCATTCAACACTGAAAATTTATCAGATCACATAAAGAATATTACGAACGGAGGACCCCACGGAATTATTAATTTTGCTGCGGCGAAGAAACCAATGGAGCAAGCATTCGAATATATCAGAAAAAGAGGAACCATTGTTTTAGTTGGATTTCCAAAAGATTCAAAGGTGATAATCAAACAATTTGATTCTGAAAAACTATTTTTTTTGTTTCAGATTATGTTCGATACAACTCCATTGATATTCAATGCAATTACTGTCAAAGGTTCAATTATTGGATCTCGTTTGGATACCGAAGAAGCATTGGAATTTGTGGCCCGTGGAGCTGTGAAAGTTCCATTGGAAATGGTCAAACTAGAAGACGTCTCAAAGGTCTACAGGAAGATGGAAGACGGAAAAATCAATTCTCGTGTTGTTGTTGATTTCTCATTGTGAAAGTTTCGATCTTTATCAAATTATCATCTAGATATTTTTAAACGTTTCTTCTTTATTGTGATAAAGTCTTTATAATACATTTATTCAATCTCTTTTAGTAGGTCAAGTATATAAAACCGCGTTTTTAAAAGCAAAGGGTGTGGATATTTACAATTGAGCAACAAATGGATGTGTGGGATAAAGCTTCAAATGATTTTTTACATGGAGAAATCGACGACGGCACGAGATGTGATCTTTCCATCGATCATTCTTTGGTATACAGCTGGAACATCCTCGAGTTTGACAAGTTCCAATGGTACCTTCACGATTCCACGAGTCACGAACTCCATGGCTTCATCGACGTCAAGACGAGATCCGACAATCGATCCCTTGATGGTAATAGCATTGAAAATGAATGGGGTGGTGTCGAAAGTGACCTGGAAATCGGATGATAATACATTTATCAAGAGAATTCTAAATTCTCACCTTTGAGTCCTTTGGAAGTCCGACGAACACAACTGTTCCACGCTTTCTAACATATTCAACAGCTTGCTCCATTGGCTTTCTGGCAACGGCAAAGTTGATAACTCCATGTGGTCCTCCTTCGGTGAGTTTTGTGATGTGAGAAACAATATCTGGAGTGTCGAAGGCATCAACGAACCACTCAGCTCCGAGATTTTTGCAATGAGCTTCCTTGCTGGAGTGATCCATAGCCACTACTCTCATTCCCATAGCATTCGCATATTGGATGGCAAGAGATCCAAGACCTCCTCCAGCTCCAGTGAGTACAATGATTTGTCCCGGCTTTACGTTCGACTCCTTGAGAGCCTTGTAGACTGTAACTCCGGCGCAGAGGATTGGAGCAGCGGCGGCGAGGTTGGTCTCCTTGTTGATCTTGGCAGCATCGACTCCACGGATTGTGAGGTATTCTTGGAAGGTTCCGGAACGGTCGAATCCGTAGTTTTGGATGTGGTGGCAGAGCGGCTCGTGTCCCTTCTTACAGAATTCACAGTTAAGGCAGTTGAAGTTCATGAGCTGGAAAATTAAGAATTCAGGGAAGCTTTGAGATAAAAAATATTACCTTGACTCCAGCCTTATCTCCAAGTTGCCATCCAGTGACATTCTTTCCAATTTGAACAACGCTTCCAGCTCCTTCGTGTCCTCCAACCAATGGGCAAACACTCATTCCCTTCAAGTCTCCGAGCCAAACGTGAAGATCAGAGTGGCAGATTCCAGAGTATTCAATTTTGACGAGGATCTCATCGTCGGCTGGAGATGGAACTGGAACCTGTCTCACTTCGAGTGGTCCATTCCAGGTGTCGAAAACAAGAGCACGTTGGGTGGTTGGGATCTCGACAGTCATGTTGAGGTAACTGCTTTCAAATGTGGGAATCCGAAGCTGTGAATTTCAGTTGATCCGGACATCCCTTTTATACTACACGTGTTGCCAATGCGGGTAGGCGGAGCTTCCCAGCAGATTCCCGGGTGCGTGCACTATTTGAACACGTGCTTACTGTGTAAAGGCGCGAAGAACGATCAAAAGAAGACACCTCCCATGAAATGCGCACTATCTCTTTCTTATCAACTCTTTGTGACAGCGGCAAACACGTGTGGATTGGTCAAGAATACGGGGTTGAACCCCATGGACCCAAGGTGGAAAACACGCTGATGGTTGGAGGTGGGGCTGGAGATAATTGGTTGTAATCTGAAATAGTGGAGTTTAGTTTAGAATATTTGAGAGAGTTTAGAGGAAATGCAAGATTTTCGGTTCCTATATCCTGATGATCAGGTATATTTCTACTTCCAACTCTGTCGTCAACACTTTTTGGTCTCCTTTTTTCCTACCAAGTGTTTTCTGGAGTTCAAAATGTGCTGGAATCTCGAGGAAACATTTGTATTTGGAATCGTAAAACCTGTAATAGAAGAGACCACACACCACCAAGTTTTAGCCCAATTATCTCAATTCCAATGCAAGATATCAAATATGTTTCCGCTGATAAATTGTTTATCATAATATCACGAATGTTTTGTCAGTTAACCTCATTGTGATATCTTTCCTAGGATTGACCAGCTTAATTTTTTGATTTAAAAGAGTAGGGAAAAGCAATCGTGACTTTAATTTTTTTTAAATAGTTTACCAGGATTAAGATCTCCAATAATTTTCCAGACATTCCTCTCTTGCTACACTCCTGGTAATGTGATCAAACTTATTTTTTTCAATCTTTAGAAACTATCTATTCAAACATTTTCTTTTTTTTCTCGTTAAATAACGCTGATTCAGAAATAAATTACCGCATTGGAGTGTTTTTTTTTGGGTTTTATAACACTTGAAACACCGAATTTTTTAAACTTTCAACTTTTTAGAAAATTATCCAAGATTTTAATCATCTTCGGTGTAAAAAGACGGATCAAGAAGTCTTCAAAAAAATACAAAAAAAAAACGGCTAAAAGCAACCAAAAGGGAGTAAAATGGAATACCGTTTTGGACCTAGTTTTTTTTCAGAGTCGAGAAAGTGTTTCCCCTTTTTACATTGATAGCAAAACTCAAAAAAAAATATGGGCCGGTATCAAAAAAAAATGTCAGAAAAGTTGATTGTTTTCCAATCAGAGACAATGAAAAAAGTGGGTCACTCAAAATTATTTTGGTAGTTTTGAACGCATTTTTCAAACTATTTTCCCCTTTCAGTGCGATCATGTTCTCAGCAGCGCCCTTACTTTGGAATTACCGTTAACCAACAGGCTCCTAAAATTGTCCTATACAATTATTTAAGAAGGCGATTCAGATTGGCCGTTCAATTAGAGTTGCTTTTCAATTTCAGGGGTCCATCTGATTTAGATTTTAGAGTTGATTACTTCTAGAACAAGCGTACTTCTACGCGAGATCATTCTCCCGGCAATTAGTTTTCAGAAAAGTTTCAGTTTTCAAAACACACCAGAACCTCCTCATCTTGCTTTAAACTATTCAATGGTCACCATCTCAATTGTTTCCCTATCATCTTAACTTTTGTGTTCATAAAGAAAGCAGTGTGGTCGACGGAGAAGATTGACGATACCACGTGTTTGATCGCTTCTCGGATCCCCTATCCCTTTTGTTTTTCTTTCTATATTTTCTTGAAGAAGAACGAGTACACACATGTTTCAATGAACGTACTTTGATGGTGTTTGTTTCGGAAAATTATCTGTCACAAAAAAGATTAGGAGGAGCACAACTGATTACAAAATTGGATGAAAATGGCTTTCGACTAAAAGTCAAATCTGACAAGTATCAGAGTTTGAAATGAAGAAGATGGATTACACTGTTTTTCAGACATGTTTTCAGATTGGGGTGATATGAACTCAAAGTTTATGAAAACTGGGAAAGGAAGAAACTTCGATATCTGAAAATTCATTAGAACATTTATCAATAAGAAATTCAAGCACTTAGCTTTTAGTTGAAATAAGTAGTTTCCGTAATACCGTAAACACTCTAATTGAACTGCATTCACTTCCAATAATAATTCCCAGTGTACAATCTTTGAAAAATAGCAGTGCAACCTCTAATTGAACTGCGCTTCCAAGTGGTGCAATTTCAATTATAGTGTCTGTGTGCTGTACATAAACACGATGTACTCCATTTTCCTGTTTTTTACAGCAGCCGGCAATAACCATAAACACTCTAATAGGATGCCCCCAAACCGTCAGCGTTGATCCCATTTATTTAGTTTCCTGTAAATGATATCAAAAAGATGTCAACAGAAAAATTGTTTATCATTATTGTTTATCAAAATAGCATTTTATCAGTTAACACATCTTTGATATTTTTCTCAGGAAACAAGATAAATTGGCTCAAAGTTCCAATTTTTGGGGTCATTCTATTTTGAGTGTTTACAGTATTTGAGTTTTGTCATGTTTTCCTGTGTAAATTCAATTTGATATTTTATGGTACACTTGTTCATCAAAAATCGCTCATCTCGTCATAATTAAATTAATACAGAACATTACGAGTACTGGAAAGCGAAGATGGAAAACATTCATTCCATTAATCTGACATACAATTATGTTTCAGATTTAAGCGTTTGGATTTCCTTTTTCATTTTGAAATCTTCCAAGCTGGCTGGCTTCTTCGTGATGATTATTATTACTAATTATCCAATATAATTATAGTTTCTATCCCAAACTGTTCAATGCTCATGCTCTCTCCTGTCTGCTGTCTCTAATCACTTTTTTCTCTTTATTTTTCTACATTTCTCACGGAGAAAATACACCTCAAGGTCACAATTTTCCATCTCTCTTCTGTCAGTGCCTTCAGTCGACTTCTCTTTTTTTCTCTTCAAATTTGTACGTTGTTTGTAGCTCTATAATTGCGTGGTTTCCAGGTGGCGAGCACATTGAGTTCATTTGAGATAACAGTTGGCGGAAAAAAGCCAAAGAACGTTCGAGGCGATCGAGCAAGAAACTGGGTTTTGGTTTTGTTATTTTGAGTTGGAAGTTGTGCTCACAGAGCATTGTTGCTCTAAAATTGAAGATGAAACTGGGGACGGTTGCAGAGAAGTATTGAAAAATATGACTCAAAGTTAAATCCCAAATCCCAAAAATTAGCACGTTTGAAAGTACCAGCGACCAAGTTTCCGAAGATTCTCAGAGCCTTTCTGAAAATACATCCCTTGTTATACGAAAGTTCAGATACGGATACTTTGATCGCACTTGAATATTGTTTTTAGAACTTACACCTAGTGTTAGTAGTATATTTACTCTGGTATATTTTTACATCCTTTTCAATTCCATAATTCTGAATTCTGTTCAACTTTTGAGAAAAGGAACAAAGAGCGAAACAACCGAACAATTGCTTCTGACCATTTCTTGCTGTAGTTTGAACTCAGATCAGAAAGTGTTGATGTATCCTTCTGATTGCAATTGTTTTTGGTTTCACTTTCTCACTTATCCGTTTTCTACTCATCTAACTACTCACGTACACACATTTTGCAACAGCAGTTGATTGGTAGTGGAAAACAGAATAGATAACAAGAAGAAGAAGACCGAAAGTTAGTTAACATTTTATTGAAATTTCGTTTTCAATGATTAGGCAAGTTGTTTGTGACATTCGATACTTCATCGAACTCTGGTGCTCTCGGTGTGTCGATGAAGCCGAATCTGGAACATACCGTTTTTAAAAATAACGAGCTAATTTAAAACCCACTTGTTTTGTCTCAATCTCGCAATTCCAGTGGCATCTCTCAATGTTGGATAGAAGTTCTCTTTGGACACGAAGTCGTAGAAATTGCACTTTTCAAACATGTCCCGTACCGGAACTGAAAATAATTATTTCCGTCTTTCTCAATTAATTCACTCAAATTACTTTTCGCACTCGCGAAATAAACCTGCACTTGCTTTTTTCTGAGATCAGAAAATACTTCCTTTAGTGCACTGACACCCATCAAATCAATGAATGTGAATCCCGAGCAGTCAATAACAAAGTGACGAGAGAGAATTGGGTTACGATGGAGACCCGGATGATGAGGCTGGAAATTTTGAATATTCTGAAAAAAATGTTTCTGAGGAGTACCTGTTGATAGACTGGAGCAATTCGATGCACTCCTTCAAAAGCGAATCTATGGTCCTTGGGTTTTACCTGGTAAACTGAATTGAATTCAGGAGAACTCTTCCACGACTCGTAGGCCTTTTCCACACATTTTTTGAAACTGAAAATTCAGAATTTTTCATAAGTCACTTATTAAACACACCATTCAATGTTATGGAACAAAAGTGGAGCATCGAATCGGAAAATGCAAATTCCTTTTATGAAAATAACTTCTTGATAGTGTTGGGTATCTCTAAACTCATCCGTATCTTTTACATTTGCCAGAAGGTGCCATTTCGGACTGAAAGTCAACGTGTTGTTCAGTTTTTATGACTGGAAAACCTACTATTGTTCTCTCAAAATAGTTGTGAAGAGTGCAAAGGAGATAGCAATGATAAGTCCTTCGGAGACATCTACAAGTACGGTAGCAAAGAATGCAACCATCCAAATGCACTAGAATCAAAAATTGTTTCTTTAAAAATACAAATTTCGACCTACACAATCAATTTTCGAGAGCCTCCAGAGTCCTGGTAAATCTCCCAGTTTCCAAAGCATACTTTTCAGAGCAACCACAATAATTGCCGATAGAACACACATTGGTAATGTTTCTAAGAATCTTCCAAAATAAAGACTAACTGATAAAACGAAAAGACAAGAAAAGAAAGTAGCCATCTGAGTTTTGACTCCAGATTCCACTCCAACCATTGTTCGTCCCAATCCAATAGACGTCGGAAATGTGGGGAAAAAACTTCCGCCAATCGCAGTAAATGAAAGAGCGTATAGTTCTTGGCCAGCGTCTAAATCATATTGATATTTTTTTGCGAGCATTTTCGAAAGTGATAGGTGAACAGCCACGACAACAACTGCGATACTGATGGCATCTGGTAATACACGAGGAATCAGTGATGGTTGGGGAAGTGAAAGTTCTGGGAGACTGGAATAATATTGATAGTTCAAATTGATATTATCATGGAAGTTACCCAGTCGGAATCTTATTCACAATCTTCACATTATAAACATCGTTCGCATTAGTGAGTGCAACAAAAATGGTAGTCAGAATCACCTGAACATCACATGACTTGACATTTTCAAAAACAATTGACCTACCGCGACCAACTCCCAAGGTATCGGAATGTTCGATTTGAGTTTCCTTTTGACAACAGGATTCACAAACTCTTTCCCGCACTGAAGAAGCAACATTGTCACAAATGATATAGCACAACACATCAGATTCGCATTCGGCATGTTCATAATTATATCGAATACATTCTAAATAAAAGTTTGGATTTTTAAAAGAAAATTCCATGGTCTCACTCTGATAAGGTATCCTGGTCCACTGTGTTTTACTAATCCTCTCATCCCGAAGAGCTCTTTGAATTGAGAAACCAGAACATGAACTGCTGATCCTGTAGTGAAACCGGCAATCAGCTGATCCGAGAGGTACGTAGTCAGAAATTGAAGTCGGAAAACTCCCATCATAAACTTTAAAATGTATTTAATTCAAGTTCAAATTTTGAACAAATCTCACCTGAACCAACCCGACTCCTAAAACCAGTGCACATGATACATCTATAGGGGATGGCAGTTCTTGATCGCCAGGAAGAAGTGTTGAATTCAAATTATCTGATGGAATATACGCTTCTCTTTCCACTGCTAATCCAGTCATAAGTGCAACAACTGCAAATGTTCCGAGACTAGCATGTTTCGAAGTTCCAAAGAAAATATAAATGAATACAGGAAATATTGAAGTGTAGAGTCCGACGATAGGCTCCTGCCGAGATAATATGGCATAGGCGATTCCTAAATATTTTGTTTTGAATTTAGGTAAAGTCATTCAACTACTTACCTTGAGGTATTTGTAAAACTCCAACTGTTATTCCTCCAACAATATCAGCGGTCAAGTCATTTTTCCAGTTGTAACTCGGCAACCAGCCAAGAATTGGAAATAAATTGAATAAGAAAGTTTTGAAATTGGAACAAGAGGTGAATGGTTCGTAGTACCTGTCAAGTTCTCTTTTCAAAATATTTTTGATTTTCAGGAAAACGATCATCGTGTTTTCAGTGTAAAGTGACTAAATGGTAACTAACCGACTGGCCACTTTTGTCGACTGTTTTTTCAATTTTCCACCCTCTTTTTGCCTCTTTTGGTAACCGTATTTCTCGTCGAATTCAACCTAAAACATTTTCAGATAAGGATCTTTTGTTTGTGTAAGTATACGCACCTGATTCATTGGCGCTCTTCTTTTTTCCGCATAGAAACTTCGAAGAAGATCGTATTCTTCTTCTTCGACCCGAATCATGGTGGGAGTCAATGGCGTCGCTGGTTCATCCATCTGAAAATTAAATACAGAGGTCTTAAAAGTTTTCAAAGATTTCGAATAAAACCTTCAAAGTTCGAATAAAACCTGTATTAGAAAGGTCCATTTAATAGAAGGGCACCTCTAATAGAAGGGCCCACGAGGGTTGGAAAAAAAGAAGGGCCAGTTTCTAAATATGTTTTTTAAGTTAAAAATTTCCGTAAGTATTTGGAGAAAAATATTCCAAAACTTTACAGAAAAACTTCAACAACTTGCTCAGATTTGATGAAATCGATAGATTTTCAGGAATGTTGAACGAGATTTCACCAACTTTTCGATGTGAAATTTAGGGAAAAATGTCCTAAAAAAATAGACGGTTCCCTCTCATTGAAACGGTTAAGATACCGTAATAAATGGATAATTACTTCGAGAACCGCAACTTCACAATTTTTTCAAATCGTCTGAAAATAAAGCGTCTCTCCAAGACTACTCAACAAA
Organism: Caenorhabditis briggsae; assembly: GCF_000004555.2. NCBI lineage: Eukaryota > Metazoa > Nematoda > Chromadorea > Rhabditida > Rhabditidae > Caenorhabditis > Caenorhabditis briggsae. Next base: position 9,470,284 of record NC_013488.2, on the reverse strand, counting down.
CCCCCCGTTTCCCAAAAACTCCCTCAAACGACTGCTACAGTACCCCTCTCAAAAAAACCTTTTAAAAATTCTTTCTTCAAAAGTGAAAACTCTCTCTATGAAACAGTCAACAGAAAGAGCAGAATGAGTCCATCTCCACTGGAGGTCGCACTTTTATTCCGTTGTATTGACTTATGTAAATCAGAAAAATTCGATAGATCATGTCAATTTGAGAGAGCACAGAGTGACCGTAATAATAAAAAGATACGGATTACATCATAGTTCACAAAGATCACAAAACTTTTCTGAATGAAAAAGTGTGCGTGCAGTCAAGAGTAATCCCAAAAAATTTGAATAGTGAGGGTGGGAATTATAATAACGGTTTGGCCATTTCTGTTCTGGAAGTTTGTTATGTGTATTTTGGAAACTCTAAAGTCTGGAAATTAAGAACGACTGAAAAATAAATAAAACTTCATTTTACACCATTCAATGCAAACAGTAGTCATTTGTTTTCTCAAGGAGTTTTCGTCTGACTCGTTTGTTTCTTTTTATGATATAAATTAGAATAAATCAATTTGTTCACATCGGGTGCGAACTCAAAACTTCTGTGAGTCGGTCATGTTCCGGAACATAAGTTGTGTCTTTGAATCCCAGTCTGAAAATTATGTCAGGAGTTAAAAATAAGTCAGTAATTAAGAAACTTACTCTAATTGACGTTGTCTCGCAATACTTGTTGCATCTCGCATTGTTGGATAAAAGTTCTCTTTCGGTACGAATTTGAAGAAGTCACACTTGTCGAACATTTCACGAACAGGTGCTTTTGCATTTGCAAAGTATACCAGAATTCCTCGTTTTCTCAAATCAGAGAAAATCTGAAAATTTTCAATTGGTTTGAGAGAACAGTTTTAGAAAAGTTACTTCTTTCAGAGCACTAACACCCATCAAATCGATAAAAGTGAATCCAGAGCAGTCAATGACAAAGTGCCGAGATAAAATATCAGCGGACATGGTGTTCATAGTGTGAACCTTTAATTTATTGACTGATTACTTCTGAAAGTACGAGACCTTACCGTTTTCCCATCCGAAGACTCATCCGACCCATCCATTTTATGATTCAAAATTGTATCTCGTTCCTCGCGAAGAACGTAGAATTCGTGGGATTTCTGCCACTCTAGGTATGCTTTATCGACAGATTTTTTGAAACTGAAAATGCAGATTTTTTTGGGAACTTGTCACAAAGGAAAGGTTTCACTGACCACTCGACATTATGAAATAACAAAGGAGCATCAAAACGGAAAATACAGATTCCCTTGAAATACATTGAATCACCATATCTCTCAGAATCCTTGAAGTCTTGAGTTCCTTTCACAGATGCAAGGATATGCCATTTCGGACTAAACAATTTTGTACAACTTTCGGAATATTTGAATAACTCACTATTGTTCCCGAAGAATTGTTGTGAACAGGGCAAAAAAGACCGATATGATCAATCCAATGGATACATCAAGAATCACTGTAGACCCACAGGAAACCACCCAAATTGTCTGAAAATGAATTTTAAAATGGTTTTGGAAACTGTCAGGGCAAAAAACCTACAAAATCAATCTTCGAAACCTTCCATAGCTGTCCTAGATCGTAGAATTTTTTGAACATTCCTTGTAAGGCGAAACAAATGATCGCAGAAAGAGCAGCCTAGAATTTTCACTCATCTCCTAATCTTAAAAATTTGCAGTTACCATCGGCAGTGTCTCTAATAGAGATCCAAGAAAGAAAACAACCAGAAAAACAAGAATTGAAGAGAATAAAATCGATAGTTGAGTCACACATCCAGCTCCAACAGCTACTAGAGTTCTACTCAGAGAACAAGAAATTGGAATAGTTGGAATGAAACTGGAAGCAATACTCGTGAACGAGAGGGCAAATAATTCCTGGAATTGAAATCTGATATATGGCTTAAAATACAATTCCTACCTGTCCGGCATCCAATTGATAATTATTTTTCTTGGCTAACATTTTACTGATAGACAACCATACGGAAACACTGACAATTGTGATACTGATTGCATCACTAAACACATGTTTGAAGATGTCAAACCTAGGAACTGCAAACTCTGGAACTCCAACAGGAATCTTATTCACAATTTGCACTGCCGAGGAAGCATTGACCCCAGAAAAATACACAAAAGCAGTTGACACAATGACGACAACAAGCTCCCATGGAATAGGAATGTTCGATTTTGTCTTTTTCTTGATGAATGGATTCACAAATTCTCTTCCAATGTATAAAATAATCAAAGATCCCACAGAGATTCCCAAACTGACAGGATTGAATCTAGGAAGAGCCAGAACCAAGTCATACAAGTGTCGGAACAGATAAAATGCTCCACTGTGACGTGTAAGTCTTCTGATTCCGAGAAGAGTTTTCAATTGAGACACAAACACATGAATGGAGGATCCAACTGTGAAGCCAGCGATGACTTGATCAGAAAGGTACGTGGTTAGGAAGTGTAGACGAAGGACACCCATCAGGAACTGAAAGGGACTTATGCAAATTATATTGTGTTATCGTGTTTTTAGTTCCCTATATTTTTCAGAACCTAAAAAACCCCCGCATCGTTTCACTGACCAATATCAATCCCATGAGAATTGTTATGGCACATGATACTTCCGTTGCGGTCGGATACTCTTTGATAACCTCTGCCGGATCCAATACATCCGTCGCATTGAAAGCAGTTTCCTCCGGTGCTGTCAAGCTCTCAACGGAAATACCAGTCATAAGAGCGACCACAGCAAAAGTTCCTGAATTTTCAATTTCCTTGAAAATCTATACTTCCGTTTGAATATTGGCGTACCTAGGCTAGATTGCTTGGAAGTTCCGAAGAGCATATAGATAAGAGGTGGAAAGAGAGAAGCATAGAGCCCGTTAATAGCTGGTTGTCTCGCAAGAAGAGCGTAAGCGATTCCTGGAAATGGAAATAATTGTATAGAAGTCTGAATAACGTATACCTTGTGGAATTTGCATCACTCCGACCGTAAGCCCTCCGATGATGTCTGGGGTCAAATCTGTTTTCCATCGATACTCGGGGAGCCATTTGAGAATTGGAATTAGGTCGAAAAGGAAATTTTTGAACGCATTGCAAGACAAGAATGGTTCGTAGAACCTAGAAACGAATTTTCTGGTTTGTTTCTTCACAAGGTTCTCCATATGCGGCTTGTTGTAGTCAAACTTCTCGTCAAATTGAGCCTAAAAGCTGGGATACGAAAATTGAGAAACGGCACTTAATAGTACCTGATTCATAGCTCCTCTCTGTACAAAACTAACTCTCCGATTACTTCTCTCATTTTTATTGTAAAAGTTTTCCAAATAGTTCTCCGATTCTTCCTCGGCTTCAGACAGATGCCTCGTCTTGCTAGATTTTTTAGGGGGATCCATTCTTGATTTCTGAAAAATCTGAAATAAAGAGTATACGAGACACTGAAATTGAGAATTAGAAGAATAAATTTCCAGCATAATTTTCAGAAGAGCATAATTTCAGCTTCAATATAATTTCAAGGTAAAACCTGTACTAGAAGGGTCCCTTTAATAGAAGGTCCCTTGTAATATAAGAGCCCTCCAGAGATATCTTGGAACAATAGATGAGCCGGCCCTTCTAATACAGGCTCTACCGTAATTTATATGCACTCAGAGAGTCATAGTGACAAGTTCCCAACTGGAAAAAAAGCGAAACTGGAATAAAAGTTCTAGAACAACGGAAAAAAGTTTTGCCAGGGCCACATGGCATAATAATGGGAAATCAGAAAAAAACAGATAGGAATTTATGCAAATCTGAAAAGAGTCTCTGCAGAGAAAAACTATATGATTCTAGGAGACATTGACTCTTTGTTGCTCTATCTCTTTTTCCTGTTCATTTCAACCACGTCAGTCGGAAAACATAGGAAACTTTCGCTATTCTCACGTAATTCCTCTTTCCGATTGTTTGGTCCCAAAATTGCTTTTTTTTCTCAAATAAGGATTTCAGAAGGATCAAATAAACATGGTTGTAAAACATCAGAAGCAAATCAGGAAGTGCGCTTTGTTGAATTGATTTATACCCAACAATTCTTTGATTCTTATTCCAGCCAAATAAATTCAATGGATGAGACACTCATCAAGATGAATCAACATTAGTTTGACGTCAAGACGTCGAGTTGAAAATGGAAATGGGTTTCTAATTCCGGGTCACATTCTAAAATGAATTCGTTGGACAGAAATAGCAAAAATAGGCATTGGGTACGTGTCAATTTGAATAGAAGAGAAGAAGGAAAAGTTGACGATCACATATATTCGAAACGATTATGGTATACAAAGAAAAAAGTGGAAAAAGAAAAACATGTATTCAAAGTTTGAATTTCAAGCTGTTCAAAAATTCAAACTATCTGATCATAATAGTCTAAATGACGTTTTTTGTTTTTTACATGATTTGTATGCTGTTTGTCATGTGATCAGTTGTCTTTGAAGGTGTTAGACACTATATGTCGTCAAAGGTCATTCGTACCGGGTCAACATATGTTCAGTGTTCGATGAGACATGTGTTCGAACATACTTCTCTGAATAGTTTTTATTTTGATAATCGCAACATTTGTTCCCAAAAAAATTTAGGATATCCGGAAGGATGAGTTAGGATGAGTTGTCGAAGACGTCGATGGTCCAGATCCAATGAAGTATAATCTCTTCCGAAGGCATGGAAGAAAGAAGATGATCGCAACTGGGTCAATACAAGGAAAAGCAGATGCAGCGATAGTTGCAGCAAGATAAATTGGAAAGAAATCCAAAAGGAACACAGGACCAAACCATACAGCCATACATGGCATCAAACTAACGCATATTGGAATCAATGTCTGCACTGTGAGAGCTTGGAAAAGTTGGTGTTGGAGGCGAAGGGTCTTGACACTTATGTTCGAGTGGGATTTCAAATTGTTCATTATCTGTAAAAATTTTTTCAGGATAATTTTCGAATTTCAGACCAGCCTTGTGCCCAAGAACAAAAAAGAGTCCCATCGAATAGGCTGAACTAGTTGAAACAACAGCCACACCGATCCATGATCTTATAACCGCCTCATTACTTCCTTCCCAGTAAAGTGCTATAACCATATTGAAGTCATACGATGTCAAGTTGTACAATTGTTTGAAAGAGTCATGAATGTATTCTTTTCGTTCATGGTCTCCGTAGAAAAAGTATTCGCAAACCTGAAACGTGATTTTTTGCTGGCTCAATTTTCTGGCTCAACTTACCGCCGTCCACAGTATCATGTGCGAGAAACAGTAAACAAAAGTTAGAATGAGTCCATAAGGAATAAAATATTTTTGGATGAAAATTGACCTATTCAATACGAGGTATCTGTAGATGAAATGGGCATGAAGAATTGCATAAGTAACTGTTATGAAACCACAACGAATAGAGAGAGCTAGTTGTCCAAATTGGGAAAAGCTCAAGAAGATTCCTTCAGATACAAAAATTACAAAGGCGTAGCGATGATCATGGACACCCTGAAAAGTTTCAATAAATATTAGAACTAACAGCTCGGCTGCCGGCTTGTAAACTTCTGGTCAAATGTTGAGAGGGGTTTAACTTCTGGAAGGATATTGGCCAGGTTCAGGTCGGAAGTTGCCCAAAAACTGTTGTATAGCGGGCCATGGTCAGATTTTGTTCGGATGTTGAAATTTGAAATACTACTAGGTCGGAACCTTGTCAAAAGATTGGAGGAGTTTGGTTGGCTTAGTGTCGGTCTTATCCGGATTCCGACCAACCTCCGATCAGAAGTTAGCGGCGACGCACGAGAGCTTTCGATTCAAAATTACCATTGGAACCAATCCATCGTAAAGTGAGCAAAGCATGTTGAAAATTGAAAAACTGATTAACAAATGCCGATAACTTCCAAGGTGCAGTTTCCTGTCACTCGTCAGTAAATATATAAAAATTGGGTTGAATAGAAAGGATAGAGCTCCACACAGTTTCGGGATTAGATAGTGAGGATAGTTTATGAACATTCCTGATGACGGTATAGTATGATTAATGGAACAGGGAGATTACATTCGTAGTTTTTATAGCAGTGTTCATATTGTAGTACCATCTGATTCATCGACGGATTTTTGTGTTCGTCGTGTGTCTTATTTGCGTGTGAAAAATGAGATATGTAGTGAAGAGGTGTACATCTCATTTTCTGATTTTCCAAACATCGGTGCGTTTGTGAATAATTGTTTTTCATTGCCAAATTTTGGTTTATGAAAAAATCGAGCTTGAATTTCAATTCCCATGGTATACTGAACAGATCCTCAACTCTTAATGAATCAGAATTCATTCAATAAAAAACAAAATCAGACGTTTAATGTGAAACCTCGTCAACAATAGCTTCTCTTCCTTTTTTCTTCTTTCCTCGTATTCTTTGGGACCCAATGGTGCCAGGAACGACCCGACACTTTCTTTTCCCCTCTCCTTTTCACCCAATGCTCATCTGATTCGTTTTCTCACTCAAAAAAAGAAAACCGAAGCGAGCGAGGCGCCATCGTTTCTCATTTCGTCGGACCTACGGCATATTTCTATTTGTGCGTGATTCACAAGCTCCCCATTCCGATGGTCATCAGATGTCACATCCAAGAAGGAAGGGCTACGTAGTATCGTATTTCGAATAATGTTGCTCGTTTCCTGCTTGATTGTTCTTGGAAAAAAGGCAGGGAGCTCCAAATGCAAACATTGATTGCAGTAGCCTCTCAAAAATGGGCGGAGCTTAAAGGGCGGGAAATCACTGGGGTAGGATGCAGAGGAAAAATGAGAAATTGGCATCTTCCTGAGCTCATTTTTTCGGGGGAATCCTTCGTGATTTATTCCGATTTGAACTTCTAAACTCTGAGCTATTATCTTTCAAAAAAACCAAGGATTAGTTAATAGACTACAATAAGCATAATGAGGTGAATTGATCTTTGCAGCACAAATCAACAAACTTTGTTACTTCGCTCCTGTTGTTGTGCTGAATGTCAAGTCCGTTACCCTTTCATGCGCTAGAATGCAATTACTCCTATATATCGGTCCACTTTTTTCGGAGTTTTTTTTTCCGAAGATTCTTCAATGTCCAAATTTTCATCAAGTTTATTTAGTTCCATCTCACCCTCCCTAGACTATAGTTTCGGGACCTTCAACTTCCTTACGAAACTTTTTTTGAGCAAAAAGAAACAAACATCTTGTTTAACTCGTTTTGCAGAGAAAAAACATTATTTCCTTAAAGTTCCAAAAATCTGTTTCAAAAATCTCCTAAAAATTTGTAAACAGATTCGAAGCAATCCTTCTTATACCGTAGGATCAAGGATTATGCCTAGGAAGATGTTTGAGAAGGAAAATGGATCACTTTACTTATTAGATGTTACTAATACCTATTTAAGCAAGGTAGTTCTAGGTGTTTGACGCCCAAACTGACATTTAAAAATTGTTCAGTCCTCGGTCCCATCACTAAAATAACTGGCACCCATCACTAAAATAACTGAATAAATGGGGCCAGAGTATTTGAAATAGACTAAACCCCAGACAATAAATCACTGAACCCTTTTCTTTCCAATCCTACCACCGCCAAAAATCAGAAATTGCTGACTTCTGGTACCCTTCTTTCTCTTTTCTCCTGCAACATCTGCTTCAATTTTGTTTCTTGAACTACTCCCACATTTTTTATTGCTTCATTAGGTTATCTATGTCATTCTCGCATGATTTACCAATTATCAGAATCATTTTAGCTTATGACTAGACTCCGCTTCAAGCACTTGAAATCCTATGATCATCCACCCACATTTTCCTATTTTGCTACCCGCCTCTTTTAGCCTTATTTAACTAATTACCGCATCTCGCTACTCATTTCCAATCTTCAGTCCATTCAAACTTAATCTCGTTTTGCAACGCTCTTGTTTTCATCTCGAGGTTTTTTCTCCTTGGGGGCTGGTTCGTTTTTTTTTTGCAAAATAATAAAAAGTATGCAGAATTCGTTCTAGGAGCTCACATGAGTGGTTTTGCTATACCCGAGGGTCCATAAACTTTCTGTTCAAACATATTGGAAAACTTTTAGATAGGAAATAGGAAATAAATATTAAGTAATAGAATCTGAATGACGGACCAAAAATAATTCAAACTTTTTTCAAAATGTGCAACTGGATACTTTAGATTATAAACAATGAAAAGGGCTTCTGACGCTGCAAAAAAGTTCATGAGTCAGAGGTAATAACACATTTTAGAATTCATTAACATCGGCGATAGGTCAAATGAAGGTACATGATCAAGAATCGAGTCAGTACTTCTTCGTTTTGTACTTTTCCTTTCAATAAGTCTGTTTTGCAAGATTATCCGATTATACATGGATCAGAACTCACAAAGCAATATTAAAGAAGATTTAACCCTGGTTTCTGAGTTTTGGTATTCCGAATTTAAGAGTTTTATCCCGGTTCTACCCGTCTTTTAAGGTACAACATGCAGTTTTGATTCTGGATAACAATTTTTCTTAAGCAAACCTCATATCAATCTCGGGCAACTTCTGGTTGAAGGTTGGCCGGATTCTGGATGATACCGCTACTAAAGCAGACCAAAACCCAGCAAACTTACGGCAAAGTTCCGACCTTGTAGTATTTCTACTTTCAACTTGCAACCAAAATCAGACCGTGGTCCGATATACATCCTTTCTGGTAAAACCCGGTTAATATCCCGTAAACACTCCAATGTAACGCTACCAAAACCAATAAATTTTGTCTCTCATTTCTTGTAAAATATATCAAAAAGTAAACGGATAAAGTGTTGCTGATATTATGATAAATGTTTTGTTAGTTGACTACTTTTCGATATCTTTTACAGAAAATGAGATATGGAAGCTCAAGATTGACGGTTTACATTCTATTAGAGTGTCTACGGTCCGTCCAGCAGCCAAACCCTCTAAACGTTTGATCAACAGTTACAACCTCACAGCCGAGAAGTTGCCACCACGTATCCGACTCAGATCAGCATTTCGGGTCTGTCAAGCTGTGGCTCAATTTCCTCCTATTGACACATTCTCTTCCTGCCGTGTCCGAAAGTTCTGCTCTCCCACACTTCCGTTTGCTTTTTCCTGTGGAGCCACACCTTCAGGAGCTCACAATATGGGCTCACTGACCACTAGCCACCACCATCGAAGGATTCTTCTTCTCTTGTTTATTGCCGCGTTCAAAGTAGACTCCAGGAACTGGAAATTGCGTCCAAAGCTGCCAATATTTCCAGGTTTTCCAGGAGCACGAAACATCGATTTTCCGCGTTGTAGCTGTGTTAATTTTTCGAGGTCCGCTGTAAATTAACAAGAAACTTTCTTTTTTTGGACCTCGAATTGATGTCGAAAAAAAAACACAGCTACAACGAGGGAAATCGAAGTTTTAAGTCCATGGAAAACCTGGAAAAATTGACAGCTTTGGACGCGATTTCCAGTTCCTGGAGGCTACTTTGAAGGCGGCATATTATTTATTATTTATACAACATCTCTTCCCTTTGAAGTCCTTTGAATCGGAGTTGAATCTTTGAATCTTTGACATGTTTCCAATTTTAAACCAACAATAGAGACACCAAATCCATATGGCATTTCGTTTTCTTTTTTTTCCGCATCAAACAAGACCAGTCTATATTCTGATGGAATATGCTATATCTCTTCGAACTCTAATAATCCTAATGTACACAAAAGTTTTTTTCCTTCCTTCCTACCATAGCGTCCTGATGAATAAAGAAAAAGAAGAAGACGTACTTCGCCTACTCCATAGCCATTTTTCATATTCTCATTTTCATTTTCCATCATCATCATCATTCCATACACTCCCAGCAGTCCCCACCCACTTCTATTCCCAGTTGTTTCTTCTGTTTACTTTTGCGATTTCATTTTTGGTTTCGAAACGTGCGCCCTTCTTTTTTCCATCTTCATCCATCTCGTTCTTTTCTTTGTATTACACCAAAGGCTTTTTGTTGAACTCTTTTTCATTAAATTCCACTAATTCTTAACTCCAGTTTAGTTGTGATACTGCAAAACGTGAGATGTTGATGTTCTTTGTAAGATCATGACCTGTTTCACATGACTGGGCTAATACAAGCTCATTGGACCGTATTCCTATGATTTTCTGTGTGAATTGCTGCCGCAATAATTCTGAAAATTTATCACATTCTCACTTAACCGCGCCTGCTTCCCCCCTCTCACTACTCGTTTAAATTTCCAGAGATCTTCGTTCTGAACAAACCCAAAACAAATTACTTTTCGAATTCAAAGAACTCTCGACCGTTTTCAACTTCCCCTGTCATACCCTTCTGAATTATCTTCCTTGTGTTCTGCTCTTCCTCCGAAGACCATCCTCGTTTCTCAGAATGGACGTTTCGGATGCTGCCGCTGGAATGTTTCTTCTCATTCTGGGAATAGTCGGATGTACTCTGTACGGTCTCATCATCAGTGCGATGTGGAAAATGATCCGTGACATTGTCGGATTCCGTTTTCTGATCTCACAAGCCCTCACCGACATTCTTCTCATGATTCAGTTCGGAATCTGGCCTGGAATCGTTATTCTGACTCAAAACGAGATAATTAATGAAGCCTGGAGACATAACATCCACATCTATCTCAATTTCACTTGGTGGGCAATGGTCTACCACTACACTGTCATCGCCTGGTCCCGTCTTGCTGCTGTTCAATGGCCCAATTGGTTCCGTACTCTTCCTTATGGAACGAGTATCTTGATTTGTGCTCTTCCATGGTTCGCCGGATTATTGCAAAGTTTAGTTGAGCATCAGGTTAGTGAATAGAATGCATCGATCAATGACGCAATGTACAAAATCATAAAGCTGTTTTCTGACTGAACTACAATATGAGCATTCTATTTTTTGTGTTTCAGTTCGCCTGGTTCACTCCTCTCTATTATTCTCCATCCCGTTATGGAATGCATTCCGATTGGGAGCAGTACCAGCTCTCTGGAACCGATACCTATTACATGTTGTGCAATGTTGTTCTTATGGTTGTCCCATTCCCTCTCTATGTTCTTGCTCTGGCTGTCCTCTTCCAAAGAAACACCTCGAGAAATCTTCGTAAGTTTTTTCATTCATTTCCTCTCTATTTTTGAGCTCTGATGCTTTTCAGAACTTCGATCGAAGTACTCCCACGCACCAATAGCCACATCTTCTTATGTTTTTCAACAAAAACAGTTGAGCATTGAAACCCGTCTTCTGGTTCCGTGTATCATCAACACCGTGCTGTTTGTAATTGGACAAGTCTTCATCACTCAATGCTCTAAACACGGAAAATGGATGAACTGGGCAGTGATGGTCGTGTTTGCAACCAATTCATTCGTCAATCCTCTGCTCTACTTGTTCTTCAGGTGAATAATATTTTGAAATTTGAGATCAATAACTTGTCTATTTCAGCAGCGTCATCCGAAAGGGAGTGATCAGCACTTGCCAGAAGAATTTTTCTCTTTCTGCAATCTACTATGACTATGAAGGACGATCTTCTCCAAGAACTTCGAGTATTGTGATGAAAATGAATCATCGAGATTCCACGATCACTTCTCATTTGAACTGTCGAGTCAATTCCCCCGCCTGAAACTTTCCATCAGTAATCATCTATTTATCAATCAACACCCCACATTATTTGTCATAATTTCATTTTTAACATTATGCTTGAACAGTATCAATTCCTATTTGGTTACATTCGGGTTCTTTCATATTTGATGATCTCCTGTTCTTTTTTTATTTGCCTACTTGTATATAAATGTTTTTTTATAATTTCTCTTAATTAAACTAGAATGACGCCATAATTCTCTTTGTATGGACATTTGCTTGGATTCTGTTCAAAAAACTGGTTTCGAACAATTTCTTCGACCATCATTGCGCACATCAGCGTATCGAGTTTCGAAACGACGAAATTCGAACCATCTGAAAGGACGAACTTGCTTCTCTCTCATTCTTTTTCTTTTGGACTCTTCTCCAGAATTCGTTGATGGAAACGGAAAATCTGGTCATGTGATGGTGAGAAAAGAAGATGGAAAAAACAATTTGGATCCCTCTGAGATGAGTAAAATTAGCAATAAGACTGAAATAAACGGGCAGATGTACTTTTTGGGGAAATGAAAAAGGAGAATGGGGGTTTAATTAAAATCATTTTTTTGCAAGAAAGAAAGGGAAAAGTTCAATCTTCAGTCTCCAGAACCCGGGCCCCAGAACCTGGGCCCCAGAACCCGGGCTCTAGAACCCAGGGTCCAGAACCCGGGCACCAGAACCCGGGCTCTAGAGCCCGGGGTTCAGAACCCAGCCCTAGAACCCGAACTTCTGAACCCGGTCCCAGAACACGGGCTCCAGAACCCGGGCCCCAGAACCCGGGCCCCAGAACCTGGGTCCCAGCACCCCGGCTCCAGATCCCGGGCTCCAGAACCGGGCCCCAGCACCTGGGTTCCAGAACGCGCCCAATGAATAAAACAACATGGGGTGCGCCTTCGGCGCGATTCAACCTAGTTCTTGCTCATTCGTCCTTAGTTTGTCATTTTTTAATGGGTTACGTAAATCTACATTCAATTTTCGAGTTTTTAAAACTTTTCACACGTTACGCAATAGACCTTTAACTCAATCAATATTAGGCTACGCCCTCTACCTTTGTCCACGTTGAAAAAATTCCACGTATTGAAAAACATTCCTTTTCCCACTTTTTGAATTAGTTTGATAATTTTCACTAGCACTTTTTGACTGCCATGAAGCTCCCTGCGTAAACTGTTTATTGTTTCATTTGCTTTTTTCTTTCGATTGATCGGATGCAAAAAAAGTTATAAAAGACCCTAAGGGTCCCATGTTTGGTGGTTCACGGCTAGGTGAATTCATTTTCACTGAACGTCCCCATTTTGCAAAAGACCCAATCAAAGAAAAAAGAAACGAAATGAACAAAAACAATAAATAGCGATCTTATAGCCTTTTACCAGTGAAAAAGAACTATTGAAAATTAGAAAACTGTCTCCTAGGAGACGGGGGTTTTGTGTTGGTGTTTTCCCCCAGTGAAAACCCATTTTCCCTTTCATGTACTGAGCCTCTACGTGGCGAAAGGGATCAACAGACAAAAGTCTGGGCTTATGCCGCGTTCNNANTANCCTCCANGAACTGGAAATCNCGTCCAAAGCTGGCAATTTTTCCATGTTTTCCATGGACTTAAAACTTCNATTTCCCTCNTTGTANCTGTGTTTTTTTTTCGACATCAATTCGAGGTCCAAAAAAAGAAAGTTTCTTGTTAATTTACAGCGGACCTCGAAAAATTAACACAGCTACAATGCGGAAAATCGAAGTTTCGTGCTCCTGGAAAAACTGGAAAAATTGGCAGCTTTGGACGCAATTTCCAGTTCCTGGAGTCTACTTTGAACGCGGCATAATCAGTACACTTTTGAAACTTGTCATTTTTCATAATTTTTGTTGATATGTTCAGGAATATCTATATTTGAAATTTTTCAATAAATCCTTTTTTCACATCTTCCATTTTATTTTTCTCTTTTTCAAACCCTTTTCCAAGGAGGAAGAATCAAAATTGGACACCTCCGTCTTCGCTGGAGGTCGTGATCTACTGATCTTTGGAGTGGACGTATAAACTTGCAACGGTTGCAGAAGGCATATTTTCAGACTTTCCAGATAACTCGGGTAGTTCTCAAGGTTTCATTACAAAAATTGTCCACTAGATGTAATTTGTTGTCTCGAATCAGATTTTCGAAAATTAGGCTGATACCTCTAACAGCTCTCAAGTTATGGCCTTAAACATGGTTGGACGTAAGAACCTGCAAACCACTGTTGTTGGAGGAGGAAACGGAGGAGCAATAGGTGGAACCGTTGGAAGTCTTCTTGGAGGAAATCAAGATGTTCTCCAAAACCTTTTGGGTGTTCTTGGTGAAAATCCAGGTGGATTGGGATTGCCGATTCTGGGAAATATCACTGAAATTCCATCATTTGTGACTGACATCCTTGGAAATCTTCCTGGAGGAACCTGATCTATTTTGTGACAAGACCAAATTCTGCAACTCCTCGCTCTAGTTACACAACTAGTCTCTAAACTTTTGGCTGCAATCAGCAGTATTCTCAGCAACCTTCCATCAGTATTCGATCAATTGTCTGCCATTATAAACAATAAGGATCACACACTTCCGCAACAGACTCAAGCTATTGATGCTCTAAAGCAGCAGTTCCCAGTTGTAAGTATACTTGCTTGTCTACATTGAAAACTATACAGTGCAGTCAATATCTTCAGGACCCCCTCTATTTTGCGGATTCCGGAAGAACGGGAAGAGATATCCGAATTCTGTAAACGCCATTCGATTCAGGATGTGAAATAACCCCAGGGGACAAATTTTCATGATTCTAGCACTTTCCGTATAAGAGCACCACCAAAAAGACCTATTTTTGGCCGGTCAATATCTTTAGGACCCCCGGAAATTTCGAAATCTTGGTCATTTTTTGTCGAATTTTCGCTTTAAAACTGAAAATAATTTTTAGTTTCGTGCTTTTTTGGTACATTTTCGTGAGTATCTCAAAGAATTTTCATATTTTGTCTATTTTTTCAAATTATAAATTTTCCTAATTTTTCCCGATTTTTGGGTATTTTTGTAAAACTGACCAAAGTTAGCAAAAAAATTGAATTATTCGATGAGAACGGTAATAGAATATACAGGATATGATGTTGAGAAGTGAATTTAGGTACTAGGAGATCAGTCGGGGTCTTAGTTGGGTACAGAAACTGTGATAATCCTGCCACCCACAAGATTTACTACCACTAATAGACTAATGTTTTTCCAAAGGGATATCCCGAATAAAATAAGTTCAGACAATGTTGGAAAAGCTTTGCCTGATCACTTCTCGTTAAGTAAAAGCAATTCAAGTTTGTTCTAGACCGTTACGACACCTTTCTTTCAATTAACCGCTGCACCAATTTCACACAGTTGATAAATCTCGAGGATGGCAGGATTATCACAGTGTCTGTACCCAATTAAGATCCCGAACGATCTCCTAGTACCTAAATTCACTTCTCAACATCAAATCCTGTATGTTCTATTACCGTGCTCTTCGAATAATTCAATTTTTTTGCTAACTTTGGTCAGTTTTACAAAAATACCCAAAAATCGGGAAAAATTAGGAAAATTGATAATTTGAACTCTTGTACGGAAAGTACTAGAATCATGAAAATTTGTCCCCGGGGGTTATTTTACATTCTGAATCGAATGGCGTTTACAGAATTTGGATATCTCTTCCCGTTCTTCCGGAACCCCCAAAATAGAGGGGGTTCCTAAAGATATTGACCGCAATGTATAATTTTTCAGGAAATCGACACTGTCTTCTACATTGCTTCTCAAGTTGCCAAGACGCTCCGAGGAGGAAACGGAGGAGTTGTTCCAGAACTTTTAGAAGTTCCATCTGTACCAGAGACTCCACGAAATCCAGTCTAAATATTTGGCTCTATCTGATTTCAGCGGTCCCTAGAGAAAATAACGGTCCGCAGTGAAAATGATGGTCCGCAGGGAAAATAACGGGAAGAGTATAGCGGTCCGAACAAAAAATACCAGTCCGAAAAGAAAAGTTAAGAATATACGAGAAGAATTTAACATGTCTTTTCAAATTCTAATAATACCTTTACAGGGTGCACATTAATTGACACCAATTTAGTTATTGACACCAATTTAGACTACCATAACTCGGCCAATACTTGAAGAAATACTTTGAAATTTTGGAATACGTAATTTCAGACGCAAAAATTTCATAATAGAAAGTTTTTGAATCCACTTCCTTTCGCTCTGATGACAGCCTTCAGAGGCTTCGGAAAGGGGGCAACGACTGCACGCAGGTAGTTTTCGCCTATGTGTGCCCATATCTTTTGAAGAGTGGTCTCCAGTTATGTGAAAATTTGTTAATTTCACGAGGAAACTGTCTGGCTTCAATATCCTAAAACTGAATAATTTTTTGCATTCAAGTCTGAGGAGAAAGCGATCGATTCTTGTGCCTAGTTCAACTCCGGTAAATTGAGCTGGAACCACCTTTGGGGGTCTTTCGCCCTGTAAACCGTAACTGGATCTTGTCGGAACACCCTATATTAATTTTTCGAGTAGGATTCCGGTTCAGGCAGCATTTTGATCACTTCGACTGGTTCGACATTAGATTTTGGTTCGGAAATCGAGGAAAATAAGTGTTTTTTCGCAGTTTCCAGTGCTTCCACCAAAGATCATAAACGAATCGGAATGTGATGCTCTATTTAAAATTGTTTCGAACTGACAGACAGAGTTTATATTCTTGAATAGAATTCTGCAGTTTCGATTGATCTTGTTGTCTTCGACTATAAAAATTACCACCCGAAAGTAGTGTGCCCGAAAGAGTGACTAGGTGCGTGCCGCTTGAAAAATTCCGGGCTTTTTGAGCTTCAACTCTTTATTTTCCCTGCGGACCATCATTTTCACGGCGGACCGTTTTTTTTTCTTTAGTGACCGCTGAAATCAGATGGAGCCAAATATTTTTAAACAAAATTTCTATATATTGGAACTTTAACCTGTATGCACAATAAATTATCGAACATTTCAGAAAACTTGGAAACATTGTCGATACTATTCAATGTTATTCAACTATAACTTTTAACCAGAATTATTGAACCCTGAAATCCGGTCACAATTAATTTTCTCTATGTTATCAAGAAGACTTGCCGAAAATATAATTTTGAAAATTGGAATGTTTTCAGTTCTTATCACATTTGTTTTGAAAAATGTTCACACGAGAGAAACGTCACTAAAATCGTTCAGACACTAGAATGAGTCAGTTCCATTTTTCAAATAAGTGATCAAGAATTTCAAATCAATGACATCATTTTTCCATTTAGATTTGATTCATTCCTGAATTGTTTACAATGATCTACTCTCTAGCGTTATCTCCAAAACATTTGCTATTGATTCCAAAAAGTTACGGCAAACTCCTATTTTTCATGGAAATTTTTTCCGACTTAAAGATAAGAAACATTTGTTTTTGACATTTTTTCTGGAGTTAAAATACAGTACTGTATTTTTTGGGGTTGACTTATAAAACGCAAGCCAATCAGGTGTTACAGATTCAATTCAGCGATGAATCCTGTGTGCAATAATTTATTTAACGGCGCATCGTCGGTCCAGCAGCTAAGACAGCTTTTTTGACTAGATGCTTCAATATTTTGAAACTAATTTACTTTGACCCATTTTTGGCTGGATTTCAATTGACAACAAATCTGACGGAAATAAACAAAAATTAAATAATTTCAAGATACGGTATCGAAGGCGCATGCATTTCTCACTTGAAAAACGCGTGAATGTATTCGCTGTCAGACTGACGATGCGCCTTAAAATAAAATTTCGGCCGCAAGGCTCATCATTGAGTTCTTCGTAGAAATATTAAAATTCCAATCATTTTGGTTCTTTTTAATTCCAAATCAATGACATCATAATCCTCTTTAATTCTGATGACTCGTTTTTCATGTTTACGACCCGTTTCTTCTTTGTGCTGATTTTCTTGTCTACAATGTGCTGAACAATACATTTTGCGATTTCATATTTTATTCAAGTCAATACTGAAGCTACATTTATAATCACACAAAACGAACACAATCAGTTACAGACACAATCAGAAAGTAAACCCGCTCTGAAAAATTATTGTTTTGTTTTATTGTGAGGGAGAGGTGAACAAGGAAATTGCATTTCAGAGAAAGTTGTCATTTTGAACAGAACCCGTAGAATGAAAACAAAAAAAAACGGATTGAGAAAGAAAACGAATAACATGATTCGATTATACAAACTGTACAGAAAAACGGTGAGCGAGTCTTTGTGCATTTGCCCATTTCAAGAAAGGGGCCAATTTGAGAGATTGTGCTACTTGACGGCCACGACGTCCAGAAGATGTGTTAGTAGAGACAACAAGACGAAGTATATGAAGATTGTTGAATTCAACAAACGACCGATGGAGAGGACTACGGTAGATTGGGAAACGGCGGAGACGACGAAGTTGTGGAACTGACGCACGGATTGTAACCTGAAAAATGAAGAAAGTTAGAAATCAAAACACCTCTGAAATTGTAGTACCTCTGTTGCCTTTGGGAAAAGTGGTCCAACTGGAATGATTTGAGTCCTTGGAGCCCATTGAGAGTATGCAGACAACTGGTCTTGTTCATATGATTGCACACTTCTCACACGAAAATCATCAGGAACCCAACTTGGAGACTTTGACGATTGACAAACTGGATCTGAAGTTCCACTGGCTGACTGGAATGCAAACCAGAAAGCGATATCGTTAGTTGACTGAGCAGCAACACAGAGCTCAGCAAGGGAAGCGTCCAGCTGAAAATATAAATAAATTAGATGTGTTCAGTTCACTCTAATCTTACCGTGACAGTGTGTGCATTAATACCGTAGTAACGGATAGCAGCCATCATCTTAACGGCGTCACTGATGGTCCAATGGGTATCCACAATAATGAGAACGCTACGTGCCTCTTCGTGTACAACGATACGAGAACTTTTCGGAAGACGGAAGAACTCTCCATCACCGGAGCTTTCCGCCGGAAGGATAGTGTCAACGTCAGTGCGGAGGAAGTCGGCGTAGAGCACTCGTTTTCTACGTTTGTCAACGACATTTTTGAGCTTCTGGTTGACGCGTCGCATTTTAACCCGTTCAAATGGAGACAGGTTATCCAGGATGTTATCCCTAAAATAAGGAAAATAGGTTACAAAGGAAATGACGCAACTACGGTAAATCTTGGAAAGAGGAAAACAAGACTTACCATACTGATTCTGGAAGGTTTCCGAACTTCGGAGTGCTCTTCTTCTTTCCGAACTTCAGCTTCTTGAGTACACTGTTACTGGCTGTGGCGTTATTCGCCGACGGCGGATGAATGTGCATCAGCGAAAGGAGTCGAACAATTTGCTCATTGAGCATTCTGCCAATCTGGAAACCGATATATTGTTGGTTAGACGACGACGGCGAAGGGGGGTGAGGGTGTCGAGGCATGCGTGAGAGCCGATAGAAATGGGCGGAGTCAAGAGTGAGAAAAAGGGAAAAGAGCAAAATGGATGTTTGAATGGGATGCGATGAATGACTGAATAAGAAGATGAGAGGACACAAGGGGAGAAGAAGAAGAAGTTTCGAAAAGAATAAAGAGGGGGATGGTGACTTCCGAGAATCGTAAATTAGCTCTTTACACAACTAATTGTTCGAAAGGGCGGATAAGAGAAACGAGTAACGAGGAAAAAAGTTTATGAGATCAGGAAAAGGGTTACGACTAGATTTTGACTAAAACTACTGACTAACGGAAATTTTGCTTTTAAACTCATATTAAAAGATATGAGAAAGACGATGCCCTATTCTATTTATATAGGTTTACAACTTCTAAAAATAGAATATGATATCAGTGATCAGACAGGTCGTTATTTTTAAAGATGCGTCTATTCTTCTCGTTCTCATTGTTCAAAAAGTTCAAACCCTTGGGTCTTTTTTTAAAGATGTCCGAAAAAGACAGAGAACACATTTTTGTAGTTTTCTGAATCTAGATTTGTGGTTGTCACTGGTGTGACCAGTCTAGCTCGGCTAGAAAACAAGAAGTGCTCCTGTGGGCTAATTATCTGTAATTTCAGTCAGAACACAAAAAAAAACAGAACGACAAAAAACAAGATATTCGGACCGGAAGTGGGCGTTTTTAATGTGTCACGGGTATTAGGGAATTTTTCAGTTCAAAAAGATAGGCCTTTGGACTCGAAACAGTTCGTGCAATGTTGCAGAATTTCGGAGGAATTGACTCGGTATTCCGGAAAAAAGTGAGGTGACTGACCCAGTGATAAGAAAGAGGAAAGTTGAGAGTCCAACGGGGAAAACGAATGAGACTAGATGGATGGAAAGGAGGGAAAGAGAAACCATATCAAAGAATCGTATGTTATCAGTAGAACATGACTTGGTAGGCGGAGTGAGAAAACGTAAGGAAAAGAGGAGGAGAAAGGACACTCAATTTTTTGAAAAGAAATCGTTGTTTGATTTGGGTTGGGGGAAGGTTTCGAAAAAGGGCTTTTGCAATGGCCTTCCGCGCAGTTGTTCTGAACACTGCGCCGCTTTGTGTTGGGTGAATATGATCAATCGGTGTTGTCTCAAATGGAGAAAAAGAAGACAAAGAAGAGAGAGGACTAAAAATAGACGAATGGTAGTAGGCGATGTTGAAGGCGTTGAAGACGACGACAAGATGTGAAACGACACTTTCGACGGAAATGAGTAGTGACCATCACATTTCGACAAGCACAGAGAAGCTGATGGGGAGAAAGAACGGTCTGAATATCACGTGATCTGGATGTTGGATTTTGATACTTGATACCAAGAAAGATGAGAGTCTAGTTGTTCATCTTGCAAAGTTTACTAAATCAGGTGATAGTGATTTCGAATTCGATGAATTTAGAAATTGATGTAGTTTGATGATATGAAAAGAATTTTAAATAGTTGCGAAGTTTTTTTTTAATTGCAACACTAGGGGATAAGATTAGATAGAGCTGACATTTACGGAAAAATTCAAACACTTTCTCTAGTTCGCCAATCGCTCATTTTCGAGCTGTTCGAACCTTGCAAAGAAACAGAATTACTTGAGAACGTTTGAATTACGTCTCCTGGAATTCAAATTGCTGACAGCCAGGCACACATGGTGTAAACACCGGGGACCATAATGTGCACTATTGATTGAGACGATGTTCTGGCGGGCCTTCGCGGGGCCTGTCATTTTTCTTCTAGAATCAATAATTCTGGACCAGCTGAATTAGATATGAGAGATCTCAACATGTACTACAAAATGGTATTATTCATTTTTTCGTCTACGAAAAATGTTACAGAAAAACAGGCAGGACTCGGCCGGCTTGGATCAGCTACTTCATGGCTTATAACGTTTTTGGAAAAGATATAGATTTTTTTTTTCAAATAATATCATTTTCTAGTACTTGTCGAATTCTATCTTTCTTATTTATAAAACGCTAGAGGTCCGTCCTCGTGTCAGTCTGTCAACTTTTGAAAAGCTTGAAAATTAAATATAAATTTACGTGATCCTTTAAGAAAAATTGAGTAGCGGAGCCACGAACCAGTAAAAAATTAAATTGAATCGCGCCGAAGGCGCACCAGCTTGCTGGTCATATATATATTAGTTGGTCCAAAAATATTGGGTTTAAAAGAAACTATGGCAGAGCCGGCGAAAACCCGTCAGGACAAGATGTTCACTTATAAATCTCACTACCCCCTATTTAGATTTGGGCACTAAATTCGGATTATTGTCGACATTATTTACGTCAGCAACCTGTGATCTATGCTAGTCTTCCCACTCATTGACCGATTTCACGTGTTTTGAATTTACCGGTATAACTGTCTACGTCACGAATTCCATCAATGGAAGAGGATGAAAAATATGTTTGAACTCTGCTCGATTTTGAATACACAAGCATCACAAAAGGCATCGTCAGCTTGTGACGTGGCAGAGATTAACATAGATACTCCAAACCTGGTCATCTTCAAGATACCAAAACAAAACAAGACTGAAAAATAAGAAAAAGGGAAACAATGTGAACAGTGACAGGAAGTAATGTATATATTAATGAAATTCCCAACCGAACACACAGAAAACCGGATGGAAGGGGAATAGAGAAACAACGGAAATACATGGAATTTATCATTGGCGGAACGAATTGGGAAAATATACAAAAATAGAAAAAAAGTGTTCTTGACAAGGGGAGGTCGAATGGGTATTTCAGATGAGATGAAAAGTGACAGCAACTTGAACTGTATGAAAACTAGACCTTTTGTGAGATGAATCTATTTCTCTCTTTTTTTCGTTTTTCTTTCTCAGTATGTGTCAGATGATGGTAGTTACACAAACTGGTGAGAAAGAAGAGGCGGTTTGTTTGAATTTCCGGGGGAGAAAAGAGGCATGCATCACAGTACGAAATGATGGCAAAATGAAAAAAAAAACGAACACAGGATACACACTTTTTTCTAGTTTACTTGTTTTTCTGATCGTATCAAATTTCCCTCTTTTCGACGAATGGGTAGGGCTGGAACTCGTGAGGGTGGAGGTACGAAGGGGTATCGGATGGTTGGAATGAGGAACTCGTACGAAGTCATTGGATCAAAACTTGAAAATCTACACGATTAGAGACACAAAAAGTCTTAGAGAGACACAAAAAGTCTTAAAGATTTTCATAATTTCGAACTTCATTGGATTCCATGGAAAAGTATGAATTACAAAAAACAGAGTTACCTACCTACATTATCGGCAAGAATAAGGTATCAAAACGTATTTTTCATCAGATTTTGGCCCATTTTTCGGAGTCTGTTGCTCGGCTATTAAGTTTCCAACCACCTTGTAAATTTCAGAGGGTGTAACACAAAACTAGATTAAAATGCATTAACAGAATTTTTAGAAAATTCCTATCTTTCAGTTATTTGCCGATTTCTAAAGAACATCTGCTTTTTTACCGTTTACAGTGCAAAAACATGAAAAAGGGTGCCCTTCAGAAATCAGCAAATAACTGAAAAACTAGGAATTTTGAAAAAGTTCTGTAAATGCAAAGTTTCCAATCTACAGTGGCGAACGTTAGTGAGTGTCACTCTATACTTTTGTTCATAGCTTTGCTCAAACTTGTCCAATCATTGAAAACTTTTTTGTTAAATGTAGCTGGGTTTCCAACAAAACGTTGTATAAATTTTTTAAAACGCAATCAATTTTCGTGTCTTTTGAATCTTCACAGACGTGACGATGACTCC
>NC_013488.2:9409564-9442136 GCF_000004555.2 Caenorhabditis briggsae | reverse complement strand
GTTTTTCTGTAACATTTTTGGTAGACGAAAAAATGAATAATACCATTTTGTAGTACATGTTGAGATCTCTCATATCTAATTCAGCTGGTCCAGAATTATTGATTCTAGAAGAAAAATGACAGGCCCCGCGAAGGCCCGCCAGAACATCGTCTCAATCAATAGTGCACATTATGGTCCCCGGTGTTTACACCATGTGTGCCTGGCTGTCAGCAATTTGAATTCCAGGAGACGTAATTCAAACGTTCTCAAGTAATTCTGTTTCTTTGCAAGCCTCCAACAGCTCGAAAATGAGCGATTGGAGAACTAGAGAAAGTGTTTGAATTTTTCAGTAAATCTCTCAAAACTTGAACAAATTTGGATCATTTTGAGCCGAGATATAGCCAAACTCCAGAACCATACTTTTTATGCTCCAGTGAGCACATCTCAAGAGCAAGTGTTCCAAACCTCCTCAAATTTTTTTGGTACATATTTGATCTACACGAAGCATTTTTCATCACAAAGCCAATCTTTTAAAAAATTCTGACGGAAATTTTTTTTTTCATCTGGAGTCATCGTCACGTCTGTGAAGATTCAGAAGACACGAAAATTGATTGAGTTTCAAAAAACTTATACAACTTTTTGTTGGAAACCCAGCTACATTTAACAAAAAAGTTTTCAATGATTGGACAAGTTAGCAAAGTTATGAACAAAAGTATAGAGGGATACTCACTACCGTTCGCCACTGTAGGTTTATTTGACACTTCCGAGATTTTCAGGGGGTTGGAAATTTGACAGTCGAGCTACAGACTCACGAAAATGGTCACAATCAACTGAAAATACGTTTTTGCCTATATCTATGGCCAGCACTATAGCTGCTAAAAATAAGAAACTTGTCTGAATCATGATACGAATAGGACTAAAATGACAGAGTGAAACTTCAATGTAGACCTTGAGGCAAATACCAAACACTAGCTTAAAAGTGAAGTTAGAAAAAAGTGACGTCGACTAAAGGGAGTGTTTTTGAAATAAAAATGACTGGAGCCCTCCCGCCCCGCCAAGGACCTTCTTTTCGGCGCCCGCCCGTTGCTCTCCCTGGACACCGATTTATTTGGAAAAGGGGAGAGAAAGAGACCAAAAGAAGAAAAGAAAACATCCGAGAAAGTGTATGACTTTTTTTGACTATTAAACTTCCCGAAATCTATTAAACTTGTCGAAAGGCGTCCTGAAAATGTTCACCTGCTTCTTGATATCTGGATTCTTTGGCTTTGATTCAGCTGTTCTTTAAGTCAACATTCGGTGAAATAAGTCTCTGGAGTTTCCAGTTCTTAGATCAGTATACCAGGAAACAAATAAACACTCAACCCATCTCTGTGCTCTTCTCATACAAAAAAAAACAAGAAAAAGATTCAAAATCTTTAGCTGGGTGCGGGGGAAGTTCAAAAGATTCTAAAGAGGTCCCCAATCACTTTTTATTGGATGGGACAAGGATCACGGAGCACAAAAAGAACAAGGTGTGGAAAAGCAGCTGGTTGCCGTGTGTCTTCAGACATAGATATAACGTTTCAGTTGGCGATTTTCTTGTGGAACTAAAAATAAAGGATGAGCTCTCAAGCTCAGGTAAGCCAGATCAGATCACCTGAGGTGAGCTCATTGACCTATCAGAAGAATTAATGGGACCAGTGACAGGACTTCAAAGAGCTTCCACTAGGCAGCGGGAACTACAGTAACCTTGGAAGAAAGCATAAAAAAGAGTATTTTTGTATTCTAGAATCTTATCTAATCTTTTCAAATTCAGATACAATCGTTCTAAATGCAGGTGGGTGTCAAAATTTTCAACAAAAAAAACGGATTAGATAAAATCCCACGAATTAAAAAAACATGGTTGTTTACTTATCTCAGGATTTTATGGTACAAAAATGAATACAAAAAAGTTTTTTAGAAGATAAGCTCTACAAAAAATGTCATAGAAAAAATCTCAAGGAACTTTTCTTGTTTTTAGGAGCTTCAGTTTCAATTCACCAACCACAAACAAATATCACATGGAATTTTGAAATTCCATTCGAGAAGAAGAAAACATCCTAAATTTGGATGGAAAAGTAGGTGTATATATTTACATCGTGTGATGCTGGTCCTGTGACCTAGAAAGAGGTCTACCGTTTTTTTTTTTGGGATGAGCAATCAGAAGAAATTGGAGAATGGTGTGAAATTAGCGGAGTGAGGAAATCGGATCCATATTTATATAAGGTTCCAGACACATTTTCTAGAAAAAATGTTGTTTTCTCTGAGAAAAAAATTAACAAGTAACGAGAAGAGATATATTCCTTGAATATTAAGAATTCTGCACTCCCGCCGGACGTCCTGAGAACGTCTGCACGTCTTCGTTCCACCCGTTTCATTGGGAATTCATAAGAAAGAATCAATAGATGGGACCTCTTGAAAGTGAGGAACATGTTCATGTGCTTCTAATCCAAAGAGGCTCATTTCCTTCTTTTTCTTTGCCCCGTTTCATTTCCTCGTCATTTTCCAAGAGAATCTCATTCAAAGAACACATTTTGCAAGCCTCTGATTTTCACTCTCTTTTTTTCAGAATTCCAAGAAACATAAATCTGTGTCAAAACGACTAATAGATTTTCAGAGTTAGCGTTGTCAAGGAAGTAAATGTGGTTTTGGAGAATAAAGAAAAATAAATAGAAAAAAGAGTCAAGGTGAAATTGGAAAGTAGCAGAAGAAGAAAAAGAATTGAGGTCTCTATGAGAGTGGAATGAGAAGATAATTGAATCGAGTTGCACACGAGAGCTATACGAAATAAGTAGAAGAAGGGAGCAACTGTGATTGAGCTCTGACTAATGGAAGGGCTTTTAGGATATGAAATAAAAGTCAAGAAATCCTTTTAGGATGAAACGTATCCCGGTATACGGTAGATCTTCGATGAGTCATGATGGAAATAAAAAGACAAACAAATAATAACTAATGAGCTACAATTTCGTCGCAGGTCTGACTCATCCAATTACCGTACAACCTGTAATAGAAGAGCCCCCACACCATCACGATGGAGCTAAATTATCTCAGCTCCTATAAGAGATGACAAAAAATATGTCAACCAATTAAATGACAAGTTTTCTATATCTTTCACAGGAACAGAGATAAATTGAATCAAAATTAAAAGTTAGGTGGTCTTTTTATTACAGGCTTTACGGTAAATGAATTTTTTTAATTCTATAACGGCGGGGATTTCAGAGATGCGCCTGACAAAACTGACATACATTTTTTTGAAAATATTGAAACTTTTTAAAGTTCAAAGCTGAAAAAACAAAACAAATGAGATTTTCGCGGCAATTGAAAAGATGAAATATTTACAATTGAAGCCCTCCGAGAAGAGAAAATAGGAGAAAATAGTGTTTGGGGCGAGGGGTTCGGTCTATGAAACTTCTCTCCAAACATGTTCGAAAATCTCACTGAGATGAATAATAAATAGTCTACTACTACGTATAGAAGTTGTCACAGGAATAAACAATTAACCAGAAATTACAATTGTCTAAGGTTTTGACAAATGTCAGAGCATACTGATAGATCAAAACCTATTGAACATAGAATTTGAAAGTTTTTTTGGAGCCAAAAGCATATTAAAGTTGGATAGAGAATTCAGAAGAGGTGTGTTTGTAAACAGTTGCACCTCGAAGAAGGACACGTGGGTCCAGAATATTCTTTTTCAGAAAGAAGTGGGTCAGTATTTATTGCGAAAGTAGCACGTGGTCCAGTTACCATTATGCATTCAAACGGTTTGGGGAAAACAAAAAGTGTCTACCGACTTGAAGAAAAGGAAATATAAATATTCTTATCAAGGAAATAGAAATAGACAGTTTGATAAGAAGTGCTTTGGACAGTTAGTGGAGAGGGAAAGGAATTTTCGACCAAATGAACTTTCCGTTCATAACTAAAGCACAATTTTAGAACATTGATCTCTCAGGAACACGAAAGTTGGTTAAAGTTTTTGAGACTAATGAGGAAAAAAAGTTTTTTTGAAAGAAAGCGAGCCTACTAAATAGTACTCATTAGCAGTCTGGTCACCATCGCATCACTCTGTTTTTTTTTTCACCGAAAAAAGAAGCAAGGAACTTTTCTAGAATCTTATCTGAAATTCTAAAGTGTTCCACTTTTGGGCACGCGAGGATCTCTAAAATATTTAGTCGTTTTATTTGGCAAATAAAAAAAAAAGCCATCACTCTTCCGGAAATTGAAAGTGAAAGTAACCCTCTATATAAAAAAGGAGAAGGAAATTGGAAATTTAGAAGGAAGTAGGTCTTGAAACGAAAACATTCCGAGACGATGTTTAGAAGAAAAAAATTGGGAAGAGATATTTCTGTTTGGGAGGGCTCAACAAAACAATTATTTTCGTCCAAAATGTGTTGGTCCAGGAAGAGGGTGTTGGACAAAAAGAAGAATAGGAAACAGCAAAAACGAAAAACGTAATACAAGAGAAACAAGAGAAGAATGTGAGGGTGGGACACGGCGAATGGAGTTGTTGCACTCCTCACCACTTCCGTTTAGTACCAGCTGCTGTGTAGCTCAACGGAAGAACAACAATTCAGGTGATAGCCAGATGCTCTAATATTCCAAGTGCTGGAGTTTTGAAGCACGAAATTCTGAAGGTTGGGTTTCAGAAGGATGCAGTTTAACAATGAATCTGGCAACTGTTCAAAAATATATGTTTTCTCTCTTGATTGCAAACTTTTTCTCTCTTTTTCAGAACTCAGAATCCAAATCGCGGTTACGGCTTCAGAAAAGTTCCTTTTGGTTTCAGAGACTTGCAAAACCATATTTGAACTCAAGTTTCATAATGCCGTCCAAAATTATCAAATCTGGGATTTCTGGACCAAGAAAAGGAGTCTAAGCTGATGCCCAAATCACCAAGAATTGCAATCCTCGCTGGTTTCAACTGTGGAAATCTTGGGGATCTGGGTGTCACTTTGGAATGCTTTCTGGACCCAGAAATCCCAGATTTTGGGAACTTTGAACGCGCATTATCAAACAAGAACAGCTCAGTCAATCTTTGTACTGGGAATCCGGGAGCCTCTCTTAAGTAGACTGAAGATCAAACGTGTTATTTTTAAACCCACTTCTTTTGTTTATTTTTAAGTTCAAAGATTTTCTTCCAGAGACAAAAAACAATCTACACGTTGTAAACAACCAAGAGTCCTGAAAAATGAAAAGCTTTCCATATTCTTGAATCTTGAAAACTACCGTAACCACTAATATAATGCCCTCAAACTGTCGACTTGAAGCCAATTTATCTCGGTTCCTGTAAGAGATCTCAAAAGTGGTTAACTGAAAACATATTTTTGATAATATGCTAAATTTTGTCAGCTAATCACTTTTTGACATCTTTCACAGAAACTGAAAAACATTAGTTCAAAGTTGAAAGTTACGGGCCCTTCTTGTTACGGGTTTTGCGGTATATCTTTCAAGATCAACCTTCAAGGATATTTTTTTCCTTCTTTCCATTTCTAACTAAAAAATCATGCAACTATACATCACTTTTTATGAACATCGTCTGAATTCAATGGTCCTCCAACTTCTTCTCCCTCACCCAATTTGCATGTTCTTTTCCAATATATTCTCCAGGGACTTTAGTCTCTTCCACTCTCAAAAGTCAAAAAAGAATATACATTTTCTCGGTGTCGCAGCTCTTTTTCACCGAAAAGAGCAGGGGACCACTGTGGTTTTGGAGACTTGCTGGCTGACAATGACAGCTATGTGCCGTTTTCCGTTGGTTGTGCTATTTTCAATGAATTATTCACTCACCGGACTACTTTTTCACATGGCTTTTCGATGATGTGTCATGTGTCCTTTATGCGAAAAGGTCCTGAAAACTTTTGCAGGGAACGTATTCCAATTTTCAGTTTCTGGGATGATGATGGTACAGATCTTCAGATTATGCAAAGTACGAGTAACTGATTCAGATTTTTGTCGCTGTTTTCTCAGGTTTCTTGGTTTTTTTTTTGAAATTTGATGGAACTGTTTGCGTGAAGATAACTGTAGATCACTGTAGAGAACTTATTTCCTTTTGTAGTATTTTTTTTTGCAAATTTCCTGTCTGCATTTTGGCGTGATTGTGTTTGCAAAAACAACTAGAAAATTGAAGGTTTTCTACAGTAATCTTCGCGAACCCCATCCTGTCAAATTTCAGACGAAAAATTCGGAAAAATCAAAAAAGAATGACCAAAAATAATTGAAAAACCTAAAAAGGTCTAAAAATGTTGCAAAAAGTTGAAGAAAAAAACCCAATTTTTCTCTCGAGAATTAGCTTCAAAATGGGAATCCAGGATTTCAAATCTACAGAGCAAAATCGAATCTCTCTAAATTGTTTCCTGTTTCATTGATCTTTGAATTTCCGTTTCTTTTTTTTCCTATAAACTCCTATCAATCATGAGCCAAATGTACAAAGGGCAACTGCTCTACCCCACGTGGTTTCTTATAACGAGTGGGCGACAAGCCATCTGATTTTGTATTGAATTACGTAAGCAGCCATCTTATCGTTTTCTTCCCCCCATGTGTGATAAGAGCGGGGACTAGGAAAAGAATTGAAAAATCAAAATAAACTTGAATTGTTGTCTATAGGGGGTTTCCGGTAATTCGACAGAAAAAAGAGGAATTGAGTTCATATGGTTTGAAAATGTTCTGTATAGATCAAGACATTCAGAAATCAGAATCATACAAAAAAGTCGTTGTGAGGGGAGATGAGTGCAAATAGCAAATGCAAATAAAATGATACCTGATTTTTCAACAGTTCAGATTATGATTATAGAAGGAAGAGGAAGTGATTCCAGAATTAACAAGAATATATAATAAGGCAATTTGAAAGAATACATAAAAAGTACAAAAATAGAGATTTCTAAATGAGGGGTTGGCGATCAAAAAAAGGAGAGCAAAAGAATCGGGGTAGAAAATGTTGATTGGTAAGAAAAATACGACTGGGAGTAGATAAGATAAAACTGAAGTAGATATACTATATTTAGGAATAACCGTTAACTCTTCGTTTCTGGTTATTCAGTTCAAAGTCACCCGATTCGATATCGTTACGCGTAAATTCGGCGAGCACTTTGGCTGGTTGCAGAGGTCTTCGTTCGGATGCCCGTCTGAAACTTTTCGTGGGCTTAGAATTATTCTAGGAGGGAAAGTTGGTTATAAAAAAATTACCTAATGATAGCACTGTTTTTCTGTGGTCGAACTAGTGGCTGCTTCTTTGGAGGAGCCATTCGCCATTCGATGTTCAGCTTACGTCCGATCTGAACAAAAGAACGTTTGGAAAAAATCAGAGGAAACGATTCAGGCACTGGAGCATAAAACCAACTGCAATCAACATTGATAAACAGGAAAACAAGGAACATAACGACAAATTTGAAGACATTCAGAAATTATTAAATTTTTAATTGTTGTTTTGGAATGGAACATTTGTTATAGAATTTTTCCAATTTTGTTCAAAGAAATCAAGCCAGGAATGTTTTTTGGGAATAGGATCGCAAAGTTTTGTAAAATATGGATAATTATGAATTATGAACTTTATTAAATTAGTATATCCGATAACCTTGACACCTGTATTAGAAAGGCCCCCACACCGATAAGTTTGAGCTCAATTACCTCGCTTCTTATGCAAAATATCTGAATGTGTCAACTGACAAAAACACTTCTGATGTTATGATAAACAATTTATCAGTTGACATCGTTTTAATATCTTTGACAGGAGCCGAGATAAATTGGCTCAAAGTTAACATTTAGGGGACCCTTATAATACAAGTTTTACGGTTTTTCGTTTAATGAAACTTTCAAATATGATTCTAGTAAACCTTGATCGATAGATTGGAATTTTTACATGCTGAAAGCATATCTCTGTCAGCCCTAAAAATAGAAAATGAGAATTTAGAATATTCACATGCTTCTTCTCATAATTTTCTCTTCGTTTCAAAAACAACGTTGAAAAAAAACCACACAATATATATTTTTTCTCACCGGATCCATCCGTCGGACTGTCAAAATCAATGGCACTGTGAGTGGCACCGAGTGCCATCGCAGTTTCGACACGAGCTCGTTCTCGTTGAGCACACTATACATGAGTAATTTATAACTAGTCCTAGATCTCTCTGTATTTTATCCCCACACAAACCTTAGTACTGGCAATATATGCGGCTTTGACTGTCTGAACAACAGTATCCAGAAGATTTCGAGCAGTTTGAATGAGAGACATGGCCGAATCCAATGCAGAAACAACCATCTCATTTCCAATTTGGGTTATATCAGCTTTCACCTGAAAGAAAAGTTTTATAAAATTTTAGTTTCAAGAAATTTCATTTTAAAAACCTTACCTTACTACAAATATTCAATTGTTGGCAATACAAAGTGATCTTTGGTAAATATGAAAGCAAGTCTTCTTTCGTTCTCGAATCTACACTTGCATCTGAAATCTGCTTGGCCAACACATTCAGTTTAGAACCATTCAATGAGATTTCTTGAGCCGCCCGAATGACATCCATCGTTGTCTTCAGTGGACCGCATCCTCTGGTGAACTCTGTCATACTCATCATAATCTTGCACATATTGTTTGCCAGTGTTATAATATCATTTCCAGTTTCATCCCACTTTGCAACTTCTCTCTCGAACCGATTTTGTGTGACTCTGAAGATGTCGATTTGAGCCTGGATCTTCTGTTTCTCTTCCTCTGGTAAACGTCTCATCAAATTTTGCTGATTTTCTTGTTCTGGTATCGTTCGGTTGGCGTCTGAATTTCCAGCATTCGTACCTTCAACCTCGTATTCTACATCAGAATCAACATCGTTCATGCTACGATTCATCAGAAGAGCATGTCGAATATCCTTCACAGCGTCGTGTACCAAAGTGCATGCGTTTATAAATTCATTCATTTCATTATCCTTCTGATCGGCATCCCAAGTGAGACCGGTCGCTTCTTGCCGATAAGCCAAATTGCTGGCACGTTCTGCGAACTCATCCACTCGTTGAGTACGGAGAATTTTAACGGCTTGTTTGACGGTTTCTGTGTATTCCGAATTTCGAAGGAAATCCATTTCTGCGTCCACAACATCGCAGACTCTGAGTGCTCGTCCACGAATCGATCCAGCCGCGCAATCTACGACTCCACAATTGGCTGCATTATCTTCCGGTGTTGAGGCGTTTTCCTGAACGAAGACAACATTCAGATCTATTTTAAAATTAATTTACTCACCAGAATACCCTTTATTCCTCTCTCACAGTCTTCAACAATATGAGCCTCACTGACAGCGAGAAAATCGTCCAAAGTTGTGATGTTGTCCAGCGCAGTCGTGAGGAGACCAACTTTCTCGAACCACATATTTTTATAAGATTCCATATTTTCTTGAGCTTGTTTCGAAGATGGCTCGGCGCACAGCAATAGAGCTGATTGTGAAACTTGCGGAGCGAGTCGTTCAAGTTGAGAAGCCGTAAGTTGAATCACACTGATTCCCTCCTTATCAGCAGAAAGTTGACAAGAAAACCGGGCGACTTCTACGATCTCGTTGGCATGCTCTTGGAACATTTGTGCGCGATACTTTGTGTTCTCTTCATGACCTTCTTTCGCGGACTCGATTAGTAGAATTAAAGGAGTTCGGGTGTCGAGGAAAGCATCACTGATATGATCCACAATTGCACGGCGAAGGTGTCGTCGAAGATCTTTTGTTCTTTTGTGAACTTGAGCGATTCCAAGAGGTATATCATCCGTGAATTGCCTCTGTCCAACCTGGAAAAAAGTAGTGATGATGTCTGTACCGGAATCCTTTTCTTTAGAAAAAAATCGACTTGAGGTCAAGTCTCTTTAACAAATAAAAACAGTTGTTCTCGCCCAAAGAGACGAGGCGCCACACTTGAAAGAACACACGATTGTTTGTTGTTTGTTCACACCGTCCAAATCGTCCTTTTGTGAAAAAAGGATGCGCTTTTTTAGATTCTGCTTGTTAGGGTCAACTGGGTTAACTCAACTCCCAAAGATTAGAAATATTAAAAATGGAAAAGAAAACTTACAGATTTCTCGTACTCGGATAACAAGTCTTGAAGTGCTTGTCTCAAATTGTTGCATTCGTCGACGATCTTCTGTTTTCGTGTGTCACGAGTACTTCCAGAATCAGCGATCGATGCAGATCCGCTAACGATTTCTTCCACAAGTCCTTCCAGCTCTCGACGTGTCAGATGTCCTTTATAGTCTCCTGGCCTTTCCAATTCGATTTTATTCTAGAAAACATATAAATCAGATACCCTTTTTCTCACAAAAAACTCACTTGGAACGTTTCAATTTTGTCGATCAAATCTCCAATTCTTCCATACTCTGAGAATATGATTTCAGGTTGTTGTCCGTTGAGAACAGCTTCTAGAGCATTCAATGCCGAGTTCATTTCTTTCGCAGTGTAAGCTCGATTTTTCTGAGCTTCTTCGTGTTCTGGATGCCGTACGAAAGTTCTTTGAGATGTAAACAATAGTGGAGCAATCTGGCGAAGGGCAGATCGAGCAGCCAATAAATCATCTCGCTGATTTGGTTTCACCAAATCAACTGCTCTCCGCCGAACAGTAATGTCGAGTTCTTCAATTAAAGAGACGAGAATTTTGTATTGCTCATCTACTTCAATTTTGGAATCAGCTTCGAGCATTCTGTGTACTGTATCACGAAGCTCATCGACTTTATCAACAATTGTTTTCACATCGATCGAATCAGCGAGAATCAGGAACTCGGCAACGGCCTGAACATTTGAAAATTTAGTTTTTGAAAAAAGCTATTCAATACTCACAACAAGCAGACTTCTTCCTGATAAAGTTGCAACTTTCCGTTTTTCCGTGGACGTTGAATCTCTAACAAAATCTCTGCTTCGTTGCACCATGATTTGACCTGAAATTTTACATAAACATTTTATTTGTCGATCTCAAATGGATTGATTACCTTTATCTTGCACAAATCGGAGAGCTTCTCGCAATGCCTCGATGGAACGGGGGTCTTTATTGGCGATTGGGCATTTTGAAACAACAAAATGTCCGCTTTCAAGAAAATTCACAAGAGCCGCATCAACTGTATCAACGAGTCCTTCTGCGGTTTGTCCTTGTGCCAATGGAAACGTCTCTGTTATATTTGTCACTTCATTGATCATCTGAGTGACTTGTTTCAGCACGGCTTTGGACCGAATCCTATTGAAGTTTATTTCAGTGTCGCCATTGGCGTGCATTCTGAAAATTAGAACATTGAACGAAGGTAATTAACAGAAAATCGTTCAAAAAGAATCGGTAAAGAGATTTCGTATCTGGCAAATCAGAAAAGAAGTAAGTAAAAGCGCGAGAAACGGCTTTGAAAATTGAATATTCCGATTTTTTCAATTAAAAAGCCGTATAAATTTCAAAGACGCATCCTCGAAACTCTAATTTCGCTGGAACTTACCAACCAATAAACGATGTTCCTTTAAATTCTCATACGGTTTCTTTCAAAAAAAAAAAAACAGGAAAGATTTCCGGAAGATACTTTGTAAAATCAAATTTAAAACATATGTTTACTGAAGAGTAGAAACATTTTGCTCAATTAGGTTCAAATTAAACTAATATATTTCGAATAGTCTTTCTTTGAACGAAACAAATTCTGCCAATTTGAAAAAAAAAAACTGAAATTCCAAAAAATTGAAAAGCCGAAAAGTCATAAAATGCAAACTTGAGGTATTTGAAAAAGTATTTGCGATGCGAAGGGGGCGAATATGGGTATGGTGAAAACGATGCAGATGATGACGCATCATCAACCGGTGCGGAAGAGACTGTGAAATATGAAGAGACGGAAAACACGGAAAGAAACGATGATTCGGTCGATCGGCCGGTTGGTCAGTCAGCGGGTGATGAGTGAGCGGAGAGAAGGGTAAGAACGGACGAGCGGCGGGAATAGAGGACGAAGAGGCAAGGACACTGGTCAATGGAGGTTAAGGAGACGCAGGCGATGGGACGGACGGATGTAGGGACGGTCCTATTCGGGATGAGCAGCCTCGACAGATGGGGCAAAAGGAGAAGGAAGAGGACGAATTGAGTTTGTTTGCCCGACTCCCATGGATTATAAAATTGGGTACGTATGGCTGTGTTGGGGCAACAGCAGCGTGTGAGAGTGTGCCCCGGAAATGAAGGACTTTTATGGGAAAAGGAGAAGATAGAAAGGGGCAGAATAAGGAGGGACAACAAAAAAGTTTCCCTTTTGTTTTGACGTCTTCTCCCTTTATTCGGAGATTTCGGGGGATAATTCTGAACAATATGAGGAAACAGTCACTCATAAACAGGGCATCTTCTTCATGTCCTTCGGGATGGAATGAACATTTCTCGAGAATGAAACATCTGAAATTGAAAAAAAAAAGTAGGAACTGAGTCATCGTAAAGTTTTGAGTCACACTTTGCACTGAGCAGCTGGTTGTAAACTTTTTGACAGAAAGAATGTTAGAAATTCCTTGAAGGTGGAGAATCATAGGGCGCTGTCTGTGTAAAATAACTTTATGACCGCAATTAAAATCTTAAACGACCCATAAACAAAGGTCTTATGTGTTCCGCAAAATGGAATTTAAAAAAAAGAGTGTAATGTAGAAACATATTATTTGATAGATTCAGAAAATACAATAGTTGATTACCGTACTTGTTTTAATAGAAGCCCGCCCAAACCGTCCACTGTGAGCTCAATCATCTCGATTCCTGTGAAAGATATCAGAAATGTGTCAACTAATAAAATATTGGTGATATTATGATTAATACTTTATCAATTGACAAGTTTCTAATATCTTTCAAAGAAATCGGGAGAATTCAGCTCAGAGTTAACGGTTTGGGGGTGCTTCTATTAGAGGAAGTGCGGGAATTGTTATTCAGATTACTCTTCGTCCATCGAACACTTCTCATTTCCTATTTCTTCATCACTTCCTTCACCTCTCGTCTCCCTCTCTCACCTCTAATTACTGCATTCAACGTAATCCAGAGGGCATTCCATTTACGTCGAGCAGCTGGGGAAATACATTTCCATGGCAACCAAGACTCGCTTTCCCCCTTTTCTCGCCCATTTCTTCTCTTCTACTCTCTTCAGTTTTCTTGTTCCTACGCCTTCTTTCTCATATCACTATTTTTTGTTTTTAGTTTCTATCTATTAATCGTCTAGAAACTAGCCGAGGATTCTAAAATTTGTGGTATCGAAGTCTCGTAGAATGTCGGTCAACGACTGGTATTCGTTGTTTCTGGCGAATCGGCCAGTTGAAATGAAGCGGAGTGGTTCGATAGGAAAGAAGACGTCATGTTATTCAATGTACATTTCAAAGTTAAAATCCGCCCAGGTTTATATGAAACAAGTTGAATAAGTTTTTCCAAATGTTTCTGCAGGTGACCGAGAACTTACGATACCAGATTAGCGCCTTCTTATTCGACACGAAGACGTCGCAAATGTTTGGAAGACAGTGCAGGACTGAATGGAAACGGGCGGAACGAGACTCAACTTGTATTTTTAATGAGGTTGGAATCAAATAAATTATGTGGAAATTCATAAACATTTTCAGACACTTTACTTCTATTCAGAAATCAATGATAGGGATCTTCTTCTGATAATTGAGTTCGTTGAAGAAGGAAACGAACACATTAGTAAGTTGTTTTTTCTGTAGAAGTCTTTAACCAGAGATTTGTATAGATTTAGGTCCAGCTGTGAGTGTTGGATGGTTTTCTACAAGTGTGGAAAAGAAAAGAGCAGTGGAAATATCAGAGAACAGATCGTAAGTCTTTGAAGAGGCATTATTGAAATTCCGAGGGTTTTTTTCAGAGTTGAAATTTTCGGTGGAACTCCAAAACTATTAATATTTGATAAAGAAGCTGTTCTGAAACCAGTCGGAAATGTAGAATGCAGCTACAATATCCATGAAATGCCCCCATTTTTCTTCCAAACAATCCCCGAATTTTGTATTGTCTGTGACAAAGATTTGATACCTGGAATCCTGAAAGACTGCTCGGATGGTAATTGTTTCGATTTTTTAAAAATCGTATTCCAATATTTTTCAGATGAATGGTTGAGTACTCCAAAAGAAATGCCAACAATTCCAGCAGCAATTGATGCAATAGCAATTCAATTCAAGAATAATGTGCCAGAATTGGAAAGACAAATAACGAATGATATTGAAAGAGAATGGGCACTAAAAGATGGAGGAAATCACAAACCGAAAGCAGTTATTATGGACAGAAAATTAAAGGTGAGGTTTAAATACCGTATTATTTTTCCCTGGTATAAGCCATACCTAGAAAAAATTGGGCCATGACCTAGAAAAAATTGGGTCATGACCTAGAAAAAATTGGGTCATGACCTAGAAAAAATCAGGTCATGACCTAGAAAAAATCGGGTCATGACCTAGAAAAATTAGGTCATGACTAGAAAAAACATTTTCGAAGAATTCTGGAAATCCAAAAATTCGAAAATTGAAAAAAAACACTTTTTTAATTTTCAGAGTTTGGAACCCAAAAACCATAAAATTTTGGAAGTTTAGTATTCGGAAATTCTGAATTTAAAAGTCTGGAAATCCTATATTTCATAAAATGTCAATTTTTTTCGATTTCTGAATTGAAATAGGTGCATATGTGCATTTTGAGCTTAATTATCTCGATTGCCATAAAAATTATCAAAAACCTGTCAATTGGTAAATTATTTATCGTAATATTACTAACGTTTTATCAGTTCACAATTTTTTCGATATCTCTCATAGAAAACCAGATAATTGAAGTCAAAGTGCACATATGGGTTGGGCTTCTATTAAAGCAAATACGGTACATATTTTACAGTTGTTTTTTCAAAACCAATAAAAAATTACTTCAGATTGGAGTTCATAATGGATACTCGTATGTCACGGAACCATTCACAGTTGATCTAGAAATCATCAATGCAAGTTCTAATGGAACTTTAAGATCTCGAAAGAAACCTATTGATTTCGGAAAATCATCAAACTGGGGAGAGTGAGTAATTTTCTATCAAAACCTATACAAATAATTAAACTTCCAGGCAACTGGTATTCCAAGCCACTGGAAACCCACGATTAGCACTTCGAAATCTCTACGCTGATCCTCGAATGGCTATCATATTTCTTCTGGAGTACACATTTCATCGCGAGGATAACCAGAGCCTAAATCAAACGATACTGATTGGTTGGGCAGCTTGGACTCCGTTCTCCGATGATACATACACTGGAAAAGAAGTTGAGACGCGGGTTAGCTTCGTTGGAGGTCCCCGACCAAATCCCGAAGGTGTCCTTTGCTACAAGAATGTTCTGAATCAACCAGATTCGTTGAAACCGTTGAGTGAGAAATTGGAAATTTTTGTGGATTTCAAATTCTATGAAAATGGAAGAAGTGTTCATAATACTCCAACGCCCAGAAGATCAGATTCTGCAAGAGTTCCAACATCCAGATCCACTGAAAATGTCCACTCGAGTAGATCAAAAGGAAGTAGAGCGCAGATAGAAACGCCCAAGAGTTCCGTGCCTCCTGAGAGATTCCCTGCTCTTGTTGATACTGGAAGATCAACTTCTTCAATAGATGAATTGAAATCAATCAACGAAGAATTGGATAGATTCATAGAAGAACCAACGGAAATTCCTATTGAAGAAATTGTGGTTGCCAAAAAGGCAGTAGAAGAATCTCTACCATTGACTTCAGTCTATAAAATTCCGTTTGAAGATATGAGAACTTCCAACTTCCATCGTTCAGTTCATTCTATGTTTGCGAGGTTGAATTTCGTTCAACTAAGAGATAGAAATGGAGAATCCCCAAGTACTGACGATGTCACTTCAAAATCCCTGATTGATATGAGAAGAGAAAGGCTGGATAGATTGGATAATGCACATATATATTTTCAGTTCGTGGCTTTCAAACAGTACGTTTTTTAAAACTGATTTCCATCTTTATCGAAATTCAATTTTAGACTGATATCTCTTGATGCTGTGCCATCCAAAAAAGTATTCTTCACTATCAACTTTTACCGGTTTCCTGAAATAACAACTGAATCAATGCTGCTGGAAACAATGGAAAAAGGAGAACCGAATCTTCTCAAAAAACTTGACAAAAATGGAGCTGAAGACGAGTCAGCTCCACCTGGATTCATTGTAACCTTAATTCTAGATATTTAAATCTCAAAAAGTTTTTATTTCAGGCAAAGTACGTAATTGAAGGAGAAGAAAGCAAATTGGATTTTTTGGATTTCCTGGCATCTGGACATTCTTGTATTGATGTCTGGGATTCAGATTCTTTGATTCACCTGGGATCGACTATCGTACCACTTCGGAATTTGTATCGAAGAGGAAGGGAAGCAGTTCAGTTGTTTATACAATGTCCAGTAGTGGATACCTCATTAGATGCGGGATCCAAAGCAGGATCTGTGCTCTATTTGAGAGTGGCTAATATAGGATTACCATCAGGAAACGGTGAGCTGTTTGAAATCAAATCAAAATATTTATTAAATTAGAAAAATAAATAGAAGAATTAGATAAATTAGAAACAAAGTTAGTGAGCCCAAGTCTCAGTAACAAGCTCGTATACTGGCTCTGGCCACTCGGTAGCTGTCTCCACTTCTTCTGGCTTGTTCTCAGTTTCTGGAGTCTCGATGTTCTCAGCAGTCTCAACTGGAGCAATATCTTCTGGGACTTGTTCAATTTGTCTAGCTTCTCTATGGACCTTCTCGGCGAGCTTGATCTTGAGAGTTTGGAGAGAACGACGCTTACGTCCTCCTCCCCCGCAACCACAGCATCCACATCCGCATCCGCATCCACAGCAGCATGGGCGGCAACAAGTGCAGCAGCGGGTACAGCAGCAAGTTCTCAAAAGGTTTGGGATAGAGATACAGGAATACTATGTACAAAAGCTTACCTGCAACAAGTGCAACATCTTCTGCAACAGCAACAACAACGTGGGCGGCAACAGCAGCATCCGCATCCACATCCACATCCACAACATCCGCATCCTCCTCCTTGACGTTTCACTCTTCCATTCGGTTTTCCAAGAGTATCAATAGCAGTAGTTTTTCCTTCTTCTGGGAGAGCAACTTCTTTAGTTTCCACACTTTCATGAGAACCAGGTATAGCCACTTCGGTGGATTCAGCAGATTTAACTGTTTCTCTAGAACTCAATGGATGAGCTTGAGCCAAGTAGGCAAAGCCAAGGATAGAAATGAGTCCTAGAGAAAAGCGAATAGAGGATTGCATGATGAGAATGAAAAGTTATTGGAACTGATAGAACTTCTCACCGCGTGCGTCCTATTTATACAACTTTCGGGTGCCGGAAGCCTTCCGGCAGATCCTGCGCACGTCTTGTTTGCACATGTTTGCTTATCACCTTATCCAAATCATTAATATGTCAAAAACTTGCAGATCCCTCCTCCACATCTGTGTCTACCATCAGAAGCAACATCAACTCGCAACGTGGTACAGTTGTCCGTCGACTGACGTCAGCGTCGAACCGGTTGAATGAAGAAGGACCACATTCGTACCGAGTGCACGCAAAACCGCTACCAGGAAACAGCGGAATTGGGCTGGATCGCTTTTTGGCAGCTCAGAGATTGGATATTCAACAGAGACATGAACAGTTGTTCGCTGAGAATAGTTTGGAGAAAATCCGACAATGGAATGAATTGAAAGAAGGATTCGAATTGTCGGATAACAAAGGAGCAGCGCAGAAATTCATATTTGAAGAAGAGCTGGCAGCTTACAAGAAGCTTCGGTATGAAAGTAAACCAGCGAAACTTCTAGAAGCTGTTTTCAAAGGTATAGTCCATTTTTAGATTTACCAAAAAACTCATTTTTTAGGAATCACAACATGTCACCAAATCAATCCATCATTCGGAGAAAAAGTATTTTTCGAGTTCCCACTAGAAAATCCACATTTCGAACCAATCAACTGCACCATTGAGTTTGATGATACTGCCCTCCGACCAGTTTTTGACGAAGAAGAATGGAAGTTTTTCAGAACAATCAACAAAATAAATACGCCTTTCGAGAAGGATATGATGAGAGAAACTAAAGAACGAATCGAAATCTATCTGCAACCAGGAGACGTGCTCTTCGTTCCGTTCATCTACGACGCCTTCTATTTCCCTAGTGACCATTTTAGTATGTACTCGACAAAAGTCGTTTTCCGAAGGTGGGATACAAATGAGCCTCTTTCTATTTTGGATCTTCATATTCATCGAAGAAGTTACCTACTCCAACACGCTGTTACATTCATTTGTGAGACTTCGGGAAACTGGGAAAAACAATTATTGCTTCCGCCCATGGCTAGAGATAGAAGAGTGAATTCGGTTAGGTGTTCGGATCCATCTGTGAAAGTGTCTATTCGGAATGCAACACTCCAACAGATCATCGGATTCACAACGTATTCTGGAGATACCAACGATCGAAGAACATTTTTGTTGATGATGTATACGGATCATTATCAGACTAGGCTGGTTTCTGTTTATTTGATTGAAAAGTGAATGTGGTTTTCAGACTTCTGGCTACATGGAAAGTAACTATTCTCCCATTTTTCAATGTTGATGTTCGAAGTATTGTTGGTCAAACCACCCGACTACATCTTTTGGTACATAGAAGAAGGTAAGATCTTATAAAAGTTTGAAGTATTTATTAAAATGAGGGAATTAAAGTTCGTTTTTTAATGTATACAAGAGAAGAGTCGATCGCAGAATCTAGACACTAGAAGCCACACCCACTCCTCAAGCCCACTGTGCAAAGTACTGACGGGTCTTTCGATCGTACGTAGTTGGAAGATAACAGTCTTTGGTAGAGCAATAAAGCTCTCGCCAATCTTTGAAACGACGATCCCAGTACTTTGGAGTTAGCCAGTAAGCATCAAGAGTAGTGTGGTTGATTAGACCTGCAAGTATAAATGAATGGGTGAAACGGTATCATAAAATGGCTCACATTAATATCTAGTGTAGAGATAGAGCGGCGAGAAAGGATTAGTAGTACCGTAAACAGCCAAATTGTTCTAAAACAGAATCAGGGCATTGTCGGATAATAAATGGGGCACTGCCCTGTCTCTACACTACCTTAGACAGCGGTCAATACCAGTACAAACCTGCCTTGTACATTGAGAGACCGCGGGAGAGAGAAGTGCTCAACGAGTCCATCAAGTAGGATCTGAAATTTCAGAATAAAAAAAAAAAAAACTAAAATCCTAATTCCTACCTGTACGGAGAATAGGTATAGTTCAAATAGCGATTGAATGCTGGGCTGGTATAACGACGGTAGTAGGATGGGTAGTCGTAGTCATACCAGTATCCCTTGTAGCGAGTCCAGTAAGATCCATAGTTGTTCCAGTAGTATGGGTTTGGAAGGTAGTCGCTGTAGTAGTATCTTCTGCTTGGAGTGTAGGTACTACGGTAGAGTGGAGAGAAGTAGTAGTACTTGTCGTA
The DNA here is from genome assembly GCF_000004555.2 of Caenorhabditis briggsae. NCBI lineage: Eukaryota > Metazoa > Nematoda > Chromadorea > Rhabditida > Rhabditidae > Caenorhabditis > Caenorhabditis briggsae. Next base: position 9,422,716 of record NC_013488.2, on the reverse strand, counting down.
CCAGTAGTCGTCGTACTGAAAATTTCTAATCAGAACATCTGAGCTTCCTTTGTTTTTTCCTACTAACCAAGTCCCAATCACGACGCCAGCGGTATGGAGTCGATTGCCAGACGGTGTGCCATTGTGGACGGTACTTGTCCGAATGACGGAAGTGGGCAGTCAAGTCTGGAACCGACGAAGTGCGGGTGACCTAGAAAAAAAGTTGGCATTTGTTGTTGTTATTTTCACACGTGATGCCTGTCGCCCCCTCTTGGTGCTAAATGATCCCCCGAGATGATGAGTTAGATGAGAGTCAATAATGTTGAAAGTAGTGTAATATTATTGGGAGAGAGAGAGAGAGAAGAGAAAGAAAAGGTTTTTGATCAGTTTGGTGAGATAATTGGAGGTCGTCTGAGTTTTTTGGGACTTACGTAGAGACGAGAAGTTGGTTCAACCGAGCGAGCACGAACCATGGCGCTACGAGAGCGCACCAACGCGTAGTCGGTCATACTGTAATTGGGAAAACTCAAGTTAATAAGAAAGATAATTAGGTTAAACGAATTAAAAGTGTACCATAATTGGTTTAAAATCTTAGGATATACGTAGCTTCCAGCTATAGTTGGAAGCTCTCTTCCGTTATATTTTGAAGTACCGTAAAAACTGTAATAGTAATTTAATTGAAATTAGAAATTGACACAAATTGCTACAAGGCGCAAACTGACGAATGACTGCTAGTTGGCAGCCGAAGGAGAACCGGCGGGCCGTCGATGGACTGCCGACGGATCATCGGAAGCTCTTGGAAGAAATACTTGAAAGTTTTGATTGGAAATCAGTCAGGTAGAATTTTTCTGTGACTGAATTTCAGATACAGGATTTTAGGGAACTCTCCTAATTCAGTCGTGGGCTGATTTTATAGTTTTTGTAATTTTTAGAAGAAGTTGATCGAACGGTAACAAAATAGGTTTCAGAATTTCATATGATTACTGATTTAGCTTCACATCTAAATTTTAAAAAGGATAAAACTATATTGTTAGATAGAATTGGCAAGAAATTATTCTGAAGTTCCTAGCGCGCCTTCTTTAGTAGTGTTAGAATTAGAAACTTCTCAAAAATGAAAAAAAAAAGAAACTAAACCTGGAAACCATCTGGCAGGCGCCTGAGTCGGTCTGAATGGCAGATGCGTGTGCTCCCTTGTCCCTTCTTCGTTTTTTCTTTATCTCTTCCTAAACTCTCCTCGATGCTCGAAATCTTTTGCGAAGGCGGAGGAGGATGTGCCAGTTGTTTGGTCCTCCCGCGGGATCGAGAAAGAGAAGAAAACAAAAATAAAAACGCTTGGATTCCAACACCTGGTTTCTTTTTCTACTGAGCTCTTGAGATGCCAAAGAGATTCTGTAGAAAACAACACATACAAAAACAGAAATAGATGAACAACAAATACAGATTGGGGGAGAAATTACGTTCGTTTTTATCTATTAGTCGTTACTTTTTTTAGTGAACACGATGGTGTGCCGGATGATTTGCTGAAAGTGTACACTGCCTCTGGATGTATGAAAGTGGTGGAATCAGTGCTTACTGTAAGGACGCCTACGGCCACGATCGATTTCACTCCAAACTTCATTGGTAGGTTATTATGGACACTGTGGACCACAGGTTACACTATTACGAAATTATGCCGCGTTCCAAGTTCCTAAATATCATACTTGTGAAGGGCCGGGCCGAAACACGAATTTCACCGGCCCGGCCCGGCCCGGAGGCCCGGTCAGCCCGGCCCGGTCGGCCCGGAAGTTTACCGCGAACTTCAAAATCTTGAGCGAAAAGTTGAATCATTGTTTCGAAAAAAGGTATTCAGTGTTTTTTTTCTTCGAGTTTAAATACGATGCTCCGAAATTCCGCATTCGCGGTGTTTATCGCTTTGACAAAAATGGCGGCTGTTTAAATTCATTTTTCAAAAATTTTGTTTTTTTTCTGCCGGGCCCTGAAAATTTTCTCTCGGCCCGGCCCGGGCGGGCCGGGCCGGGCCGAAATTTCACAAGTATGCTAAATATGGTATTTCTGGGATCAGAGTACCAAAGTGGCGACCAGATCCTCGAGATTTCCTATTCGAACAGTCTAAATAATTACACCCCTAGCACGCCGAGACTTCCCAAAAATTTTTGCGAGGAGTAAAAATTGTTTTTAATTCGTAAAATGCTCTAGGGGGGTACGGTCATACATACAGGTTTCAACTCTACGAATTGGAAATCTTCGGGATCCGCTTAGGATTGATTTCTTGACCCAGAAATCCCAGATTTGAAAACTTTGAACGCGGCATTAGAAACCAGTTTTCTAAAAATTTAAAGTACGGAAGGGTTCAATTTTATTGAGATAACAACAAGAATGAAAGAAAACTCAAAAGCGCCAAATAACTAACTAAACTGAAACTGGAAGATGATGATCCACACTCTTTGAGAGGCGTTCCGCATAACTGAAAACTTTTATTTTTAGTTCATTTTCCTAAACATCCAACTCACAGTCATCATTTCTGAAAGATCTGAGACGGTCATGTTGTCAAATGCAATTGCCAATTGAGAAACTTCACAAGGATCCGGACAACGAGAAAGGGGAATTCGATATGGATCAGTAGTTGTGTCATTTCGGTAGTAGAGCTGAAATTGATTGATTGAATTTCAGAAATTGGAAGTTCTCTAACTTCAGAATAGTATTTTCCATTATCAGAGTATACATGCATGATTAGAGCAGCTGCATACGGCACCATCATGTCATTTGATGCTCGGAACGCGTTCAGAAGAGCCAGAAGAACGCCATCGTGCTGAAAGTGAGATTGAAATTTGTGATTAAAAATAGGGGTTATACCGAAGAGTACAATAACATCCTTTGATCATTTCTGCTCTCACTAACTGCCACTGCATTCTGAATCCAATTATTGAGAACTGATCCTCCTTGAAGTTTTCCTTTCTCCTCGGAATTGAACAAATTCATCATTCGAGTTGTTCTCATCTCTGTTATAATGTCCATGGATGATCTGTTATTGTATTGACTCCAAGTTTGGGACACCCAGGCTGGTTGTTTGGCAGTCATGTTATGAATCAGCTCCCTCTGAACATCAAAAAGTCCGTTGATATCTAGATAAGAACAGTTTTTGAATCCAGTGGTTTGGGATAGTTCGCTGAAGAAATCGGCGTATTTCACATCGTAAATCGCTTTTGATTCTTGATCGCCTTGATTAACAAGCGTTTCATGACGAGCGCATTTGATGGCAGTTGGCTTGCACACCTGAAGAAGTTATTGTAGTCTCTGATTATGTACTCCTCCGGAAATAACTTTATCAGTTCTTCTTACGTAAATAGGCTTCTAATCTTTTGCTTTACTCTGACGCATCAGAGATAAGCAATCATGAGAACAACTGTACATTGGAGGGAAGCCTACCAGATCAGGTTGTCCTGGAGTTGAAGCATGTACTGGAAGAGGTTGCCAATCAGTATCTGCGCTCCATTGATAGCCTCCAGCAGCAGGATACAAACCGTAAAGAAATGCTTGCGCGGAGACTAGAGCACGATCAGAATCTGATGAACGGAGGTATACCTAAGCAGAAAAAAATCATCAGAATTGTGTGAATGAGAGCTACCTCTTTCACAGAAAAGTTAGCTGGAATGAAACCTGTGTCTACGTATTGATGTCTGAAAAACTCTCCCAGCTCGTGAAGTTGTTGCATTCCAACCTGAAAAAAATTGAGAAAAAATCTTCAGTAACTAAAACTCACTGATGTCAACTGTCCCCATCCTCTGGACCATGACTTTTCGGTATATAAATCATTGGGATACGGTAGATGGAGTGGAGCCCGATCTCCATGCCTCCAAAGTGCTTGAACAAATTCTAACCGTCGAGTTTCAATAGATGAGAGAATGGCAAAGAGCAGCAATAGTTTGATCATTCCTCCTGCAAAAAGAAAACCAAAAAGTGGGAATACCGGGAAAAGATTCAAAAAAAGGAGACTCGCGAGTTCTCATGTGCCTCTATCGAGTTACATACAAGAATCGCACGCTCATCTAATGACGGAAACTCGGATTGACGCTGACGTCGTCAGAGAAATTGAGACGCGTCTGTTCCGAAATAGAGCAAAAGTCCGTCTGTTTAAATTTCAGAAAAAGAGGGCGGAGCCAATTATCAATTTTATTATCAGTTGTGAATAGCCTCCCACGGAAAACAATAAAATACATTTTCGATAAGTATGGAAACAGGTTTTCAAAGTTCGGAAAAAAAACGGCCCGGAAGTGAAAAATGATAATACGAAACTCATGGAAACCAAAAAAAGTTTTAGAGAATTACTACTGTAACATAGTACTTATAATACATATGATTGTTCTCTAGAAAGACTTGTGGGTTCTTGGTGCTTTTTAATCGTCTTATTTTTCATCTAATTCTTTTGTATTTGCCCACATCAGAGCCAAAAAAAATGAACGTAAAGTGCAGAGTATAGTTGCAAAATTAGACCGCATTCTTCCACGTGCAAACCGGAAAACCATTCAGCTGTGAAGAATCCAGAATTCATGACAAATTCATGAAACCCTACCACTGTTTTGCCTCATCCGATTAACCCAAAACCTTCTCCTCCCACCCATCCATTTTATAACCTCAAAATATTTTATTTCAGGAACAAAGAAGTTTGTCGTTGCTGTCGTTAATAGTAATACGTTGAAGCTGGAAAGAGGTTTTCTGGTTTTTGGAAAATCTGAAGCACCACGGATAACTCAAAAGTATATCATGAATATTCCAGCGACCGATGAAGCCGTTCGAAGAGTAAGTTTGTGGGATTTTAGCAGTTTAATTACAAAATTGGGATTACTGTAGAAAAACCTATACTACCGTGAAAGCTCTGTTAGAAGGGGACTCCAATTACCGTAAAACCTTTAATGGAAGGGCCCTCATTTTTTAATTTTGAACCAATTTTTCTCTCTGTTTCTGTAAAAGATGCCAAAAAGTTATCAACCGATTAAATGTTTGTCGTCATATCATAAGTGTTTGATAAGTTGGCTGTTCAAATGGCCTTCTATGAGAGTGTGTTACGGTAAACAGTGAACTAAAGAATTTTCCAGACCTCACTTTTTTCGGGGCTATATGAGTTGAGGGGTGCCACTCAAAATTTTGATTTTTACGCCATTTTTTCCACACTCGCGTGACATTCCACATTTTTAAAAATATTGCTTTTCCGGAAATTTTTTCGACGTTTTTTTTTTTGAAAAAAAAAAACTAATTTTTGACGTCAATTTTTTTCACTTTTTTTAACCATATTTTTTTCAGAATTCTTTTTTTACGTAAATTGAACTTCCGCGCAAAACTACTTTTTGCCGACTTTTGAGCCTACTTTTTTAGGGCTGACTTGACTTCTAGGGGACTTTTTTTCTAAGCCTGTTTTTGAGGTCTGCTTTCTAATGACTGAGCCTACTTTTTGAGGACTGAGCCTACTTTTCGAGGGCTGAGCCTACTTTTTGAGGGCTGAGCCTACTTTTTTAGGGCTGACTTGACTTCTAGGGGACTTTTTTTCTAAGCCTGTTTTTGAGGTCTGCTTTCTAAGGACTGAGCCTACTTTTTGAGGACTGAGCCTACTTTTCGAGGGCTGAGCCTACTTTTTGAGGGCTGAGCCTACTTTTTTAGGGCTGACTTGACTTCTAGGGGACTTTTTTTCTAAGCCTGTTTTTGAGGTCTGCTTTCTAAGGACTGAGCCTACTTTTTGAGGACTGAGCCTACTTTTCGAGGGCTGAGCCTACTTTTTGAGGGCTGAGCCTACTTTTTGAGGGCTGAGCCTACTTTTTTAGGGCTGACTTGACTTTTAGGGGACTTTTTTTCTAAGCCTGTTTTTGAGGTCTGCTTTCTAAGGACTGAGCCTACTTTTTGAGGACTGAGCCTACTTTTCGAGGGCTGAGCCTACTTTTTGAGGACTGAGCCTACTTTTCGAGGGCTGAGCCTACTTTTTGAGGGCTGAGCCTACTTTTTTAGGGCTGACTTGACTTCTAGGGGACTTTTTTTCTAAGCCTGTTTTTGAGGTCTGCTTTCTAAGGACTGAGCCTACTTTTTGAGGACTGAGCCTACTTTTCGAGGGCTGAGCCTACTTTTTGAGGGCTGAGCCTACTTTTTGAGGGCTGAGCCTACTTTTTGAGGGCTGAGCCTACTTTTTTAGGGCTGACTTGACTTTTAGGGGACTTTTTTTCTAAGCCTGTTTTTGAGGTCTGCTTTCTAAGGACTGAGCCTACTTTTTGAGGACTGAGCCTACTTTTCGAGGGCTGAGCCTACTTTTTGAGGACTGAGCCTACTTTTCGAGGGCTGAGCCTACTTTTTGAGGGCTGAGCCTACTTTTTTAGGGCTGACTTGACTTCTAGGGGACTTTTTTTCTAAGCCTGTTTTTGAGGTCTGCTTTCTAAGGACTGAGCCTACTTTTTGAGGACTGAGCCTACTTTTCGAGGGCTGAGCCTACTTTTTGAGGGCTGAGCCTACTTTTTGAGGGCTGAGCCTACTTTTTTAGGGCTGACTTGACTTTTAGGGGACTTTTTTTCTAAGCCTGTTTTTGAGGTCTGCTTTCTAAGGACTGAGCCTACTTTTTGAGGACTGAGCCTACTTTTCGAGGGCTGAGCCTACTTTTTGAGGACTGAGCCTACTTTTCGAGGGCTGAGCCTACTTTTTGAGGGCTGAGCCTACTTTTTTAGGGCTGACTTGACTTCTAGGGGACTTTTTTTCTAAGCCTGTTTTTGAGGTCTGCTTTCTAAGGACTGAGCCTACTTTTTGAGGACTGAGCCTACTTTTCGAGGGCTGAGCCTACTTTTTGAGGGCTGAGCCTACTTTTTGAGGGCTGAGCCTACTTTTTTAGGGCTGACTTGACTTCTAGGGGACTTTTTTTCTAAGCCTGTTTTTGAGGTCTGCTTTCTAAGGACTGAGCCTACTTTTTGAGGACTGAGCCTACTTTTCGAGGGCTGAGCCTACTTTTCGAGGGCTGAGCCTACTTTTTGAGGGCTGAGCCTACTTTTTGAGGGCTGAGCCTACTTTTTTAGGGCTGACTTGACTTCTAGGGGACTTTTTTTCTAAGCCTGTTTTTGAGGTCTGCTTTCTAAGGACTGAGCCTACTTTTTGAGGACTGAGCCTACTTTTCGAGGGCTGAGCCTACTTTTCGAGGGCTGAGCCTACTTTTCGAGGGCTGAGCCTACTTTTTGAGGGCTGAGCCTACTTTTTGAGGGCTGAGCCTACTTTTTGAGGGCTGACTTGACTTCTAGGGGACTTTTTTTCTAAGCATGTTTTTTAGGTCTGCTTTTTAAGGGCTGAGCCTATTTTTTGGCCACTGCAAATATAACTTTCAGGGGGTAAATTTGTAGGTGAATATGTATCAAAAAATCGAAAAAACCTTTCAAAAAATTCACGTAAAATATAAAATTTTCACGAAAATATTATTTTTCTGGAAATTTGTAAAAAAGAAATCCGGCCACTCAACACTTTTAAAAAATAAAAAATGTCACGCAAAAAGTGAAAAAATCGCGTAAAAATTGAAAAATTGAGTGGCACCCCTCAACTCATATAGCGCCTTTTTTTCTTTGATACAGTTGAAAACTTCCAAGGTTTTCCCTTTTTTTTCAACTCTAACTATTTTCGTGACCTATACGTAGTTTTTCATTGAAATTTTGAGAACATTCTGACTTTGTTTGGGTTTATGACCCTTTCCGTGACTGAACTCTTTGCTTTATACCAAACACAAATTTTCAGAAAATCGCTATTCGAAACCCATACGGTCTTCCAAAAACGTTCCGTATCACAACATCTCATCCGGAATTGTGAAAATCACCGATCAATTGATGTCGGTTCCCCCAATGGGTAAACTTCCGTGTGAGATGTTCTTTGTCAGAAATTCCCATCATCATCAGAATATTGAAGTAGGTCTTATTTCTATTTGAAATCTAAAGAATTCTCCGTTTTTCAGACACTTCTCTACATTTCGGATGCTGAGACGTATGTTCAGGAAGAAGCATATTCCCTGACTTTAGACTTTGAAGCTTCATAGATCTCAAAATTTTTCAAATAGTTTTTTTATAATTTGTCATATTTCTATTCCGGTTTGTACTGTACTCAAAAAAATCGAATGAAAGCGAATAAAAAATTCTTTATTGTATGACTCTTTTGGCTCGAAATGAAATGACGACTCAACCGCTTGAAGGCTCGACTCAAACCCGCTGATGCTCGATTTTTGAAAGATGCTCGTGTTTTGAATAAATGAAAAAGAATAACAATGTGAATGTGAAAAGTGAAAAAGAAGAAGAAAGAAGTGAAGAATCAGCAAGATGCAGTGTCTCGCTTTTACTTCTTTCCGTAGCTGTTTTGGGCGTGTCCGGTGCCTCCGGAGTATCCACCGGTACCGGCAGAGTAGCTGGCTCCTGGAGCATTGGATGGGTTGTGTGATGGGGCAGAAGCGTAGTTCTCCTGAAATGAGGAAGTTCTAGAATTGTTCTTTCAACTAGAGTAGTAGCCAATTACCTTTGGAGCGTTTCTGTCTGGGCATGGGCAGTAAGCGGCATCGTCTCCGATCTTTCCATCGACTCCCGGCTTTCCTTCCTCTCCTGGTGGTCCACCTGGTCCTTGGAATCCGTTGATTCCGTCTGGTCCTGGGGCTCCTGGTGCTCCAACTGGTCCATCCTTTCCGGCGTCTCCTTCTGGTCCTGGGTGTCCAGAATCTCCTGGTGGTCCTCGTGGTCCCTTTCTTGGCGTTGGTTGCTCGACATCTTGTCCCTTCTCTCCATTGGCTCCTGGCTTTCCATCGTCTCCTGGTGCTCCTGGTGGTCCCATCTCTCCTGGGCGACCTGGATATCCATCGGATCCTGGTGATCCTGGAGTTCCACGTGGTCCACGCATTCCACGGAGTCCTGGCTTTCCACGCTCTCCTGGTGCTCCTGGTTTGCCTGGTGCGCATGTGATGCATCCATTGAATGGAGCATTCTGTGCGTCCTCAGCGTTCTCTCCTGGGAATCCGTCTTGTCCATCGACTCCTGGAATTCCGTCTGGTCCTGGGGATCCTCCTGGTCCTGGTGGTCCAGCTGGGCATCCTCCGGTTCCGAGGGCATCATCTCCCTGTCCGTTTCCAGAGTTGCAAGAACATGTTGGTCCTGGATTGACTCCTTGAGCCTCGTATCCTCCGTATTGTTCCTTGCCTTGACGGCGTTGACGGTTGGAAACGGTGGCGGCTCCCAATCCGAGCATTTGAGTCCAGAGGTCATCAGTTGTCACCTAGATGAGTTTCATCGTTAAATGGATGTGTACATTGAAATAAATCGATTACCTTGAACTGATCCATCTCCTGATCGAGTTGCGACCAAATGGATTGAACATCAGAATAAATGGAGAAGATTGCATAAAGCGAAAGGATGAGAGTGGCCGAGGAGAGGCACAAAGCCCCGGCGGTCGCTTTAGTGACGCTCATTCGAGTCGACTCTGTTGTATCCGACTGTCTTCTTCCTTTTTATACCAGTCAAATGACAACTGGTTTCGCATAGAAAGGCGGCAATTAGGTTACCACATACAACTGGTCATGTCTCTCTTGTGATAAGGCTTGTAGGAGAACACAAGAAATATCCTAATTCATATTATCATTCTTATCACTTTCAACTGGAGAGGCGATCACATTCGGTTGGATAGTATACTTCAATCTTGAGGTGTGAGTCTTTTATTTAGGCGGGGAGGCACTGAGGGATTGAGGACCCGGGTACAGATGAGCAAAAGACAAGTAAATGCGATAAATCCTAGAATACTAATAACATCACAGACTACAATCGAGGTGGTTAGGAATCAAACATATATCTACAACGAACTAGAGTTAACAAAACGAAGATAGTATTGATATACGAAGATCTTAAATAGAGACCAATACATCTTGAAACCGATTCGAAGCTTTTGAAGACGACTGTCGGTTCGTCGGATCGCAAGTTGATGGGAGCTTCGAATGACGCATCTGGACATCTGTAAATATGAACTTAGAAATGATTTGAGGAACATAAACGAACTTCTAAATGACAGTCACTTGATCCGAAAACTCCTAATTTATGCTCAATATTTCGCATCAAATCGTTGGTCTTCAAAATCAAAAGCATTTCCCTCGGCATTCGAGCCAAGACTTCACTGATTTGTGGTATTAAAGAGGACGCATACATTCGAAGCTCGTCTTTTTCGCTCTCATTCATTTTCGATTTTCCGATTCCTCCTGTTACTGATTTCCAAGAACGACGAGTAACCATGCATGCGAATAGACCATACAGCTCTCCGACTCCCATTTGGCTAGCGACTTTCTAAAAAGAAAAATCAACATATCGGCTGAGCAGTGTTATCAACTTACACGAATCTCTTGGAGATCTGGTTTAAGAATAGCCAGCCACAAATCGGAATAGAGTCTCCTGATATGATCACTGATATTCAAGTATAAACCATGATCCAAAAAAATAATCTCATAATTTCCATTTCCCTTGCTGTTGATGAGAACATTTCCTGGATGTGGATCAGAATGCAAGTATCCTTGTAGGAAGATCATTTCAGAAATCGTTCTTCCTATTTTAACGCAGACATCGTGAGGATCAATTTTATGCTTTTTAAGATACTCGACATCATCTACATGAGCTCCTTCACAAAATTCCATTGTGAGCACTCGCTTTGTGGTCAGATCGTAATTGATTTTTGGAATTCGTAAAAACTTGAGATGCTTAAATCGTCTTGCCGCTTCATCTGCATTTTTTGCTTCATGTAGAAAATCCAATTCATTCGGAAGATTCTTTTTTATTTCATCTACAAGCCACATAAGTCGAAATTCGGGAAACACTGCATCGGCAACACTGACAAGTAGTTCCATCGTATTGACATCCGTCCTACTGTTTTTGTAAACTCGTTTGTGTTGAACTTTTACTGCGACTGTTTCTCCTGTTGTTTTCAGCTTGGCTATGTGAACTTGGGCCAGACTGGCAGCACCAACTGGTTTATCCGAGAATTCCGAGAAGATGTCGTCTACTTTGGCGTTCAATTCGGTTTCTACCACATAAACGACATCTTCCTTAGACGCTTGTGGAGCTTGAGAAGTCAGAACACTCAGTGTTTGTGTGTACTCGGGTGGTATCAGATATTCCATTCCAGAAATATGCTGTCCAACCTGAAAAAGGTCTCCAAATAAGAATAAAATCATGAATAGACTCACCTTAATGAATACTCCACCATTTGCACATGCTAGTTCCAGAAGACGTTCAGCGCTTCTCTGGTGACACTTTTGTATTGCATCATCGTATCCTTCTGATGGTGCAGGAAGTCCTCTCAAAGAGGTTTTGTAGTCTACAACAATTTTTCCCACCTGAAATTAGATGAAGGCTAATACTAGAAGTCAGAACTTCTGACTACTCACTGTCTTTGCAGCTCTTCCAAATCGAAATATTCCCAGTTGCCTCAGATCTTCAGGGGAATCTACAGTGTGTGCAGTGTATCCAGCTCCTGTACCAGTCCCTACTAGTAGAACCTACAAAAAATGGAAGTTCAGTAATTAATTTTATTCTCGAGAAAATACTTACTTTTGTGAACGGCTTTAAAGCTTGTAATTTTTTGAAAATCATAACACCGGGCTGAAATTAACTGAAAATGACGAAAAATCATCAAAATTGCAATTTTGTAACCGCGCCCCGTTGTGTGAGAAAAGAGTGTGCGGAACGCAGAGAGAGCAGACAATTTTGCAGAGAACTTTTGCGAACATTTTGATTCATGACATTTCGGTATCAATTTCAGCAGTTTCGAGAGATGTTTCGAGTTTGGAACTGTTTTTTTTATTCTTATGGCTAATCTTCTCATACCTCAAATAATGCGAAAACATCAGTTTATTAAAATAAAATTAAAACATTGCAGAATGAGTCTGAAGAAGATCATTGATGTTGGATCTGTTAACAATCTTCTCAAAAAAGGAATCATCAACAAGGAAGGGGTTCGGCTCATCGACTGTTCTTACGCTGTGTCTGCAAGATCTGATTGGAAAGAATTCGAACAAGAAGGATATGGAGAATTTAAGACACTGATGGCAGAATCAAGTCCGTGAGTGCTTCATGTTTGGAACTCTGCAGGAATTTATTCAGTTTTCTATTTTCTAATGAAAAAATCTTTACAACTGAAGATGTTTCAGAAGTCGCAGGTTGTATCATGCTGGCCATATTCCTGAAGCAGTACACATTGATCTAGATATCGCAACATATCCATCAAGATATCAGAGATTCCAACAGTATCGTGCAGATCTCTTTGAAAAATATGCGCAAATGGTTGGTCTCAACAACAAGGAACACTTTGTTTTTTATGGAAAAGGGGCTTTCGGAGGAATGCTTTTTGCATCCAAGGTTGCTTGGATTTTCAAATCCTATGGCCATGAGAACATCTCGCTCGTAGATGGTGGATTCGACTCATGGAAGAGGCATGGATTTGATGTATCGACTGAAGATGTGAAACTACCAGTTGGAAACTGGAAAGCTGAGGATGAATTCAAGAAATTTGTAATCACTTTCCAAGAATTGGATGCTAAAAAAGAAGGAGAAGAGAAGCAGTATATTGAAAAAACGTCTGAAATCAATTTCCTTGATAGCAGAATACGAGCCCAGTTTGAAGGAACACAGGACACTGGACTTGATCCTTATATGGTGAACGGCTGTCGGATCGCTGGCTTTAAAAATTTGCCAAGTTCCGAACTGCTGACAAAAGAAGGAACCCTGAAAAGTGAAGAGGAAATTAAATCATGTACGTTACTGGTAGAATTTGTTTAAGCCTTCTCAGTGGTCATTTTCAGGGCTCACTAAAAACGGCTACGTCGAAAATCAACCTGTTGTCACCTCATGCAACGCCGGGATTCAAGCTGCTCTTCTCGCTTACGTAATTGATACAGTGAAACCATCATCTACTCCACCACGTGTTTATAATGGATCTCTAAAAGAAATGGAGCTCAGAGCGCCGAAGAAAATTTCCGAAGGACCCCAGCATCTACATTGAAACATAATCCATTTCGTTATTTAGTTATAGTTTTAGTGTTCAATATTGGGGTTATTCACCAAAATGTAGAAAAATTCGGAGAAATGGAGAAAATTTCTCAAAACCGCGGAGAATGAACTAACCTCGCTGAAATTTCGGAGAAAATCGGAGAAAATT
>NC_013488.2:9402140-9405544 GCF_000004555.2 Caenorhabditis briggsae | reverse complement strand
GCTGAAATTTCGGAGAAAATCGGAGAAAATTATAGAGAGCATATTCACAAAATTTGGGGTCAAAATATCCACTTTGACCATTTTGTCTGAAATTCCAGCCAAATTTTCAAAGTGGATATTTCGAGCCCAAATTTTGTGAATATGTTCCTAAGAATTTTCTCCGATTTTCTCCGAAGTTTCAGCCAGATTGGTTCATTCTCCGCGGTGTCGCGGAATTTTCTCCATTTCTCTGAATTTTTCTACATTTCAGTGAATAACCCCAATATATATTTCATTGTTTCCTTTTTTTGTTAAATTTCAGTTTCAGTACCACAAATATTCTTGATCGTTTTCATCTATAAACATTCAAAGTTGATTATTTAAATATTCATTTTTAATATTCTGTTTTCCTTATTCCTTCTTCGGGATTTTCAAATTTTTGCTATCGCTCCCTTTGCCGTCCGTCCTGATTTCTCTCCTCTAAATATTGCAAAGCACATCGGTTCTCTACCCTCAAAAGTCGGCTTCTCCCCGGATTTTATCAACTTCCTTGTAATCAAAAAGTGCAGTGATGCGATAACCATCCCTCTTTCGCTCATCTTCCAAGAATCCTTCTCCTCCGCCAAATTTCCTGAGATCTGGAGGCACTCTGTTGTTAGTCCAATATTCAAGAAGGGATCCAAATATGACGCTAATAACTACAGACCCATAACGCTCACTCATGCACTTTCCAGACTCTTCGAAAGATTAGTCCTTGAAGAGCTAAAACGTGTTATCGGCCCGAGTATTTCTCCGAATCAGTACGGATTCGTCAGTAAGCGATCCTGTGTACTAGCCGTCCTTGAGTCCACTTCCAGAATACAGAAAACCTTAGCAAATAAGCAACAATTCGTAGATGTTTTTTTCTTTGACTTTCGCAAGGCATTCGACACTGTCCCACACAATCTCTTGCTGCTGAAAATGAGGCGAATAGGTATTGATGAACGATGCTGCGATTGGTTCGAGTCCTTTCTCAGCAACCGCTCATCCAACGTCAAGGTTAATGGCCTAATCTCAACCAGCGAGATTGTTGTCAAATCCGGAGTCCCCCAAGGAAGTGTCACTGGCCCCTTTTTGTTTCTGATCTACATTAACGACTTACTATGCAGAGAAGTATCGAAATCGTCGAGCACTGGTGTGACATCTGGAGACTCAAACTAGCCGAAAATAAGACGGCCGTTATGCATTATGGTAAACGCAATCCTAAGACAGTTTATTTTATTAAGGGATCCCCCATTACTCCGCATCGCTCATTCAAGGGCCTAGGTATACTAGTTGATGATCAACTTCAATTCGACAAACACATCAATCTTATTGCCTACTCTGCTAAACTCAAGTCCCGCCAAATACTGAAAACGTTCCAATCGAAAAACCCTTGTCTATATTTCCGTCTCTTCGACACCTACATTAGACCGGTCCTCGAATACGGTTGTGAACTTTTCGATCCATCCAATTCCACACTTGCCAATAAACTAGAATCTCCTCTTCGTTATTTCACCAGAAAAGTCTTTCAGAGATGTAATATGCCCTTCAATTCATACACCGATCGCCTATCCCAGTTCTCTATGCTAACCACCCTTCATCGCCGCACCCTTCTAGTTCTTCGTACCTATCACAAAATTGTTATAAACTCATACCATTTTCCCTCTATATCGTCCTACATTCTTCCCAGCCATTCTAACAGAGCCCCGTATTTGTTCAAAATCAACGGTCAATACTTTGACTGCTTCCTTCACAGAAGCTTGTCTATGTGGAACCGTGTATGTAAGGTGATAAATTCTAAGCTCAGTCCGGTGGCGTTTGCTAAGCGAGTAGGAGCGATTCCTTATGATATTCTGATCCCTCCCACTTGACCTACAGGACTCTAGTCGGTCCGTCTGGTCATTTTACTTTTTTATTTGTACAGGTCCCATTTCTTGCCAAATTATCTATCGATTTCCCCCCATGCATTGCAAATAAATATTATTATTATTATTTATAACGCTCGTCTTTATTTTTTATAACGCTCGTCTTTATAACGCTCGTCTTTTTTATCTCATGAGAGATATCTCTAGAAAAACAAAAAACAACAAAAAATTCCGGAGTGTATGGAAATAGGCGGGGCGAGCTGAAAACTGCGGCACGGAAATCCGAGAAAACCGTGCGGCGCTTTTCTGTTTGGCGCCATCGCTCCCATCATTTGAACACGCGTTCTCTTTTTTTTCCCAAAAAACGGTCATATTAATTCATCTAAAGTTTTCAGTCTTTAATGAGGTTGCTTCTGAAATTACTAATCAATTGGTTTCTTCTCTTTGAAGTGAAATATCTCATCGGTGGTTTTTCTCGACAGCTTTTATTTAATAAATCGAAAACACCGAGCTAAAAGTTTTGACCGTTTTTTTCTAAATTTACTGACAAGTTCAGAGCTAGAATAGCCAGGTACTTTTTTGGCAGTAGAGCTGTTTGAATCAAAATGTTTTCACAAAGCGTACTGCGATTGGTGCGAAACTGTTCTTTCTCAATGCTTTCTTCAGTTTCCCCCTTTTCCAATTATGTTCTGTAATTTTCAGATGGCAGACGTTCAGTTTGACATCGGAGACTCGTGCGTCTGTCTGCACACAGGCAATAATCCATATGAGGCGAAAGTAATCGATAAGAAGGATTTTCAAGGAAAACAATGCTATATTGTTCACTTCAAAGGCTGGAATTCTCGATACGACCAGAAAATTCCAATCGGAGAACATTCCACCAAAATGTTCAAATGCACCCTCGAAGAATATCAGAATGATCATCAAGGAGAGCCATCGGAGCCAAAAGCCAAGAAAAGAGGTGCCAGAGCGGTAGCAGAAGATGCTCAACCAGAGAGCAGTTCGAAACCAGCAAAGAAAGCGGCGAAAATCGTGGCACCCGAGACAGCTACCAGAGCTGCAGCAGAAGATGCTCAACCAGAGAGCAGTTCGAAACCAGCGAAAAAGACGGTAAAAATTGTGGCGCTCGAGATCGCAACAGAGCCAGTCAATGGTGAACAGCATCATAATGACCATCAAGGAGAGCCATCGGAGCCAAAAGCCAAGAAAAGAGGTGTCAGAGCGGTAGCAGAAGATGCTCAACCAGAGACTGGTTCGAAACGAGCAAAGAAAGTGGCGAAAATCGTGGCACCCGATACAGCTACCACAGCTGCAGCAAAAGATGCTCAACCAGAGAACAGCTCGAAACCAACAAAGAAAGCGGCAAAAACTATGGCACCCGAAGCCGCAGCAGAGCAAGTCAACGAAGGTGCTTCCTCAGTTTCAAGATCTTCCAAAAGAAAACCAGCGGTAGAGACTAAATCCAAGCCTGATTCCAAAGTAAGTAGTGTTCATTCATTTTCTTTTACGATGAGAATTCCACCACATGGAGCTCAGCGC
>NC_013488.2:9343525-9402130 GCF_000004555.2 Caenorhabditis briggsae | reverse complement strand
TTCATGTAGAAAATCCAATTCATTCGGAAGATTCTTTTTTATTTCATCTACAAGCCACATAAGTCGAAATTCGGGAAACACTGCATCGGCAACACTGACAAGTAGTTCCATCGTATTGACATCCGTCCTACTGTTTTTGTAAACTCGTTTGTGTTGAACTTTTACTGCGACTGTTTCTCCTGTTGTTTTCAGCTTGGCTATGTGAACTTGGGCCAGACTGGCAGCACCAACTGGTTTATCCGAGAATTCCGAGAAGATGTCGTCTACTTTGGCGTTCAATTCGGTTTCTACCACATAAACGACATCTTCCTTAGACGCTTGTGGAGCTTGAGAAGTCAGAACACTCAGTGTTTGTGTGTACTCGGGTGGTATCAGATATTCCATTCCAGAAATATGCTGTCCAACCTGAAAAAGGTCTCCAAATAAGAATAAAATCATGAATAGACTCACCTTAATGAATACTCCACCATTTGCACATGCTAGTTCCAGAAGACGTTCAGCGCTTCTCTGGTGACACTTTTGTATTGCATCATCGTATCCTTCTGATGGTGCAGGAAGTCCTCTCAAAGAGGTTTTGTAGTCTACAACAATTTTTCCCACCTGAAATTAGATGAAGGCTAATACTAGAAGTCAGAACTTCTGACTACTCACTGTCTTTGCAGCTCTTCCAAATCGAAATATTCCCAGTTGCCTCAGATCTTCAGGGGAATCTACAGTGTGTGCAGTGTATCCAGCTCCTGTACCAGTCCCTACTAGTAGAACCTACAAAAAATGGAAGTTCAGTAATTAATTTTATTCTCGAGAAAATACTTACTTTTGTGAACGGCTTTAAAGCTTGTAATTTTTTGAAAATCATAACACCGGGCTGAAATTAACTGAAAATGACGAAAAATCATCAAAATTGCAATTTTGTAACCGCGCCCCGTTGTGTGAGAAAAGAGTGTGCGGAACGCAGAGAGAGCAGACAATTTTGCAGAGAACTTTTGCGAACATTTTGATTCATGACATTTCGGTATCAATTTCAGCAGTTTCGAGAGATGTTTCGAGTTTGGAACTGTTTTTTTTATTCTTATGGCTAATCTTCTCATACCTCAAATAATGCGAAAACATCAGTTTATTAAAATAAAATTAAAACATTGCAGAATGAGTCTGAAGAAGATCATTGATGTTGGATCTGTTAACAATCTTCTCAAAAAAGGAATCATCAACAAGGAAGGGGTTCGGCTCATCGACTGTTCTTACGCTGTGTCTGCAAGATCTGATTGGAAAGAATTCGAACAAGAAGGATATGGAGAATTTAAGACACTGATGGCAGAATCAAGTCCGTGAGTGCTTCATGTTTGGAACTCTGCAGGAATTTATTCAGTTTTCTATTTTCTAATGAAAAAATCTTTACAACTGAAGATGTTTCAGAAGTCGCAGGTTGTATCATGCTGGCCATATTCCTGAAGCAGTACACATTGATCTAGATATCGCAACATATCCATCAAGATATCAGAGATTCCAACAGTATCGTGCAGATCTCTTTGAAAAATATGCGCAAATGGTTGGTCTCAACAACAAGGAACACTTTGTTTTTTATGGAAAAGGGGCTTTCGGAGGAATGCTTTTTGCATCCAAGGTTGCTTGGATTTTCAAATCCTATGGCCATGAGAACATCTCGCTCGTAGATGGTGGATTCGACTCATGGAAGAGGCATGGATTTGATGTATCGACTGAAGATGTGAAACTACCAGTTGGAAACTGGAAAGCTGAGGATGAATTCAAGAAATTTGTAATCACTTTCCAAGAATTGGATGCTAAAAAAGAAGGAGAAGAGAAGCAGTATATTGAAAAAACGTCTGAAATCAATTTCCTTGATAGCAGAATACGAGCCCAGTTTGAAGGAACACAGGACACTGGACTTGATCCTTATATGGTGAACGGCTGTCGGATCGCTGGCTTTAAAAATTTGCCAAGTTCCGAACTGCTGACAAAAGAAGGAACCCTGAAAAGTGAAGAGGAAATTAAATCATGTACGTTACTGGTAGAATTTGTTTAAGCCTTCTCAGTGGTCATTTTCAGGGCTCACTAAAAACGGCTACGTCGAAAATCAACCTGTTGTCACCTCATGCAACGCCGGGATTCAAGCTGCTCTTCTCGCTTACGTAATTGATACAGTGAAACCATCATCTACTCCACCACGTGTTTATAATGGATCTCTAAAAGAAATGGAGCTCAGAGCGCCGAAGAAAATTTCCGAAGGACCCCAGCATCTACATTGAAACATAATCCATTTCGTTATTTAGTTATAGTTTTAGTGTTCAATATTGGGGTTATTCACCAAAATGTAGAAAAATTCGGAGAAATGGAGAAAATTTCTCAAAACCGCGGAGAATGAACTAACCTCGCTGAAATTTCGGAGAAAATCGGAGAAAATTATAGAGAGCATATTCACAAAATTTGGGGTCAAAATATCCACTTTGACCATTTTGTCTGAAATTCCAGCCAAATTTTCAAAGTGGATATTTCGAGCCCAAATTTTGTGAATATGTTCCTAAGAATTTTCTCCGATTTTCTCCGAAGTTTCAGCCAGATTGGTTCATTCTCCGCGGTGTCGCGGAATTTTCTCCATTTCTCTGAATTTTTCTACATTTCAGTGAATAACCCCAATATATATTTCATTGTTTCCTTTTTTTGTTAAATTTCAGTTTCAGTACCACAAATATTCTTGATCGTTTTCATCTATAAACATTCAAAGTTGATTATTTAAATATTCATTTTTAATATTCTGTTTTCCTTATTCCTTCTTCGGGATTTTCAAATTTTTGCTATCGCTCCCTTTGCCGTCCGTCCTGATTTCTCTCCTCTAAATATTGCAAAGCACATCGGTTCTCTACCCTCAAAAGTCGGCTTCTCCCCGGATTTTATCAACTTCCTTGTAATCAAAAAGTGCAGTGATGCGATAACCATCCCTCTTTCGCTCATCTTCCAAGAATCCTTCTCCTCCGCCAAATTTCCTGAGATCTGGAGGCACTCTGTTGTTAGTCCAATATTCAAGAAGGGATCCAAATATGACGCTAATAACTACAGACCCATAACGCTCACTCATGCACTTTCCAGACTCTTCGAAAGATTAGTCCTTGAAGAGCTAAAACGTGTTATCGGCCCGAGTATTTCTCCGAATCAGTACGGATTCGTCAGTAAGCGATCCTGTGTACTAGCCGTCCTTGAGTCCACTTCCAGAATACAGAAAACCTTAGCAAATAAGCAACAATTCGTAGATGTTTTTTTCTTTGACTTTCGCAAGGCATTCGACACTGTCCCACACAATCTCTTGCTGCTGAAAATGAGGCGAATAGGTATTGATGAACGATGCTGCGATTGGTTCGAGTCCTTTCTCAGCAACCGCTCATCCAACGTCAAGGTTAATGGCCTAATCTCAACCAGCGAGATTGTTGTCAAATCCGGAGTCCCCCAAGGAAGTGTCACTGGCCCCTTTTTGTTTCTGATCTACATTAACGACTTACTATGCAGAGAAGTATCGAAATCGTCGAGCACTGGTGTGACATCTGGAGACTCAAACTAGCCGAAAATAAGACGGCCGTTATGCATTATGGTAAACGCAATCCTAAGACAGTTTATTTTATTAAGGGATCCCCCATTACTCCGCATCGCTCATTCAAGGGCCTAGGTATACTAGTTGATGATCAACTTCAATTCGACAAACACATCAATCTTATTGCCTACTCTGCTAAACTCAAGTCCCGCCAAATACTGAAAACGTTCCAATCGAAAAACCCTTGTCTATATTTCCGTCTCTTCGACACCTACATTAGACCGGTCCTCGAATACGGTTGTGAACTTTTCGATCCATCCAATTCCACACTTGCCAATAAACTAGAATCTCCTCTTCGTTATTTCACCAGAAAAGTCTTTCAGAGATGTAATATGCCCTTCAATTCATACACCGATCGCCTATCCCAGTTCTCTATGCTAACCACCCTTCATCGCCGCACCCTTCTAGTTCTTCGTACCTATCACAAAATTGTTATAAACTCATACCATTTTCCCTCTATATCGTCCTACATTCTTCCCAGCCATTCTAACAGAGCCCCGTATTTGTTCAAAATCAACGGTCAATACTTTGACTGCTTCCTTCACAGAAGCTTGTCTATGTGGAACCGTGTATGTAAGGTGATAAATTCTAAGCTCAGTCCGGTGGCGTTTGCTAAGCGAGTAGGAGCGATTCCTTATGATATTCTGATCCCTCCCACTTGACCTACAGGACTCTAGTCGGTCCGTCTGGTCATTTTACTTTTTTATTTGTACAGGTCCCATTTCTTGCCAAATTATCTATCGATTTCCCCCCATGCATTGCAAATAAATATTATTATTATTATTTATAACGCTCGTCTTTATTTTTTATAACGCTCGTCTTTATAACGCTCGTCTTTTTTATCTCATGAGAGATATCTCTAGAAAAACAAAAAACAACAAAAAATTCCGGAGTGTATGGAAATAGGCGGGGCGAGCTGAAAACTGCGGCACGGAAATCCGAGAAAACCGTGCGGCGCTTTTCTGTTTGGCGCCATCGCTCCCATCATTTGAACACGCGTTCTCTTTTTTTTCCCAAAAAACGGTCATATTAATTCATCTAAAGTTTTCAGTCTTTAATGAGGTTGCTTCTGAAATTACTAATCAATTGGTTTCTTCTCTTTGAAGTGAAATATCTCATCGGTGGTTTTTCTCGACAGCTTTTATTTAATAAATCGAAAACACCGAGCTAAAAGTTTTGACCGTTTTTTTCTAAATTTACTGACAAGTTCAGAGCTAGAATAGCCAGGTACTTTTTTGGCAGTAGAGCTGTTTGAATCAAAATGTTTTCACAAAGCGTACTGCGATTGGTGCGAAACTGTTCTTTCTCAATGCTTTCTTCAGTTTCCCCCTTTTCCAATTATGTTCTGTAATTTTCAGATGGCAGACGTTCAGTTTGACATCGGAGACTCGTGCGTCTGTCTGCACACAGGCAATAATCCATATGAGGCGAAAGTAATCGATAAGAAGGATTTTCAAGGAAAACAATGCTATATTGTTCACTTCAAAGGCTGGAATTCTCGATACGACCAGAAAATTCCAATCGGAGAACATTCCACCAAAATGTTCAAATGCACCCTCGAAGAATATCAGAATGATCATCAAGGAGAGCCATCGGAGCCAAAAGCCAAGAAAAGAGGTGCCAGAGCGGTAGCAGAAGATGCTCAACCAGAGAGCAGTTCGAAACCAGCAAAGAAAGCGGCGAAAATCGTGGCACCCGAGACAGCTACCAGAGCTGCAGCAGAAGATGCTCAACCAGAGAGCAGTTCGAAACCAGCGAAAAAGACGGTAAAAATTGTGGCGCTCGAGATCGCAACAGAGCCAGTCAATGGTGAACAGCATCATAATGACCATCAAGGAGAGCCATCGGAGCCAAAAGCCAAGAAAAGAGGTGTCAGAGCGGTAGCAGAAGATGCTCAACCAGAGACTGGTTCGAAACGAGCAAAGAAAGTGGCGAAAATCGTGGCACCCGATACAGCTACCACAGCTGCAGCAAAAGATGCTCAACCAGAGAACAGCTCGAAACCAACAAAGAAAGCGGCAAAAACTATGGCACCCGAAGCCGCAGCAGAGCAAGTCAACGAAGGTGCTTCCTCAGTTTCAAGATCTTCCAAAAGAAAACCAGCGGTAGAGACTAAATCCAAGCCTGATTCCAAAGTAAGTAGTGTTCATTCATTTTCTTTTACGATGAATTATTTTTGAAGGATCTGTTCGAGATCGGTGAAGATTGTGTCTGTATCCATGATAACGAGGCTTATGAGGCAAAAGTGCTTGACATCAAAGAACTTCAAGGAACGAAAAAGTATATTGTCCATTTCAAGGGATGGAATAATCGTTACGACCAAAAGATTTCTGTCGGAGAGGAGTCTGGAAAAATGTTCAAAGAAACTCTCGAAGAATACAAGAAAAAATACGGAGATCTCCATGGAGAAGGACCTTCTGAGCCTGCTCCCAAAAAGAAGACACCAAAGAAGGCTTCAGCACCAAAGACAACTCCAGCTCCGCAACAACAGGTCGATCCAATGTAAGTTGTTTCGTGAAACCGACAATTATAAGTTTTGCTAGACTGTAGATCATTGGATTTGACTTACTATATCACTTTATTCGCTGACCCTATAAAACCTAGTGATTAGGAGTCTCAGACAGGCAAACGGCCATTAGTTTGTGGTCAGCCAGTTTCCGATAAGAAACAAAATGCCAACACAACCTCAACTTTGTTATAGCGACAACATGACGAACTTCACGATCGTGGCAGTCACCCCAGCTCATGCTGATCATCTTATTGGAATGATCCATGTAAGCGATCCATATTGTATCAACTTAATTTCAATTAATTAAAAATTACAGGAACTTGCGGAGTTCGAAAAAATGAAGACCAGTGTTGTGAACACCGCTGAGAAGCTTCGTAAGGATATTACGAACAAATCTGTCCATGGTAGGAAAATATTCTCTCGGTTTTAAATTGTTGATTTTAAACTTCTGAAATTACAGGTTTCATCGCATTCGATGGAGAAGAACCAGCTGGAATGAATCTCTACTACTACGCGTATTCTACTTGGGTTGGTCAGGTACGTCAGTCGCTTCCAAAGCATTCGTTAACAATTCCATCGTATATATCAAATTTTCTATTTTAGTACATCCACATGGAAGATCTCTACATCCGTCCACAGTTCCGTCGTAAGGGACTTGCTCGCACTCTCTGGAAGAAACTCGCCCAAGTCGCAAAGGACAAGGAAATCGGGAGACTCGAATGGGCCGTTCTCGACTGGAACAAGGATGCCATTGCACTGTACGATACTGTCGACTATGCTAATATGACGGAGAAAGAAGGATGGCTTACATTCCGCATGGACGGAGCTGCAATCCAAAAGTTTGCTGATGAATGATTTTGCTATATAACTTGCTCCCAAGTTTACTTCTGAAAATAAATGCACCTTGTCTGTCTGTCTTAATTTCTGGATTTTAACTGCTGATGTAAAACATACTGAAACATATTTTATAATAGAATTTATTCATTTTCATTAATTTCTTGATATCACACATTAGATCTCGCATAGCTCGCCATCATTTCTTCTAGAGGAAGTTCCTCGTATTTTTCAATCATCTTGCTTGCTCCACTGTTACTACCGTCTCCAATACGATTAACAGTTTTATAGGGCCTGACGAGAGCAGAAGTGTCCTTATCTATTTCGTAGCTTTTTCTTGTCCAAGTACGTATAACTGATATCAAAAGATAAGTGGTCGTAATTAGGATCAGAGCAACAAAAACGTTTTTCACTGCAAAAAAAGCTCAAATTATTAGATATTTGATCATAGGCTCACCTGTCACATTAAGAGTATGATTTGGGATCACCACCCAATTGGAGCTCCATAATATCAAAGTTATTCCCAGGAAAACAATCGATGCAACCTGGAGACCGTAAATCGGGGCTGTTTTTCTGTTAAAGTATCCTATCTGAGGTCCTACAGTGGCTATTTGGAATCTGTAGTGACAATAGTCACATTTTCGGGTAGACAATGCAAATTGCACCAAACACTCGTTATGGGCAGTTACTGGACAACGGCATGCTTTGACGATCTTGGAGTCTAGTTCTTCGTTTCGACCATCACGAACTGTTCTCGTTCCGAAGCATAAATAGCATTCGCTTTCGTATTCAACAGGTATTCTAGAAGTACCTGCATTCGATTTCGGTAGATTGGTGCTCGCTGGAACCCGGGCAGTAAACAATTCTTCACAACTAGAGCACTTCTGTCGAACCATCTGGTATCGGTACAGATGGGAACATTTAGAGTGAACAAAAACGTCCCTACAGCTACACGGTCTCATAAAAAATTCTTCTCGTGATGTGGTAGGTATCAAAAGTCGGCATAATGTACAGCATATGACGTCATCAGCCGGCAGTCCGCTCTGGAAAAGTTCTTAAGTTGGAATATCCATAGAATCATTACCTGTAGCAAGCATTCTCCTAATGTTAGAGTATCGATCATACATTGTTCCTCCTTCCGAGATTCGATTCCATACGAACGACTTCTCTTTTCTCGAGATTTTCCGCCTTTCGTTGCAGACCCAACTGACTTGTAGGAGTTGCATATCCCTTGCAAGTCGTTAAATGTCACATCTGTTGATTTCGTATTTCTAAATTTTGGATATCGTTCTAGTTGGATAGTTGAATAAGAAATCCTGGTAGAAGCATTCTTGTCTTCATCTTCAGAAGAACTGCAATATTTCAAGCAATCGGATTTGTTTAGGTTTTGTAAAACATCCGGGAGAGTTTTGTATGGATGATGGGCGTACTGAAAAACCACCCGTTGGTCATCTTCAGAAGTTTCGGAACTATCCAGATTTTTCAGTAAACTTTTAAACTTCTTCGAGGAACTGTAGTCTGAGCTTTCTTCCGACTTTCGAACTTTCATTACTCTTTTTCCTATTTTTTTCTTCCGCCGTTTCCGATCAGAATTGGTTGATATGAGTTCTCTGAGTTGTTGGTTTTCTTCAGCCAAAATCATCATTCCAGATTCAATGAATCGAATTCTCATATCTTGTGTATATTCCACTTTCAAATCCTCCTTCTTCCTCATAAATTCCTTATAGATGCACTTCATAATGGGAAATTTTAATCTGATTCTGTAAATTGACAGATACGATTACCGTAACCACTAACGGTCAAACTTGAGCCAATTTATCTCGGTTCCTGTGAAGGATATCACAAAGTGGTCCACTGACAAATTGTTACTTTTAATAGCAAAAATATTTTGTCAGTCAGCTACTTTTTGATATATTTCACAGAAACCGAGATAACATGGCTCAATGTTAAAAGTAAGGGTTTGTAGTATAGAAAAATCAAATGGCAAGACAATAATACTGCAAAATAAGTCGTTAATCTAGTGATTCCTTCGTTGTCCTTGTTTACTCCATATCGTTATCAGATTGTTCACAGGTCCACGACTATTGAACATTTCTTCTTTGTTCCCCTTGATCTACTGATCTTCACCCTTTGACCTAAAAGATTATGAATGGAGGATCCTGAACTCCAAACCATGAAATTATAGTTCGATCAAGGTGCATCTACCCCCTCGCTTTTGTTTTTTCTATTTCCTTCTCTCTTCCTCTTATTTTACGAGTGTCTCCATCTAACCTCGTGATCGCCACTGATTGCCGAAAGTGCAAAGAACGATCACAATTGTAACATACAATCGGCGTCTGGTTCTGTGATGTTCAGCAGTCTGTGATATTTTTACAAATTTTTGTCTTCCTTGTGAATTTTTCTAGTTTGAATTACGATTTCATTCTGAACCATTTCGAAAAAGATGTGAAACACTGGAGCAAGTAGATGTATAGTTTTAATTTTAAACTTAATATGCATGATTTCTAAATACCACGGTATTCTAATATTTCATCTAAGTTTTCTCCTAGTATTCATATTTTTCAAGATTCTTCGAAAAGAAAAGATGGCTACACATGAAAAGATTCACCTGCTAGCATAATAATTACACTTGTTTCGTTGATCCGCAATTTAAAATTGAAAAGGAAAAACGAACTACTTTTTCTGAACCATCCTCTTTATATCGCCACTTTATATTTTTTTTTTCTCCAATACGTTCGACCTTCAAATTTAGTGTGTAAATACGATCATCTATCTCACTCCCAATAAGTATTAAATTCTAAACAAAACATTTGTGTTTAGATGTCTGAATTCAAAATCGCACATCCTTCTCTTTTCTGCGTCTTGCTTCTCTCGCTTTTTGTAACGTCCACTCGAAGAGTCGAATGATAAAAACGACTTGACATAAACACCGTCTTGGCTATCAGTTTTTGTTGTTGCGGCCATTTCAAAGTCAAGAGTGACTGTGTTTTGAAATAGGACAAGTAAAGAGTTTGTTGCTGTTAAAAGATTCACACTTAATTTTAGAATTCTCTATTTAGTTGGGGATCCGGAGAGGAAGTCTGTATGTACTAGAATCATAATTTTCGTCTGATACCTGCTCGTAGAGCAATGTGCGTTCTGTGATAAACGTCTGTGCTCTCAAGTATTTCTTCTAACTGTTTGTTTGTTTTTCGTTCCTTCCTCTTTCCTCTCCTTACTGTGATCTCGTGGATGCCATGTGGTATTTTCGTACAACCTAATACTGTTTTTGGAAAGTCCTATCAAAAACAATTTTTCGGGGAATCTTATTCTATTCTTATCACTTCATTTGTGTTATCAGATTTTTTTCTTATTATCTTTCTTTCCTAGAGGCGGTTCTGTGGCCACTGGTCAATGGCCTAAAGTCAGTTTATCTCTCCCATTTTCACATGTGGCGTGACCTCTTGGTCTCTGTGAAAATCGCCTCTTTGCTCTCTGAGTACGTGACCTCTACCTTGCCTTGTCACCTAGTTTTCACTCCGCCCTTCTCTCCACGTGGCGCTGTAGTGGTGCCAGCAGATCCAGATCCAGTTATACCCATAGTTAAGTCTTCAGTCAAAACCGAAGCCAGCTCTGAATCTCTTTTGCTCTCCCACAGTAGGAAGTTACCCTTAAAGTAATGTTTCTCTGTCGAAGTTTCACCCACTCTATTGAACGAACGCATTGGTTGTATTCACCGAATCGGTTCACCGTCTCAAAACTAACTATGTTTCAGAGAAACGACAACAATGCGGTTCGCCCGCATTCCACCGATTTTCGCCAATGTCGTTCGGCAGACACAACACCGGAATTATGCGAATGGAGTTATCAAGCCACGAGAGTTTAACAAGGTCTATCGGAGATCTTGAATAAAGTTCTGAAAATAATTTTTCAGGTCATGGTTGCCAATCGTGGAGAAATCGCGATTCGTGTGTTCCGTGCGCTCACCGAGTTGAACAAAACATCTGTGGCTATCTATGCGGAACAGGATAAAAATTCGATTCACCGTCTCAAAGCTGATGAATCGTACCTCGTTGGAAAGGGACTCCCACCGGTTGCTGCCTATCTGACGATTGATCAGATCATAGAGACAGCTCTCAAGGTTTTTTTTAAATAAAAAAGCGTGTGTAACTTTTTCTTTTCAGCACGACATCGATGCCATTCACCCCGGATATGGATTCCTGTCAGAGCGCTCTGATTTTGCTGCTGCGTGCCAAAATGCGGGTATCGTTTTCATTGGACCTAGTCCCGACGTGATGGCTAGAATGGGAGATAAAGTCGCTGCTCGTCAAGCTGCTATCGAGGCCGGCGTACAAGTAGTTCCAGGAACTCCAGGACCAATCACAACAGCAGATGAAGCTGTTGAGTTTGCCAAGCAATACGGTACACCAATCATTCTGAAAGCCGCATACGGAGGAGGAGGACGTGGAATTCGTCGTGTCGATAAATTGGAAGAAGTCGAAGAAGCGTTCCGTAGATCCTTCTCGGAAGCTCAAGCTGCTTTCGGTGACGGAAGTTTGTTCGTGGAGAAGTTCGTTGAGAGACCAAGACACATTGAAGTCCAATTGCTTGGTTAGTGCATGACCTATAAAAACCATCAATGTCATAATTTCAGGAGATCACCACGGTAACATTGTCCATCTCTATGAGCGTGACTGCTCCGTTCAACGTCGTCATCAGAAAGTCGTCGAAATTGCTCCAGCTCCAGCCCTTCCAGAAGGTGTTCGTGAGAAGATTCTTGCTGATGCTCTCCGTCTTGCCAAACATGTTGGATATCAAAATGCTGGAACTGTTGAGTTCCTTGTCGATCAAAAAGGCAACTACTATTTCATCGAAGTCAACGCTCGTCTTCAAGTCGAGCATACTGTCACTGAGGAGATCACTGGTGTTGACCTGGTTCAAGCTCAAATTCGTATTGCTGAGGAAAATCGTTGGAAGATCTCAAGTTGTCTCAAGATACGATTCACACAACTGGCTCTGCTATTCAGTGCAGAGTAACTACTGAGGACCCAGCTAAAGGATTCCAACCAGATTCTGGAAGAATCGAAGTGTTCAGATCTGGAGAAGGAATGGGAATCCGTCTTGATTCTGCATCAGCCTTCGCTGGATCCGTCATCTCACCACACTACGATTCGTTGATGGTGAAAGTGATCGCATCAGCCAGAAATCATCCGAACGCCGCTGCTAAAATGATTCGTGCTTTGAAAGAGTTCCGTATCAGAGGAGTCAAGGTAAATGTTTGAAAATATCAAAGTACTTGTTTAAATTGACTATCATCATTTTCTTCTGATAAGAAATGCTATGATGCTCAACGCAAACTGTGATCAATTGAGTGAACTATTTTTTAGACCAATATTCCGTTCCTGCTCAACGTTCTCCGTCAACCAAGTTTCCTTGATGCATCTGTAGACACCTATTTCATTGACGAGCACCCAGAGTTGTTCCAATTCAAACCAAGTCAAAATCGTGCCCAAAAACTTTTGAGTTATTTGGGAGAGGTCAAAGTCAACGGACCAACAACACCACTTGCCACAGATCTGAAGCCAGCTGCTGTCTCTCCTCCAATCCCATACATTCCAGCAGGTGCCAAACCACCAGCTGGTCTTCGTGATGTTCTTGTTCAGAAGGGACCTGCTGAATTTGCCAAGGAAGTTCGCAAAACTCCAGGATGCATGATTACTGATACAACCTTCAGGTTTGGTTTTTGAAGCTTGGATGAACTCAAATTTCGACTTTCAGAGATGCACACCAATCCCTTTTGGCCACCCGCGTTCGTACCTACGATATGGCAGCCATCTCGCCATTCGTTGCTCAATCCTTCAACGGTCTTTTCTCTCTTGAAAACTGGGGTGGAGCCACTTTTGACGTCTCAATGAGATTCCTTCACGAATGCCCATGGGAACGCCTTCAAACTCTTCGCAGATTGATTCCAAACATTCCATTCCAATGCTTATTGCGTGGAGCCAATGCTATGGGTTATTCTAACTATCCAGACAATGTTATCTACAAATTCTGTGACCTGGCTGTGAAGAATGGTATGGATGTGTTCCGTGTGTTCGATTCGCTCAATTATTTGCCAAATCTTCTTGTCGGAATGGAAGCTGTTGGAAAAGCTGGAGGAGTCGTTGAAGCAGCCATTGCTTACACTGGCGATGTCACTGATAAATCTCGGGATAAGTACGACCTCAAATACTACCTCAACCTGGCTGACCAACTGGTCAAGGCGCAAGCTCATATTCTGTCGATCAAGGACATGGCCGGAGTTTTGAAACCAGAAGCTGCCAAACTTTTGATCGGAGCTCTCCGTGACAAGTTCCCAGATGTTCCAATCCATGTTCACACTCACGACACCTCTGGAGCTGGAGTAGCCGCCATGCTCGAATGTGCGAAGGCTGGAGCCGACGTTGTGGACGCTGCTGTCGACAGCATGAGTGGAATGACATCGCAACCATCTATGGGAGCTATTGTCGCCAGTCTTCAAGGAACCAAACATGATACAGGTCTATCTCTTGATGACATTTCCAAATATTCTGCCTACTGGGAGTCGACTCGTCAATTGTACGCTCCATTCGAATGTGCCACAACAATGAAGAGTGGAAACGCGGACGTCTACAAGCACGAGATTCCAGGAGGTCAATACACGAATCTCCAATTCCAAGCCTTCTCCCTTGGATTGGGACCAAAGTTCGATGAGGTCAAGCGTATGTATCGCGAAGCAAACCTAGCTCTTGGTGATATTATCAAGGTGACACCATCCTCGAAAATTGTTGGAGATTTGGCTCAATTCATGGTTCAAAACAATTTGACTCGGGAAACACTTGTGGATCGTGCAGATGATCTCTCATTCCCAAAAAGTGTTGTTGATTTCATGCAAGGAAACGTTGGGCAACCACCATACGGATTCCCCGAACCTCTCAGAACCAAAGTTCTTCGTGGAAAGCCAAAGGTTGATGGAAGACCAGGGGAGAATGCCAAGCCAGTCGACTTGGATGCACTAAAAACTGAGCTCGAGGAGAAACATGGCCGTAAATTGACCGAGGAAGATGTGATGTCGTATTCGATGTTCCCATCAGTGTTCGATGAATTCGAGACTTTCCGACAACAATACGGACCAGTTGACAAGTTACCAACACGATTATTCCTGACTGGGCTTGAGATTGCCGAGGAAGTTGACGTCGGTTGAATGACATGTGTTTATGATAAAACAGATTTGGTTTTCAGGTTGAAATCGAAAGCGGAAAGACCCTGGCTATCCAACTTCTCGCAGAAGGAAAGCTCAATAAGAGAGGAGAACGCGAAGTGTTCTTTGATTTGAACGGACAAATGAGAAGCATCTTTGTCGTTGACAAAGAAGCTTCCAAAGAGATTGTGACACGTCCAAGAGCTCTTCCAGGAGTTCGTGGCCACATTGGAGCCCCAATGCCCGGAGACGTTCTTGAGCTGAAAATCAAGGAGGGTGACAAGGTAAGACGATGCATCTGAAGCAATCATAAATCAATCACACATCCGGATTGAAAAAAAAGAAAATGACATATGAGCTGAATTCAAAACGTAGGCACACCACAACGAAATTATATGGAACGGGAGATGAATTTATAGCCTAGCCTTCGTCTATGCCTCCCACATATATTCCTTTTGTGGTCGGCTGTTCACGAAAACATATGACGATATGTGCATTGAAAGAGAAAAGAACGGGAACAAGTAATTTGTATTTCTTTCTAGGTTACCAAGAAGCAACCGCTATTTGTGCTCTCCGCCATGAAAATGGAGATGGTAATCGACTCGCCAATTGCTGGAACAGTCAAGGCTATCCATGCTGCGCAGGGAACGAAGTGCACTGCTGGAGACTTGGTCATCGAAATTGAACCATGAATTTGACATCATCAATAAATTCGTTTCCATCTTTAATTAGTTCTCTAGAGTAATGTCTTTTCTTGTTCCTTGCCTTCTTCCTCTTCTTCCATCGTGCTGCTGCTCTCGAATTCTTCTCCCACCCACTTTTTTCTTATCCACAATTCCATCACTATATTTGCCGTCTGTTCTATAGAATGACCCTTTCTAATCTTGTCGACCTACTTAATGTGTATATTCTGTGTATTGCATTTTTTTTCGATTTGTCTCTGCGTGTCTTTTCGTTTGCTCATTTTTGCCTTTTTCTCCACTTCTGCATTTAAATAATTTTCTAAGAAAATGTATTTATTGCATCGGGTGCTCATTGTCTCTGTGTAGAATATAAACTCATTCACTTCTCTCCCCTTTCTTTCTCTTTTCCATCTCACATCCAATTCTCATCACACACTGACTTTTACTTCTTGGCCCACCACTGGTAATTGGTGGGTTGAGTTTCTTTTTCCCCTCAGATTTTATGGCTTTTTTTGGAGTTGCGTGCTCACGCAAAGAGCCCGCCCACTCCGGAAGCCAGCCAACAAGAGCCTTTTTTGTCCACTTCATCCGCAAATTCCAATTGAATTCTAGATCAAAAACTTTCAAAGTTGGGAAGCATGTGGAGCTGTCTGTCCATTCAGCAGGTCATTGCATTTCTTTTCAGGTAAGTTGGGCAATCTTTACAAAAATGAGGATTACTGTAGGTAAGCATAAAGAAAGTATTTTTAATTTATGTGTTAACTATAATTACTGTTTTCTGAAAATCATGGTATTATTGCGAGGGAGGAGCATAACAAAATTAAACTTCTGGTTTTCGAGTTACCAAGAATAATCAAATTCAAGAAGTAAGATTTCAGATCGACTATTTAAAAAGTTCCGTTTGATCTTTATGAAATGGCCAAAAAATTGGCTTTGGTTTGGATGGGCCATGTCAATCTCTAATGAAAGCCCACTCAGGCTCAATTATCTCGATTCCAATTTGAGCTCAATTATCTCGATTCCTGTGAGAGATATCGAAAAGTTGTCAACTGATAAAACGTTCATCATATTGTCGTAAAGATTTCAGTTGACCACTTTTTTAGATCTTTCACAAGAATCGAGATAATTGAGTTCAAAGTTGTCGGCTAGGGTAGACTTCTATTAGCGGGAATACGGTATTTCACGCATTTCGACTCTTCCTATTTAGGTGCCGTAAAACCTGCATTAGAAGGGCCTCTTTAATGAATGAGCACCTCAAAATTCGTTGGTTGAAATTAAACAGTACTTTTCAGGGAAAAAATACAGAAATTCTAAAATTTTGTTGAAACACTTTTTTTGCTCAAAAATTGCTCGATTTTGAGGAAATTGATACACTTTCACTGTTTTTGAACCAGAATTCACCGCATTTTTTGATGAAATAATTTGGAAAAGAATGACCGGAAAAATATAAGAACCACCTCTATTTGAAGGGCCCTTTGAAGGTACCTTGGAACAATTGAAGGACCGGCCCTTCTAATACAGGTTTTATGATACACACTTTTATTACCTTCTAAAGCAACTGTTTCCCTAATAAGTAAAAAAAGTGCTCATAGTGAGCATCGTCTTCTACATTACATAAAAAGTATATAACTAATCGGATGAATCTATTTTTGGAACAAAAAAGTTTGCTCAAATCCAAAAAGAATCCTTTGAATTCTTTGGTCGCAACGACATTCTTTGTTCGTGTGGATTGGCAAAATAAAATAAATCCTCTCTAGAGTTTCATGTACGGGGAGGTGCCGGCTTACGGATTATTCAGCAGACAATTATCGCACTTTCATTTCCTCATCTGAAATCTTCCTCTTCCTCTTCTTCTTCTTCTTCTTCTTCTTCTTCTTCTTCAAGTCTTCTTCTTCTATCTCTTTTTTATCTGTTGTTCGCTTTTCCTCGAGCAATTAGCGTGT
Source organism: Caenorhabditis briggsae (assembly GCF_000004555.2). Lineage (NCBI taxonomy): Eukaryota > Metazoa > Nematoda > Chromadorea > Rhabditida > Rhabditidae > Caenorhabditis > Caenorhabditis briggsae. Next base: position 9,385,365 of record NC_013488.2, on the reverse strand, counting down.
GTTTCTTTCTTCTTCTCCTTCCTTCTACTTTTTACTCTCTTTCTATTCTGACTCAACTATTCCAACCGAGGAGCAGAGGATTTGACGTTTCCTTCCTGTGGGACAAAAAAAAGAGAAAGTGAGAGTTGGCAAACCGCCTCTTCACCCAGTAAGCCACGCCCACTTTATTCGAGCACAGCTTTGTGCTGCTCTCTTTTCCATTTCGAAGGGCACACCCTTATTCTATCTATCTGCAACTGACACTGATCCTCTTATAGACACTCCCAAAAAATGTCAACGATGGATTTGAGGTATGGAAAGACTCTTTCTGCTAAAGAGAAAATGAATTGAAAATTCACTGGTTGCTTTTTTTTGTTGAAAAATTTCATGTTTAAGAATCTAAATTTAGATATGACTTCCGGCTGATTAAACTGATTGTGATTAGAATTACAAGGAGAACTTTGTCTGAAAAATAGGAAAATGCTTGAATGTCAAGAAACTTTGAACTTTGCACGAGCAATTCCACATGGAAACTTAAACGGAACCGGAACCGGAAATCCGCAATCACAGTTGTTATAGTTTTTTCTTTCGGAGATTGATGGTTGGTCACTTTTTGTCCACCTAGGCTAACGAAAAAAAAATATATGTGTAACGGGGCAGAACAAAGGACAATCCGCTGTCTGATCTCTTTTCCTAATTCCATCCATGTCATTTCCAGAAGGAAGCTCAGCGACTCTCGAAGCTCCTCAGAATCCTCATCGGATGCTGTTACTCAGAAGTCGTCGTTAGAGATCCATTCACTCGGAGGTGCCACGTCTCCGTGTCTTCTTCCAGTTTCGGTGAGCAATTGCAACATTTTTTGACGATGATGATGTGTTAAACACTAATCCTTGGGTTTTAATTGAAAAGAAAAGAGATGACTGGTTGCGAAGAAGCACTTAGAATATTCAGAAGAATTGTCTGCGCGTTCTTTAGGTCTCAAAGAACTGACTTGTGAGGTATGGATTATCTAGAAAATCAAATAGTCAAAAAGCTAAATTTCAAAGATCCTAGAGGTTCAAAACTTTGTTCGAAATCTTGTTATCCATCTTTCTGTTTACATCATTCCTATTTTATGTGGACATCGTACATGTTCCTGTTCCCATTCTGAAACAAAGCACAAAAATCCATCCACAAAACGTTTTTTTCCAACAACAAGATACTTCGCATGTCATTCCAGTTGAAAAGTTGTTTCAACTTTAAAAGAAGGGGGACAGGTGATTTTTCTGAAGTTTTTTTGAAGTTAGGGAACCGTAAAACCTGTAATAGAAGTGCCCTTAACGTTTAACTTTGAGCTAATTTATCTCCGTAGCTCTTAAAGATATAAAAAAAAGCTGTAAACTAATAAAATGTTTGTGATATTACTATAAACATTTCATCAGTTTACAGATTTTGATAGCTTTTACAACCGAGATAATTGAGCTCAAAGTTGACAGTGTGGGGGGCTCTTCAGGTTTTTCGGTATGTATTCTGACGAGACGGTGTACAATGTTTAGTGTTCACTTTGCGTACAGCTATCGTACCGGCTTTTATCTATGCCATCGGGAATCATCCGGCACTTCAGCTTCGTTCGCGTAGCTCAAGCGGTAGTGGCGCCGCATCTTCAATACTTGTCCCACAAGTTCAAATCCTTGAAGAGCTTATATGAACAAAATGTTGAGACATTTATTTTTTTTTTCATGTCCTCCATTTTTAAGAGGGATGAGGAAATATTCAGGGACTGGTTTTTGATTTCATAGGCTGCAAAATTAGAAGAAATATGACATCAGAAACTTGCTAGACCATGACAACTATATTGTTAGATGCAGAAGAAACTTAGATTGTAACTTTATAACATTTTTGAGCTAAATCTGAAAAGATGTCTAATAGGAAGGGCATATTTCGCCTCTGGCAAACTTTCCAATTTGAGCAGTTTGATAGCAGCAGGATGAGAGACGGCGGGGGTGGCATCACAAAATGTGTGAGTTTCCAATTATATTGGGGGAAAAACAGCAAAAAAAAGAAGAAGAGACAGATGACGTCAGTGGCATTTCTTCAACACTTACTTACTGATGACAATCACGGAAAAAACGGAAAGAAACAGAGGTTTCCGGTTGAGACAAAAAAGTTTTCGAGAAAAGTTTTTGGTTTTGGATTTCTTGAATCAGCTGAATTCAAAAAAGGAAGAACTTAGGCACGCAATGCTGAACACAAAGATCAAACATTTTAGGATTGGAAGACAGAGAACTGTAGCTAACGTCACATCCGACTAGACATGCAAGTCCCTACGGTATCTTTCTGATTAGATTCATTAACGTTTCGACTGGATTCTGAAAACAGAAAACTGTTTCTGGGCACATTCAGAGATCTCTTAACTTAATTCAAGGAGCGGGATATCGGTTGGTGTTTTGACTGTCTGTGTAGAAGGATCCTGAGGGAACTGTCCATGTTTGGTATAAAAAGAGATGTCTTGAAAAGAAATTATCCGTATTGTATATTCAGCTACATCAGCTTTTGTACTACACATCCTGTAAAAATGCGGGTAAGAATTTCGAAATGTAGAAACTGCAAATGTTTTCACATTGAGCTCAATTATCTCCACCCCTTCAAAATAGATCAAAAATTTGTCAACTGACAAAATTTTGGTAGTTTTACAAAAAACATTTTGTGGACCAATTTTCGATATCTTTTGAAGGAACCGAGATAGTTGAATTAAAAGTTTCCCTACCGTAAATTCTTCTACCACAGAATTTACGGTAGTTATGAGAAAAAAGTTCTTCAGAAACATATACTAACATAGTCCCGAAAGGCAGAATATTTTTCGGAAAATATGCGAAAAGTAGTTTTTTACAGTTACAGATGATTCAAGAAAATTCGAAGCATCGTCAGTCTTTATAAACGTCATCAATAGTAGCACTCTTTGCTAATACGCTACAGTATGTCTGATTCAAAGGACTTAACATACCGTAAAACTTGTAATAGAAGAGTCCCAATTTAGAGCTAGAGTTCCTGTCAAATATATAAAAAAATTTCTCAAAGGATAACCTGTTTACCATAACATCAGGAGTATTTTTGTCGTTGAACATATTTTTCATATCTTGCATAGGAATTGAGATAATTGAGCTCAAACTTGACTGTGTGTGGGGACCTCATATTACAGTTTTTACGGTAACTTTGGGAACACGTCAAGGAAAAAAATTCAACAAATTTTTTGGTCGGAGTCCGTATTTAATTTAAAAAGTAAGTCAAAAGCAAGGACCACAAATCTATCGTAAAACTTTCATCTCTCTTTTCAGAAATTCATGTGACCCTGAAAGACCTCCAGTATTTTGAAAAAGCTTTTCTTCTAAACTTTCCGCTTTCATTTCGTGAAGATAATCGAATTGCAATCAGTGACAGAAATACGGAATCTCCTCTAGACCAAAATTTCTTCTAGACCAAAAATCCTAAACGTATTTATCAGATTTTTCTTTTCTTTTTTTCTTCCCTCCCATTTAGTCAGAAAACGATTCCGAATTCATGAATCTCATCAATCTTTCTCCTGTTCCCATTTTCTCTTGATCTGTTTGTCGGTGTGCATTTTTGTAATGGAGCATAAATATGTGATTGCATACAGGATGAGAAAAAGACCTGAATTTGAATATTAAATTACCGCAAAACCTGTAATAGAAGGGCACCCTAACTTCTAACTTTGATCCAATTTATCTCGGTTCCTGTCAAAGATATAAAATAATTGTCAACGGATAAATTGTTTATCATGAAATTGCTAACATTTCATTAGCTGACATATTTTTGAAATCTTTCTCAGGAGTCGAGAAAAATCAGCTCGAAATAGACAGTGTGGGGGCAGGTCTTTCTAATTCAATGTTCACGGTAGACAGAAATGCATCTCGCAACAGATATTTTCTGAATATTCCCCAACATTTCTTTCCTAATGGATGTATATGCTGAACACATTTTTGTAGTATCTCTGCATATTCATAGGTAATTGCCACAATATTTGAAGGAAGCAAAACCCGGATTTTTTTCGCTTTTTTTGCTATTTTTGACAAGTTTTTTCTCGATGTCTAGCATCTTATTATTCTCGACGGAAAAGAAAACGAAGCTATTTTTCTCATATCTTTTTTGGATGAAAATTTGGAATCTTATTGTTGTTTAGGTTATCAAATTTACTGAAGGGGTTGTTGTACCAAAAAAAAGGGGAAGAAGAGGAGAAAAGAAAGAATATGGAGTTATGAGAGATTTACTAGTCATTTTACATTGGGAGAAGAAGAAACTTCTAGTTTTCTTCTTTATGTTTCCAAACGTTTTTATTGTTTTTTGAATTGTATCTCAAAAACTCAAAAAATTTCTATTTTTGGAATTTCGTAAGCTTATGAAATCTCCCCGGACAACTGTCATCTATCCCAGACATATTAACGATCAAAACTTTCTATTTTGAGAGAGAAACCAAAACTTTTTTCTGTTTATGTTGGTATCCATAGTTCCAGAAAGCGATCGACCTTGGAGCCAAGAAGAATAATCTTGGAATCTTGGCTTCCCCGTTGTATCTGTAATTCCTGGTAGAGGCATCCAATATGCTTTGTTTTGGGAAAAATAATAATAACTGCATTTTAAGTTTTATTATCATTTTCGGAGAACTTCTGGTATCCCTTTTTACCATACTTGAACAGTATGGGGTTTTCTTGGCGAGCTCTTGGCAAGCTTTTTGTTTTTAAAAGCACTTTTTATTGGGCAGAAAGTTTGTTTTGTTTCAGTTGATCTCAAAAATGTTTTGAAAAGAGAGAAAACATTTCTGAAAACTCAGGTTCAACTGAGCCGGGCCTTGAAAATTCTGAAAAAAGGCATTTCCGGCACGGCGCTTCATGCTTTTAAAATTTTGGTATCAGAACTACCGATTTTCCCCCAACAGATCAAAAACACATCTTGAAAAGAACCAAAGCGCAAGTCAGAAGGGCCACTTGAAAAACTCAAAACATGCTTTCAAAGAACCCAAAGGTAGTATACCAAAAAGTTTTCACTTTCTCTCTCTCTCTCTCTCTCTCTCTCTCCTAATTTCCAAATTATCTCAATTTCTACACGTGCTTCTACTTTTCTTGTCTCTTCTCTTTATTCTTTTTGTTGTGAAATCCGACGCCTTCATTTAGATGTAGTATCCGAATAATTGTGTCTCTGTCTAGGAGAAAGAGCACGTGGCTATGAAAGTATTATCGAAACCTTATAAATAGCGCATTTGTGTCTATAAATACATATCCCCAGAAGGGGACAAAACATGATTCAGCTGTTTTCTTGTTGTATATTCTTTGTTCCTGCTCTCTTACGAGTGCTTTTTGAATAAAATGCCCTCTCTCTCCTGAAGTTTTTGAAATGTATTTATTAGGGTCAAAGATGGGGAAATTGGATATGCTTGAGAGAAATGTCAACGACTTTGGGGGATCTATTCTTGACATTATTATATAATAAAAAGGGCTTCTCCTTTCTTATTTTTTTTCTTTTGTCTCCCATTATTCATCAGTTGAATTCAGAGAGCAACAGACAGGTGCCTATTTTCTTCCGCCCCGTTAATTAGATTTTTTTTCGTCTTGCTTCATCCATCGAGTGCGACGTATAAAGTGTTGCTAAGCGTTTTATGTCCGGAGGTTTAGACTTTGGATTTGTAAAAGCTTCTTTTATTTTTCTATCCCTTCTCTGAGATCAGATCAACGACACTCTTCGTCGTGTTTCAGTATGAATATTCATGAAACTGAGGTGAGATAAAAAACGAAGGAGAAATAGGGGAATGATGAATTCCGGAGATAATTTATTGGAAGAAATTGTTGTTTTTTGATCTGGAGTTCTGGAAGAAGATCAGGAATCTGCTAAGGGGAATGAACATACCAGAAAGGGATCGAAAGGTCCTAAAAGTCTCAAGAGAAGATTTGTCAAGTGAATTTCGCAGCATTCTTGGAATTGTTAAAAAATTTAAATTCTTGGAGTTGTTTTGGTTTCTCGCGAAGAGTCGTTCTCTTGAAAATCTGATACATATCTAGATGATTTCAAATATTTTGGGAAGTTCTTATTCCTTGAAAATCCATAGAATAATTCTTACTTTTCAACTGTTAGATTCAGATTTTTTCTTAAACGCCGTAAAACTTGTGTTAGGCCGTTCTATCACAGAGGCCCTTCAATTAGAGGGGGCTCTTCTATTTTTCCGACCATTTTTCGAATTTTTTTATTGAAAAATCCGGAAAATTTTTGTTCGAAAATTATGAATATTTATATCGGTCACCGAAATTTATCAGCAAAAAAGAGTTGTTCATCATATTTCTGTGAAAATGTGGTATTTCCGTAATATTTTTTACTGGAAACGCATGGAAATTTTTGATTTCAAACAACACATTCTTAAGAGGGCCCTTTTATTAGAGGGACTCTTCCATCAAAGGGGCCCTTCTAATACAGGTTCACGGTAATGATTTTATCAACATGATTTTTAAGGCCACCGTAGTTGATGGTCCAGAAATGATCTAACACGCGCCTGGTGTGTTTTCTAGTTCATGTAACATGGTGTCTAACTTCCGCAAGTTAGGTTTTCTAGGCCACCAAGGTAAATCACCTTAATTTTGTTTATCATATTAGTAGAAATGTGGTATTTCCGGAATATTTTTAACTGGAAACGCATGGAAATTCTTGATTTCAAACAACACATTCTTAAGAGGGCCCTTTTATTTTTCCAAGCCTTTCTCGCAAAGCCCTTCTATTAGAGGGACCCTTCTATCAAAGGGGCCCTTCTATTAAAGGTTTTACGGTAATGATCTAGCACGCGCCTGAAATGTTTTCTAGTTCATGTAACATGGTGGCCTAGGTTTCGCAAGTTGAGCTTGCTAGACCACCTAGAAAACACACCAGTTTAATATTAGGTCGTTACTAGACCATTTACCATGGTGGCATAGAAAGCTCGACTTGAAAAAGTTAGGGCACCAGGCTATAATGGCCTAGAACGCACTGGTCCCAGTTTAGTAGTTTGAAAGAAATTTTGAAAAAATTGAAAACTGAGTTCGAAAAATCTCGAAATTAGCAGTTTTCGAAAAACACACAGTTATCTTCACCATTTCGAAAATGCCCATACTGTCTTTTTGCCTTCTCTTCTACAAATTAGGGCTTTTGATCTGTTATTTGGTTTACATCCGTTCATTTTCTTCCCCCTTCTGTTCTTTTCATCTTCTTCAATTTCTCAGTTGCCTTCTTCTTCTTCTTCTTCTCGATTTTCCTTCTTTGCTATAAAAATAGCGGGAACAGCAAAAAGGCTGTTTATTTTCTCAAACGGGCACATCACATCAACTCAATTTCCAATTTCGAATTCCCAAGAAAAAAACGCAGTGTCGTTCGATTTTTGCTAGATTCTCAGAACGACCCCTCTGTTTTATGGGAAACAACGGGAAGTGCGAGGAAGGAGTTACCACTTTTTGAATTGAGTTTTGGTCCGGCTTTTTTTGGAGTCTAAAAGTGTTCGAATGAAGATCGAACGGCTGGGATAGTGACTAGAAATCTATTATCAGAGTAAAATAGATATTCTGATGATTCTTAATATGTTGTAGGAATTAAATTATGATCCGCTTTTATGGAAAACCAAAAAATTGTGATAGAACATTGAGAGACATTCTTTTTTACCTTGAAAAACCAGTAGATCTGCTAGACTTTCTGTATCCCACAACCTTCAACATCTCCCAATTTCCCAAGAAGCTAATCCGCCTAAAAGTGAAATAAAATGAGGATCAAACTCTTCGCCGTTCTCCCATTCTTCTTGTTTCCCAAATCACTGGGTGTTCAATTTCGATCGACGAACCAGGAATAGAAATGAGCTCGAGAGCAAAAATAGGGAGGCCAATAAAGCATTTGGGGAGTGAGCAAAAAGGACCCATTAGAACACATCCACCTCCTTCTTCTTATTCTTTTTTGTTTTGTCCTCCTGCACATCTTTTTGATTCGAAACTCATTCACCCAGAAGCCGTCGATCTTTGTGTTTACTTGTGTTTCAGTCATCTTTTGGCTCATTCCAAAAAATAATTACCTTTCGGATCTCGATAGATCTAGGGGATTATCTAGGATACATTTATATGACATCTAATTATTTTCGTCTTTCTAAATATTTTGTGGCTTAGACAAAAAGAAGGCGTGACTTTTGTCGGCGGACTTCAGCACTTTTTGGAGATACTCAATTATCAGATTCTTAGTGTTCAATTCTCCTTTTTTCTTGAAATTCTCAGAAGAAATAAACAATGAATTGTATTATGAATTGAAGAAAAGAAAAATAAGAAGAAGAATTCGCAGAAAACAAGAATTCGAAAAAATTTAAGCACGCTCCACAGAATCCGTTTCATTCGAGGCGCTTCTGACCTCATTTTTTTATCTGGCTGCTTCTCGTCATTTCCATTTCCTTGTTATTTTTTCCAGCCATCAATGCACTCGAACGGTATTTCTCGTGGACACAACGGCGACAGTCGCCGAAGCAGTATGGTCGATGCAACCGGAAGATTCTGCAGCCAACCGATGACTGGATCACCGGAGGTGAGTACTGTTTGGAGCTCTGAAGCAACTTCAAAGTCTGGGCTCACCTTAAATATTCAAGAGTAGATTCTATTTAAAATAAGTCAAATACTAGTTTCTCATCTTCGGAAACCCGTAATTTGGACACCAGTCTCGTTTAGCCGAGTCTTGTGTAGCCTAAAATTCTGAATGCACATGCGAATGCTACCGTATCCAACTAACGAAGTGATTTCAAAATATCCAAACATCAAAATGTGGTCATCAGCAGTTTCCGTAAAACTCTAATAGATGGCCACCTAACCTTCCAATTTTGACCTTGTATATCTCAGTTCCAGTAGAAGATTTCAAAAAAGATCTATTATTAGAATATTTTAAATATTATGACAAACAATTTATCAGTTGACAACATTTTGATATCTTTTACAGGAAATGAGATAATTAAGCTTAAAAATGATGGTTAGGATGGTCATCTATTAGAAGGGTTACGGTAGCTTGAGTATGTAGGCGTCTAGCAGGTTATGAATAGATAGTCCGATCTTATTTGTTGAAAGTGGGTTCCTCATCAATGTGAAATTCTAACGATTTTCAGATTCTCGTCGGACTCTGCTACGACGACAAGCACGAAGTTGTCTCTGTCTGCATCGAGAAGGCATCGTCTCTCGGATCGGATAACGCTCATCCACCAGATTCATTCATCAGAATCATCGGAATCGACGAGTTCAACACAGAGCTTTCTCGTCATAAGACTGACACTATCAAGCACTCAACTCAACCAGTCTACAGTCATCACTGCACTATGAAAGTGAGTTTTTACAATTTTCTCGGTTTCAGTCCTATTTTCATACTTTGTGTTGATGTCTTTCGAAAAACATGTGACTTTGAAAAATTTTTAGTTTCTGACTAGAAAAAAGTTTTGTGTTGGAATAACAGAAAGTCACACTTTTTAAAACCTAAAGTCAGATATCAAAACTGAAATAATTAATTATTTACGGTTGATTGGATAAATTGAGAAGAAAGATCAAAATAGGTCATGGGTTCTTGATTAGGAGCAACATCACAGATCTCATAAATTGTTAATTTGGTGTAAACAATAAACGTTTTAACTTGAAGAGTTTTCGAACAGAAATTTTTGACTTGCTTTTTAAATTAAATACGGACTCCGACCAAAAAATTGTTGAATTTTTTTCCTTGACATGTTCCCAAAGTTACCGTAAAAGCAGTAATAGAAGAGCCCTCACACTGTCAAATTTGGGCTCAATTGACTCGATTCCTTTGCAAGATAACACAAATATATCAACTAACAAACAGTTCTGATACTATGATGAACGATTCATTAGTTGACAACGTTTTTTATGTATATCTTTGACAGGAACGGAGAAAAATTGGCTCGAATTTAAAAGTTGTGGGCCCTTGTAATACAGGTTCTAGCGTATGTATTTTTGTAATAGTACTTAGAAAGAATTCCGAAAAAAAATGGAAAAAAAAATGAGAACGCCATGAATTTTTCTAAAAATACAGAAAAAAACGACCGGAGCCGGCGAAATATTCTGAAAATTTACATGATAAAACAGCGCCTACAGTAACCTTGGACTAGGATTCCGGCGGTCCTCTTGGACGAGAACTGACCTGTGGGCGCTTGTATTTTCGACGGCGTTTTCAGGGATTTCGAAAATATACAACTTTGGAAACATTTTAATGCAAAAAATTACGGAATACGTTTTCACTCGGAGTCCCCCTTTAATTGTCTTCTAGATTAAATTACTTTGCAACAATTAAACCCCCTAATCTAGTAAACTAACTGCAAATTGTGTAAACATGATGTTCCCTGTCCCTACGTGGAACATCTGGTGTTTAATGAATCAAAAAAGCTACACCACCTGTTTTCCACAACAGTTTTCTTAAAGTTATAATCAATCACTTGGTATCGTTTCACATTTCATTTATTTACTACACAAACAAGTAGGTATTCGGGAAAAGTCGAAACTAAACATTGGATTTTAATTAGTGATTGGATGTTTATTTATCCTGTTTCTTGATGTTTGAGTATAGTTTGGTTCGAAATAATGGGCAACTTTTTTAGAGAGTTCCAGGCATATTTCAAAATATGAATTTATTAATATGGGGAATCTGTAAAATTACAAAGAGTATCTTTATCTGAAAAATCTGAATTTAAAAAATAATTATTTCAGTTCTCAAAAGACAAAGTCGAAACCTCAACAGTTCGTGTTGAAGTCTGGACTGTCACCGGAATCCTTCGTCGTAAAGTCCAGATCGGATCCATTTCCATCGGATTCGCCTCTTCCACTCCAGACGCCAATGAGCACTGGCACCAGATGATGCAGGTATGATGACACATTCCTTATATCCATCTTTTCCCTTTTCCCTTCTTATCTTTCATCTTTTTTTCTAATTTTACGGCGAATAGATGATACCATCAATCAAAAAAAGAAGAAGGAATCCCCATTAAAAAACTAAAACCAAAAACTGCCGTTTCCCCATCCTTTTTCCTGTTTACTGGTTTACCGGATAGGAAGAACAAGATGAAGAAGAGAAATTCGGTGTAAGAAAGATGTACTTTTCAAGTTCCCTTCCGCAAAAAAAAAGCCAAAAGGGCACTTCTACTCGTGGGGTAGAAAGTCGAATTTTCTTTCAAAATTGAAATCGAAAACTGTACGCCAGAAATCACAAGTTTCGGCTGCACGTGGGGAGAGTAATTTTCGAAAAATGAGGTGATTGGAGACTCATCTCAAAAAGCGATCATAGTATATAGGAAAAAGATGATATGAACTACTCAAAAGTTAGGAATCTACAGACTGACTTGCAGAGAATTTGATGAATTGATAGGGTCTGTCTGAAGGCTGGAAGTGAAATCAAATAGTCAAATACTATTGGGTTCAACACATGGAATTGGCGGTTTTGAATTTCACAGTCTTTGTGGATATTAGCTTTTTTGGAAATGATTGGTTTCAGAAAATTTTGCGATATACCTTTTACCGTAAAACCTGCAGTAGAAGGGCTCCTAACTATAAATTTTTATCCATTCATCTCAATTCCTATAAAAGATATAAAAATGTCAACTAATACATTCTTTTTCACAATAGCACAAACATTTTATCAGTTGACATATTTTCGATATCTCCTACGGTAACCGAGATAAACCAGGTCAAATTTGGCAGTGCGTGGGCTCTTCTATTACAGATTTTACGGTATGTCTTATATGTTCAATGCAATTTAGTATAGTTGTTTTCTAAAAATTTTCAGGGCTTCAAATATTAAATGTTCCTAAAAAATATAATTATTCCTCTAGAGAATTCAGGGACTTCCAGGTAACACTCTTTCCCTTTCTAAACCTGACCAACTTTGAAAGTATTCGAGATTCCTTCTGAAAAACTTTCTGATCTTTCCCCCTTCGACTTCTGAAGATCTAGACAAAAGATACATGTCTCAGTATCAAACTTATCCTTTGATTCGGTCAGTTCTGATCAATCTTTTCAATTTGCAAATAAGATCAACCTCCCCCCTCCTTTTGTCGTAATTCTCTTATCAATTTCTGGGTGCAAACCCCATCCCGTTATCGGGTCTGTCTGCAACCTCGTTTTCACATTTCTGCTGCATCTTTAAAAAAGTTCAATAAACCACCGTCGACGTCGCCATCGTCGAGGTCTTCTCCCATCGGATAGAAAGACGATTTCCTTTTCAAAGGGAGACTATCAGAGATCGACAGGACTTTGCCCCGCAACGACGCTTATCAGTTGATTTTGTCCACGTGGACGCCACGTTGACTGCTTCGGTAACGGAAGGCGACGTCGACGACGTCCTTCTGAAGTCGTGAGGGGGAAGACAAGAAGGCACGAGACCGTAGTCGCTTCTTTTCGTTCAAAGATAGGAAAGTTTGTGACGTCAGAAAAGGTTATTGTTTCCATTCATTTCTAAGAAGAGTGTAGGATTAGGGTTAAGCTTTGAACGGCTTCAGACGGGATACAAGAGAATGGTAAAAAGAATTTGAGTTGGAAACATAAAACTGGGGATTATTTTGTCAGTATAATCTGAAGAAATCTTCCTAATTTTCAAATTTTCAGGGCGCCGGAATCACCGTCTCCAAGTGGCACGCCATCCAGGCTGAATAACTCTTCACAGGCACGTCTCTCATCAGAAATTTTTCATCGACAATCAGTCATAAAACTATTTTGCTTGGTCCCTGCTTTATTTTGTACTTCTCACACTTTTCATTTATTTGTCCCCCATCCCAATATTTTTCTCTATATATTTTTTTTTTTTTGCTTCTTCTTCTTCATTGTCTCCATCTTCCCAGTTTCTGAATTTTTCCAAAAACTTGAATATATATTTTGCGGTTTTATTTGTGATCTCACTATCCCCCAAAAACCCTCCATTTCGCATTCCCAATCAGATCTAAAAGCGTCCCATCAAACGAATGTTCGAAATAAAAATAAAAATCAGATCAAATCTAGGTATTAAGTGTCTCATCGATTATCCTTGAAGATATGAATGATAAGAAACAGAAGTGTATCGAATCGATACAAATACGAGATGTTTGTTCACATGTGTGTATTGATTTGAATCAGGAACCAACAAAGCGAGAGAGAGAGAGAGAAAGAAGTTTTGCTGTAAAAAATTCGTTAAATGGTTCGAGATAATACAAAGTGTCACATCGAATCAAGTGCACTTTCCATCTCTCAAAAATCGCAACTTCTCTCTCGTTTCTCTCCCTTTCAACTGGGAATTTTCGGATCTCTCGGTATCATTTTGTACCGTCGTCAAATGATGAATGAAAGACGAAATAGATACGTAATTAGAGAGAAGTACGGTACTTTTGTATATTGATTGCTTAATTAAAGAGAAATAGGTTTTCCAGTTTTTGACAACAAAACGATACACTTTCAGAGAAATAAGAAGAAGGCGTTCTCGTGTTTATCACGAGTGTTATTGACTCTTTAAAAATGTTACAGTTATTTTTTTTTCTTTGTTTACTATCGAAATATTCTACAAAACAAGAAAAAAGTTCAAAGTGTAGGGTAAAAGTCAGAGCAGGTTTTTTTGTCTAGAAAGGATCCAGATAAACATCAATAGATTTTGGGATAACTATACTTGTAAACCCCATAGTTTCTTTTAGAAGCAATATTTTTCAACCAATTAAAATAAACATGATAGAACTCAAGAAGTACTACAAAATGTTATTGTTTAAATAATTGTTTCTTGCTTATGAACAAAGTTATAGGCTAAAAATCCTTTGAGCTATGCGGTCCCAGCTTTATGACTTGTAACTTTGTTCATAGACAAGATACAATTTATTAAAAATATCATTTTGTAGTACTTTTTGATTTTTATCATATCCAATTAAGTTGGTCTGAAAATATTATTTTTGAAATAAACTATGGCAAGACCTGCGATGGCCCGCCTGGGCCCCGTTTTCAATTATGGAGATAACGGAAGTCTCCGCAATATTCCAGAACAAAGCAATTTAAAATATTCTACTCCCACTCTGCAAATTTAGCAGAGTACACCTGTCAACAAAGAATGAATCTGAAATTTGCGTCATCTGTGTTCCACACGAATTCGCCGATCAGAAGTGTTATTGTAAGGCGAATGAATGCAGGCTTAAAGAAAATGTGGAACAAAACAGAATGAAGTATTTGGGTGCATCTGGTGTTTGGAAGCTTATAGAAGATCTGCAGATGGAACTGGCGCATTAGGCTTCACAGCAACGCACGTTTCCTCGTGACTAAAAACATATCAGCTGGTATTCGAAACGCCTGATAAAGTACAGTAATCAATTTATGAATTCTGATTGCTCGAGAACGATGATCAAGTTGTTCTTATTTAGCAAAAGTGTCAAAATTCATGTCTATTGAACTATCGGCTGTCTTCATTTACCACTGGGACTACAATGTATTCACGGAAAACTGAACAAAAATGAACTTTATCAAAGATCATCGCCAAAGTCTGAATCAATGAAAACTGGACTTCTGATTACGCTTTCTCCTTTATGCAAAACCCGTTTCTACAGTAAGATTCATGCTTCTTCTTCTTCTGATACGAAGTCAATAAAGAAAACATGTGTTTTTTTAGCTTGTAAGATGCTGTGTGAAAAAAAGAGTATGACTTTAAATTTTTTACTCGTTTACTTTTGAACGTTCTTTTTTTTTACAATTTGTACCCGAGATGGTAGTTCCGTACAGAATTATGCTCACAAAGGTGTGAAGTGAATAGAAAAAAAAACAAAAAGGTTGACAGTGTGAAAAAAACGGCGAAAAGACGCATGGAAAAGCAACAAGGGACATGGCTTTGATTTGACTAGAATTGAGTCGAGAAAATGTACCCGTAATGGGAAGTTTCAGGACCGCCGATAACGTGGCAGTCAGTCATGAGATGGTAAAAGTTGATGAAAATACGAAAAGAAATGAAAGAAAGTGGGTATGATGTTGTCTCATTTAATGAGCCATTGGAAGAGAGATCTTGGCGTGGGTGATGTATTCAGCTTGAACGAAGTCTGGACGCTCCTCTTCTGGGAGAGATCCAATCTTGAACTTTGTGAGCATCATACGGGCACACATTGAGTGTCCAACGGACTCGAATGCATCGGTGGCATCACCTCCGGCCTGAAAGAAATAGGGAAATTAAAACCTTGTCTTTTTATGGCTTAGAATGTTAACTTACAAATTCGAGAAGAATTTCTGGGCCTCCTGGGTGCATATCGACGAACTTGGTGACGTCGTACACATAGTTTCCAACAATAATCCAACAGTCGTCCTCGCCACAGTGCATGGAGACTTCGGAGCGGGTGAAGATAGCATCAGACATGATTTTTTTGAAGTGAGTGAGTGTGAGGAAGTGCTTCTGAAAAAGTGGGAAGATAAAATTTGGCATGGATAAGAATTGATAAGAAAAGTGTACACGAAAGGGAATCCCCATAGAAACGGACAGAAAAGAAGAAAGACAAGAAGACGGAAGAGACGGAAAGAAACATACAAAAAGAACTTTTTCATATTTTTCCTTTTATTCTCTATTTCTCTTTTTCTCTTCTTCTCTTTATTCTTTTTCTTTTTTGAATGAAACCTTTTAAAATGGGTTCATTTGAGGGATACCCCCGATCTCTTTTATACCATAGTTTTTGAGAAGGCGCGGCTTCAGACAACTTCGGTCCGCCCGAGGCAGTCTCTATCTCTGCGTGTAACGTCTACATTCTCTATCATAGAATTTGTCTATCATTCTGAATTCTCTTCAACGGGAAACAATCCTCTCCCGTTGAAAGTCCCACGCCCGTCGTTGTCGCCACGTGAATGTGTTATGTTCTAATGATCTTCCGCCACGTGCCAGAAGACGTAAGAGAGAGGAAAAAGGCCTTCTCTCTATCCCTATCCCTCTGCGTACAAATTTTACGATTTCAACGTCTTCGGCATATCGTTAGAAGCGGCAGAAGAAGAAGATGAAGAAGAAGTCGTTAGAGATTGCAGAATAAGAGACTCGTTGAATTGTTCGTTGAACTGAAAAGACAGTGTGAAAACCAAAGAGATCCTAGACCATTTCCCCCTAGAAAGCATGTGACCGTTTGTTGACGGATCGAGATTTATTGGTCCTTCCGCCCCATTCCTACAGAGAAAAAAGAAGACGACTACGATTCGGGCCGTCGCGTTTTGTGTCGTCGTGTACCAGTTCAGAGTGCCCGAAGCACTGAGTGCAACCACAGGCAAAACGGAAAATCAGCGTCTCTTGTCAATTGGCTAAAGAAGGAAACAAATATAAAGAAGGAAACAATGAAGGCAGAAAGGACAAAGATCCTTTGAGAACGAAAAAAGACGTCCCGTCTGTCAGGAGATGTTTATGGAATTGTCAATTTTCCTTCCTTCATTCACGAGTCATTGTTGACAACTTATCGTGTTGCAAACAGTAACTTGCATACAACTTCGAAAAGTGCTACATGTGATTAAATGAATTCGATTCTGAAACAGAGAGAATCGTGACCCCAAAATACGGATAGTGTCATCTGATGAAGTGCCGGAAAAATTCTAGACTCGACAGTGCCATTCATGAGTTGTTGACGTCTTATTGTTGCAAAGAATACACGTGAGATCGAAGGATTAGACGAACTTTCATTCAAAGTTTACACTAAAATGGGACTATGACCCAGCCTCATCAGCTGATTGGAAACATGAGAAGTAATTGGAAAATATTATTCCAAGCTGGTGGGATAAACAGAAGCATGATCTGACCTATGGATATATTTGGTACAAAATGTAGCATGATCTGGTTTTTTACTTTCTGGAAATACAAGGACTTGCCAGAGATGGATCAAAAGTGAGATCCATGTAAATGGATTCAGATTGATCCGGATTGAGAGAAGTTGCTCATTTTTTGGCTTCTAGCTGTCAATGCTTTAAAACATTTTTTTTGTTCATTTTTGTTTACTTTCGTATGAATTCAGAATTTCCTAAACTACCGTATTTGTTCTCCACACTTTCACGCACTTTGAGGTCAATTATCTCAATGCCTATAAGAGATATCAAAAATCCTTCAACTGATAAAATATTGGTGATAGTATGATAAACAATTAATCAGTTGACAGTTTTTTCATCTCTTTTACGGAAACCGAGAAAAATTGGTTCAAAGTTGAAGTAAGGGGACCTCCTATCCTAGGTTTTACACTAAATTGATCTGTAATAAATGAACTAGAAGTTGTTCTAGTTGCAGCCCTTCTAGAAATTTCTTCAGGTGGATTTTTATGGTCCCGATATGTAGGGTTTCAGATTCTGTATTACTTGAATTATTGACCTTTTGCTCTCCACCTTTGCCCATCCAGATTTTTTCTCTAATTAATCCTACTTCCTCATTCCTATCCACTTTTTTGGGTTCTTGTAGATTTGTGAACTTTTAATTTCTCTCAACAAGGTATACTGTATCAGTGACAACACGCCACCAGTTCGGCGCAACCAAGGCACATGCAAAGAAGAAGGGAGAAACTGTTTAAGATGCAATGCTGCCACATTTCGGCTAATTTACGACCTCTTCCCGCCAACCGATTCGACGACGTCTCCGGGTCCATCGAACGAATACAAACTGACCGACCCTGATTCACTCTCTTGGTTTCTCTGTCTCGCTTTCCCACTTTCCGTTCAATCAAATTCAGATTCTCAAGGTTGGTGAATACTGAAACCAGTATCAAGTGTTCGAGGTTGTCAGGTGACTGGGGCTCGTACTGCAAACGAAGAGACCGAGAGTGAATGGAAATTTTTAGGCGAAAAAATCTTCTAGAGGTAGTCTGCAACAAACTTTTGGAAATAGGAATTTTGAGTTCACCTGTCACTGGGTGTGTCACACTTCAGAAACCGAATTTCACAATTTTAGGTAATTTAACTAATTGGAAGTAAACTTTAATTGCCTTCTAATGACGTGGTGGAAAATTTCGAACACAAGACTGAAGTTTTCAGAGGGAACCACATTTCAGAACATCTTATAGCAGCTCCAGAACACAATCAAAAATGTAATGTGTCATCTTATGAAGAGTGTACTTTCGATTTTGTTTTTTTTTCATGCCTCGGGATTCCCCTTTCCTTGTCAGTATTCACATGAAAAACAGACTACAGTAATCAATGAAAGATCATGGGACTGGCTGAAAATTAATAGAAGTTGGGGTAGAAGAACAACATCTTCCTTTTTCGATCTGCAATTAATAGTTGCACCCTTCCTCTCTCTCTTTTCTAAATCTAATAAACGAAAAATGACAGTGATCATAAAAAGTAGTAGAGAGAGGGAGACAGACTGGAATCAGTGTGGTCCAAAGTCGAAACTGACAACATGATTGATAGGTCAAGGAAGTGTGTATCCCATGACTTTTTGATATTCTCCAAATTATATGTAATTAATTGGGAATCATGGATTGGTAGGATTCAAAAATCGATGTACATTTTTCATCCCTCTAGGGATTCCCTTCCAAAAGACGATGTCAGATTTTTGAGGCATGAAAGTAAACAGTTTCAGAATGATGTTTACGACTGAAAACAGTCTAGAAAACTATGGCGAAAATGATTTTTGATGACAAAAAGTGTACTTTCCGAAGGACTTGAACTATTGAAAAAACTGGATAGTGAGACCCAAAGAATCAAAAAAGGTGCAAGTTTTGGTTTTTTGGTAAAATGTTGGTACAAAGAATAATTTTGGAGACAACGTGAATTTCAGATGTTTACAAGTTATGAAGGTCTGTGTTCTGATGCCAACCTGGAGAACACAGTATCAACAAAAATGCAATTTGATGGACCTGACATTTTGTTTACAGTACTCCGCGACTATGTAAACACTCTAATTGAAGGCAACCGTATACAACTCTCTCACCGGGCCCCACACTGTCAAGTTTGAGCCCAATTATCTCAACTTCTATAAGAGATATCAAGAAGGTGTCCACTGATAAAATCTTGGTCGTGTTACAATAAATAATTTATCAGTTACAAAATATTTGGTATCTTTCACACGAATCGATATAATTGAGCTCAACGTTGGCGGTTCCATTGGACTTCTATCAGAGGAAATACGGTAAATTAGAATTGCGCTCTTCTTCCTCTTTTTTTTCAAAAAGCTTTGAAAATTCCATTGGAAAGCAAAATCTAAGCCGGAAATGCTTGGAATTTTTAATAATTTTTAATTTTAAAATGCTTGGAATTTTTAATGGAATTTTTAATGCTTGGAATTTTTAATTTTTTTTAAAATTTTTTCACATCAAAACCTATGCAAACTGTACAAATTAAATACCGTAAACCCACTAAAAGAATGATCCTCTAACTATACTTTTTGAGCCAATTTATCTCAGTTCCTGTGAAAGATAGCAAAAAGTGGTCAACTAACAAAATGCGTATTATACTATCACTAAAATTTTATCAGTTGACAACTTTTTGATACCTTTTACAGTAATCGAGATATTTGAGTTTAAAGTTGACGGTTTGGGTGGAGTTCTATGAGAGTCCGTACGGTATGTGGTTTTTCTTCGTTTCGATTGTGTCCTCCTCACCTTCCCAGGTAATTTTCAAAATCCTCCAGAAGCACAAAACATTAAAAAGTCATCATATCGATCTCCTCCATTCCTTCGTTTCTACAGTTTCCAGGCCTGTGATAATTGGCTGAAGTATACTCTAGCCTCTTCTTCTGCCTGAAATAAATCACTTTTTTAACGATTCTATTCATTGCATTTTCTTCTTCTTATTCGTATTCTCATCTCCCATTTCTCCCATCCCAAAACCTTGAAATATTTTTCCCCACCTAAAATGTTTATTCATGTGAAACAAAACATAGATACCGTACTCTCTATGGTTTGGTACGTACGTACGTTCCAGGCGTCCTCCGAAACCAATTCACTAACTAACGAAAAACTGGTTTACATAGATCATAAGGGCCATAGATAAGTTAGTTATATGTACACTTGGTACTAGGAAGTTAGTGTTTGTCGTGGAATGGATAACCAAACATCTTTTGGGCGAACCGTAAACATTTTTGGAACTTTTGAATAAGTTGAAATCTATGTATCGGACCCGGAGGGATGAAGTTCTTACCGTTCCATTACCAACATCCACGTCGACCCCATGGATACTCTTGAACCTTAGTCGTTTGCTTTCTGGAGTGACGTTATGATTATAACAGGATAGATCTGTAAAATTTGAAATTATGATTCCGGTTCTCCTTTTGTATCTTACGTAGTATATGCGACCACTTCTTTTGTGTTTCGTCTGGGATCAAAAAGTGGAGAAATACAATTGTCGTGGTTGTGGTACCCGTTGAGATGAGCATGTCGTAAAGAAAACCGTTTGTGATAGTGACCCATTTTTGTTTTGGGTCAGTAAGGGAAGCCGAGAATCGAAGGAGGAAATATGTGGATAGTCCAACGAAGAATGAGAAGATTATAAAGATTTTGAGCAGCAGACGAGATGTTCGGATGTTTTCTCGAACCTGGAAAATGATTACTAAGCTATTTATGCAATTTTGTTCATGCTTGTCGACGGGCAGTTTCCGGGCCAGCACAATCCGGCTGATAACTTTCCTCAAAATAGAAATTTTGAGCAAAACTTCATACCATGTGATAGAGTTCGACAAGCTCTACTAACTCCAATAAAAATCGACCGGCATTTTTCAGCCTAGCCGACGATCTTTGCCCTAATAGATCTCGTCGTGTTCTATCATCTGGTATGTTGTTTTGACCACAATTTCAATTTTGAAGGGAGTTATCCACCGGCCCGTGCCGGTTCGGAATAGGCCCGTCGACAAGTATAATTTTGTTCATTGTGTTCCAGCCAACTTGTGACAGATAGTTTGATCTCTGACCGTTTTATTGAAGCTAACCCGGGTACATTCCTCATTTCTAAAGTTATTGTCTCTCTCTCTTCGAAAACTTTTCATCCCACATGACCATTTACTTTCTTTTCTCATTTGCCAAACATATTTTACACTTGACACAGCTTCTGCCTATCTTTTTTCTTCTTTTTCTTTTATTTAGTTTTTTTTTCTTCAAGAATCAGCAGTTATCAGTAGTAACAAGAACAACAAGTGTTTCATTCATTCACTTATTACACATTCTAGACTGTAACATCTGTTAGAGGACCTTCCTTTCTTCAGAATTTTCTTCAGCTTCTCACAAAGAATCAAGGGCTTCCCCGAGGGATTCATGTGAAACGGGGGATGCCCTCTCTCAAGGTTTCAACGTCTTCAGCATCTTCTTCTTCTTCTTTTGATCAGGTTCTCCTCTGTTTACGTCTGGTCTGCACCCCACAAAAGCTTTCCGTTGCAAATCAGATTCTACTTATGATCAGAAAGAAGACCGGGGGGATTCCTCATTCTCTCAATATTTAGGTATCATATCAATCCGATCAAAATTCACATGATACATAGACAATTTGCATAATGACCGGGTCTGGCCAAAAGACGGGGGACATGATAAGAGGACGAAATCAGAAAACAATGGAAAGTGGAGTTTCTGTCGGCTTAGAATTTTTGAACGATTGAAGTTGATGCTCTTTTTCAGTTATTGTAACAAGAAATATTTTTGATCTCCATTATTTCAGGTCCTTACAAAAATATTTGAGAAATCACTTGATAAATACCTTGTTACATTATGATAATCAGTTAGGAATTTTTCCGATGCCCCAAAACATTTAACTTTCAACAATTTTTTCTCGGTTCCTGGAAAGATATCAAAAGGATTCTATTACAGGTCTTAGGGTCCTTTATTATCTCAGCTGCTAACAAAACTATTGTTAAAATTTATTGATAAAAATCCTGTAAGATGATAAGCTTTTCGGTTAGGAATTTTTCAGGTGTTTCTAGGAACCCGAGATACCGTGAGCCAGTAATAGAAGAACCTTTTAACTTTGAGCCAATTTTTGTCATATCGAAGATATGAGAAAGTCGTCAGCTGATAAATTATTTACCATGCTATACAGAAGAAGCGTTTTATTAGTTGACACATTTTTTGCATCTTCCACATGAACCGGATTGAGGTCAAACTTGACAGGGGCCCTTCTATCACTGGTTTTACAATAATAAAAGTTACAGTAGCTCTATTAAATTGAACTTTTTTAAGATCAGATTTTGAGATCAAACCTTTTTGAGTATATGTAAACATGTTTGAACTTTTGATATGCACGTTTCCTTCCAGAACTTTCCAATTACACCTACACCGAAACAATTTCATTCAGTTTCAACCTCAACTCTGACAGCCGTCATAATTGAGTCAAGCACTAAAAATATAACATTTCTTCATGACCACCTGGATATTCAGGTGATATTTCTGAAAATGCACGTGTTTGCACTGCTTTGGATTGATTACGAAATGAACTCCCAAAATTATGTTGATGCCTTTTCAGTTAAAAATTTTCAGGTGAAAGATATTCTTGCAGAAAAGTCAGAATGCACCTGTGAAGAATTTCTTGATGATTTTAGAAAATACATAACATTTCAGGTGACTCAAAATGTTAGGACCTTTAAATAATTGTGTTTTCTATAAATGCGTCGATTTCAATTTCGAATAAACAAAACTTAAAATCAGTGGGATCAAATCAACTATGTGATAATTTCTATTTCCTTGTAAACCCAATCATTTTCAGGATCTCTAGAAGTTTTTTTGCACAAACCAGGAAACTATCATACTTGAAAAATACTTTGATCTAAATGGCATATCACACATCATAATTTACTTTTGTTTACATTTTTCAAAGAAATTGAACTTTGATTAAAAACTAGAGTGTCCTTTGAACGTTCTTGGGATACCGTTGTGATCAGATATAAAACATCCCAGATACCGGTTCATTCATCTTTCGTCTTCAAAAAGGGTCAGTGTATACATTGGAATATGAAAATATTTAATATCAGCTGACTAGGGAGGAGATATCTTGTTGATTAGGGATCGGCGTCACATGGGAATGTGTGTCTGTTTATCTGTTTATCCCGCCCGTGTCTCGTTATTTGCATGTGGGTCTTTGTGAACAATAGATAAAAATGGTAAAGGGACCATTTAAAAACTTACCTGATAAGCTTCACTGATCGGACCTTTAAATCTCCGTTCCTTCACTTTTTTCTTATTCACTCGATACACAATCATCAATATCTGAAAATTTCTGAAACTTTCAGAACATTTAAAAAATAACGCATACCAAGAACGAAACCACAGCAGCTCCTAGATACAAAACGACATTTATCTCACGACCTTTTTCGAAGTTGTACTTGGAATACAGTTGCAGTAGTGAATAAGGATACTGAAAATTAGATTTTTTGGTAACGAAATTTCTGATATTGTGCTTTTGAAAAATGAGTTCTAGAAAGGGACCGTATTTGCTCTAATAGAAGCCCACGAACACTTTGAGCTCAATTATCTTGATTTCTTCAAGAGGTATTCATAAATTTTCAACTGGTAAATTATCCATCATAATAACACCAACATTTTTTCAGTTTACAGACTTTCGATATCTCTTACAGGAGCCAAGATAGCCGAGCTCAAAATGCATGTATAGGATGGGCTTCTAATATCGTGTTCACGGTCAATTTCAGATGATTGTGCTCTTGGAAAAAGGATTTAGGAGAGGACAAATAAGTAATCAGTAAACAAAGTTAGAACTTTGATTTTTCAAAAATAGCAAGATCCGATTCAGGACAATATTTAACTCCATTGATATCTGATCCGGGAGAAGCGGAAAACAAAAACAAGGAAAGAAAATACTGGGAAATTAGATTCAAATGCTTGGAAGTCAATGGATATAACAAGTAGTGTTTTTCAAAAGTTTTAATTTTGGGAAAAGTATTCAGAAAGTGTTAATATTTCTGTTATATTTTTTGAAAAAACACGTTGCTCCCAAAAACTTAACGGTCCATCTTTTGGGAGATTCAAAGGATTCACGTGGCTCCCAAAAATTTTTGAAATTTCAGTACTTTGATGTGAAAATTAAAACTTTTGAAATTCACTACTTCACTACTTATATCACAATTTAGATTAGAAAGAAGCTGCAGATGACAAGATCAATAAAAATGTTTTTAGCTCATTTAAAATGAGAAAGTAAAAGAACAATATGGAATAGTGGAAACGAAAAAGTAGAGAAACAATCAAAAAATTCAAAAGAACTTCAAGCTTTGATATCCGAAAACACAAATAATAGAGAAACTTACTGTCAAAATGCAGCATAAAATAATGACAGGATAGCAAGAGTTCTGCTCATATTGTTTCGAGCGACAAGTGGCAATCGCCCGTTCCGCAGACAATACAAAGAGATGGGCGGCAACTGGAAAAAGATGACTATGGTGAGGTTAAATCAGAATGATGCAATAGTGGGAAGAGATTACTCGATGTTTGGAACACTAATCTTGAATACATCAGAATTTCCATTTGGTCGATTGGAACCCAAAATAAGTCACAAATGAGCCATGCTAAACGAGAAATGCTCATGAGAACTCCGGCGAGAAAATAGCTAGCAATGGTCATCTGAAAACGAATGATAGTGTTTAAAAATCAAAAGATATTGTTGGGATACTTTTAAGTTGAGATTCACTAATGTCTTCGATGAGAAAATCAGATTTGGAGCCATCAGGAGCAAGATGATGTTTATGACGTGGACTGGGCATTCTACCAACAGAAATATTTGATAGACGTCCCTAATTTCTCCCGTCTCTCTCAAGTAGAACGATCCTGTAAGATTCTTATATGTATAACAGAGATCTATGAAAGAATATTCTTCTGGATCATAAATGAATCATCAACTTTTGAAGTTTCGACTACAGAATACCAAATTTCTTACCTGATTTATTGGTACTATTGGTCATGCTGAACTTCCTGGCATAGCTTATTGTAGCCCACCCAACCTAATATATCAAGGAGTATGAATGAAAAAATAAGATTGATCAAAACCAATTCTTGTTTTTGAGGTGGAAGACGAAGAAAATGGATTTAAGAGAGGGAGAAAGGTTGTATGAATATGCACATGCACCTGTGGAGAACGTAAACCCACAATTTTCGGGTAAAGAAAATGGCTATGTTGGAAAGATGTTGTTGAAGTACGTTACAGAAAGTTCAGAAAATGCAAAGGAGGGTGGTGATACGAGTCTTGAATTCATAATTATTTAGGATTTAGAAGTACTGACGTCAAATCAGAATCGAGGGTTCAGATGGTCCATCACAACCAGGAAAACAATGTTTGAAGTTTAATTTTTACTATTCTCGGTTCATAACTATTTCCTCTATCAATTTCTTAAATTCTGTTTCCAGTTCTGAATTAAATAAAACACAATAAACGCCAATTGAAACTACAGTATTTGCTTGAATAGATAACCACCCGAGTCATCAACTCTGAGCTCCTTTATCTCTACTTATGAAAGTTATCAAAAACTTGTTAACTGATAAAATATTGCTAGTATTCCGATGAATATTTTATTAGTTGACAAGTTTTTGGTATCTTCATGAGAAACGAGATAATTGAGCTTAAAGTTGACGGTATGGTTGGGCTATGGTAGGTGAGTAAAAAAAATTTGCAGCTAGATAAAGATGGAGTCATCACAAGGTTGACTTTCAACGCTTCTTCAAAGTTTAGAATGGAATTTTAAATAAAATTTTGTTTTTTAGAACTCACTCATTGAAGAATTTTCTGTAGTAGGAGCCATGGAGATATTTAGAAACAAACAAATATATAAAACTAGAATTTCTTTGAATTCAGCTGCTGATTCCAAGTTGGAATTTCCAACTGAATTGGTTTGAAAAAGAGATCTGAATTTTTAAGCAATACAAGAAGACGTGCGAAATGGAAAGGCTCTAGAAGAAATGGGGCGGAGAAGAAGTACAATACTGAAAACGGAGCGAAAAGATAATTATTGAGTTCAGCAATCTGTTATTATCTGAAATTTTGCTTTTCTGTTATTATGGTACGAAAATACGAAAAAAATCGGTGGTGGGGAAGAGAAACACCGGTGGTCGGTAGCCGAAGGTCCCACAACGACAACTACAGTAACCGAAAAACATTTTTTCCGCATTTTTCTATTTTTAGGGACCTTCGGCTACGGCCACTGCCGTTTGTACCAGCATAACATGAGGCAGAAAAAAAGATCTAGTCCGAATATTTGAAACTAGAGAAAATAGAAAAAAATAGAGAATTTTCCCACGAACACATTCCGAATCCGATGTCCTTGCTGGAAGAGATCGAGAATCGGAGATGTCTGGGAATTTGTAGGTCACATTGTTCAAAAGATCTTACATTTGTGTTGGAGTAAAAGTAAACAAAGTGTACAATGTCATTTTTTGTGATGAATGAAAAAGAGCTGCTGCATTGGTCAAGAAATCAAATTGTGGTCAGTTGTGTCGACAAAATATTATTTATAGATATTGCTTCCCAAATCTTGTGATCATAGATATTCTCCCGGCTATACTCTCATTTCTCTTTTCCTGAAATCAAATTACATTCACTAATGTTCCCATAAGCTTATTCGTCACTGATGTCTAGTCTGATCTTGAGGAAATTCTAAATTGATTTACCGAAAAATATGCATTTTTATTGTATCAGTGATTTCTAACATTTAAAACAAGTACGATGGGTATAAAACGAGTAAATCCTGTGTTGTAAAAAACTAAAACAGGGTATAAAACAGATTCGTAACGAGTAGAAACTCTGCTACGAAAATGAATTGGTTATTAAGTGCAAATATAAATCATTGGTTCGATAAGGAGACAGTTTCGACCAATTCTTCAACGACCATTTTCACAGCAAGCTCTTCTGATTCGATGAAAGAGCAGAACTCCGAATCGATTTCGATATAAGAACTAGGAGAAACGATTGTCGGCGGAGGTGTAGAGGATCTGCTGATCAAATACAACTGAGTGATTCCCTCCAGTCGTCGCTTCAAATTCTGAAATAATTAAATATAAATCAGGAGCCGAAAGTATAACTTACTTCACAATGAACATCGATTATATCAGAAACATCCATATTGATCAAATCTGAAGGATTCAGCTTGATAAGACTGTCCAGTAACGCTTTTTCTTGCACAGGATCAATTTTTCGCTCTTCTAAAATCATGGAAAAATCAAGGCTATTGTCTTGTTCATCCTCATTCGCGTTATTGTTCTCCGTCATCTCCGCTAACTGTGAATACTTGGCTCTTTTTGGGGCTCTCGATTTCTTAATTTTCGGTGTTTCAACAACAGATTCTGGTGGAAAGTCGCATTGTACTGGGAAAGCAGAAGTTGATGGGTTTTCCTGAAAAGAAACACTTCAATCGATAATCTTTTAGCAACTCACATTCCGATAATAGTCGAAATCGTAGTCGAAGTCATCATCCCTTTTCGGTATGCGCTTTCTTGAGCTACGCCGCAGAGTAGAATCGCCAGAATCTGAAAACATCGAAGTTAATGCATAATTAATCGAGTAATCAAACTCGCCTTCTCCATTTTCCGAGACTCCCATTCTGCTAGCAGAAACCAGGTAGGGAGAACCACTGAATAAGAATGGGTTATCGAGTGAAAATACGTGGAAGTCATAAAAAAATGAAGATATCTTTAGAGATGTGAAAGCACAACGATAAACGGGACATGTACTGATAATGTGACAAGTGTGCTTCAAACGATTTGCTGACAAAATGAGATCGATACATTTTCAACGAGTCACTGATAAATTTCAGTTTTTATCCAAAAATTGACTGAAAAAAAGGCCACCGAGTCAGAAAAATACCGAACTTTTGTAGGCGCACGACTATTTGTCGTTTATGGGTCTCTGCACGGAATTTCGGTTACTGTATTTTTCGGCGCATTCGAAACAAGCATTTTTGCGAATCAGTTTTTCAGCTTTCTTTACATTTGTTTTTTTTTGCTGAGAAATTGCGATTGATAGATTTTGAACGCTTTACTGATCAATTGCCTCTATTTTTTGAAAAACTATTTACTATTAAGTAGCTGAAAAAGATACACCGACAAGTCAAAAAATACCGTATTTCAAAGGCGCACGCAAATATTTTGTTTATGGGTTCCTGCACGGAACTTAGGTTACTGTATTTTTCGGCGCTTTGAAACTGTTGTTTCTGTGGAACACATTTTCAGCGATTTTTACTATTGTTTCGGTTTGTTTCGCTGAAAAACTAGGATCGATAGATTTTGATTTCTTTATTGATCAATTCGAGTTTTTTTTTTTGAAAAACTGGCTAAAAAATGACCGATGAGTCAGAAAATGTCCCGAATTCGAATAGGCGCATGACAATGTTTTGTTTATGGATTCCTGTCTGTCTTTTCCATTCAATATTCTTCAATTTCTCCAATAATCTCAATGATAATAATTCCATTTAAAAAATCTTAAGCAAAGCTATCGGACTTTGCTGAATGTTCTAGAAATTAGGGTTCGACAAATAATGTCTTGTATTTGCCTTTTTTTCTCCATCTACATGTTCTGAACTTCATGAAAAAAAGCGAATTTTGTTAGAAACTGATATCTGAATTTCCTAATTAAAAATACTTTCCGGCGTACCTAATTTCTGACGGAATATCCTGTATCAAATCACTATAAACATTAACTAATCACTTATCACCTCGCCTCCACTTTTTTTTTATACAATCTGTGTCTCTCTATCAGATGGATGCGGAGGCATACTTCCCCGCCGACATATCCGTCGTCCCACACGATGAAGAGACTGTGACGGCGACATCGACAGCAGATGAGGTTAGTTTTTTTCTAGTGCGATGTCCTTTATGAATTTGATTCTGTTGCGATTTCCAATTTTCAGAAAGCCTCCTTTGTGCTACCTCCAACGACATCGAAAAGGCTGATGCACGGTCGGAAACGGCGTGATCCGCCGTTACTTTCTACTATTCAAGAAGTGCCGTCGATGGTATGTTACGTCATCATTGTACTAATCCTCTAACAATCACATTCACTGTCTATCCAATAAATTGGCAGACTTTAACGTTTCTCTTTAGAATGTTTCTCTCGCTCTATGATATCCGAATAGTAGAATTTGGTTTCTCTAAAAATAAGATAATTGTTCTAATCCTCAGAGTATCCACTGCTCTAATCCCCTCTGTTTATGACCAATCTTTTCTTTTTTCTCTCTAGACCATTCGTATTATTCATGTTCTCCTCACTGAAAGTCATCATAAGAGCTAGGTCGCCCATCATTCCATTTCAGCCCTTTTCTGCCTATTGAACCGTGAAATGTATTCAAACGATTTGTGTTCACATTCAATTTTGAGTCAGTCCATTCTATCTGCACCGCTTTCTCGTTTATTGACAGTTTTGCAGAAATTCGTTTTTTTTTTCAGACAAGCATTCTTCCCGCGGACACCTCGATTTCTTGTTTTCTGTGTCTCAATAAAATCAGTGGAACAGTTCCGAATTTCGTGAAGCCGTGTCATTGTCCATTGTGAGTAAAAAGTCAACACATTCATCAAAATTCTCAAAATTGATTGATGAGAGACCAACCCTTCTAAAAAATCTATTTATTCTCTTGTCAAGTCATATGACTCCTTTAAATCTCAAAAGAGAAAAATACCTGATACAATCTCTGTTTTTTGGTTTGATGAAAGTTACATTTTTCTCCTCCTTGCAGAGTGTTCGTCCACACGACTTGTGCCATAGACAGCGAATCATTTTTCGGTGGTACATGCAGTCAATGCCATCAGAAGTACCGACCAGAACAGGTAATTTGTTCTCCTTGCACTTTCTAAAATTCTAAGCTCATTCTTCCTTTTTCAGACGACACCACGACAATCTCTATCTTCATCGAGAAGCATATCAGGCAGACTATTGTTCATGTCGAACAAGGCATCTACGAGTTCTCCAAAACAGTTGGAGGCCGCTAGCACATGTGCTCTGTGTCAGAATCAAAGTTATCAAAATCCGGAATGGTCGGAACGAAATGATGCGAAACTGATTCGCCCGTGTTTCTGCGGTTTTCTGGTCCATCATGGATGCATTCGAGACCATTTGAAACACGATAAATCATGTGAATGGTGTGGAGTCAAGTATCGATACTATAAATACGGCTCGTTCGGTGATTTCTGTCGGCGTTACTCTATCCAACACGTATGCTATGCAATTTTGTTCGCCATTCTTCTCTTCTTCTTTGTACTCGCTCTTCGTGGATCATATTTCTTCAATCCAAGACTCAGCTTTGCCCCGATTAGTATTTTTTTTACAATTTTTTACAAGTCATTCCTTTTTTTTTTAGTTCTGACAATTACATCTCTGTTCTTCTTGGCTGTTTTTATCGGTGCAATCCTTTTCACTGTCAAGCACACCGTCACAACTCGCTTGCCTCGATTCCGGCGACGATATGGAAAAGTGACAGTAGTGCCATACGATCCTGATATTCGTTCAAAGAAAGAAGTGTTGCGATCTCTACAGGCTGCCAGAAACGATTCGTTGAGTGAACTTGATATTGTACCACTGCACCAAGTGACGAGAGCAGAAAGTCAAGAATCGGTGAGTTGGAATATTAGCTCCATTACAAATATGTGTTTCTGATTTTCAGACCGTCGAAGCAGTTAGAACAGACCCTTGCGACTTGTCTCTCGGTCAACAAATGTTCGGGATAGCCGCCAATCCACGAATCTTTTCATCTACTCCCATGACACAGAAGCCAAAAGCTAGTGTGTTCAGCTCTAGTCAAGCTTAAATAACCAATATTCAATTTTTTCCTGTATTCAGTTTCGTTCCTTCTTTCCCAAACCCCTCGATCATAACCCCCGTTTTCCCTGTAATATATCTGCGTGCGTTGTTGTTTTCAGACTGAAAGCGACTCCATCTATTATAACCCAGTCACCTCCAATTTTATCTTGTTCATAACCGATGCCATCTCTTATCTTTAACATGTGAAATACGGTTCTCAAACAATCTTTTTTCAAAAAAAAATTAGCAATCAATGAACTTCATTTATGTTCCATTCAAGTTTAATTTCAATGCAGAATCTTGTTAGAAAACGATCCCATGGTGAGTGGTGGAATCAGGTCCGGAACAGTTTTGAGCACATGTGGCGGAGCATCGTTGCTACGAACCAATGCCATCACACTCGATGGTGGGTAACGAACCCCCATTTCTAGTTTGGCAGCTTGACCGCTTGGATCAGATGGATATGTGGAATCTTCATATGAGGTCAAGTCTTCAATGTTATCACTGCTCAATATGTCTCCGTGTTGTCCGATACGAGATGCGACATCCATAGTGACAGCATGACCAACAATCATGGCTGGACAATCACGTGAAATGACGCAGATACTGAAAAATTATCATAATGGTAAAACTAGGTTAGACACTCAAACTTTTTGACAACAAGCATGATACGCTGAATACACTGATCCTGACTTTTTGCCTCGAACATGCTGGTAAACTCATGCATGGAGAATATTGGTTTGCTGAATGTAAATATTTATGATTCATAGATTATGCATTTAAAAACTAATTTTTAATCACTTACTAAGTTTTATCGATTTGAGGGATGTCGAAAATCTCATCCATAAAATCGGGAAGCTGTTTTGCACCCGCTCTACGGTACCATTCCATTGGCTCTAGGAGTCCAGGTTCGACAAGAACTCGGGCTCCTGTCGATTTGGCAATTGCGGCTGCTGTTTGAAGAGTGCGAAGTGTTGGAGAACAGAAAATCACATTCGGTTCGATTCCACGGTTACGAAGAGCACGAGCGATCAGTTGAGATGAGTATTTACCTGAAATCTTGAAGTTGGATATTTTAACTTTTGGGCGAATTCAAACCCATGTTAGTGATTGGTGGGTTGAACTGGTAGCTATGTGGATGAAGAGTTGCTCCTCTCGGAACATTGACGTCTGTAGCGTAAATCTGAAAAAAATAAAGGATTTCTCATTCTGGTACAAAAATCGGTTCTGTGAAAGAGAAAAGCCGGTGGCAGTGGCCGAAGATCCCACAACGACAATTACAGTAACCAAAAAATAATATGTTTATTTTCCGGATTTATTTTCCCGTTTTTTACTGTTTATTTTAGATTTTTATGCTATTTTCTCCTAATTAAAATTCGGAAAATAAACATTTCCTCTCACATTCCAAGATTGAAAACATTTGAAATTTTAATTTTTCAATTTTTTTTTGTTTTTTTGTTTTTCGTAATTCAGGTTGTGTTTTAAATACCAGAAAAGGCACACTTAAAAACCCTAGAACTATTTTTGTAGTATGAAGCCTCCGGAAAATTAAAATATTTTTAGGTTACGGTAGTTGTCGTTGTGGGACCTTCGGCCACGCCCGCAGGCTCTTATCTTCCACAGCTGAAAATTTTTATACAAGCATTATAGCTAGGTCACCTTTGTCATGTACTTCTCCGATGAAATCCACGCGGAGCCAAAAACGCGGTCCACTCGTTCGGCACTTCTCATCACCACAGTCACCTTCTTCAACACTTTTGCAGATTTGACACAAACGGTCCATTGAGAACGCAAATAGTTGGCAGACGACTCATTTTCTTCATCCAATTCCAAACTTTTCCGATTCTTCGACAAGCTCATTTTATTCTCGTAATTTTGTAATTACAAATACGCACACAACAGCTGGCTATGGTTTAGAAGCAGAAGCGAGTGACTGGCTGAACAGTTACCTCCTCATGTGGCATTTGAATTCCCACGTGATGACGTACATTTTAATCAACTCAACAACAAATATCTATGTTACATAAGATTTTATTGTCCCACAAATTATAAACGACATAGTAGTAAAACCGGCTTAAAAATTGAAAGTTAATAAAAAATGCATTCAAAACAATACATGAACAGAGTCCACACTTGTTTTTTACTTTTTGTCCTGGAATTTACGGGTTCTGACATGATATAAAAATCCGACTAAGTCATCATGATGTGCAACCTTTTCGTTGTGCAAATAGAGCAATGGGAAGTCCTGAAGAAGTTTTGGTCGATGGTAGATTATGGGATTCACAAGACAGGCGACCAGAAGATCAGCCCAGGTCATCTGAAAACATAAATCCTTCAACACAATCCTTCAACACTTTCCGGGTTTTTGAGGCGAAAATTTTTAGGAGTCATTTTTTGATAGAAAATTGGATTTTTGGGAACATTTTATCAAAATTTCATTGTTTTCAGGTTTAGGAAGGGTCATGGGATAAATTTCGTGCTTTAAAATTATTATTTTGACAAAAATGTATCAAAAATTAACAGAAAAAAATTTGAAATTTTCGGGACCTCGGCCGGGATAAGTTTTCTCCAGCCCGGCCTGGCCCGCGGGCTGGGCCGGGCCGGCCGAGATTCAGTAAGTATGCTTTCAACAATTTAGAGCTTCAAAAGAGCTCAGAGATCCAATTGGACTCATCGCGGCACGGAAATTTACCGCTAACATAAGAGGTGTCAGAGCAATACGTGCATTCATCACCGCTCTGTCAGGTGGTGTCGAACTTGCGGGTCGCAGATTCACTGCCGACCCACAACCCCCTGCGCTACGCGCGCAACACTCACTGTGTGTCCAACTAGCCATGAAGAGGGTGCTGCCTTCAACACACGCTCGAGGCAAGGGAATAGTGTCTCGGTCAGCAGGCGGGCGGCGGTTACTTCAGTGCACTCCTCCTGCGAAAAAATTGAGGTCAATAAAGGAAAAAAAAAATAGAAGATGGTGGTTTCTAGAAACTCACATCACAGGCATGATCAGCAGCATGTTCGATGTGATCAATCCAATTTTTGATTCTCATTCGAACTTCGAACACCTTCTCTGCAATATCATCGACTTGTGCATCATCGTATGCGGTTTTTCCAGACAAGTCTGTAAAATTGAAGTTAAAATAAAAATTCAAAAAATGAAAATGATTACTGTATCTCCATGCTAAATGTCTGCAAATTGAGAGAACACTTCCATACTTTCTTTCGTTCATTTCGAGAGCTGGAAGAGCGTAAAATGGGTAGTCTGTAATAAAAAAAGATAATTGGATTTATAAAAATTTAAACTAACCCTCAAGAATGTAATCGTCACGATGAACATGTTTGAATTCGAATGGAACCCCGGATAATTGGAAAATCATACGAACAACTTTACACTCTTCTCCATCATCAAAATCATGTAAAGTATACGTTGGAACCAGAAATCCATGCATCGTATCCATCTTTTTTCTCGTTTGAACGGGACTTGGCTGGAAATATAGCAAAGTTTTCGGACGAATTTCTTACCAAACGCACAAAATTCTTTTGAGTGTTCTGACTGACGGAGACGCTAAGATGACGTCCGCTGCTAGTTGACTTCTGGAATTAATTATTTCAATTTTAGTTTGTACAAATATGAATTAGTTTAAAAGTAGAAAGCAATCAATTTGCTCTAATTAGCTCCGTATTTCCTCTAACGGAATCCTACTCAAACCGTCAACTTTGAGCCCAATTATCTCGGTTCCTGTGAGAGATACCAAAAATTTGTTAACTGATAAATTACTGTTAATATTATGATAAACACTTTATCAGTTGACAGGTTTTTTATATCTCTCATAGGAACCGAGATAATTGAGCTCAAAGTGCATGTATAGGGTGGGCTCCTATTGGAAAAGTACGGTGCATTCAAAGGAAAGGCAAAAAGCAAACCAACCACAAATTTTGAAGATAATGCATAAGAAATAGAATACTGTAGACAAACTCTTGGAGTCATTTTTTATTATATTTTTGATTCTTTTTTACAGCAATCTTCTGTTTTTTGGAGAGCAAGCCGAGTGAAGAATGAGAGGAAGATGGAAAACGCAAAACGGCGGAACTCATTTATCTTAGTCTGCGTATCTCGCTCTCAAACACTATTTCGCTCACGGTCAGTGTGGAAATGATCAAGAAAAAATCAAGCCGGGGCTCATTTGTGTTTTGGGCGACACCTGCAGTTGCTAATCTTCTAGTTCTCATTTTTTTGTGTTTTAGTTTCCATCATTTATTGAGTCCACAACAATTTTTTTCTCTATTTTTTATATTTCCGGCTATTGAAATTGGTGATTAGTGAGAAGTACCAAATCGAGGTGAGTGGCTCAAAAATCATAATCCAAATTTTTGAAGAATTCTTGTAAAATCGATTTTCAGAAAAATAAAATTACCGTATACACTCTGATTCTTGTGGAAGGTATCAAAAGGTGGTTTATTAACAAAATGTTTATCATAACATTAATAATATTTTGCCAGTTAAGCACTTTTTGATAGCTTTCGCAGGAACAGAGATATATGAGCTCAAAGTTGACGGTTTGGTAGGCGCTCTATTGGAGTGTTTACAGTATCTGCTGAACTCAGCAAACGTTTTACAGGTAGGCTAATTCATATATCTAAAAAATTTATGTTTGAATCAGAAAATGCTAGCTTCCGGAATTTTGAGAAAATTCAATCAGAAATTTTCAGAACAATCGAAACATTGAATTCATTTTGTGAGAGCTGATTCAAAAAAAAATTTCTATTAAACTATTTTCATCATCTATAAAATTTTTGAAAATTTTTATTGAAACAAAATCAATCGTAAAACTGATTGGCTCTGTTGTTACTCTCAGAATAACCCTCCACTCTTTATCATCAATCAACATCAGTTCGGTTTCAAAAGTGACACTTTTTTCTCCGCAGAAGTGGTTGATTTGTGATTGGGAAGGTTAATTCGATTGAAAATAAAAGAACAACTGTTCTTTTGGATCGTTTTCCTTATCAATCTCTCTGATGATAATTCAATATGAAAGGTATCAGAAGGAAAGAAAAACAAATAGATTTTACAATTTTCTTGATATGTGTAGTGGGAGAGCTAGTGAAAGAAGAAAATAAGAGCTTTAAGTAAAAACCAATTGGTATCTCTAAGCCATCATGGCACCCACAAAAAGTTATGTTTAGAGCAAAAAAATCTTGCTTTCGCTTTTCCCAACTGACGGAAAATTTTGACGGAAATATGAGAGAAATATACTGAAATTCGAGGAGAGAGATGAGAAAAAAGAGGGTGAGGAAATCGAAAAAAAATAGAAAAGAGAGACGGCAATTGAATCGATCGGAAAAGGAAAAAAAATCTGCGACATTGAACACACTAAACACCATAGAGATGCATGTAATGACAACATGGCAAACATATATTTATGGCAGTTGGACGTAGAAGGGGTTGAGGAAGGTAAAGACATTCGGGGAATATTACAATAAGAAGTTGTTGGTGTACAGATTGAAAGTTTGAATACTTCTCACATTCTATGTTTCCGAATTAGTAGATGAACAGATAGATAAAACCGATGTTTGGGGAAATTTGAGGGAGTAGTTTACTAAGTTTCAAAACGTTTTCCATCATCAAAGATTCTATAAATGGCCTAATAGAGGGCCACTCTATATGTGCACTTTGAGCGCAATCATCTTGGTGCCTGTTAAATATTTTTTTAAAAAATTGTCAACTAATAAAATCTTTTTCATAATTTTCCCAACATTTTAATCCGTTGATAAATTTTTGATATCTTTTGAATGAACCGAGATAGTTGAGCTCAAATTGGACGTATAAGATGTACCGTAATCACTTTAATGGAAGACCACCCGAACCGCAAACTTTGATCACATATCTCTAGGTTCTTGTAAAATATATCAAAAAGTGGTCAAGTGACAAAATTTTAGGCATAAAATCAAAAATATTTTGTCAGTTGTCTACTTTTTGATATCTTCTACGGTAACCGAGAAATACATGATCAAAGTGGCGGTGTGCGTGCTTTTGTTTTACGGTATTTCTATTAGAAAATTCGAAGTTAGTGTTTTCAAGAAATCGAAAAATTGAAATCCAACTTTCTCGATTCCTGTGAAAGATATTAAACATTTGTCAACTAATAAAATGTTGATGATATAACAAGTAGTGAATTTCAAAAGTTTTAATTTTCACATCAAAGTACTGAAATTTCAAAAATTTTTGTGAGCTAGTGAATCTTTTGAATCTCCCAAAAGATGGGACCGTTAAGTTTTTGGGAGCAACGTGCTTTTTCAACAAATATAACAGAAATATTAACACTTTCTGAATATTTTTCCCAAAATTAAAACTTTTGAAAATCACTACTTGTTATATTATGGTAAACAATTTATCAGTTTACAAAACTTTGATATCTTTCACAGAAATTGAGATAATTGAAATTAAAGTTGACTGTTTGGGTGGCCTCCTATTCAAGGAAAAACGGAATCTGCACGGTTGAAATCTTTTCAGAAATAAGAATGTATAACTGGAACTGATTTTGTCATATTTAACCTCCAACTATGCGAATTCCCATTCAATCAATCAATATCAAACCGGGCAAAAGTCAAAAAAGAAAACCGTACACAATAATGGGAATACATAAATTTATCAAAATGAGATGCAGGAAAAGGGGAAAGAATAGAGATGCAGAATATAAATCAAAATGATTCATGTCGGAAAGAAGAATTGAGAAGAACGGGTTTTAAATAGAGAACAGTCTTAAATTGAACATTTATAAAATAAGGAATCAGAAGGTTCTTCCTAATGAATCAGATTTCTCAGATTTTTGAAAAGTTCAAATTGTAATTGAATCATGGAATTGTATCTCTCTTCAAATTGATTGTATCGGAAGGAATACAAGATTTAGGTGTTCAATCAAAACCAATGTTTACACGAAGAATCGTAGGTTGCAACAAACTTTCGGTTCTTCTCATTTTCTCCCGTTTTATAGTACATCATCAACGGCAAATGGAGACAAACAAATCAGTGATAAGAAGCGACAAAGCGGTGGGCAGGCAGAACGTCAAAAAGACATCATAGGTTGTGTTGGACAAGAGGAAAAAATAAGAGAAAAGAAAAAAGAAATATAGAGACCCAGGTGTGAAAGAGAGATGATGATCGTCTATTAATGCCACACACGTATACTCTCACAAACATTTTGGATTGGATTTCAAATGGAAAAAATGAGAAGAATTTTTTTCTTCTTTGAGGTTTCCGACAAAAAAACAGAGACTCACTTCGTTGATTGTCGGTAAAGATGTCGCTCTGATTGGTGAGGAAACCAATGAAGACTTGGATTTCGATTTCTTTTTCCAAAACATCTGAAAGTCTGAAATATTGATGGATTGGTTGGAGAGGGATGTTCATGTTTTTCTGTTTTTTTTTTCATTTTTATTTTGCAGATTCATAACTGAAAACATTTTGTTGTGAAGATAATCTTGTACTCTATGTTTTCAATAAAAATAATGATTTTCAGATGTAAAATTTGTTTGGTTCAATAAATAGTTGGATTATAAAAATTTCTGATTTCAGATTACAGTTTTAGAAGTGCATAAAATCCTTCAAAATTGTTCTCAATTTAATTATTATAGTTATGTGACTCGAGTAGTACGGAAAAAAATCTCCGAGTTTCCTTTTTGGAAGCTAGCAGATTCTGCTCCAGAAAACCGTCAAAGTGGAGAATGTGTATCTCGTTTCCTGTGACAGATATCAAAAATTGGTCAACTGATAAAATGTTAATCGAAATATTAAAAGTGTTGTATTAGTTGATCACTTTCTGATGTCTTTCACTGAAACTGAGAGAAATTGACTCAAAGTTACAAGTTAGGGGTGGCGTTCTATTAAAGTGTTTATGGTATCTCAATTTCATAAAAGCTATCATAAATCTGTCAACTGCTTTAATTTTTTCCTATTATCACTAACAATTTATCCGTTGACACATTTCTGACATCTGTCATAGAAATTGATATAATTGAGCTCAAAGTATGAGGGGGCCTTCTGTTATAGTGTCTACGATATTTTGTATTGGAAAATTCGAAGCAATGAATTTTCAAAGATTTAGGAACTTTTCATAACTTATATCAAACTCAAATCAAATCTTCTCGTTTCAGAAAACCCAAATTGAGTGAGTGAGAAGATATTCTTTGGAGAATAGGCTCTATGGCTCTATAGAACGCAAACATTAAACTCATTTGTTTCCCAAACAAATTGAAAATTCTCGAAACTGCTTTCAGTTTCTGCAAAATCTTTCTCATTTTTTGAAAAATATTTCAAACAGTTTCAGAGTAATTCTAAACTATCAACATCATCCTCAAAATTTGCAGGTTTTAGAAAAAAAGTGTGCAGTACAAACTACAGATTTTATCCTGCAAAAAAGACATACCACCGCTCGATCGCAAAGAAATATCCGCAAAGATAGTCTCAAAGTGAATCATCTTTTTTCGTGAAAATCCTCCAAAGAAAAACTCAGGGGGAACGATTTAGAGAGTTAAGAGTCGATGGGGAGTAGCGTAGCAAGCAATGCTGCTCCCGCGTTTCTCTCTTTTTTTACTGTACGGCGGCTCTTGTTTAACAAACAAGAAAAGACATTGTAATGTGGATAATCCCACAAATTACATGCATCGAATTTATAAGAATGAGATGCACTAGATTTCAATCACAGAGCTCTGGGCGGAGACTCATCTGGATTGTTAGAGCTCCACATTGTTCTAATTGCCCTCCCACAAAATGATTATCAATTTAAAAAATTTTTATTGTAATAAATCTAAACAATTATTAATAAGAAGTAAATACCCGATTGTATCATTTGAATGAGTCTCTCAAAAGTGTGTCAGATGTGCGGGTGCCAGAACAAAAAAACGAATGGAATCGACTAGGACGAGGTAGATTGGAATGATTGATTTAAAATTAGACGGATTACGATGACGAGGATCTCGCTTCATCAGAAGTCTGCCATTTGCCAATGATGAATTTGTCTATTCCACCGTATTTCCAGTTTAGGAACGTACTTATGATGAAGAAGTATAAGAAACCAAGCTGAATTAGAGGATATGATTCGGATTGAAAGAATTAAAAAACTTACTTGTAGGGTTCTCACGAAGAATATGTGATAGGAACAGAAGCCAATGACGAGAGTCCAGAAACAGAGAGCTGTTACTTTTACATAGAAATGACGTCGGGGTTCTTTCCACTGAAAAAAAAGCACAAATCTTTAATTGCAAGCCCATAAAAACTTACACTTCTCCAGACCCCATCGCCTCTTTCAACTGGAAACTGCCTATTGATTGGTTGCTCCTCACTGTAGAATTGGTGTAGTAATTGTTCCTTCAATGTCCATCGGCTGAAAAAAAGAAGTTCGAAAACCAAATGAAAGATAGTTCGACTACTCTGTCAGCCATCGACTAGCATCCTGTTCGTTCAATGGGACTTGAGAAATCGGAATCTTTCGAATATGGAAATGAACTTCTCGTGGGCTTGCTCCTTTCACAACAAGATCAACCTGGAAATGAGCAATAATGAAAGAACAGAAGGGTGTTCATACCTCTGATTGCACAATATTGTAGGGATATGCAATGGTGATGTCATAGATGTAATCCACATATTCTCCTGGAAGATGTTTTTTAATTTTCAGAGACTCTAGATTGTTTAGAACAGTTTTTTCAGATTTCTAACTTCAAAAAAGGCAAAAATACTCACGCTCTCGCATTTTATTCAGCAAATGAAGGAATCCAGTAGTTCTCGGATACAGAACATAATCCAAATTTCGAAGTCCATTTTTTTTCGCGAATTCTCGACTTTTCAAAGTGGTCCATTCTGATTTATCTGTTCCTTCCGGAAACAGCAAAATTTGATATTTCTTATCAATATTTTTGAAATAATCTATAGCATCGTCAAACGACTTTTTATCCACTTCTGCATTTCTTTCCAAAAAGACGAATTGAGCAGCTGCCATTCCAAAGCCAGCTCCAGGTAGTTTTTTCAGCTGAGCTTTCAGAGAAATTTTGTTTGAAGTGATGAGCCAAGGATTGATTTGATACAGCGCACACCACATATACATCCAGTCGAGTCTGAGAGTTAGTAGATTTGAACTTTTGAATTACTGTAGTCCTACAGTTTGATTTGTTTTTCGAACATCTGAATTACTGTAGAACTACAGTTTAATTTTTTGAATTTCTGAATTACTGTAGTCCTATAAGTTCATTTTTTTTTAAATCAATGTAGTCCTAGAATTTCAGTTTTTGAATTTCTGAATTACCATAGTCCTAGAACTTTATTTTTTCAAATTTCAAAGTTACTGTAGTTCTATAGAATTTGAAAGTTTCAAAATTCTAAGTTACTGTAGTTTGGTAGTTCGATTTTTTAAATCTTAAAATTACTTTAGTCCTAAAAATTGATTTTTTCTAACCTCGGAATTACTGTAGTCAAAGAATTTGATTGTTTTTAAAGGGGGACTCCGACCAAAAATTTTTATTGCATTAAAATGTTTGAAAAGTTGTCTATTTTCCTAATATATAGCGAAAAAATTTGAAAAAAATCCGGGATCCCAGGAGAATGCCGCTGAAAGGGAACTATTTTCAGAAAAAGTTGAGAGGATGGACGAGGATTTGAATTCCCGCGCAGTGAGAAGCCTAGGCCACGGCGCTTGAAATCGGTTTTTACAAAGTTGTCAACAGTGGTTTTTTTCCGTTATTGACCTGCCGGGCATGAAAACCGAAAAAATCCGGAAAAATGTGCATGTCAGAAAGGCGCTATGATGCCGTGGCCTAGGTTTCTCACTGCGCGGGAATTCAAATCCTATGTTTTTTCAACGCGGTTTTTCGGGGATTTAGGATTTTCTTTTTGAATTTTTTCGCAATAATATTAGGAAAATACATATTTTTTGAAACATTTTGAGGCAATAAAAATTTTTGGTCGGAGTCCCCCTTTAATTTCAAAGTTAGGGCAGTTCTAGAACTTCATGTTTTCAACCTCGGAATTACTGTAGCTCTACAATTTTAATTTTTTGAACTTCTGATTCATTATAGTCCTAGAATTTCATTTTTTGGGCTTCTGAATTACTGTAGTTCTAAAATAATTATTTTTTGAACTTCTGTATAACTGTAGAATTAGATTGTTTCGAAATTCTAAGTTATTGTGGTTTTTCAAATTAAAGGAGGATTCCGGGCAAA
>NC_013488.2:9223237-9342640 GCF_000004555.2 Caenorhabditis briggsae | reverse complement strand
CAGTAGGTTAACTAGGAATTATTTATTGTTCGAACTTTAACACAAAAAGAATACAGCAAGCCAATGTGGCTGAATAGACCCGAAATTTATTTGGAGATTGAATAGAGTTGTCGAACTTCGAGCAGGAGAAGCTAGCTTCGAATCGGAGCTGGAATCTGAAAGAAACCTTTGCTTTTTATAGAAGATTCAGATACTGTGCGATCTGTTTCACGTCTCGAAGAATTTGATAATGAAACTAGACACACAGCTTTTTATTTATCCTGTTCTCACCTCCGCTTTTTCTATCTCAACACATTTTGACGCCAAGACTTGCCCGCACTTTCTCATACACCACGTAACTGATACTGACCGCGGGAATCACCTGTTTTGAAATAAATGGAAATCGAATAGCCGGAAAAGGAAACAAACCTTTAAAAAATTTGGAGTAATCCCTCGATATAATCCTGTCAGCCCTTCGTTTTGTACAATATGCTTGAACTGTCCGAACATGGTATCAGGTTGGGTGGTATAACGATGATGCCTGAAAATTGGCAACTATCTATAAGATCTACAGTATCCCTTACTCTTAGCTTGCAATCGCGTTCTAACAAGAGCGAAAGGGTAACTGGCGAGTTGTCCGCATGTAGAGCTGCATGTACCACATGCCAGCAGGGCTAAAACTCCGGGTTCGGTGGAATTCGTCTGCAAAAATATCCATTTCAAATTGTATAAGATGCTTGACAAACCTCATAATATCGAACATAGGTTCTTTTTAATGTTTCATAAATGGCCAAGTCGATTCCAGCATAGGGAATGATTCCAATCAGATTCGGAAGATATCCTTTGTAGAAGCATCGTATTCCTTCCTTCGTGTACATTTTGTGCGCAAAATGTATGACTCCTCGATCCAATTGGCCAGTTTTTCTGAGTGCTAACCGAG
This sequence comes from Caenorhabditis briggsae, assembly GCF_000004555.2. Lineage (NCBI taxonomy): Eukaryota > Metazoa > Nematoda > Chromadorea > Rhabditida > Rhabditidae > Caenorhabditis > Caenorhabditis briggsae. The sequence continues at coordinate 9,341,721 of NC_013488.2, read as the reverse complement.
TTTTCATCACTTCCATGGGATAGATGGCTGATTGAGATATAGCTCCAGCAGCAGATCCTGCACATAACCTTTCAATTGTGCTTATCTCCTGACTGCCTTTCTTCTTCTGAATCATCCGTTTCAATTGGTCGTAAAACATGAATTTGATAGCACTTTCGGGAGCGATTTTGACCACATTGATTCCATTCCCTCGCCATAGTGACTTTAATCCACCTTCGGCATAAAGAAGCTTCAGACATGACATTACACCCAGTCGATTTGTTTTTGATGAGTTGACCTGAAGGTACCGTAAATAATAACGATACAAAAACACAACCTTTACCTGAAGATACACTTTGATTCTGTCGAATGGAGCTGTACAACTTCGTGACACTGCGCCAGCTAGGCCTCCTGCAACCAAATGTCTCCACCAGATACCATCTTGCATCTCTTGTTGACTAAAATCTTCAGGAATTTGGCTGTCCTCTCCGATGTCAATAATCAGATTATGCCGCCAAAAATCAACAATATCTTTGAGATCTGATGATGGATAGAGGAGCATGAAGTCTTGAAACTCCTTTAGACCAACAGATGCTGATCCTGTTTGATCCATTTTATTAACAATATCTTGTGCTTTCTGATCATCCAACGGAACTCCGATATCTTTACAATAATTTTTCATCTCAACAACATCCACTAATCCATCATGATTGCGATCCATATCGGCGAACATTTCAGCCAGTTTCTGTTCATTCTCGAGAACGTAACTCGAAAAACTGTAAAAATCAACTCGGCCTTCATCATCCGGACTCATTTTCGACATGATAACAGGGGCTAGATTTGATGGAATGTGAGGGGTTTCGTGCTTGAGAGCAAGAGTCAAATCGCGAATGTCTATTGTTCCATCGTTGTCTATATCAAGCCGATCATAGATCTCTCGAATTCTAAAACAGGAAAAATGCAATCTGAAAAAAACGAAGATAACCTACTGTTGCTCTTTTTCCGGTGACATTCCTCCATGAAGGGCTGAGTGTGTAGCGATTGCTGCCTCCTTTGTAATTTTTCCCAAAACTAGAGGGACATGTTTCGGACTTAGAAGAGGTGTCAGTTCATCTTTATAGTCTCCGAGATTCCCAACTTGAATGTATTCTGAAATTTTCTCGTTTATCTTGATGTCTGCGCATTGCAGGAACTTCAATTTACGTTCTTCATCGTCGCCGTCATGCTCTCCTGCAGCAGACGTGCTTGCCGATTCGGAATTCGTACCGATGCTCATACCTGAAAAATTTAATTTATGTTATCAATCCAATTACAAGAGAATAAATCAGAGTTCGAATCTTTTCGTTGGAAAATAAGTCGAGAAGATTACTGGTGAGTAAATAATCCGGAAACTACTGAAATTATAAAGCAGAAATTGACAAAAAAACAGTTTTTCGTCTGAAAACGTCAGGAAATAGAGAAATCGAAAAATCGTGGAAAATTCCGAAAATTTCTCACTTTGAATGTTCGTCGTCACGCCAATCTGCAGAATATCCGACTACCGTAATCGCGAGCATTGAGCTCGAGAGCTCTGAACAAGAGCCTGTAACAGAGAAAGGAATTTTTCTGAAAGAAATATGCAGAATTTCAAAAAATAGGAAATATTATGAAAACCATTTATTAGAAGACGGGGACATAGAATTCCTGAAGCCCCTTAATGCAGAACATACATTTTCTGTTTCGGTTTTTTGCCATATTCATAAAGGAAGAGATACAATTGGCGAACTATTTATAATTTTTATCTATTTCCACTCGAAAATCGCTCAATTTTCAGCATTCAGAGACGAAAATTTCAAATGAAAAAGTTTCGCGCTCAAGCCAAGTGGGCGGAGTTTCCCATGGCGAGAAAGCCCAATGTCTGCGTCTCTTATCAATTGTGCACACACCACCATCTCTCGCCGATATTCCCACAGTCGGCCGCGCCTATAAAAGAGAGAAGTTCGCACCATTTCGTCATTTCTTCCGGTTCTCGGTCACCTTGGCCTACCCTTTCCCCGCCCCTCATTCTGCTACTCCTGTACTTGATCGGTGTCTCGAGCCGAGTTAAGGCTAATAGTCCTTCCGGTGTATGGTAATGACTAGAACCTTGACTCTGCTCGAGTTACTGAGCTCTTTGACCCCGCCCCTTCTCCGTTTATTCAAGCTACCATTCCGTATTCTGCTATTATTCAAGGGTCTTCGGACCACGCCTTCAGTTGCCTCGTGATCCGCCGAATCTGTAATGGACGAATCACAGTCAACTGTTGGCACGGTCCTTGAAGTTCACCATTTTTGAAGGTTTGGATTCCTTTGGAAACTTGATATCATTTTGTAGAGAATATAGAGGTAACGGTTTATTCAGAAGATAGGAGCGAGGCAACGGATGACAAGAAACGGAAGCAAGAGGATAAGAATTCGATACAATAACTTACTAGTGACATAATAGCTTAACGAATACACGTGAGAAACCCAACCGAGTTTAGGTCTTTGGAGAGGAAAAACCTATGGATCACAAAAAAAATACAACGAGGAACTAATTACAAATTGCGATTATTCATGTTCAGGATTTGGTGGCGGGAATCGGGCGTTCAAATGAGCAAGTCTACGTTGACGGACTTCGTCTGCTTCGGGAGTTCTAACTGATGAAGTAGAAGGAACTGAAGACGTCGATGGGGTTAAAGAAGGTTGCGGGCCAGCCGACGTAGAAGGAGTTGAAGTAGACTGTGTATCGTTGAATAAGTTGCCACGGAACATAGAACGCGGGGCGGATGCCGTTTCAGGAGTGGATGGTGCTGGAGACGGTTCCTCAGATGGAACAGAAGTTGGCACACTTGAAGCTGTGGCGGTCTCTTCTTCCGAAGCTTCAGCTGTAGGAACTGGACGTCTGAGTGGTGTTATAGCAGCCAGTTGAACCATTTGGACTTGAGCGGATTCCAAAATAACCATAATGTTCTCCATAGCTTGAATTCTGGCAAGAATAGCATCTCGCATGTCTCCCTCCATTCGATGAAGCTCTTCCACGCTGAATCTATCGAAGTTAGGCCTTCCTGGTGGCTCAGCATTCGAAGATTCGCCGGGTGCAGCGTTTGGTTGTGGGATAGGTGGAGGTGGCATCATAGGGAACATTCCAGGCGGTCCTGCCATTGGCATTGGGGGAGGGGCAAGATTCTGAAAATCATCAAGGATTAGCGTATAATTTTTCAAGACGTGCTTACCATGAATTCTGGCCGATTCGCTGGAGCTGGCGCATAGAAAATTTGATGTGGGAATGGCCCAGGGTGTCCGCCAGCTTGTGCACCACCTACTTGTGCTCCAGCAGCAGCTTGGGGGAATCCGAATTGATGTCCCAAGAATGGCAAAAATGGGGGAATCCCCGCGGCTGGTGGTGCGCCCGCAGCGTTATTTTCAGCTGCTCCACCTGCGTTGGCTCCTCCGGCAGCACCATTTCGTCCTTCTGAAAAATCATTAGCGTTGAAAGACTACGATTCACAGTGTGCTGAAGATAACTCACGCCAAATATCCGTACGACATGTTGGACATGTCTGTTGTCTCTGGAACCAACTACGAAGACAATGAGCATGGAATACATGAGAACACGGCAGACGTTTCGGTGATGATTCAACTGTCATTTCTTCCCGACAAATGATACAAGTTGCGTCCATCGCTGATAGCTCATCATTCGATACAACAGGGAATTGACTGAAAACTGATTATTAGTTTATGTTATTCATAAGATGCAGATTACCTGTTCATTGCATTGATAGCTCGCCTCGATAGAATGACATCAAGGAATGCTTTGTGAAGTGCTCGAACAGATTGATAGAATGGGCGAACAGAGAATAGAGGGAATGTGTGAACACGAAGCATGATGACGGCGAAGAATCCATAAAGAACACAACGGATCAGGTCTGAATAATTAAATCAATCGAGTTTAGTCTTCAACAAAAAAACTCACTGATGAGAAGTTCAGCATAAAGTAAGTACACTGCTTTGTTGTCCCATGACTGAGGATTTCGCAGGTCGTGCATATGCAACAAGTACTTGATGGTGACATGGAGCACCAAAGCTAGAAGTATCGCATATTCGAATCCAAATACGATCTGAGAACTGGCTCCTTTTGTGATCGTCGAAAAGTATGCACTAGACACAAAGTAAGAATCCGCAAATCCTAGAGCAGCCAGAACAGTCATCATTCGGAGATGGAATCGGAGTGTTATCACAGGACTTCGTTCCATCATATCCACTCTGTCGTCTGCGAGCCAATGGAAACATTTTATGAAAAGAAGTCCAATGAATTGCATGACGAACATTGCGGAAAAATCGTCACGGAAAACTGTGAAAGCGAGACATGTTTCCAAAACCGCATGCCATGTTCGCTCCGAAAGGTGCTGAAAATAGATGCATGGAATTGACTTTCGAAAAAGTCAGCTCACTTCCGCTTCAGCAGCTCGCAAGTCTCCGAAAAGGATAGATTTGAGAAGTTGGAACATTAGATAAACTAGTACTATTCCTTGGAAATATAGAACTGCCATACTAGCATTGCTCTTCGAAAGATATACGATAGATGGATAAAACTGCTTGTTGATGACGAATGCATTCAGTACGGTGGCAGCAGTGGCCACACACGAGCCACCGATCATAAGGCCGGCTGAGACCCTCATTTGAATTTGCTGAAAGAATTAGAATGGTGGAATCGTTTCCAAATTAAAAAAAGTAAACATGGTAAAAAACCAAATAGAAAGAAATTGATAAGAAGTAAAGAAAATGTTTCGAAGCTTTATGCTGAATTTGAAAAAAGAATCATTTCAATCACAGGCGGGGGGACTACCACAAGTTATTTAATCGGAACCGAACTAAAAAAGACAAAAAGCTAATTCGTGAATTAGTGTGAAGAGGGAATACATATGATAGATGAAAGAAGAAGCAACCGGTGGAATCTTTTTCAGTTTGCATTTTTACAGGAGACACATTCAACGGAAATGATTTAGAAACGGAATGAAATATGGTGATATTAGGTCAAGAAGAGCACGAATACGACGAAAAACACCATCAGAACACCGAAGACTTGAATCATAAGCCAACGATTTTTGCTAATGTTCTGGAGGTATCTAACGAGCTCTGAATGGGCCATGTCGATGTTCAGGGCTGTGTCTTCGACGTTCGAATCAATTCTAGTGATCATTTCTCCTTGTTCGCTAACTAGTGAAGCCAGCTGGGAGAAGATTTGGCCAAGTTCGGAAATCGAACCTTCAATTGTAGCCATCGTATTGCTACGGGCTTGGGCATATTCCAAGGATGTGTCTCGCTGTTGCTGAAAACAGATTTTTAAAAAAAAAATTTGTAGGTGGGGGACATGAGATTTTGTAGGATTTTGGACACTCCACCGATTCCGAGGAAGGGGTTGTCGGAACTGTTTCATTGCTAGATGAAGACATCCACAATTTTTAGTCAGACTTTCAAAATTAAAGACTCACCATGGTTTTTTGAGATTGGAAATTATCTAACGCTCCCATATCCAAGGCGATGCTCGAAGAACCGTGCTGCTCGTCGTCTTGAAGGAGTTTAGAACGAACTGTAATTATAAAAACTTTTTTTTTTACAAAAACACTATTCCATCACTTACCATTCGCACCAGATGAAGATGATGGGAGTCCCATTGGAAGCGGAGTGTTGTTCGAAAACTTATCACGACGATTCTTCTCAGCTTTCATGGTCTCCGTACTGATTTCCAGGACACTTTGAAAATCTTTGCTCACATTCGCCAATTTCGACTGTAGTCCCACGACAACCAATTGACTGTGACCATTGTTTTGATTTTTTACATTTCCAGCACGTCTTCTTGAAAATCCTGAAGGGCTGCGATTTGTTTGTTGAGACCAGTGATATCGGTTTTGACGATAGATGAAAGATGGTCGATTTGAGATCGTTCTTCATACAAACTTCGCTTTTTCGCGAATTCTGCCAGTTTTTCCATTTTTGCACATGTTTGACTCAATTCACGTCCAATTCGTTTGGCGAGTTGATTGAATTGAACTGATTCCGCAAGCATCTCATGCTTTGGGTGTGGTCGAACACCATTGGCTGCTGCTTTCATCTGAAAAACTTCAGAAAATTTTCCGTGCGAACATCTGTATCTGAATTATCAGATTAAATTTTATAGCTTCGAAGAAGAATCTGTTTTTGTAGTTGAAGCACTAAAAATCAAGCTACTGAACTTAATTTCTTTCTGTTATTGATTTATGTTCTCAAATGTTAAAAATTACCTCATAAGATTTGGCAGTGGCCCGGAATTCAGAAGTTCTGTCTCGAGACGGCATGGTGATAATAATGTGATCCAATGGACTTCCAAAAATAGTCAAGGATTCGAGTGTCTCTGCAACTTTCAATCGATCTGCGTCGACAGCTTCTTGGCCTTCCGCTGTGTCGTAAGAAGATGCAAGCGCCTCCTGGAAAGACAAAATAATGCAAAAAAAAAAGAAAAACGGGAATTAGCCAGATGTGTATCTCTGAATCGTTCCGAAAGACAAACCTGCGCAGAATTCCAAAGTTGAGAAGCAGACGCGTTGAAAACGGTAGAGAAGGAGCTGTAGGCGATTCCACCAGGGCCAGCTGGCTTGTGATTTTTCTGGTCCGGATCGTAATCGAAATCAACTGTCGAGTAAGAATTGGGTTCTGGTATGCGTCTACGAGATCTAATGTTGTGAAAGTCCGACATCCGACATTGAAACAAGTTGAAACTTTAACCTTATTTAGAAGCAAGTGTTCTTTTGGTTTTCAAAAGTAGAATAAAAGGTATTGAGTGCTAAAGAAAAACAAACAGCACTAGGCAGACGGAACGGCAACGAAACCGGCTCGGCTTCGTGGAGAAGCAATCAATGTGGTCGGCGAGTGGTGCGTCTTGTTGCGTATGGCGCGCGCAGCAAACACGCTTCACAATGCAAGCCATTTTGATGATTTTCGTTGTTTTCCTTGGTGTTTTCGGTACTTTATGTAACAGAACCCTTTATAAATTTCGAAAGCAAAAAACTGTGTGCAAAAAGAGCTGAAACTGATGGCACTGTTTTCACAATTTCAGCTATTACCGTATGTTTTGGAACACGTTGCCGCTCTATTACCGTACCAGCCCGTAAATCGACACAATAAAATAATGCTTCCACTTCACGCTTCCGTTTTTGATTCCGTTTTTCATCCGTTTTCCAGTTTTCTGCTGAAATAAGTCATTCAGTTGTTTCCAGGAATGGTTGCCAACGTTCTGGTAGTCTCCTGCCTCATTCTTGGTGCTATTGCCCACCAACCACAACACTTCCCTGGATCAAATGGACAACAACCTCAACAGGTAAACAAACAACAATTCAAAAATAAGTAAAATATCATCACTAAACATATTTCAGGGTCAACCAGAACAGGCTCATCATACTCAACCAGGGCAACAACAGCAATTCGGTGGAGAACAAGCTAGAGATGAACAGTAAGTATTTTTCTTCGATAAATATTTGTTCGAATTTGTTTTCAGTCATATCAAAGAGCATTTGGATGGAAAGGTCGATCCAACAGCCAATATGACACCTGAACAACTTCAATTCCATTACTTTAACATGCACGATTTGGATAAAAATGGAAAATTAGATGGCGTTGAATTGATCAAGGCTATTACCCATTTCCATTCTGAGAACCCGGGACCACAACACACTCAAAATAATGCTAATGCGAATCATCAGCCACCTCCACTGCCAAGCGAAGTCGAGCTTGAGACGATGATCGATAGCATCTTGAAGTAAGAATTTGAACTTTTCAAAAGTTGTATTTTATGAAAACTCAAATAGCCCTTTTTCAGAGATGATGATTTCAATGCCGATGGTTTCATCGATTATGGAGAGTTCCTGAAGGCCCAAAAGATTCGGGAAGATCAAGCAAGAGCACACCAGGAGAATATGGCTAAAACCGGTGCAGCCACGCATTAATAAGCTCAAGTTATTAGACCGTCGATCTGCTTATTCAATTAGCCATAAATGTATCTTTCCGTCTCATTTCCACTTTCCCCGTTTCCAAAGGTTTCTCCTTCTCCTCCACCAATTCTACGTCTTCCAAAGGGTTCTATCGGCTGCTGTTACAAAAACAAACCTCTGAACAACCATCGGAACATTTCCTCGTCACTTTTAACATCTTAACTGGTACATAATAGTCAGACACTGTCCATTTCTCCCAGTCACTCCACGATTTTAGTCATGATTTTATCTTTTCTATAGCATTTGTTTTCCCGAACTTCCATGTTGTGATGATTTTCGACCCGTTTGAGCATAATTTATTTTTTATTATCTCGGTTTAGAGATTGATTTGTAAAATAAAAATTTACCATTCAGTTGCTTTTGTGAACACATCATTTCGCTTGCAGACAAGGAGCACTATTTCAAATATTGATTTTGGAATCGAGGTGACAAGAGGCGTGGCGAATGGGAAACTGATAATAAAATGTCGATACATTTGCAGTCTCTTGGGAAGGTTTTTCTTTTTCTTTCTTCTCTTTACGCAGCACATTCTACATTATGCATACAATGTTATTCACTTTTCTTGTAGTTTTAGCAGTTTTTGGTGAGATTTATTTCAATTGGAGGTATTATTCTAGTACAAAAATCGGAGTCGTGGAAGAGTAGCCGTTGCCGAAGGTCCCACGACGAAAACTACTATAACCTAAAAATATGTTTGTTTTCCGGTATTATTATTTCGTTTTTCGCTGATCATTTTTGGGTCTTTGTTTTGTTATTTTTCCTCAAAAAAGTAGGAAAATTAAACTTTTCCAAATCTTAAATTTTGCCGGAAAACGGACGAACATCGAGAAGGAAAATAAAGTATTGTCGAATTAAAAAAATTGGGACCTGAGAATTAGAAAGGCGCAGCTTTTTTTGATCTACGAAAAAGTGCGGCAAAAAAGTAATATTTCAGAGTTTCGCCTCGTTCGAGCTACTTTCGCGATTAAGTTCGGTTTTTCGCTGAAAAACAGATTTTAGAGATGCAAGCGATCATTTTCATACCAAGAAACATAAATTTTGTCCAGAAAATCCCACTAAATTCACAGAAATAAGTTTCGTTTACTACCGTAGTGTTTTTGGGACAAGGCCTTGAAAATTGACCGGGAAGCCGCCCGCGAATGTTTTCAGGTTCCACTTTTTTTTAATTCGACAATAAACATATTGGCTAACTACGGTAGTTCGGTCATGACCCAGGAAACCAAATTTTATCTTTCATAGCTCCGATTTTTGCACAGGAGCATGATAGCTGGAATTCCACTGATTCTTTGCAGGTACGGTAGCTCATGGAGCAACGTTTGCTGATGAGTCACAGGTGCACGATGAAGGGTAAGAATACGTGCACATAAAAATGTTTAGACTGACTAATTCTGATAACTATGAATCTGCACCAAGCAACTTTTTTTTCCAGGCATATCAAACAGCATTTGGAAAACAAAATAGAAGTTGAGAAACTGACAGAAGAGCAACAACGATTCCACTACTTCGCGTTGCACGATTTGAACAAAGACAACTTCATCGATGGTATTGAGATTCTGAAGGCTCTCACGCACGATCACGGAGAACACCGTAGGTTTTCTAAATGCCATTGGAAAGTTTGTTTTTGTGTTTCAGCCTCCGCAGGACCATCTACGGACGAAGGAGAAGCCGAGAGGCTCGTGGATGCAGTATTAGATGATTTAGATACTAACGGAGATGGTGTAATTGATTATGCGGAGTATTTGAAACGACAATAATAATAATACGTGCATGAAGTACTTATTGAATAAAATTCAAAAGTTTTTTGGACTTTTCTCTTTTTGAAGTTCTTCTAGCAACTGAGCAATTGCATTCCCTTCTCGAGCAGTTGGAATTTCATCTGAAACTTTTCAAATAATGATTTCGTATTCTTGTTCTGTCACCTACCGACACCTAACATCTTTCTTGCAATTTCCATTATTGTCCATGATGTATTATTTGTTTTGTTTTTCGTTCCTTCATCACTATAGAGGACGTCACCTTCGGAGCTCTGAAACAGATTTCAACTTCTTGAAGTCCCAAATAGATACCTTCAATATAGGGAATCCTTTGATTTTCGTCATATCGTACAAATGTTCTTTTTCTTTTGATTCTCCTTGTTTTCCAATTAAATCTCCGATTCGCCACATTACTGGTGGTACGTTGTCAGCTGAAGCTTACTATGAGAAACCCGCCTCAACGTTGAGCTCAATTATCTCGATTCCTGTAAAAGATATCAAAATTTTGTCAACTGTTAAATCATTTACCATAATGTCACAATTATTTTATTAGTTGAAAAATTTTTGATATCTTTCACACTAATCGAGATAATTGAGCTCAAAGCTGACGGGTTCAGTGGGTTTCTATTAAAGAAATACGGTAGTTGTCCAACAAAGAAACTGAAAAAATAACTCACGAGGTATCGAATTAATCAATTTTGAAGTAGCTGACAACTCCGATGGTCTAATTCCATGGCTATAAGGAATGAGGTTGAATTTAGGACGACTGTGTATCATCTCCAAGGGACTCTGGTTTCCTAGTCCCGGTCCCCCCCTCATTGAGGTCTGCAGCTGGGAAAGTTCGGGAAACATCGGCCCTTGAGGAGAAGAAGAATGATGATCAGAGGTGATTCCATGCTCATCTTCTCTTTCTTTACTTTTCTGATGCATTTCAAATAAATGGGCAACAGACGAAACCAGTTGAGTGATTGGAGAGTATTCCTGTAATAAAAACTCTAATAGAACACTCTAATAGAACGCCCCTAACTTTTGACTTTGAGTCAATTTATCTCACTTCCTGTGTACGATTTCGTAGTTTTGTCCACTGATAAAATATTGGTGACATTATAATATTGTGTCAGCTGAATTGAATTTTTGATATATCTGACACTAATTGAGATATATGGGCGCAAAGTTGACGGTTCGGTTCAGTCAGTTCAACAAAATCTCTAAAAAGATTACTGTAAATTTATTAAAACTAACAATTTCTAATCCCTGGTCGTATGGATTTCCAACAAGCTGATGGTGCATCGGCATCATCATAGGCATTCCCATCGGCATTCCCATTCCCAAACCCATTCCGAGCTAAACTTTTTTCAATTTTGTTTTTTTTTATCCTCCCACTTACCGGAATTTCTTGAAAAATTTGGCAATAGCATAAATTCAAAAACTGGGATAAGATGAGAATACAAAAATTGAGAGTCATAGTAAAAAGTGTAAATTGGAGAAAAGCGGAAGTGACATAATTGAGAAAAGTGACTCAGGTTCGGAATGTAGGTCATCCGGAAAATGAATATATGAATAGAAAAAAAGAAGATGTTACTTTCGAAGAAAAGATGTTTATGCACGGTTTCAGAAATCAAAAAAGTTCAAAGAAGCACGTTCAGACGGTTTCCGGATTCGATTGGATCAAAAACCCATTCACACAGATCTTATCGAGATCCTCTACATTTATAAGATGATGACGGATAGCATACTCCAGAACTGCCATTGATAAGAAAACGAATTGCTCAGCTTTCTGGATGATGTTTTGGTAGAACTTTGAAAATACAAAATTAAAACTTTACCATGCAAGCAGCTCCACGGAGCATACGAAGTCTGGCAATTGTATCCAGAACATCTACAAGTGGGGTTCCAATTGCATGAGAGGCTTCAAGACGTCTACAGAGAATATCAAGTGCTGCCAATGTGCAACTTCTACTGAATCCATCAAAGCAAATAAGAGTGATTGGAGTTCTCTGACTCTCCTCGATTCGTTTTTCAGAAATTCCCTGTTTCCTGACAATAGTTCTCATATGGTTCATATCAGATATCAGATCCAAAATATCCGATGGTCTCTGAGGATATCCCATTGAACCCCATCCGATATAAGCAATCAAAATCACTGTCTTGCTATTTGGCGCTCCTTGTTTCTTCAGTTTCAACACGGCGGAATATGTAGTGGTTCTCACTTTTCGAATGTTATCCAACTCAACAGTCATATCATCAAACGTCATTGGTTCTCCATGTTTTGTTGGCATAAATGGTTTTCCGTTTTCGTCTACCAACTTGCAAAGAGTCACAACCACAACTGAATCTCGGTCATAAATTGAACGCCAAAACTGAGAAATCGTTGCAGAAATAGGAGATGGGGCAACGATGAACTTCCGAATTTCACGATATCCATCAATCCAGCTGGCATTAATGTAATTATGACCTGGAATAAGAATTAAAAATTAGAAAGGAAAATTATAGGATTGCAAACTAAAAGATATTCACAGTATTGATCAATGAGATATACAAAAATGTATATTTCAGTTAATTTTCAGTCATGTTGGTTAATTTCAGGAGTCTATGTTCAGGAGTCAGCTGTCAAGTTCCTTTGAAATCACTTTGAGAAATTTGAAGGGTGTAAAACAGACATAGATTTGAAACTTTGGATTCAAAAAAATTTTTGGAAAATCATAGTTTTTCGGCTATATTCCGATTTCCTAAAGACACTTGTTTTTTTTCATGTTTTACACCCTTCAGAGTTTTCAAAACCGAGCTCCAGACATTTAAAGACGGTCAAAATGGCTGAAAATCAACTGAAAAAAATGTTTCTGTACATCTTTTCGACCGGTACTGGGGTCCTGTGAGTGAGCATAATCTACCTTTATTATGAACGGCTCGAACACGTGTCTGCTCATAAACTTGAATTTCACCTAGTTTATTCAAGTCCGGATGATCAAAGAAGGCGTCAACGGTGCGGAGACGTGACAATGGGACAGATGCGAAATGAGAGAACTCCCTAGCGACGTTGGATTTGGAGAGCAACTTGATGAAAATTTCCAGTGGACGAGTGCAAGCGTTTTTCGTGTTCAGATCGAAAAGAAACTCGTTTTTATCAAGTGTAATACTGAAAAGCAAGGTTTTCAGACACTTTGAAATTCTGAATCCGCCGCCTTACACATGCCCACTTGTCAAATCGGCAGCACTGTTATAAGTGTGAAGTCCGATGGCAGATTCAGAAGACTTTGCACCTTCAGTTGCCATTTGTATTCGGTGAAATAGTTGAGCCAGCGCTTCCACATGCTGCCTGATCATTTTTTTGACCTATATGTCGTTTATCCAAAAGTCATTACGTTTCAGAAATAATTTATTCAATTGAAACAAAAAATAAAAATCTGAAAATACAAATAAATTTGAACACCGGACAACTACAAGCTCTGCCAAAAAGGGAATATGAACACTAGAAAATTATGCTCAAAAAAAATATGTGTATGAAAGACAACTTATAAGGTAATAGATTAATTTTTGTGAACCCGTTTAGGTAATTATTTAAAGTTTTGAGGAATTATTATATTGAATTTGAAAAAAAAAACATTTGTACATCTTCTTCTATTCTGGTCTTAAAATGTACAAAAATGGGTTGAGCTGGTCTGGACGTTTTGCAGGAACGCGGTTGATTTCTGGAATAGGAAATTATACATTTTCAATTTAAAAGAATTTAAAAGACACAAACCTTGAACTATGCATTTCCTCCATTCCTCAAAGGTCAACTTCCGATCCCTATCCATATCACAAGTCTTGAAAAGATTTCTGGAGCACTGTCTTACATTTTTCCATTCTAACAAAACTGCTTTGAATGGTTTCCATTCGCTTCTTTCCAAAACTGTATTATGATTAACATTGAGTTGATTGAACTTCCATCTGATTGCAGAATCTCGACTGACTTTCGTTGCATTCACTCCATTCATTATCATTTCTGATTTGATTGTTGATACCAATCGTCGAAGGAAACGAGTCCTCCTCTTTTCCTTACACCGATTATTTCTTCTGGCTCTTTTTGGAGGAGCAATTGTTGTTAGAGCAGTTTCTTCACATTTCGGTCGACCTCGAGATGTAGAAGATCCGATTTTCGGCTCTCCAGATAGCTCGTCGACACACCAACAGTAGGCAGATACATCATAACATTGAACTTTATCATATAGTCTGGAAGTATTCATAAATTATTTTAATACTGTAGGCGCGAATTCACTCACAATGCATTTTTTGGGGAGCAAGTTGGAATATAAATACGGGAGTCTCCATTCGTCTTCCTTTTCAACGCTTTCCTTCTCTGTGAAGCACAATCCAATCGGATGACTTCTTCAAATCTGGGACGGACTGATAGCTCATTCGTATCTGATATATCAAGCACCCCTGAAACATATTGAATAATTTGTTCTAGATTTATTAAACAAGAAACTTCTGATGAAGGCAATCAGTCTAATAGACTATCATTCAAACCATCTACTTTGTGCTCAATTATCTCGATTTCTTTGAAAGAGACCAGGAATGTGTCCACTGATAAAATATTGGTCATGTTATGATAAATAATTTATCAGTGGACAACTTCTCGATACCTTTCGAAGGAATCGAGATAGAGATAATTGAGCTCAAAGTTGATATTTTGGATAGGCTTCTATTTGAGGAAATACGGTATCTCATTTCCTGTAAAATATATCAAAAAGTGATTACTTGATAAAATATTTTTGATATTATGATATACACTTTAGCAGATGATTGATTTTTGATACCTTTTACAAGAACTGAGATATATTAACTTAAACTTGACAATGTTGGGGGTTATTCTATCACAGGCTTTACGATATCTCATTTCCTTTACTATTAACTCAACTCACCTAATCCACCTTTTTGAGCAATGGGGTTTCCATTCACCAAATATATCCATGCCAACAATTGAATATATAAATGTTCAGATCGCATCCTAAAAATATAAAATCAAAAAAGGGGAGACTTTGATATTCATAAGATATGTGCAGAAATTGAAAATAAGAGCAGCTGTCCGTTAAAAAAGTGAAACTGAGTGGGAGAGAGTGGGGGAGAAAAGAGAGTTGTAACCAGATTAGGCTGCACTTTTCTGCAACGCGTGTGGGCTGAATTCAAAGTGACGTGGGTGTTCTTCTGGAGCAAAATCATTGGGGTTGAACAGAAAGAATACCATAATTGGCCACCTGAGAAGAAAAAGAAAAGGAATTGAAGCTAGAGTGTTACATGTTTCAACGTCACCGCTTTTTGGTCTTCTGAAACAGAAGTTCTGATGTAATCGAATACGCGTTTCCGGAGAAATCTAAACTAGAAAAGAAAAACAAGTGACATTGATTTCTTGAATTTCAAGTTTCTTGAGGTCAAACCTTGAACTTCAAGAACCAGTTTGAAGATTCAGAACTGGAAAAAGATTGATCATGCTTTCAAACCAATATAAAGTCGTTATGTTTTCTTGAATATTTGGTTTCTTTTTCAAAAAAAAACATCGGCACATTTTTGGTAATTTCAGAACTACAAGCACTATTTTCAGAAAGACGGCCAGCCGAATGCCAAATATAGCTTTTAATTTTTCAGGAAATTCGACTGGTCAGCTCAATGACAAATTCTGGGTTCAGTGGTCCCAGTTTGGCTCCGCCCCACTAGTTTTTTTTCACCTGAAGGCGTCTGGGGATTTCTTCAATGAGGCGTGAACACCCCCTGGTTTCCGATGGTGAAATCATTCTTTGCCCCCTTTTTTTGGCATCCACCTACTTTTTCCGGTGTTTAGCAACGCTTGATTCTTCTAAATGTCACATCACACCTCCACCTTTTCCCCTATTTCGGGCATTTTCCGAATTTAGAAAAAATAACAATTGTGAGGAAATGACATAATTTCGTGGAATTAAAAAAAAGTTCCCAAGAAAAAGAGGAAGAAATAAAAGAGGTGTTATGGGGCAGAACGAACGAAAAGTAGATGGAGAGGAGGTCAACGGCCGATCGGCTGCTGTTTTGAGAATCTCATAAAAACGAAGAAGTATCCAAAGTCAACCTCTCCACTCCAGTGTGTGTTTAATTGACGATGCGACGACCGAAGCCAAATCGTAAAATTTGGTTTTGAAGGTTTTTCTAGTAAGAGATCCATTACTCACAACACCCTTCCTGTTTTTATTACGGAAAAAAAACAACAAAAACATGTGGATGTGAAAGATCTCGTTTCTTGGGAATATATCGGTGATAGAAAGTTTAAAGTTTGTGAATGACTGGAGCCGACCTTAGACCTGTTGTCAAAAAAAGTCACATGGAGGTAAAATATATATTGGTAGGTATGACAAATGTGTTGGAGTCGAAAAGATACGCAAAGTTAATAAGGATCTGGTCTCGGTGGCAAAAAGTGACCATACAAAGGAAGTTCAAAGCATGGAATCAGACAATTCGATTACGAGTAACTTGCAAAACTCAGATTACTTCAGTACACTTGCTTTTTTTGCATCTGATAAATCATAGAGAAATTCCTCAATAATTTGATGCGGTGGTATTAAAATAGGTGATAAGAAACAATTAAAAGTGTTGTGAATTTTGTTTTATCAATCGTAGGAATTCGTAAGAAAAATCATTCGGATTACTATATGAGGACGTTGAGAACTCTGGGTACTAGAAGAAGAACCAAAAAAAAGGGTTCTTGCATTCTAAAATTGGAACTGGCATGTCCATCAAAAGTGAGAAACGATGATAAGGTGTTGGGAAATAGAGCGAGAGTGAAATGATGGCTCCAGACAGACGTTGATAGTCTCTCGATTTCGTGGCGCCGCGCTCTCATCACTGTTTCTCTCTTATCATTTATCACCAATTGAATATTCAATATTCAAGTGGTCATCTGTTTTGTTTCTCTCTGCAGAATAGAGAGTCTGAAGATTGGAATGTGGGCGGAGTCAAGAGTCAAGAAGTTGCTGATAATATCACATAGAGGTAGGAAACGTTGAGTGAAGTTTTGAGCAAAAATGGAATCTAAAAAAAGAGAATAGAATTTTGAGAAACTTGAAAATGGAGAAGAGGGTGTAGAGAGACGAACTAACTGACGGGACGACGAGGTAAATAATGTAATCTTTTGAGCAAACGATCTGCGCACTAAAAAATGGAACAAAACCTGAGGGGAGATGATTTTGGATGATCGAGGAGTAAATTGAAATTTAAGATGGGCACACTCGGAAGGCGTGGGAGAATTGGAATGAAAAAAAAAAGAATGGAAGAGGGTGGAGGAAATTAGATTGAATTGGAGAAGGAAAGGGCCTCTGAATAGATGAAAATAAAAAACAAAAACAAACATGTAAATGCTCTTTAAAGAGTTGTGCCAGTAACTTTACAAGATGGGCCATATCCCGTTTGTTTTATGTGAAAACTAAGTATGTGTCGAAAAACGAAGGCATGTGATCTATGTGAAATATTCCAGAAGTATTGCAAAACGTTTTTGCATTTATGAATAGAGATAAGAATTTGATATATTGCTCCGAGTGAATCATAGCTTCAGAAAGTTATCGATTTCCACCAGCTTTCTCACTGAAAAAAGTCTGATATGTCAAGAACGCAAAATACGAAAAAAAAGATCAAAACCTTTAATTCCCTAAATCCGAAAATCATTGCGTCCACGATAAAGTTAGTTCTAAAACTTTGAGATAATCCTACAACAGATCCTTGATAGAACATCAATCCGATTTTCGTAGATTACGTTGTTTCAGTTATTCCCTTGTTTTCGTTTGATTGATTTGGATTTTCAACGTCAATCAAGGATTCTCGACGTCAATAGAGGATCTTTCGATTTAAATAATATTTTTTAAATCCTACACTCAAATGGAGATCACTGAAATTGTAACGATGAATAGAATAAAAAGCTAGGGAATTCCCATCACAGTGTTCGGTAATTTTAGCTTTCCCTAGTTATGTCAGTTATTTTTTCTTTTTTTAATAATTGAGAAAGTATTGACCCCAATCGGTTCAGTATCCCACGAATTTAATGGGTGGTGGACCTACAGGCCGGACTGATAAAAACGGGGATATCTTTAGAAATAAGTATCTTGGAAGCACGAAAATTGATAGAAATATAATTTTCTGCTCGGTTCGAAGCTACAGAAATTCGCAGAGCGATTCGTCAAGTCTGGGTATTGTTATGCTTGTCCAAAGAAGAACGACTTTGACGAGCGATAACTCAGCCCGAAATCGATCAAATTATTGGAAACTTGGTCGGTTTACTGATGATTTCTGTGAACTTTCACACTCCTAATTTGAGCCCAGTACAACGTTTTAACCAAATGTTATGTTAGTACAACTCTATAGTCTGGGTAATAATGAGCCAACAGGTAATTCCATTAATAGTTAGCATTTTTGAGAAGAAAAAAGTATCTCGATCCAGATTTTTAGATCTGGACAATCTCAAGAAAAAACTATAGTTAAGACGATTCTGAAAAGTGGAACACAGACGATGAAGTCTTCTAATCAGAACAAAGTGCTCATCCTCTTTGAACTTAGGACTCAATTCCCTAAACACCATAAGTCTTTTTTTTTCAAAGAAACCTCCCTTTTGCACATGTTTCTCAACCGAAAAAAACGAGACAAACAGTGAGAGTTCATAAAAAAAAACTTGACAGACTTGTCAACTTCTTCTCAGTGTCCGAACACTGGGTGGTCCGCGGTGCCAGGCACGTTTATGCCTCCGGCCGCCCACTCTTGTGCCATCCTAAAAAAGAGAAAAAAATGAAGAGATAAAGTGCACATCCATCCATATATTTATGTATAAGGGAAGAAATAAAAAAAGAAATGGAAAAAAGGGCTGCAAAAGCAGTAGAAAAAAAAAGAATGGAGGGGTATCACAAGTAAGTATGGAATTACAAAAAAACAATAGTAAAGCGGTTCTAATTAATTATCATATTGAACAGTTCCAATTGGATGTAGATGACTTCCAAAGTAGGTGAATAGTCTTCTGAATCCTTCTTCAAGCTCTTCCTTTGTACACGCAAAAACGATGCGGAACCATCCGAACACGTGGCAATTCTGATGAACTCCAGGAGTCAACATTACACCGGCAGTGGCAAGATTCTCGAAAAGTTCGAGCTCACCAGCAGAGTCAACAGTGGATAAAAGCTGGAAATGAAAAGAATTAGGCACTCATAGGCACTTTTTGAAAAATGGGGGGGGGGGGGTTATTGAGGGGTGCAAAAAAGAGGTTCACTTTTGAAAAATCAGCAAAAACGAAGATTCCTGCTTGAGCTGGAACAAATGGAATTTCCAATCTTTCCAAATTTTGGGCAGTGTAGCGATAATGAATGGAAATACGTCTGTTAACTTCAGAGTGGAACTCACGAAGCCAAACTGAAAAAAGAATATACTTGAAGAGTTGGAATCAACTTAACAAACCGGAATCAGACAACAAATTGATAGCAAAATCTTGAACGAAGGGAGAGCATGGATAATACATTTGAAGCTTGGTTGCGGCTCGACGGAGGCCTTCATTGGCAGAATGAATAACTGCGAACTTGAGTCCGGGAAGTCCGAAATCCTTACTGACACTCCATAACCAGGCAACATTCTCTGGACGGTGAACTCGATGACGATAAGAGAGGAAAGGACGGAATTTCGAATTTGGTTTGTCGAAGACACAGTTGGCGAACACCTCATCAATCACTACGTGCAAGTTTTTCGAAGTGGCCCAGTTGCATAAATTAACTACATCTTCTGGTGGGAAAGTGACTCCAAGGGGATTGTGCGGATTGACAATGATGACTCCAGATACTGTATTTTCCAGATCGGTTTGTCTTTTCAGCTCCTCCTCATACTTATTCACATCCAACCGAGGGTTTGAAAGATCAGTCTAAAAAAGTTTGTAAAATTTAAGATAGTTCTGAAAATTGGGGTTTACCTCAACACAAGCAACTACACATTGGGCCTTTTCCTGAACGTTTGAGATCGTTCCAGCGTAGGCTGGTCCGTTGGTCAGAAGAATATCTGAAATAAAATGTAGTAGGTCAAAGTCATCTTCCTTAATATACCGTCAGCTTCAAACAAGCAATAACTTGTAACGTCATAGCCAGTCCTCGTTGAAGGTGTCAATGCCAACTCATCAACTGTCACTCTGGCTCCCATGAATTCTCTGAAGTATTTGACCAACACTTCCCTTGCTTCTGGCCATCCTCCGCCTGGTGGATATCTCACAAGATGTTCGGTGTTTGGGAAGAACAATTCAAGATGTTTGAACCGCTCTTCCAAAAGCGGAGTGCAGATGTTATTCTCGGCAGTGCAAAAGTTAACGACTCCATTTGGGTTGCGTGTCGGCTCGTACTTGTCTACGTTCATCTTCAAAAATGTGGCCGATGCGTGGTCGATGGACTCGATTAGACTTTGACCGCGAGACGAAAGGAGTCCCTCATCTATAAATATACATTTTGTATTAAATATTATTTTTTAGTCTGAATATACGGGGGGATTTTGCTACCCATTTTGGTTTTTAGAAAACTTTGATTACCTTGAAAGTTGGGCGGGCTAAAAGACATTCGCTGTTCGAGGTTAAAGCTTTAAAAAGATAGTGGTTTCCAGATCACAATATAACATTGAATTTAGTTCTTAACAAATAGAACACGTTAAAAATTTTAGGCTTCAAGCTGAGAATACCGAAAAATCTGCGATTTATTCTATCAGATACGGTATAGATTCTATATTTTCAAACATATGTAGTACTGTTGTTATCGAACAATCTGTAATAGCAGAACTCCCATATTGTCAAGTTTGAGACCAATCAACTCAATTCCCGTGCAAGATATGAAAAATGGGTCAACTGGAAAGAAAAGAATCTGATTTTATGATAAACAATTTATCAGCTGACAGTTTATTAAAAATCTTTGACAGGAACTGAGAAAAATTAAGTTAAAAGTTAGGGGGCATTGGTTTTACAGCGGTTGTCCTAAAGTACCTCTAATGAAAATTTTTGGATTTTCTTACATTTTGAAGACGTAGACGACATATCCAAGCACCCGGCTTTTTCTCTGATACAGTTGACCAATAATTTTTTGAGTTTCCTTGTAAGTGAGAAATCAAGTGTTGCCAATCCATTGTTTTGCTCACGGAGTTTCTGAAAGTACGTAAACACTTGGACAGACATTTGCGGAACACTTACCTGCAACATGAGTCCTAGGGGGTCTGATTTGGGGATGAGAAGAGAGTAAGATCCTTTGATAACAAAATAATCTGGTTTGATCTCTATTTCCAACAATTCTTCGTCACTTGGTCTTATTGAGCGGTTTCGGGGAAGTGACAAACTTCTTCGGGAATCAGATTTAGAAATAGATGATGAATCAGATGGATCAACGAACACCAATTTCAGAAGTTCATCATGGGCCTCCGATGATTCCAAATCTTCATTGATAACTTCAGGTTTGACTCGTCTATCAATGGAAGTGTCTGTGCGAGTACGGTAGTATGAATGCAATTTCTCATTTGACTTTTTCCGATCGATAGAAGTATCAGTGTGGTCTGAAAAGATAGGATTAATTTCT
Organism: Caenorhabditis briggsae; assembly: GCF_000004555.2. Lineage (NCBI taxonomy): Eukaryota > Metazoa > Nematoda > Chromadorea > Rhabditida > Rhabditidae > Caenorhabditis > Caenorhabditis briggsae. Next base: position 9,320,397 of record NC_013488.2, on the reverse strand, counting down.
CTAGCTAAACAATAATCCAACCTCGAAGTGATTTTGTACTACTGAAAAATGCTGCCTCGTCCATGCTCTTTCCAAGAATATCGTCCACAAATTGACTCACATCCAAATTCTCTGGATCAACGTCCGAATCACTGGATCCAATTTCTTCTTGGTGAATAGAAGTAATGTAGTAGTCGTCGTAGTTGTTTTTTCTGAAAGTAAATACAAATGTGAATGAGCTATTGAATTCAAAAGATCTTACTCTTTATCAGGTTCCTGGGCTGCGGCAGAAGTAGTTGGTTGTGAATCGAAAATTCCCTTGAATGCTTCATCTATGACATGATCTGTGATCCTCGTAGACCTTCTTCTCCCTCTGTCTCCACCCGACATCACTCCGCTATCCTCACTTCCAATAGTGTCCCATCCACTCCGATCTTCGTAGAAATTCGAGAATCTTCTGTTCTCATTGGTTGTAGAAGATACTGGACTGAATATTTCATCCATTGAAATATCAGCATCTTTCCATTGGTGAGTTGTTGTCACAGTTTCCGATACTTTTGGGGAAATGTAGTATGTTCGAGTAGATTGAAGCGGTGGTGATGATGTTGATGGAGCTGGTGCATGATCAGTTTGGATCGTCAATGGAGCTGAAAATTGATGGTTTAGGACTGTCAGAGAACGGAGCAAACCTTCTGGATTGAAAATGTCATCAATTGAAAATTCAGATGGATTCATTATAGTCAAAGTTCTTCTCTCTTCCGAGTCATGCGATACTGACTGTCTCTCTTCTCTTGTCTTGTTTTGAGTCTCGATCTGAAACAGAAAAGTTGACTAGAGTTGTTATAGAAAGCAAAACAACCATAACAAATAATTATAGCTGCATAGATTTAACATATTCCCATAGTTCTCACCTTTCTCCTCTTGATATCTTCCAATTCCTGCTCCGTCAGACGACATGCCGAACATTCACATTCTTCATCATCCTGTTTTCCAATCAGACACTCATTGAACACTCGATCCATGTCGATTTCTGCTTTCCGCTCTGGTTCCATTTGACTAGACCTCAATGTGTATGTGCTCGTTTCCAGAGTTGGGCGGTAGACAACACTGGACACCCATGTGTCATCCGGTTTTCGAAGATGCTCTTCTTCTGATTGATGTTCTTCTTTTTCTTCTTCACGATCCTTATTAGCATCATCTTCAATCAGTTTTGCCACCCATTCATACTTGATCTCTTGACTGATTCTCGTTGGGGATCGATAGTAGTCTTCGATTGCACTTTTTGGAGTTTTCGGAGCTTCTCTTGTTGCTTCGTCAGTTACAGTTGCTACCAAATTATCAATCCAATTATCAACTGGAAGAGCCAAAGGCTTTCTCATTTTCGGTTCGTACACTTGCGAATTTCCAGATTTGGCGAACGAATTGTTGAACGAATCATCAAGACTGATAGTGGAAGCATTTGACATCATTGATTCATTCCATTTTCCAGGAACCATAAGAGATGAGAGATTCTGATGTTTGCGTGGCGGAGGAGTAGGCGAAGTTGATGGCTGATTGGGGTCAAGTGATATGGCAGAAATTGAAATGACTGCGGTGTGCAAGTTTGTGGACCAAAAAGATCATCCAGAGTTGTGACTGTTCTTTTGGAATACGAATCAGTTGATATTTCAGTTCGAGTGGTTGTGGTTGTTGTGGTTTTTTCCGACGTTGTTTTCATGAACCCGGAATCTCTGGTTTTGTCGTCAGGAGAATCGTCAAGAGAATCATCAAAATGCTCCTTGCCAGATGAAGCGCTTGTATTAAAAACGTCGTCCATGGAAATATTCGAAGCATCGAAAGTTTGGTGAGAAGAGTGAGACTCAACGATCAAGTTCCTTTGCTTCTCTTCTTCTGCTTTCTTGAATTCCTCGATTCTTCGTCGAATGTGTTGTTCTTCCTGATCAACATCTTCGGATCGATTGGTTCCAGAATGGGAAACGTTAAAGATATCATCCAACGAGATGTTGGACTCATCGAAAACATGATGGGATGGATGTGGTTCATCTGATTTTTGAATATTCTTTTCCTCTTCTGCTTTCTTGAACTCTTCTATTCTCTTTCGGATGTGCTTCTCTTCTTCATCCACTTCTGAAGGTTTTTCATCATGCCTTTCCACAAATACATTATCCAAACTGATGCCGGCAGATTCTTTTGGAGCAGATAATGAAATAGTAGCTGTTGAAGTTTCATCAGGACTTTTCATCTCTATCGAAAACTCTTCTCTATGAGATGCATTGAAAACATCATCCATTGAAATATCAGACTCATCGAAAAGATGTTTGGTGGAATGGGTTGTCACTACGACTCCAGATCTTTGAGCATCTTTCTCCTGCTTTGCTTTCTTGAACTCAGCGATTCCACGTCGAATCTTTTCATCAGAAGCATCGAAATCCGATTTGCCAGTTGATCCTTCAACGAACAACTTGTCCAGATCAATACTGACAGCTGATGTTCGGTTTTCTTTCGGTGATTCTTCAATGTTCTCTGGTTCTTTTCTCATTTCATTATGGTCCTCGGATGATCTCATTCTGATTGATGATGTTGATGTGACACCGAGATGGTCGTGTGAATCTTCTTTTTCTTTCTCAGATGTCGTATTGAAAACATCATCCAATGAAACTGATTGCTCATCCATATCTGCTCGTTTGGTCAGAGAATGCTCCACAATTAAAGATTGCTGCGACTCTTTCTTCTGATCATCATCATCATGTTTCTCGGATTTTCCTATTCCTTGAACAAAAATGTCATCTAAATTGATGCCAACAGTTGAGACCATATTTTTATTTTTTGCACTGTCTTCCCGTTTTCCATCTCCGAGTTTCACACGTTCAGTGGAAGTGAAGTTGTCCTGTGAACCTGCCGGCTGTGCAGCATCACCAGATGGATCTTCCGAACCGTAGGCTCTTCGACATGTTGTACCAGCTTCCGTTTCTGTATAAGTGGTTGTTTCTGTTTTAGTTTTGGTATCTTCATCAGTGGTCGATATACGCTCCGGACGGCCTTCAGAGATTGATGGTTGATATTCGGATCGTCGAGAATCTGCGGGGGTAGTATTGAACACAACATCCAGTGAGATATTTGAATCATCAAAATTCTTTTTTCTGGTTTCTGGTTTCTTCGTTGATACTGAACCTTGAACCTCTTTGTCTCGTTTGACTTTCTCGAACTCGGCGATGCCTTTTCGGATCCTCTCGTCGCTGACATCACTGTTTGGTTTTGTAGAACTCCCTTGAAAGAAAACATCTTCGAGGGTGAATTGGCTTTCAGATGGATTCGTATCCACAGGATTGTTTGATTCGGTTGGTGATGGAAGACGTTCGGAATGAGCTTCAGTGGAGGGCTCTGGAGACGAACTTCTCCTGTTGAAGACGTCGTCCATGGAAATATTCGAAGCATCGAAAGTTTGGTGAGAAGAGTGAGACTCAACGATCAAGTTCCTTCGCTTCTCTTCCTCTGCTTTCTTAAATTCCTCGATTCTTCGTCGAATGTGTTGTTCTTCCTGATCTACATCTTGGAATTGGTTAATTCCAGAATGGGATACGTTGAAGACATCATCCATCGAGATGTTGGAGTCGTCGAAAACGTGACGAGATGGATGTGTTTCTTCTGATTTTTGGATCAGCTTCTCCTCTTCTGCTTTCTTGAATTCTTCCATTCTCTTTCGGATGTGTTTCTCTTCTTCATCCACTTCTGACGATTTCTCATCATGTCCTTCCACAAATACATTATCCAAACTGATTCCGGCAGATTCTTTTGGAGCATCCGATAACGAAATTGTAGCTGATGAAGTTTGATCAGGACGTTTCATTTGGGCTAAAGGCTCTCCTTCTCTTTGAGATGGATTGAAAACATCTTCCATTGAAATATCGGACTCATCGAAAAGATGTTTACTGGAATGAGTTGTCACTACGACTCCAGATCTTTGAGCATCTTTCTCCTGCTTTGCTCTCTCGAACTCAGCGATTCCACGTCGAATCTTTTCATCAGAAGCATCGAAATCCGATTTGCCAGTTGATCCTTCAACGAACACCTTGTCCAGATCAATACTCACAGCAGATGCTCGATTTTTATTCTCTTCTCTCGAATGAGGCTCTTCGCTAGTCTCCGGTGATCTCATCGAGACGGATGCGGTCGAAATTTCTTTTTTGTATTCATCAGATATAGTTTCCTTGACCACTGATTTAGACATAACCGCATCATCCGCAGGTTTTCCATCTTTATCGGATGTCGAATCTCTGTCCAAATTAATGCTTTCAGAGGAAGTGACATTTGGCCGAGGCGTGTTGAAGACATCATCTATAGAAATGTTAGAAGTAATCAATTTCGTGTGAGATGAGCGAGATTCTGGTTTCATTTGAATCTGTTTCTCCTCTTCTGCGTTCTTGAACTCTTCAATCCTTCTTCGAATATTCTGTTCTTCTTGAGCCACATCCTCGGACGGTTTGCTGCTATGTGGAAGCGATGTGTTGAAGACGTCATCCAAAGAGATTTTCGAGTCGTCCAACACATGATGGGAGACATGAGATTCAGTAGTCACATTGATTTGCTTCTCCTCTTCTGCTTTCTTAAACTCTTCCATTCTCTTTCGGATGTGCTTCTCTTCTTCATCCACTTCTGAAGGTTTTTCATCATGCCTTTCCACAAATACGTTATCCAAATTGACTTCGGCAGTTTGTTTCGTATCCACAGGATTGGTTTTTTTGGTTGGTGCTGGAACACGTTTGGAATGAGCTTCAGTGGAAGGCTCTGGAGACGAACTTCTCCTGTTGAAGACGTCGTCCATGGAAATATTTGAAGAATTGAAAGTTTGGTGAGATGAATGGGACTCTGTGATCAAGTTCCTTTTCTTCTCTTCTTCTGCTTTCTTGAATTCCTCGATTCTCCGTCGAATATGTTGTTCTTCCTGATCAACATCTTCGGATTGGTTGGTTCCAGAATGGGAAACGTTAAAGATATCATCCAACGAGATGTTGGACTCATCGAAAACATGATGGGATGGATGTGGTTCATCTGATTTTTGAATATGCTTTTCCTCTTCTGCTTTCTTGAACTCTTCCATTCTCTTTCGGATGTTTTTCTCTTCTTCATCCACTTCTGACGGTTTCTCATCATTCCTTTCCACAAATACGTTATCCAAATTGACTTCGGCAGATTCTTTTGGAGCAGATAATGCAATAGTATCTGCTGAAGTTTCATCAGGACTTTTCATCTCTATCGAAGACTCTTCTCTCTGAGATGATTTGAAAACATCATCCATTGAAATATCAGACTCATCGAAAAGATGTTTACTGAAATGAGTTGTCACTACGACTCCAGATCTTTGAGCATCTTTCTCCTGCTTTGCTCTCTCGAACTCAGTGATTCCACGTCGAATCTTTTCATCAGAAGCATCAAAATCAGGTTTCCCGGTTGAACCTTCAACGAACACTTTGTCCAGATCAATACTCACAGCAGATGTTCGGTTTTCTTTCTTCTCTGCTTCATCATCCTCTCCGACACCAATTGCGTAGTTATCATTTTGTCCATGTTCCGAAGGTCTCATTCTGATTGAAGAAGTGGATATAACATCAGGCACGTCCGTTGATCTCTTCGCTTCATTGGATTGAGATTCAAGATGACTTTCCGATGATTTCATCTCAATCGAAGCAGTAGATGTTACACTATTGTCAATCAATGGAATCTCCAAATCAAATTTAGGTGAACCAAACACATCGTCCATTGAAATGATTGATTCCACAGCTGCCCGAGACTTCTCATCAATGGTTTTCTCACTTCTGCTCATCTCCGTTTCTTGATGGGCTTTCGTGAATTCAGCTACTCTTTTTCTGATCTTCTGGTCCTTTTCATCAGTTTCCTGAGTTCTTGTAGAGTTTTCCCTGTTAGTGAACACGTCTTCGAGATTTAACGTAGATGTAGATATTTGAGGAGAAATCATTGGATCTTCACTTTTGTCCTTCAACACGAGCTGGGCTTTAGGTGAATGGATGTTCTTGTGTCGTGGTGGAGCCACAGGTGCCTCGCGATCTTTTTCAAAATCGATGATATCCACATCTTGTGCTCTCTGTTTTCGAGTTACAATGAACGTTTTTCTCTCTGTTTCCTTTGGAATATCATCTTTTTTGGTAGTTAGAGCAGTGAAAATATCATCAATACTATGATCAGAAGGTGGAAGTGGGACAGCTTCTCGAGATTTCCTTTTTTCTGGCTTTTTCAATTCATCTATACTAATCCTTCTAGCCACTGAAACTTTTCTAGCCGTAGATGAAGAGGTGGATAAAACTGAAGACTTTCGACTAGATACTCTAGTTTCCCATTCATTAGCATCGTTCATCATCTGACCAACCCAGTCGTCAGACGAGTTAAGCAACTGATCGCGAGCATGCAACTGAGAATCCCGCGAGTTAGTAGTCACCGGCGTCACCTGTTTCCGATCGATGGTTGTGGTTACAAGATGGCGCGATGACTCATCAACGATGGATGATTGGGATGGCGCAGTTGGAGAGGTAGGAGCATGACGACGACGAGTTGGAGGCGTCGGAGGTTTCGTTGTGGTAGATGGTGGAGATGATGGCTTTGGATTGAAGATGTCTTCAAGTTCGATGTTCACTGGAGATGTTCTGTGTCTTGATGGGAGAGTGCTTGCTCTCGTCTCCTGAAAATATAAAGTAAATATTGGAGATTATATGTAGAGTGGCAGCTTACATATTCCGTAGTTTTTGTGAATGATCTACTCTGTCTTGACCGACTCGCTCTTTCAATTCGAACCGCCCGTTCAGCTTCAGACATTCTAATCAATCTACAAGCATTGCATTGACACTTCTCATCCTTTTTGATTTCTGGTGGAGCCGTGCATGAGAATATCTGATTCAAGTCAATATCAGCAGGTGGAAGACCAATCATTGAAGAATCAGAAGCTCTTCGTCTCACATCTCGAGAGGTTTTTCTGTCATCTGAATGGGAGACAAATGGTGGACGAGCGAGTTTTGTTGGTGAAGATGGATCCTGAAAATATGAATTTGTGAATAAGAAAAGATAGACAAAGTCTGAATTTAATTATTATAACTCACTCTCTTCTTCTTCTTCTTTTTGAAAATCTTCACTATTTTTGAAATATCGAAGACCATTTGTGTTGCGATTTTTGTTTGAAAAAAACAAACTAAACGGTTTGCTTTTTTTGAAACGCGAACAAAATTACTTTGCCAAATTGTGTCAGTAATCCCCAATAAATCCGGTTTTTGAACTACATACACCAACTTACTTTCATATTGAATGCAGCATACCAATCGATATCGGTGACAGTGCTCTTCCGACGACGTTGACCTGGTTCTCCAAGAAGATCTTGAGAACCTCTTCGGGATGACGGAGTCTGATTAATGACGACGATTGGTGTGGCTGGAGTCCTAGCTGGAGATCTTGTTTCCCGAATGAAAGTTTCACATTCTATGATGTTGATATCTGGTGGACGTGCACTTCGAGTACTCTTCCTACTGGATTGACCACTTTCAGTTGATACTCTTTCTTCTCTAGTCTGCTTTCTTTCTATTGTTGTCATTGGTGTAGACGTGGCTATCGGATCTCCAATACGGACATGATCCTCATACTTTGATCTTCTCGGTGGCTTTGGTGGAGCTTCTGAAGTAGATCCATGAGATACATAAGAACCTCTTCTGGAATTTGGAGATGAACGTCTTCGTTCTATGAATATATCCATTGTGACGTCGTCTCCAACTCTTCCTACAACTCGATGTTTTCTTTCGGTTTCTGGAGTTCTGATTGGTCCGATAACATTGACGTGAATATGATTGACTCGATGGATTCCTGGAGGAGAGCTTCTAGCTCTTGGAATAGTTGAGAATCTGGATTCAAACGACGTATCTGTGCATGCGTCATTCATCGAAATCGAAGTTATTCCAGCCGTGATATTTCGTTTTTCTGCTGTATCATTCATTGAAATAGAGGTGTTTCCAGGTTCTGGAGATCTCAAAGTGACTCTTCTCTTCTTCTCTGTCTGTTCTTCAATTACTTCTTCATCATCTCGATAGTAATGTAATGATTCTTCTCGTCCCAGTCGTTTTCTGGGCGGAGCAATTGGTGACATTGTTTGAGAAGAAGACTGCTGAAGGTGATCTGCTGAACGAGACCGTCTAGTAACAGAATCTCTATGAATAATGACACTTCCTGAATCACTCGAATCATCATCTCCTCCTTTATTTTCCTCATCAACGAATTTCCGGTAGTAGAGAGTGTGCACTTCCGGTTTTGAATAGCTTCTAGAATTCAGCTTGTTGTCGGAAGTATGAATTATCAATTTTCTCACCTTTTGGAAGACGTACTGTGTGCACTGCTACTTCTTCTTGTAGTCGTCACCTTCTCTGTCTCTGTCACCGACGTCTTCGTTGTCGTTGACACTTTCTTTCTCAAATCAGCAAATCGGCGCCTAGTTCCATTATTTCCATTCTGTTGTTGATGTTTTTGATCATCAGTTGTGTTTTCTGATGTTTCCACAAGTATTGGATGTCTGAATTCTAAATCTATGATATTGTCACTAGACCGGTTGAACAATGTGCTATTGGCTGACGATGGTTGCCGAGGTTTTGTTGAGCTTTCCATCTGAAAACCAAAGAAAAGTTTAAAAATTAGAATGCCACAAACCTTTGTATTCATAACGTCTTCATACACAAATTTACTAGGTTGTTGTCTTTTTTGAGTATAATTGAATGGTTTATGTGTCTCTTGGATACGAATTACGGTCCCTTTTCCCAAGTCTTCTCCGTCGTCTGATTTGTCCAACTCTTCACAGGAATGCCATTTCTCGTGTAAATGCTTGATTGAAACGTTCACTGGATGGGGTCCAGCTGGCGAAACGTTCGTCACTTTGACTTCACACGAGGACGGATGCTTGTCTGGAGCTCCGTTGACTATCTGGAACAAAAAGTGGTTTACACTGGAACAAATATTATAATTGAGGGCTCCGCGTCATTTTGAAACTGCGACTGCGACACTTCGAAACCAGTCATTTCAAAACCGGTCATTTTAAAACCATGGAAATACAGGTCAATGGATAAATTTCGGACTACAAAAATTATTTCAGGGTTTTCATTTATGTTTTTTCTGATAGAACGCATTTTGAAATCCGAGAGAATTCAAAATTTAACTTTTTCAATAAAATTTTTTCTATTTTTTGAGTTTCAAAACGTTCTATCAGAAAAATCATGTTCGAAAACCTTGAAATTGTTTTGGTTGTCTACAATTTATCTATTCGCCAGATGAACGGATGAACGCTGTGAAGTTGACTCACTGGGCTTTTCTTGAATTTTCTCATTACCGTAAAACCTGTCGGCCCTTAACTTTTAACCTTGAGCCAATTATTCACGGCTCCTGTCGAAGATACAAAAACGTTGTCAACTGATAACATATTTATCATAATGTCATCAATACTTTTTCAGTTGACGATTTTCTGATATCTTTTACAGGAACTGAGATAATTGAGCTCAAACTTGAAAGTGTGGGGGCCCTTCTATTACAAGTTTTATAGTTTGTTCAATGTTTTGTACTTTGATTGAAGAGACTTTGTTATCATCAGTCTCAGCACCAGCTCTTAAACAAGATAACCCCTATTTTTCACCTATGATCCTATTCATAAGTATATTCCATCCTATTCACTTTTACACTTTTCCCTCCAACTTCCTCTCTCACTTTTTTCTTTGAAAGTGAAACTGAAAAGAGACGCAGAGAGAAAGAATGCGCAGGAAGTGGAGGATCATTTCGGGTGAAAGTTCAGTATTCGGTTCTTGATTGGTTTTGAAGATAGTGAAAGAGAAAAAAAATGAAGCAAAAGAATGCTGATGGGTATCAGAAGAATGGAGAAGTGTTGGTTTTTATTTTCAGTAGGTGTCAGAACGAATTTCGTATTGTGAATTGAAAAAAAAAACAGAAGAAGAATGAGATGGAGGGAATAGAAGAAGACTTGTGATGATGGGAGGAAGATGAAAATGAAAAATTGAAACAAACAATGTCTCTGATCACAAACTTTCTTCTTCTAATCGATCGATTATTACTTAAAGGAAAACAATCAGAAAAGAAACAACAAGAATTCATACCTCCGTGACAGTGACAGTCTTTGTGATTTCGACAAACTTTTCTCTTCGACGTGGCATCAGATTCTGATAATCGTGTGTCAGAATGTTGCGTAGAAACTTCTGAAAATAATTTTAATTAGTTAATTTTTTTTGGGTCAAAAAGGTTCTTGTAGTTGGGCCCATAATGTAATTTCTTGTAAAAAATTACAAAATTTCTTCTAGATTTAAATGCAAAAGGAGCTGAACTAAGTTATATCCAAAATTTCCTACAAGAAGGTGTGAAAATTTGAAATGGGTTTTCAAAGACTCCGCCCCCTTCAGTTCCTCACAAATGTTTTTCCATTCATATTCACAACAATGGTATTCCTTTCAAAGACTCTCTTACCTCAGAAAACGATTCGTGATCGTCGGGCAATTGATGACTCAAAAATGGAGTGTCGTCAAGTTGCTCGTCATCAGAATTTAGTGGTGGTGGTGATTGTGAATCTGCTGAGAAGTTGCCTCCGTCGTCTTCAGTCCGTTTGGACGATGGTGTTGGAGCTGCGATCATCTTTTTTTTACAACGATGCCATTAGAATATGAAGAGGAAAGGGATGGAATACGAATTTAGAAGCAGACGACGGGATGAGAATAAGGGGAATACACAGTAAGGGAGATGCGCGGAAGGAGACTATCAGCACGTACTACACACTCCACCCATCACTCACTGATTAACAATGATATCAATGTCGACGTCTTCGTCTTCTTCTTATCTCTTTTTTTGCGATATGCTTGCGTATCGGATTGGATTGTCACACCTATTTCAAGAACGCGCAAAATCGGAGACTACTGCGCCAGTTTGGTTTTTGATTTATCGTCAGAGGTCAATCGTTTTTGATAGGATTAGAAATGGATCAGGTGATGATGTCAACTGGAAACAGAAACTAAACACAAGGCTTGTCTTGAAAAGGTATAAAAAGAAAATTGGTTTCAAAAATTGGGGTCGCGGTGTACGGTTAAAGAATATGATACTGTGATTGAGATACCGTAAAAAAACTCCAATGTAATTCCCCGTAAACCGTCCACTTTGAGCCTACATATATCGATTCCTGTGAAAGATATTAAAACTTAGTCAACTGATAAATTGTTTATCATAATATCAACAATATTTTATCAGTCGACAAAGTTTTGATAACTTTCACAGGAATCGAGATAATTGAGATCAAAGTTGATGGTTCGGGTGGTCTTCTATTAAAGGAAATAATTGTACTAGTAGCTCAAATTTAAATTATAAAACTAAACACAGTTTATACATCTTGAGAAATAAAAAGAATAGGAAGAATAGAAATTTTATGAAAAATATATAAATCGTTCACTTTTTTCTTCAACAGATTTCTAACAAAAAAGGTGGAACACTGACACAAAAGATGGATGTGGACAGAAATTTTGAATTTAAAGGAGTACTGTGAGAACTTTTGCAAATCGTGTCATCATAGTTTTGTTAGATATAACATGTTCATTCACACCAGCTAAACGGAGAGATCATATAAAAACATTTGTTCGAGTTTTTTCGACAAAACAAAACAAAATAAGGATTTGAAGGAAGTAAAGCCGCGAAGCCGATCGAGTACATGTTCATGTTTGCGTACTGTCTTTTTCTTTTTTTTCTGTTTGGTTTTTAGATGATTGGAACATAAACATGAGAAACAAAAAGAAAAAAACAATTAGTAAACGACAAACTTTCGGTAATTTTGCAACAAATTTCTCAGTGATCTAAACATGAAAGTGACCGACAGAAAAGTTGGAATGTTTGAAGTGTGTTTAAACAGTTTAAATGCCAAGGAAACGGGTTAACGAAGGGTCGAATAACACAATGAGAAGCAGAAAAAAGACACTAGAAAAGCGATAAAAAGTACGATTGGGAGGAAGAGGGAAAAAGGCTAATTAAACGGAAAGGCAGGGAGAGAAAGAGGTGGGATGGTGGAAGCAGAAAGTTGTTGGATACGGTTGGTAGGTGGGATGAATTACGACACGATGATCATAATCATAATTGACCACTGGATTGGGTCAGGTCTTGTTGTTGCATTCAGTTTGTATTTCATAAAATTGCAGTTTTGAACTTTTAAAAAACTAACTTCTTATCGGTCTACCGTAAAACCTGCAACAGAACTTCAAGCCAATTTTTCTCCTATTGCAGGTTTCACGGTATTTTCTATCCAGAAAATATATTTCGAAGTTCTTTGAAAGTTGGAGAATTATATGAGCTCTAAACTAATACTGACCTTCATGAAAATAATTACAAACCTAGAGCAAAAATAAATAATTAGCAAACCAGGGTAAAGTACGCCCTGAACCAATTCGGAGATTACCTTACATTCTCTAACAGAAGTTATCCCTATATGTGCACTTTGAGCTCAATTATCTCGATTCCTGTGAACGATATCAAAAAGTTGTTGACTGATAAAATTTTGGTAATTTTACAAAAAACATTTCATCAATTGACAAATTTTTGATATCTCTCGAATAAACCGAGATAATTGAGCTCAAAGTGCGCATATTGTATAGAACAGTGTAACCTATAAAAAATGTCAAAAGTATTACGTTATAAAAAGGTATCAGAATGAAATCGAATCAGGAAATTAGCACCGTAATCAAATCAAAAATTGAAGACAAAGAACTGAAGATGGGGAGAAGATTGGGTCAACGAGAAACCGAACACACAAAACAAATTCAGTTTCAAAGTGAGTGAGAGTGAAAAAAAAATCGCTGCAGATCGAAAACCAGTCAGTTAGAAAGTTTCTGAATCGGAAGGTAACCACGACGATTTCGGGTTTCACACACCACCAAATATATCCTACTTTTGTATGTGTCTATCGTCTATGGAACAATATACAAGAGTGACGATGATTTTTTTCGTATTGGAGATTTTCTGCTTCCTAACTCTCAGTATCTCTGCCTTTATATAGAATTGATGGTATACAGTATAGATTGATGATGAGCAATCGGAAGCAGCAAGCATCGTTTGTTGTCTTTTCCTTATGTTTCTGTTTCGTAAAGACGCAACATTCCGAAAACAAAAGAAAACAGAAGTCACATTACAATTTCTATTGAAAGTCTGGAATTTTTGTTCGGCAGAATTTCAATTGAACCGAAAAAAAAGAAAAAGAAGAAAATTCCTACCACACCCATCAGGTTCAGTTTTATTTCAATTCAATGTATACGTCATAAAATAAATAGGGGGATATCCGAATCGAGGTGTTCGTTATAGCGGATTGACCCAAATAAAGAGAGGAAATGAGAGGCTAGAGGAGTGGCAATAAATCTGGTGATATGATAACAAGCATTCTGATAAGCAACTAGTTTTTTGTTCATTTTGGCGGAAGGAGAGGAGAAAATTGGAATAGGAAGAACGCCTGTTCTTTTTCCTAATTGTACTTTTGAGGATCAATTATTTTTAGATCCTGGATTACTGTACCATAGAACTTGGAAGCTGAAACTTAAATGCGTTCCGTAACCTGATTCTTAAAGTTCACGAAAATATTATTTTTTTTGGCGTTATTTCTGTAAGCGGTCAGCTGCGATATCCGGCACCTGTGCCAGCTGAACCAACTCATTAAAGTTTTCTAAACTGTCAAACGTAATCGAAATGGGGTTGATAGGATTATGGAATGTAAAGCGACGAGCTCAGAGAGCAGTTAACAAATTTGAATTCGTGGTTGATAATATCAGAAGGTTAGAAGAATAACATAAAGCATGTAAAAGAAGGGCCCCCACACTGTCAAATTTGACCTAATTTTTCTTGGCTCGCAAGATATCAAAAATGTGTCAACTGACAAAACGCTTCAAAACTTAAAAGTTAGGGGGCCCTTCTATTACAGGTTTTACGTTTTTCTAAATTTTCTACAGCAACCTCTACTATTTATAGAGATAGATCCGGTCAGAATCGTGTTTTGAAAAAGTGTGAACGAGTGAAAAAGTGGTTATCATGGCTGTATCCTCCATGGAAAAAAGATAAAGGGGATGGAATTTATGATCAGTTGTTTGAAAATGGTACAAGAGCAAACTCAATCGTCATCTTGTTCCGGAACATCATCATGTTTGAAACATTCGGAATCGTGATGTACTTTCTTCTATCTTTCAAATATTCACAGTATCCCGAATTGTGAGAATTCATTTATAAATTTCATTAGAATTAGATAATTCAGCATTGGCACATCAATCTCTACAATCATTCATGTTTTTCTGATGTTCACATTAATTTTTCCAAAACTGATGACCTATTTTATGATCTCAATACACGTTATGATGACCACAAAAGTCAAGAACATCATTCTGATACTTCTGGTGACGATGGCTTTTGAGGTTTATACTTCTAAGGCAGTAATCTTCCAGATACCATAAAACCTGTAATAAAAGGGTCCCCACACTGTTTAGTTTGAGCTAATTTATCTCAGTTTCCGTGAAAGCTATCAAAAATGTGTCAACTGAAAATGTGTTAACTATTGGTGATATTATTTCATCAGTTGACAACTTTTTTATATCATTGACGGAATTCAAGAAAAATAGCCTCAATGTTAGGGGCCCTTCTATTCCAGATTTTACGGTATATTTTTAATCCCAGGGTCCAGCAATGAACGTCATCGGCAACATCCATCAGGTGGCATCTGGAGTTGCTTGTGTTCAAATTGATGTAATGAGTTCTCGAAATGATGTTGAAGGAAATGTGATGGATAAAGGAGCAATGCTAGTGTCCCGATTCCGAGCACTACTGAAAAATGTTTCTGGTCCGATGAACAAAGTTAAAAATATGTTATTAGTGTTGGATGAGAAAATGACGAAGTAATATAGACCCGACTACCGATTACCAATATATAAACTTTTCAGATTTGTAGACATAATGAGAAGACACTACCGAGTTATAGCCAGTCTGTCCAACCAGTGCCGGAATATGTTGCAAACACCGTATACAAAATGTCTCAACATTTTTGATGACGCATATTTTTATTGCAAAGAGAAAGCCAGGTTTTTTGGAAGCCATGGAGATGCTTGTGACGTCATTCAGAAAACGGCAAAGGTTCAGACGAAACTAGGTTATTTGAAAATCTTGGGAACATTTCCAGATTTGCCACCAAGCCAAGGGATTCTCCACAGAAGTGTGTTCTCTGCCTGCAATCATTGGAAAAGGAGTCAAAGGAGCAGCTGTTCCGTTTTATTCGGCATATTTCCAAGCAATTGAATTTGCTGTGAAGAAGATTTTCTATGTTCATATTGAAGCCGCAAAATGGGCATTGAAAAAAGTGAATCCAGTGATTGAAGAAATCAAAAAGGCTAAAACGATCAGAGCAGAATATCAATCTTCTGATGATAAACCAAATGCGGCAGACGATACAACAGCTAATTTGAGAGCCAGTGTTAAGAATAGTCTGATGAGTATTGTGAATTTCTACATCAGAATCATCAATGTGATATCATTTATTCTCCGCTACTGTATCATGCCGTTTTTCCTCATTTGGCCATTCATTTACACCCTTCGTTTCATGTACAACTACAGTTACAGCGATGACTATAAGAATCGCTTCTTAACGGAAGAATTCTATAAAATCGACAGGGATTGTGCATTTCGTGGAGCTAGAAAAGTAATGCCGCTGACTCCAGAAGAAGGCAAAACGGTTAAGAAAATATTTCAGGAAAACATTCAGAATAATTATAATTCCAGTATGTCAGTAGAGGTAGATGGAAAATGACAGAACAAGAAAAACCACGTTTTCGATTGGACATCTTCGTAACCATTATCACCTGTTTCACTCCGTTTTTCATGTGCTTACTGGATTACGGTGTATTTACGGTTAAAAAACAATTAAAATAATAGTGCGAAACACTGAATTTTAGACTCTCTCTACAGTACACACTTTGATGAACCGGACCAATATTGACACCCCAGCTCACTACGAATTAAAGGTAGCTGGGAATAGTTCAATGTCAGATGTGATGAACGAGTTCCTTGACGTCTTCTCGCCATTCACTCAGAGTATTCGAGAAAGAGAAAATCGATGGAGACGTTGTTTTAGAGAACCAAACCCGCCGAATTATGCAGAGAACACACTTATGTTGTTGATGTTTATTGTGGCTCTTTTCCTTTGTCGATTAAAGGTACAGACTGAAATCTGGTCTAAACTAAAGCCTCTTCTTCAGGCGTATTTTGGACGACAAACCCTTGCGTTGGCAGACCATTTCTACCCGAATCGGGTTAGAGTTCGTGCTCTTAGCCTGTACAATAAGATTCTTCAAAGTAGACGGAATTTGCTGACTGAGATGTTGGGAAACAACAAGGTGGAAATCGTTTTTTGAAAAACAATTTGACCCAAATAGCTTTTCAGAAAGATATAATGGGTGGTGAGGACGCAGTGATCAGAAGATCAATGCAAAGTCGTGGTTATCTGAGTTCGGATTGTGCAAAATGCGATAAATACGATATGAAAATAACAGATCAAGAGTGAGTTGTCTAGATTCTCAAGTCTTTTTCGAACTTATTCAACTTTTCAGAAACGTTCGTGTTTGTGTTCACTGCAGTGCTTTTTATTGCATCAATTGTTTCAGTCTAACCCTTTTCTGTGTGAAATGTGACGAAGAAATGCAGAATGTCAATGGAATAGAGTTGTATTACGAAGATTCCCATGCAATTCTTGACGATTCTGGTACTTTGTTTTTAAAAATTTACTTTTTGTGACTAAATTTAATTTCAGAAAGTTTATCTAGTGAAACAGATGGTAACGAAACCGTTAATGAGCAGGAGATGGTGGAATCTGCAGACACGAGTTCTGCAGTTGTTGTTTGAATTTTCGGTGTTCCCGCCAAGAACACAAGGGCGCTCCATTGACAATTTCGAATTCAACGCAAATTTGAATTCAGCTTTTGGCGGAGTTTTCGAAATAATTTCGTTAAAATATGTTTTAATCTCGTTTTGTTTATAGATTTCGTTGTAAATAAAGTATTTTTTGCCAACATCGCTTTGCTCATCTAAAGATTTTCAGCAATGATGGGTGAAAATTCCTCTGCATATACAACATTAGCAGATAATCAACTCTACAATCAGTTTTCACCGAGTAGGAGGTATTTCCGTTTGGCCATGTTTTCAAAAAACGATATTTTTCTCAGAAAAGCTGACTTGATCGCTTCAACCAGTGCAACTTCGTCTCCGAACTTAAGAAAGTCTCCCAACCGAGGGTTCAGCTCGCCGAGAGCTCAGCAAAAGCCAATTACCATTTTCGATCAGATAGTTTCTTGGTTCCATTCCGAAATTGATGTGAGAAAGAAGCTGGCTAGTTTTGTATGTGGAGCGGCAGTAGCCCTTTCTTTTATCGTCACTGTTTCCATCCTGAAACTTTCAATTTGGGCTCCATTCAGTTCTGTACAGGGTAAGAATGCTTTAATCGCTTCTCGTTCACTTTTAGTTTTCAGATTCGCTCACATGGTGGCTTTATCCGACTTCTTGGCCAGTAACCTTATTCATTTGGCTCTCATCAGTCGCATGGACGTTTCTCATTATTCATCAGTTTTGCACTGGTAATTCATACCTTTTAAAGGTTTTTCTGAAAATTTTGTTTCAGTTACACAAGTTCCACGAATTCCAATAACGGACACATACGCATGGGCTGGTGCCGCTCTAGAGTTCGTCCATCGCTTGATTTTCGTCTACACAGCTTTCACCGTTTCTGAGTCTTCATTTTTCGAAGATTTCGCATGGATCGCTATTGCTTTTTCTGTTGCGATATCGTCAGCACTTGTCATTTTCAGATCTGATTTCCACCTTAACTTCTCGAACGTTCAAGTGGTACGTTTGAAATCGGCTAAAAAAACCTATTTATTTTTTTCAGAACTCATTCAAGACTCTGATTGACTTTGCAAAATCGCTTCCTTATGGAAGTCTCGCAGAAACTAGTGGTGTCGATGCGGCAATTGCATACACTGCTGCCATGGCACTCACCGTTTTCGGGAGTCCACTTTTATGGGGATTCTCTGCTTGGTGGCTGCTCATTAACATTCAGTTTCATTTAGTCTTATTCGGAGTTTGCTTCGCTCAACAATTTTTCGCAAAGATTTTCATGAAGATTGTCAATCAAATTGTCATGAAGGTGAGTTCGAACTTATCAGTAGCGCAATATTCAAAGTTACTTTTCAGCCAATGAAATTCCCGTTCCCACCACCATATACTGTACATTCTCCCACGCCGGATCAAATTAGAACACTCCCGAATGTCATTGAGACCGACGATCCACTCCTTAAGATGTTTGCTCTTCACGATCTTCGTACCGTCGCCTGGGAAGATGAGAAGCGTCGTGTAGATGTGTTCTCGCTTTCACAGCCAGGAAAGCATCCACGTAACTGGAAAGCTGTTTCAATGCCATGCACAAGAATGCTTGATGAGCTATGTTCGAGAATGACTGTGTCTGCTGCTCGACTTGTTGGATATTCCTGGGATGACCATGATGTGGAGAACGAGGAAGTGCCTCGTGATGCTCTTATGATGCCAAGAAAGATGCGTGAGATGACATACCGCGGAGCTGGACAGAGTCGTCAGCAGAAGACCATAGCACCGATCCGCTCCAATAACACACAAACAGTCGGATTTCTCGCAAAAATAACTCGAAATCTCGGTCTCGGGAAAACGGAGAGACTTGTGATATCTCGCTTCGATGCTCAGCAAAACGCTTATGCGGCAGAGGCTGTGTACATGCTGGTTGTAGATTCCATGGGAGAAGATCGTTTTGGAGTTGTCCAGAAAGATCTGAAAGATCTGATTACGCTTTTGTGCAAACTCATCGCTGCTATCGACACATACGAAAGAGCTAAAGCGGTGAGTATTTTTTAGAATTTTGAAAGATAATGATTAGGAATGTAGCTGTTTCTATGATATCTCTCGTTTACCTTCACGATGCAAAACTGATTATGTTTCATTTCAGTCGGTCGCTGACAAATCAGATGTGACATACTTGCGTCTAGTTGACGCTTCGCTCAAGTCTTGTCTTCAACGTGTCGTCACCACATTCGGAAGCCACTTGCGGTATATATTTTTTGAAAATTGAAAAAATCATCAAAAATTACAGATCGCTCGAACTTGCTGATGAACACATTCGCACTATCAAACTCGTCTGCGCTGAAGAAATCTAAAGACCTCTAATTCATCGACATTGAACTATCTCTTGTTATCATTTTTCAATCGTTGTTAGCATTCAATTTTCAATTTTTTTTTCTTTCTCATCCTCTTTCGTTCCAAACCTATCCCATTTTTTTCTCGTCCGACACTGTTATCATCTTTGTGAACTTTTTCATCTCGCTGTTTTTAAATAACCCAAAAAAGGTCCAATAAACCGTATCCTGTGAACAACGCAACTTTTCGACTCATAATCAGCATATCTTTTTGATACGCGCGCAAAGATTGATAGGAGAAGAACAGAACAGGCGATGGCAATTGAGATGAGATGACACACGACGGAGACAAAACAGTACAACCATATCGATTACCTGATTGGTAAAAAGAAGAAGAGAGACAAAAAGAGAAAAGAAGAGAGAAAAGTTTCTTCAGGTTCAACATCATGCTAATCGCTAATCGTTTACGTTTTTAACAGTGTTGATTTTTAGATAGTTTTTTTTGAATTAGGAATTTCCGGTAGGAATGTTTTTCTCAAAACTTTCGAGTCAAAAATAAGAGTCTTGTGATTCTATAAATGATTTTCCATCTGACAAATTCATCAACTTTATGATCATTTTAGACAGTTGGAAATAATAATCTGATTATAAAAAAACCGGAGCCGAAGGACCCACAACGATAACCACAGTAACTAAAAATTAAATATATTTTATCTGATTTAACGGTTTCGTTTATCATTCTGGTTACCAAAAATTGAAGCTGTGGAAGAGAAACGCCGGTGGTCGTGGTCGATAGTCCCACAACGACAACTACAGTAATCTTTCACTTTCCGAATTTTTTCTCGTTTTTAAGGCTTTTCGGCAAGTTTTCTGTTATTTTCTACCAGTAACGTAGCAAAAATATTGTCCGGATTTATTTTCTTGATTTTCGTGCGGTTTCAGTCAATCTTTCTCAGTATCAGCTATTTTTCTTTTCCGAAAAAGCTAAAAAAAAAACTAAAATCGAAATTTGAACTACAACAATTTTAGGACTGTGTTAAATTTACTAATCTTGGCAATTAAAACATTTGAATAACTTGGGTGATTTTTCTTTTTTATATTGTCTCTGATTCAACCGTTTTTAAGCATCATGCCTTTGATTATTACAGTCTTTCACACAATGTGGTCGGTTCTACACCGACGGCAGTTTGCAATAATTGCTGGATTGATGCAGACAGTTTTCATTTTACTTTTCGCAAAATATGTCAAATACATTGATCCACTTGATGATTCACGAAGAGTCTATTCGGGAACTGATTATCCTTGTGAGTTTTTTCGAACACCTTTTCGAAATTCATTAAAAATAGTTTTCAGTGTTCCAGGATGTACATCTTATGATTTTTGTGGGCTTTGGATTTCTTATGGCCTTTTTGAAAGTGAGTTTTTCTTAAGTTCGAACATTTTTTACAAACTAAATTCAGAGATATGGATTCTCAGCTGTATCTGTGAACCTTCTTCTCTCTGCATTCGTCATTCAATTCGCAATGCTTCTTCGTGGATTTTTGACAGTTGCATTCAATGAAACTGGACTTTTTAGTATCGGTATTCCAGAGTGGGTTATTTCCAGTATTTCTTTAGAATTGAGAATTATTTTAGAATGATATCTGCTGAAAGTTCTTGTGCAGCTGTTTTGATCACAATGGGAGTGCTCCTAGGAAGACTGACACCTGTTCAATTCCTTCTGCTTGCGTTCTTCGAGACGCTGCTAAACGTGGTAGTAGAGCATTTCGTATTCAACTATCTTCATGTAAAAATTCCTTCAAAACTAAATGAAAACAATATTTGAATCTAGGTCAATGACAGTGGAAGATCTCTTTCTGTCCACACTTTTGGAGCATATTTTGGTTTGGCTGCAGCGTTGGTTGGACATAAAAAGAATGTGATGGAAATGGATGAGCATGGAGGAATTCATCACTCGGATTTGTTTTCAATGATTGGTACGGTTAAGATGAAACTGAGGATTTTTTCGGAAATTCAGAAATTTGATATTTCACAAAATTTCGAAAACTTTAATTTTTAACAACATGAGTATTCGAAATTTGTCTAAACTTTTCGAAAATTCTAAATTCATAAACTTCGAATTTTAGAATAAAGATTTTCAGAAAAATGAAAGTTTGAAAATTCCAGAACATCCAAAAAAAATTCCAGAACAGGAAATTTTCAGAAAGTCACAAAATTTTGAATATTCAAAAAATCTGAAACTTAAAAAAATCCTAAATTCTCAAAATAAAAAATCAAGGAAAAAATTATCAATTAATTTAAATTTTTCTATTAATTCCAGGAACTCTCCTCCTCTGGGTCTTCTTTCCCTCCTTCAACGCTGCTATTCAAGAACCTGAAGACGCACGCCACAGAGCAATTATGAACACATATCTGGCAATGGCATCAAGTACAGTAACCACATTTATGATATCTTCTTGTGTAGATGATCTTGGAAGATTCAACATGATTCATATTCAAAGTTCAACTCTGGCTGGTGGTGTTGCCATTGGTGTGTTACTTTCCAGCAAAAATCTTAAAAATTTGAACTTTTCAGGATCCGCAGCAAATGCGGTTCTTTATCCATACCATGCAGTAATCGTTGGTGTTGTATCTGCAATACTATCCGTTATTGGACATGCTTGGATCAGTGTGTGTCTATTTTTAAATTCAACTTTTCTTTTAACAAAAAGTTTCAGCCAAGACTTGAGAGGACATTTCATTTGTTCGATACCTGCGGAGTTCACAATCTACACGGAATGCCGGGAATTTTAGCTGGATTATTGAGCATTGGATTTGCCTACTTTTATGAACCCGAAAGTTATGGAAAGACGTAAGAGTTTCACTATCAATCTTGATTGGAACATCTTTAAAATTTCAGGTTGTATCACATTTATCCGTATTGGGTAGGCGGTGAATTGAATGGAGATCGAGATAATGTTTCCCAAGCACAATACCAAGCTATTGGATTGGTCGTGATTCTAGTGACTGCAATAATTGGAGGATTACTAACAGGTTTGTTCTATTTATTAAAAATCTGATCCCGATTTTGATCCCAAGTCCAATTCTTCCAGGTTGCATTCTAAAAATAAAAGTATGGAATCAAGTCGACGATCCTGA
This sequence comes from Caenorhabditis briggsae, assembly GCF_000004555.2. Lineage (NCBI taxonomy): Eukaryota > Metazoa > Nematoda > Chromadorea > Rhabditida > Rhabditidae > Caenorhabditis > Caenorhabditis briggsae. The sequence goes on along the minus strand of NC_013488.2, from coordinate 9,298,036 downwards.
CTTCCCTCATGGAGAAATGAACTATTATGCTCAATCAGATGTGAACTTTTTGAGCAAAGTGAGTCAATTTCTTCTGACTATTTCCCAATACACACCCAATTTTTCAGTACAAACATGCTCAAGAGCAACAACGCCTTCGGGAGCGAGAGCAGATGCACGAGATCTATTGAGGCATTGATAATCAGAAGCGAATTGATGATAATTCGTAATTCTTTCGCAAGAAAATATAGGGAGAGAGAGACAGAAAAAAAAAAGAAAAAGAGAAAAATGAAATATTATAAATATTGAAAAGTTGTTGATGCATTTGAAAAAAAGAGAAGAAATCCGTTTTCTAATCCTTTCCATAAGTTGAAGAGGAGGAAGATTACCGTATACCAAATGAATACAATAGACGGATAATGGATTCGATATTCTTATCCACCCATTACTAATACTCGGCGAATTCTAAGATGTGTACAGATGTAAAGAAATGTGCTGAGTAGCAGAGATAAATAGCAGTAATTGAAAAGAAAAATATCAGACGAAATGCTTGGTGGTGGGGGAGGAGCTCCTTTGGGGTGTGAGCTGTCTCCTCAACACGGTTCACCAACTTTTTTTTACTTCATCATTCCGTTTTTTCTGATGTACTTTAGATCCTCATACACCTGACTGATGCCGTCATGATCTTCGACTTCTAGGAATTTCCAACAGTTTTGCATAACATAACATTTTTTGAATTATTTAGAATTTTTTGGAATAGATAATCAAACAATGATTTATCTAAGATTTATCTAAGATTTTTATCTAAGATTTAATTAAACCGATCTTGCATGTAGTTTGACTTGTATGCTGATGATATTATACTCCAGTGATTTTCGAGAAGACTCTCTAACCAGCTTTGTTTCTACGGTCACATTTTGAACCTGTTAGGAAAGCAGAAACTGAATGTTTTGACTATTTCACATATTTTTTCAGCATAAACGCTCCAATAGAGTGTCTCCAAACGGTCAACTTTGAGCGCATATATCTCTTTCCCTGCAAAAATATCAACGAGTGGTCAACTGACAAAATGTATTTGATACTATGATAAACATTTTATCCGTTGACCAGTTTTTGATATATTTTACAGGAGCCGAGATGCCTAAATATCCACTCAAAACTCAAAACTTTAATCATTCGAAAGTAAAGAATAGAAGAACCGTAAAAATCAAAACTGATTTGTTTTTATTGGGCACCACCAGTCCCTCAGGTGAAAATAAAACCGGCTTGTTATTTTTTTGTGTATCTTTTTATTATTTCCCACTGGGACAATTTTATACTCGGAAACAAACTGCCACCACCCTCATCTGAATAAAGTCCAATCTATGAACCATTAATTACTTCCGAATTCCCATAACCTCCTCCCACGTACCATATTTTGTCAAATGTGTCATGAACTTCTTTGTCCCTATCACTCCTCGATTCCCCTCTTTTTGCTGTAGCCGTTACATAGCTCGTCTTGTTAGCTGAAATTGAGGTGTCTCTTGAAGGAAATGAATTCAATTAGCTATTATCTGAAAGAACATATCACAGTTTCTTTAATTTCCGGGATATAGCTATTGTCTTTACTTTTATTCTTGCTATCTTTTTCCAACGGATATGTTATTCATGTTTTTTTATTTGCCGCAATCAACTTCGAATTTAAGAGTCTACTTTTTTTTTGAATTCAGAACCTGTCAAATCTAACAAATAAGACGCTTCTTGGACTGAAACCGCTACACAGCCTCTTCTTTTTGTTTACCTGGAACCATTCGCTAACCTTGACGGCAATGTGACTTTATAACCCTATTCATTAACGGCTGAAATTCGATTTTTTTTCTCGTACATCAAATAATTGCCCAAATTCTCACATTTTTCAGTCATTACAAAATGTCCTTAAAGTTAAATTGGGATACCGTAACCGCTCTGATAGAACGCGTCCCAAACAGTCCACTTTGAGCCGATTTACCCCGGTTCCTGTAAAACATATCAAAAAGTGGTCAACGGACAAAATGTATATCATATTATCACCAACATTTTGCTAGTTGGCTACGTTCGGATATATTTTACAGGAGCCGAGATAAATTGGGTCGAAGTTCTATTAGAGTGTTTACGGCATTTCGATTTCAAAAAGTACGATTCTGCAAAAAAAACTAAGCTATAAAATGTTTAGATGGTTCTAAGTTATAAATAAAAAATTGATCACTACAAATAGTTGAAAATTCTGTAAGATCTTGTACCGGATTACTGTATATATTTTTTGTATATTAATCCATTCATAATTCTATTCTAATCTTTTTGTTATTCATCCACTTTTCGAAGCGTATTCTTTTATGATTTCACTACACAACTAGATTTTATCTCATCATTCAGATTGCTCATTCTGTTGTTTCAAAGTGTCGCTCGATTCGTCCCGTCCCACCGCTGTCTACAATGTCTTCATACTCATCCAATACTATTTTTTGCTCTCAATTCTGGAGACGTCGCAAAAAACTATTGCGGCAAATATTCCAGTTTCCCTGTTCATCGACTCGTCTATTCGAAATTCAGATGCAATTTTTAATCAAGCCAGAGACGAAGTTCTTCAGTTTTCTCCAAATGTTACGTTAGAGTAAGGATAAATTATATTGTTTGTTTCTTTCTGAAAACAATTTTTTTCCAGAAATGTGGTCTATAAAAGTGAAACATGCGGGAGTTTAGAATCAGATACCAAAGATATATTTTCATATTTTACTAATTATCATTCCAAAAACCATAGAATCACAATGGGACCAACTTGTTCCGGCAGTAAGTCAGTTAATGAAAAAATTATTCATCTTGCCCTTTTGAGATTTTCTTCGTTTCGCCAATCTGACTGCTGAAATTCAAACTTTACAAATAAATATTCTAAAAGGATACCCCTATTATCATCCAACAATGATCGATGTAATTCACAAATTCTAAAAAGTGCTTCATAAATGAAAAATGTTTTCAGATGGTAACCAGGTCACCTCAAAATTTAGCAGAGAACGTTGTTGCAGTAGTAAGAGGATTCGAATGGGGACAGGTGGGAGTGGTATTCTGTGAAGAATGTTATGCAGATGACAAACTTGCCAGCGAAGCATACTTTTCTTATGTTGAAGATATTCTTTTGGACAATAATATTGCAATGAAAGAAATCGTGAAATTGAGAAAAGGGGAATCGAAGGAGAATATTTCTGAAATTATCACCATCTTTGAACCATCAGCTAGAGGTAAACTGATAACAAAATACAATATAAGGAAGGTTAAAATTTCAGTAATTCTTTTGTTTCTTGGAAATACTTTGGAAGAGTATATTCCATTCATGGAAGCGATGAGCTTCAATAACTATACCACGGAAGAATACACTCCTGTCATTGTGATATCAAAGAATTCGTTGGATTTGGCGTACCCTTGGCAGAATAACATGCCCATGCTCGAGATATTTCACAAAACTATCATTGTGAGTTCATACAAATAAATTCTCCGTTACCGTATTTCCTCTACCAGAAGCCCACTTATACCATCAACGTTGAGCTCAATTATCTCAATACCTCTGAAAGATATCAAAATTAGGTCAACTGATAAAATATTTTTGATATTATGATTAACTTTTTGTCAGTTGATCGCTTTTTGATATCTTTCACAGGAATCGAGATAATTGAGCTCAAAGTTGACGGCTTGGGTGGGATTCTATAAGAAGGAAAACGGTAGTGCAGAAACGGTGGATCTATTTCAGGTCCATAATAACTGTTACGAAAAATCGAAACTTTCATCGTTTCTCTCAAAATATACGTTTTCTTCACTCGACGAAACCTTAATCTCACTTCAAATGTACGAAGGATACTACTTGCTCGGTTCCTATCTGTATTCTGCCATAACGAACATAACCCTTTTCAATTATGTGGCACCTGAAAAAAGTATTGCTTCTATGGATATTCATGGACCATTCGGACCAATTTATATCAACAATAATGGACAGAGAGTAGCAGGTAAGTGAGGGTAGAAGTAAAAGGAAATTTAAACTTTGGCATAATTATAGGTTACCGAATTCAAATGAAGCATTTCTTTTAGTTTAGTTAGACTGGAACATATTTGTTGTGTTGCTTCAATCATTTTAGAATTATTTAAAAAAACGTTTGAATAATAGACCACCAAATTTCAGGTTTCGAAGTGATGATAGTGAATAAATCGGAACCGATGAGAAACTATACAACAGACCTAGGAACAGTTTCTACCACGAAAAAGTGCCCTCGTATGGCTTGTCTTCATTTCGTTATCAACTCAACCTCATCACCATCTTATGAACCACCTAAAGATGTGCCGTTATGTGGTTTCCATGGAGAGATTTGTGATCAGACTGGGTAAGTTGAAGAGACATCAGGCATGCACACCGCATCATTAGTATCCCTTCTTTCGCCTTCTTCTTCTGCCTGCTTTATGGTGTAACTCTCTGTGCTCCCTTCGAAGAGTTTCTGAGACTTTAGCACGTAGGAAGGAAATTTGAAAAGTTGTTCTTTTTTCTTTTCCATTATTTAAACTCATTATTCAAACTATATATGTTCCCATTGAATGACCTCAAACAATGAGGCGCTTTCTGATTCCAGTGTGATTTACGCGATTGGAGTCGTCGGCGCTGTCGTCGCTATTTTTATTGTCTTCTATGTGGCTATTCGAAAATTGTAAGTCTTTCTTTTGACATTGAAGTAAGAACTCTGAAATTTTTAAGGGTGACTAGTACCAGAGGGAGATCCATCAGTAACCCATGGCTTATACCATTTCACGACCTTCGATTTATCGATTTAACAACTACAGATGGAGTGAGTTAAAATCGAAAATCTTGTTACAGATAAGAACTTTTCAGAGCCAACAAATGTCAGTGCAAAGTCTCAAGGAGAAGATGGCAGAACGGGCACATCTGAAGTCGATTGCTCGTACGAAACTGATTGCTACCGTTGACCAAACTTATGTTCTAGTTGATAAATTCGTTGTGAGAGATAAGATTCGATATGAGAAGAGTGATATCAATTTGCTTTATCAGGTAAGTAAAAGTATCCCTTTTTCATCTAAAGTTCCAATTTTTTCCAGATGAAGAGTCAAGTACAACATGACAATTTGAATCAGTTCGTTGGCTTATCTCTTGACAAGAGCTCCCATATCTATGTTATTTGGAACCAGTGTTTTCGGTACGAGCCTCTTTTTGAAGACGTCTTCGTCAAAAGTCAAAATATTTTCTTTGTTTGTTTTTCAGCGGAAGTTTGTACGACCACATTTTCACGAAAGAACGGTCGAGAGATACTGCAACGAACTTCGAAGGAGCATTTCTTCGTGATATTCTGAAAGGCTTAGACTATTTGCATAACAGCAGTCTGGAATATCATGGAAATCTAACTCTTCATAATTGTCTTTTGGATTCTCATTGGATCGTTAAAATCAGTGGTTTCGGTGTCAATCGTCTTCTTGTCAAATGGAAGGCCAGCGGACAAATATTCACAGAAGATCACACGCCAGTCTTAAAATCAGAAGGTTTGTTGGAAGTGGAGAGATTCAGAGACAAGGGCATTGAACGTATAATTATGTGATGGATGATATTTTTTGAAATAAGAGTGCGAGGGAGTGATAAATAAGTTGAGAATTCGTGTATTCAATGTAGGCATTACTCATAACTAACTTCTAATTAGTGGGTGTTGGCGAGGCAAAGGTTGTTTATAATCCAGTAATTTTCAATTCACAAGGGATGAGAATGCTATAGAATTCGTTTGTTGAAACAAAAACAAAGATCTTGAAGATGAAATAATCGCCGTAAAACCTGTAGTAGAAGGGCCCCTAAATTTCACTTTTGAGGCAATTTATCTCGCTTCTTGTCACAGATATGAAAAATATGTCAAGTGATAAATTGTTTATCATAATATCAGAAGTATTTTGTCATTTGACACATTCTTGATATCTTTTACAGGAATCGAGATAATTGAGCTCAAAGTTGAAGGTAATTTATCTTTTGAAAGGAGAAATGTCAAACACAATTTGGCTTTATCCTTCAAAAAACTGATTCATATATAGTTCTTTGCAGAAATTCATTATTTTGATCCTTTAATGAAGGCGGTGTGGAAATCTATGAATGGAACGAAACAAGACAAAGGAATGATATCAGGGGATATGGGAAGAAGAGGTGACATGTACTCGTTTGGTGTCATTTTGTACGAGATTTGCTTCAAAAAGAAAATGGTTCCACCATTGTTTGATTATCCAAAAGGTGAGGAATTTTTTTTTGGAATTCCAGATATTTTAAAATCAAATTTAAGGAGAAGACGAGAGCGTTTTGATTGACGATGAAAACGATGCGATTGCAAGTAAATACCCACTTCCACTCGATCTTCCACCTAACCATGACATGCACAACGATCTTATCAAATTGCTGGAAAACTGTTTTGGAACTAATCGGCCGGACGTGAAGCTTGCCAGGAAAATTATAGATACAGTTCTGAAAGTGCAAGGATCACTTGTTGACTTGATGATCAAGAACTTGACGGCTTACACCGAAGGTCTGAGTGAAACGGTCAAACAACGAACTGATCAATTGGAGCAGGAAATGAGGAAGAATGAAGATTTATTGAGAGAACTTCTTCCAGCATCTATAGCAGAAGATGTAAAAAGAGGATTAAGACCAGGAGCAAAATCATATTCACAAGTAACTATTCTATATTCCGATATTGTTGGATTCACTTCTCTATGTTCTGAAAGTAAACCACTGGAAGTTGTCAACTTATTGTCTGGAATGTACCAGAGATTTGATCAAATTATTAGTACGAATGGCGGCTACAAGGTATAAAAAATTCCAGTTTTAATCTTTTGATTAATATTTTTCTAGATGGAAACGATTGGAGATGCGTATTGTGTGGCCGCCGGATTACCAGAAGAAAGAGCAATGGAGCATGTCAAGATAATCTGTATGATAGCGTTGTATCAAAGAGATGTGAGTTGTTTTTGTCTAGGTTTCGTATATGATTTCCTATTTTTTTCAGTCGTTACATCACTTCGAGATTCCTCATCGAACGGGACAATATCTGAACTGTCGATGGGGATTCAATTCAGGAGAAGTTTTTGCTGGAATCATTGGACAAAGAGCTCCACGCTATGCATGTTTTGGAGAAGCTGTTATGTTGGCTTCCAAAATGGAGAGCAGTGGAGTAGAAGATCGTATTCAGATGACATTGGTAAGCAAACAGCTCCTGGAAGATCACTATCCCTTCTTCAAATGTAGTTTTAGGGGTGGAGTTACAGTTGAAGTAAGTCACATTGTAAGATTCCAGAAAACCGAATTTAATTTTCAGCCTTTCGGTCATATGCTGACCTATTGGCTGGAAGGAGTACAAGAAGGAAACACCATAAGAGTTGCAGAATTTGAGGAGTCAACTAATGAAAACTTGAAGAAAACAGTAGAGGTTGGAGAGTATGGACATGTTGTGAAAGTAGTGTTGAAGCATTCAACTCCATCTCCAAAGGCCAGTGAACAAAAGAGCCGACAGGAATTGGCAAGAGAGAAAGTTCTGAAAGAAAAAGAACTAGAAGAGTCACGGCTGAAGCGTCAGCAAACCCTCCATGAAGCACTAGAAGAGTATGAAGATGAAGTTGAAATGAACGCTATACTGAAGGATGATGATGAGAAACACAGTGCGGGTGATTTGACAAGTATTCTGAGTGTTCCATTAGAAGGTGAAGATGGAGAAGAAGAGGAAGAAGGCAGAGCAATTGGACATGGAAGGCTGGATAGTCAAGCTTCAACTATTTTTGCGGCGGACGATCCAGCTGAAGAGTCATTGAAGAAATCAGATCCCGATCTTAAAAAGACAGATCCCGAGCCAGCCTAGTTGTCAGGAAAATTTCAACTTTTTTATCTTTGAAACATAATGGTTCTAACATAAATCTCACATTTGCTCATTATTCTATTGGGTTCCCAGTCTTTTAGTTCATCTTTCCCAGTGCCTCATTTTTTATGCTTTTACTAAAAAAAAACATTTTTATATTCCTTTATTTTTGATCCAAGTACTTTCACCACTTCCCTTATGATATTATCCATTGAAGCCTTAGTACTTTTCCTCCCTACACCATGAGTTAATTCAAATGTCATCCTGCCCATCTTTTTATTTATTTTTTGCTGGTCCATAATGATAAGGGTCCTTTCATATTATTTTTTTTTGCAAATCTCATATTTTTATGAACCGCTTTATACTTTTAGTTTGTGTTGAGATCAATTACAAATCAAAAAGTAACAAGGAAGTCAGCCAACAATCTAGGAACATGATTTCATGGGATTAGAAGTACGTGTGAATATGATACTATGACATATATCAATATTATGAGTCAGACAAAAAACTTATCATAATGTAAGACAGATGCTACACCTTTCAAAATTATTCACGTGGGAATTTACGATTCAATGAGTTTGAAAATGATTTTCGATGAAAAGTCATCTTTCTTAACAGCTCGTAATAAACTTGTTTTGAACGTTTTTACATTTCAAATTTACAATTCAAGTATTACAGTACTTCCTCTAAAAGAAGCTCACCAAAACCGCGAACTTCGATCTTAAATATCTTTATTAATGTAGAAGCTATGAAAAAATTGTAAACTGATAAAATATTAGTGATATAACAAGTAGCGATTTTCAAAATTTCTAATTTTCATCCAAAAGCAGTTCGATTTCCAACATTTCTGTGAAGTTTCACAAATTGTACATTTTATTTACTGAGCGAAAAATATGTTCAAATTTACAGGAAATACGTTCAATTCAGTGGTGACAGAAATCGATGCTTTCGATTTTTGTGAGTTTGGCATATTCACGTCTTTCACAGAAATCGAAGCTTTTAATTTCTGGGAGAGCGGAAAATTTACGTGGCTCACATAAATCGAAAGATTCAATTTCTGGGAAGAATGTGGGAGGATTCAGAAGGGTCATGAAAAAAGCAAAATGAATAGTGAGGAAACTATCGTTGGACTTGTTGCTTTCCAAAAGACGGATCCGTGCTTGAAGAGGGTTTTTTTCCATGGGAGCTATCTGTTGGCTGAAAAACTAGCAGAATTTTGGATTACATTCGAAGGTTTTAGTCGAAAAAAAAAACACAAAACTCATTATTGAAATTTTGAAAGATTGGCAACACCTGCTTTTTAGCTATCGAACGATATTTTTCCGTCTCTCCACCAATTTCATCCTAAAGTACTGCACATTACAAAAGTGAGTTTTGTGTTTTTTTTCCGATCAAGACCTTCGAATGTGATCCAAAATTTTTTACTAGCTAATTTTTCAGCCAACAGATCCCATGGAAAAAAACCCTCTTCAAGCACAGATCCGTCTTTTGGAAAGCAACAAGTCCAACGATAGTTTCCTCACTATTCATTTTGCTTTTTTCATGACCCTTCTGAATCCTCCCACATTCTTCCCAGAAATTGAATCTTTCGATTTATGTGAGCCACGTAAATTTTCCGCTCTCCCAGAAATTAAAAGCTTCGATTTCTGTGAAAGACGTGAATATGCCAAACTCACAAAAATCGAAAGCATCGATTTCTGTCACCATTGAATTGAACGTATTTTCTGTAAATTTGAACATATTTTTTGCTCAGCGAATAAAATGTAAAATTTGTGATCAAAACAACACATATTTCTATTTTCATCAGAACTTTCAAATTTTCTGAGAAGATTTACAGAAATTTTGACATTTTTTGATTATTCCTTTCAGAATTAAAAATTTTGAAAATCACTACTCTTATATTATGATAAATAATTTATGAGTTGACAACGTTTCGATATCTTTGACAGGAATCCAAATAATTGAGCTAAAAGTCGTCTATTTGAGTTCTATTAGAGGAAATACAGTAACTATGTGTGTTTCCAAAACCATGAATACTTCGAATCCTGAAATGTCATACCATCGGAAAATAATCCGTTTTGAAACAAGTGAAAACTCAACCAGCCTGTGACCTCCGATCAATAATTCAATAATTCTTTTAAAGTCATCTCTGACGATTTTCGAAAATCATAAACTGATAAAACTGGCATGTTTGATATGTCTTTTCTCCTCTTGATGATTTTTGATGCAAACTTTTCCAACCCATTCTGAAACTTGCATAAAATACAATAGGAATGTTGAATGTTATTTGCGGAAAGGTGTGTTACTGGTACGATGAACTATGAAAAGGACAGAACCACTTTCAAAACATTTCAGTTCAACTGATATTCTAGTCTGAAACATTTCGATCAAAAAGATTACCTGCACACACATTTTCGGCACATGAGAGTTATTTTCTTATCTGCTAAATATGAACCATTCTCTTATCAGTTGCTCCGCCTTTTTCGAAAAAAATCAGTTTTAAAGAACTGCAGTTTTCCCATGATTGGCAAGTTTGAAGTTTCTTCGTTTGATTTTCTCGGAATTCATTTTCCATTGCCTTCATTTTCTCACCTGATTCTTGTGGTTCACTGAGCCCAACTCCATAATTCTTTGCTCTCACACGTACATAATCTAACTGAATTCTCCGCTTCTGTTTCAAGAGGGAAGTCAAAAATATTAAAAGTGAAAAACAAACGAATTGATTCGATTCCGATACGTTTTTCCCTCCATTCGGCAGCTCGGAATATGAAAAACTTTTCGAGAAGAGAAGAGATGATAGGTGGACAACTCACACCTGGTGTTCTTTTTCGAAACCAGACACCCTCACAAATCATTTCTCGTTTCCCTTCTTTTTGCAGTTTCTCATTTTTATCAAAGCTCAAAAAACGCGCAATATCTTGTTATTTTAGTCAGAAAATATAATGGATCCAAAATTAAAAATTTCACCCTCGCCTTATCGAACAGCCATTTTTGAAGCTGCTAGTTCGAAAAATAGGCTAATAACACTGTTCTAGATCGATGACCCGAAATATAATTGAAATTGAAACCTGTTGAAACCTCTTCATTGAAAGGTACCCCCGTTTTCAGTGAAATATGTTACGGAAATTCCACATTTTCACAAAAAAAATTTGTTGAAATTGATAGGTTTTCATGAATTTTGAAAGAAAATTCACCAATTTTTAAAATGAACATTTTCGAAATAAACGGCCCGAAAATAGAAAGATCCCCTCTAATTGAAGGGCCCCTATAATAAAAGTAGGTACCTCGGAACAATAGAAAAGCCCTTCTAATACAGGTTTTCCAGTAATTTTTATTTTGGGAGTCATAAAATTGATCCACTTTCCAAATTTGATGTCATTTTTAAACAAAATTTAATTTTTTTAGTACATCCTGTTTTTCACTCTACCCAAATGTGTACATTTATTTTCTTTTCAAGTCTTACAACTTTTTGAACATTATAGTTTTCCAAATGAATACTCGAATCTAAAAAATTTGCAGATTTCGTATCAGCTCAGTCATTCTTTGTTCTTTTTTTTCTGTTCCAGAGCAGTCGTAAACCACACAAAAAGCATGCGAAACCTTCGCCCTTTTCCTTATCACCCCACATTTTCTTTTCAATTTTTGATCGTCTTTGAAAGTGTTGAGCATCTCAAACAACAGTTTTAAGAAGTCTTAACCGTTACACTAACTAAATACCCTTTTAAATCATATTTTCCTTTTTTTTCATTTTTATCACATGTTTCATAATTTTTGATTCCAGGGGCGGTATTTTTCAAAAAACACGATTCGTCTAACTTGGCAACAACAATACTGAAAATTATGCTAACCCGGTGGTGTTTTCTAGTTTCAATTGCTTTATTATGTTTCATTCTAAATGGGTCATTTCAAGTAGAAGTGAGTTGTATCGTCTCTATAAGAATAAAACTGTTCTATTTTGCAGATCCACGTCTGTGACTCAACAAACTCAAATAATTCGTAAGTTCTACTCTCTTTTGTAATAATTACACTGCATGTTTATAGGTTCATATATTGCAATGGACCGATATTGGATGCTGTAAACTATCATGCACTGTACAATGATTCGAAAGAGTTTGTTGATATGCCGATGAAGCAAGATCCTTGTGAGTCACAGAAGCAATTGCTAAAAAATGTTGCAAAAACTTTCAGTGGAAGTGTATAACGCATGGCTGGCTAAATTTGGAAACTCATCAGCTTCAAGCTTGAATAAGACGGATGTCCAGGCATTTGTGAACCAATATTTCAGTGCTGCTGGAACTGAATTGGTTGCTTGCACTCCGGATGACTGGCAGGAAAAACCTCCTAAACTAGCAACGATTCTGGATCCGCAGCTTCGTGAATGGGCCTACAAGTTGAATGCGATCTGGAAAACATTGTGCCGTAAAATCGATCCAACCATTGTCCAGCACAACTCTCGCTATTCATTATTGTATGTTCCTCATCACTTCATTGTTCCTGGAGGTAGATTCCGAGAGTTCTATTATTGGGATGCTTATTGGATCATCAAGGTAATAGATCATATAAAGATTTCACAGTTCTATAAAATTTTTAGGGGCTCATTGCATGCGAGATGTATAACACCACCAAGAGTATGATCAGGAACTTGGCAACGATGGTAGATCAACACGGATTTGTTCCGAACGGAGGGCGTGTTTACTATCTTCAAAGATCCCAACCTCCCCTTCTCTCTGCAATGGTTTATGAGCTTTACGAGGCGACAAATGACAAAGATTTCATTGCGGAACTTTTGCCAACTCTCTTGAAAGAATCGAATTTCTGGAATCAAAAAAGAACAGTGAATGTGACATTGAATGGAAAAGAATACGAGGTTTATCAGTATAAAACTCCGAGTAATGTGCCAAGACCAGAGTCCTACCGAGTTGATACTCAAAACTCAGCTAAATTGGCAAATGGTGCAGATAAACAACAGTTCTATCAGGTTAGTTGAGTTCTGTTAGATAAGTTACTAAATTGTGAACTTCTCTAGGATCTTGCCAGTGCAGCCGAGTCTGGATGGGATTTCTCCACAAGATGGTTTTCTGATTACAAATCCTTGACAAACATCGAGACAACAAAAGTATTGCCTGTTGATCTAAATGGACTTATTTGCTGGAATATGGACATTATGGAATATCTATACGAGCAAGTCGGAGATACAACCAATTCCCAAATTTTCCGAAACAAAAGAGCGGTATTCCGGGATACTGTTCAAAATGTGTTCTATAACAAAACGGATGGAACTTGGTACGACTACAACCTGAGATCCCAATCTCACAATCCAAGATTTTACACTAGCACTGCGGTTCCACTTTTCACTAACTGCTATAACACCCTTAATACTGGAAAATCTCAGAAAGTCTTCGATTATATGGATGTTAGTGTTAGATTATGTCTTTGTCATTTTGAGTGATTTTTTTCAGAAAATGGGAGTATTCAATTATCCAGGAGGAATTCCATCATCCATGTCTCAAGAAAGTTCTGAGCAATGGGATTTCCCGAATGGTTGGAGTCCAAACAATCACATGATTATTGAGGGATTGAGAAAGTCTGCAAATCCTGAAATGCAAGATAAGGTAAAAGATTCCCAGGCCCTTATAAAAATACTTGGGGTAAACGGGGTCATTGAACATAAGTTGGATGGTCTCTGAGCAAATAACTCGGGTATCAATGTATCGTTCTTTTGCAAGTAGAGTAATTGAAAAAGCACTTAAAAGTTCGTACTTATATAAAACGTACCTCTTTGGTATGTTTTTCTAAAGTATCCCTCTCTAATTTACAAATGTAACTTATCCGAGCAAATCTTTTTTTGTTTACTCCGATTGCTCACCAACCAAAGTTGTACATATATAGAAAAACATGGTTGACGAACCTAATTTAGATTTTTAGTGCAGGCTCAAATTAGCTGTATATGTTTCAAGAAATATTTTTGCTCATGTCTCTTGATCCTTTTTTCCCTCATCTTATTCACCGGTACCCACTTGTGTACATTGACCACGAGGACAATTATATGTAGTGTAACTGTAAGAGCACACCAAATGTCCATGTGTCACTATAGTGTGAAAACCAATCTGTTGTTGACACCAAATTAAACCGGAAGACCGGTGGCGTTGAAAGAACTCGGCCGCACAAAATACTGTAATGGAGGTGCTAAGTTACTGCTAACTCTCATAATCCCCCTTTTGACCATGTGGAGTTATCTAATCAATTTGATTTTCAGGGATTCCTCATTGCATCCAAATGGGTTATGGGAAACTTCCGAGTGTTCTACGAAACTGGACATATGTGGGAGAAGGTAAGACATTTTAGTTCTGGAAATGATAAAGAAAACTCAAGGAGTTATAAACTATAAAAAATAGATATAACAAGTAGTGATTTTCAAAAGTTTTAATTTTGGGAAAAATATTCAGAAAGTGTTAATATTTCTGTTATATTTGTTGAAAAAACACGTTGCTCCCAAAAACTTAACGGTCCATCTTTTGGGAGATTCAAAAGATTCACGTGGCTCACAAAAATTTTTGAAATTTCAGTACTTTGATGTGAAAATTAAACTTTTGAAATTCACTACTTGTTATATTTTGAAAATTCAAAAAAAATCATCAAAATCTCGAACCTGAAGCGTGCTTTGAGGATATCAATTTTTCTGGTGAACTTCAAAATTACACAGTACAGATTTAAAAATGTCAATATAAGGACTCGATTGAGATGTTTCGTAAACCTCTTTTATTTCGATACCTACCATGAACGCTCTAATGGAACGCCACTTTCAACTTTGAGTAAAACTATCTCAGTTCCTGCGAAAAATATCAAAAAGTGATCAACTGACAAAATATGATTGACTCGATCATAAATATTTTGTCAATTAACTCTTTTTTTATATCCTTTACAAGAACTGAGATATATGGGCTCAAAATTGGCGGTTTGGGAAGCTCTTCTAATAAAAGCTTTACGGTAATGCTTTTTTTTCTAACCTAAATTCGTACACTATTAATCTAGAACCTGGGGTGAGAGTACTCAAAACATTTTTTGTTTTTCTAGTTTCTAGAAGTTCTAGAATTTTATCACTCGTCCCGAATATTGTCTCCCTTTCCTCTTCCCATCAAAGTTTCGAATTCCTAGTTTCTTCTACTCGACGAAAGAATAGAGAGCCTACATCACGCCGACCGGGGCCGTCATCATCATAATCATCACTATACATCCTCCTCCACTTTCTTGTCTTTTTTCTCTATTTTCCCACTCCAAATCATATGTAAATATAATTTTAAGAGGGTCCGCCACCATTCTAACACATAAGCTCTTCACATGCATCGTTTCTCAGATTCGCCTATTCTTGCGATTATGTAGATTGTGTTAAATCGCGTGTATGTGCCCTGAAGCGGCATGATTTGGTGTCGTAGAAGGGGCTCCGAATATCTACTACGGTAGGTTAGAGGAGCCCATCCAATGATCGAGATGAGCAGTTGAGACGATGAAGTTGATGAAAATATAAGTGTGTATGGGAGAATAGTAGAAAAATATGTTCGTGCCTATTGTCGAATTAAAAAAAGTGACACCTGAGAATTTGTTCCTCAAACGGGAAGAGCTCGGAGAGTCCATCAAGTCGTTCCCCACATTTTGACCAATTTTTAGAAAAAGGTCCGATGAGCCCTGTCCGTTTCTCTCCTCTCCAGGAAACCGACGACGGACAGGGTCAACAAAACAATCATTGGAGATGATGAACGGGTACTGTATGTTAACAATGCCAGTAAACACCTGTGGCGCTCTGCAAAGGAAACGGTGGGATCGGTCTCAAAAGGCAGCCTTCAGGAAAAAATCAGATTTTTCCGATTCGGTTAGACAGTGCTGAAGTAAAATACCGCAAGCTGCTTCCGGATTCCTATGTCATCAACTTTGGCTCTACTGCTTTCAAATAGAAAGTGGTATTTATGCACATCGCTCTCACCTCTAGAGAGGCTCAGTGTTGAAATTTTTGCATGACAACGAAAAACCACACAAATATTCGAAGAGCCGTTACAAACTCCATCTTCTAGGAATCGAAGTTTTGCATTGCCCATCGTACACCGCCGACCTGGCACTAGCTAATTACTACCATATCAGATTTCTCCAGAATCGTCTTGCTGGTGAGAAAGTCCTTGTCGGAAGGATGTCAAGAAATTTTTGGAACACTGTTTTGCCTCTAAGTCGCCAGAGTTCTACGCGAACGGAATTGCCCAACTTCCGTTGCGCTGGCAAGAAGTTATGAACTCCAATGGCGAAATAATTTCTCAATGATTCTTGTTTTCCTTGAAGAAAAAACTACTTGAAGAAAAGTGACCACTATTTATTGAACAACCTAATATACCAAGAAGTCAAAATTTTGTTCAAAAAATCCCACTACATTCACATAAATAAATTTGTTATCTACAGTATCCGTTTTTGCTCCGCCCCCTCGTAAATCGGCACGAGCGCCGTCTCCGAGATTTTCAGGTCTCACTTTTTTTAATCCGACAATAATATCAGTTTATCTTATAAGAATGAAGCTCCCCTAAATGATCATGAACAAGTTCCGTGATGATGTTCCATCCAAACCCTGTCAATTAAGTAACAATCGTTTTCTTTACCGAACGAAAGTGGGTGGTAACGGGGTAACAGGTGTACAATAGAAAAATAACATCTCCGTTCAAAGGAATCCATTATGTCATTGTGTGTTGACTTGTTACCTCACTCCCGTCACTAATCCGCCATGGCCTCAATCCTGATAGTGTCTACCTGCAGCCGGCCCCTGCAGAGAGAAAATAGTTAATGGTACATGTGGTAAGATGTTTATCGGAAGGCTTACCGGAATCATTTAGACGGCGCGGACAGGTGACGCTATTACTGTATCCCTTACCTAGTAAGGGTCAATCATTGGGAAGAGAAGTTGATTTTTGTCGAAATAGGTGCGGTGAAAGATGAAGACCCGGTGTTTTGAAAAGTGAAGGATCACTTGACTAAAGCGGTTCTTTTTCTAACACTACTACAGTACTACCATGACAATAGGTCTCGATGCGCGAGAAAAAGACCGAGAAAGGCAAGGAATGGCATTGGTTTGATTGGCACCACTTATCGATGATCATGACCTTCTTCTCTCGTTTTTGTTCATCATCGTTTTGTCAATTTCGTCTGAATACCTTCTTTTCAATTGTCTTCTCTTAATTTCGATAGTTAGAGAAACGGAGGATGATTGAACACCTACGATTACTTGATCGATACAATTTGAACAGAAAAGATTAATGAATCAAACTGAGGATCCCGAGAACGAAATAGTTGCCACGTCTTCCGAAGTGTCTGTTTCAGCCAGATCAATTCCCCCATAATCGTTGAGTGCAGTCCTACATAGAATATTAACAGTTTGGATATAGTTAACATTTCACACCTTATTTCACGTGCTGAGCAAACTGAGAACACTTGTCTCAACTAGGTGTCATTCACACCTATCAGTGGGTTGAGTGGTGTTTCTTCACACTTAACCTCTGTATATTTGAAACTGAAAATTCTGATTATGAGAACATTTGTGGGGGATCAAACGGTCTATTCCCTTTCCCTTTACTTTCCTGAATTTTTTCTTTTTATTTGCATGTTCATTCGTGTCACCAATTATCGAAGCACTTATCGCTTGGGGTGTGTTTATTGGAGTCCCGTAGGCCCCCCGTCTGTCAGCAACTCTTGAGCCGCCCTTCTAAATTCTAGTGTCGCACACAAAAGGAAGACAAGTTGTTAGTGAGCACAAATTACCATAAATCTGTGATGACAGCTTGAGCTTTCACACTTTTCTTTTCGAAAGGTTCCACCGGAAGATAATGAAATCAACTCTCAATTAATTAATTTCAGTACAATGTCATCGGAAGCTACCCGGCGCCGGGATCTGGAGGAGAGTACGATGTGCAGGTATGGAGGGGTAATGTAGAGTTCTGAGTAACTATAGAAACGGTGTTTCAGGATGGTTTTGGTTGGACGAATGGAGCTATTTTGGATCTCCTCTTGACCTACAGCGATCGACTCTTCGTTCCTGAGAATTTGGTCAATGTGACTACAACTCCAACTAAATCGCCATCAGTTGAAACTACTACAAAAGTGTCTTATCTTTTGAACTCGTGGATTGTTTTCCTTGGAGTCCTATTTTATGAGCTTTTCTGAAAACTTTTATAACTCTAGAAGCAAATTGAAACTGTATGTAAATAAAAATCAACTATCACACTTTTTCATCGTTCCCCCTCATTTTCGCGCACCGGCAACCACTTGATTCTGATGATTCAGGTGAAGAAATAACCTGAAAAGGGACGATGACGGAAGGGTTTCCTTCTTATTCTTTCTTTTGGTATACACTGCCGGAAGTTGTATTAACAATAGGCAAAATAGGTAGCATATTGGCGGCCGGGAGCCAGCTACCCTTTCGTTTATGAATGACACAATTGGGAGGAGTGGTGGTACAATATGAATGGAAAAGGAAGAAGAAAACGGACCATGCAATAAATGGAATTGGAGTCAGAAGCAGACCAAAAAATATGAAAGGAGAGAACAATAACTTCATTTCAGATGGGAAGCATTGAGTGTTTTTTCTATCAGTTTATTGCTGAAGGTGGAGTTGAAGAGACGGATCTATACGATTATGTTTCAGATATTAAAATGTAGATTCTTAGATGTTTCTACTGATTCCAATTTCTATAGAACAGTCAGAGCTTATGGCATTGATGTTCGGAACGGAATTCGGAATTCCGAAAATTCCGACTATCTTCGGCGGAGAGCTTCGTGGACTACGGTATATCAAAGGCATCTTGTGTCAGAAGAAAGTGGGATTTCTAGCTTAAAAATTGAAGTTTAACAATTGCCGAATTTTCCCGAGTTTCGAAATTTTGAAAATCGCCATTTTCGACATTCTGAAAATTCCGAAATAATCATTCCGAGCATTTATGGTTTTTACACTGTGGCGTCCCGGATTTGTGGAGATTCTGTCCAAAGCACGGTTGGAGCCTAGGCTGTCAATCTGGGTGTGATTGAGATTAGATGAAACTTCGCGGTCTCAAATCTCTGACCCCGACACTACCAAATCATCGATATGGATATTGATATTTTTAAAAACCTGTGTCCTCTTAATATCTTTCATCCCTCTCACTCATTATTTTTTATTAGGATCTTATCAGTTATCATAATATCTGTTTCGATTACAGAACCCCTCTTTTCTTTGTTTCAAAACCGAACAGTGTGATATGTTAACATGAACTGTCGTTTCGCTGATATCACCTGATATTTGTCAACTCAATGAAGAATCATTGTCGGGGAAGCTCTTTCTACCTCTCTTGTCATTCTCACTCTTCTCCTTGTCCCTATTCACTTGTAACCGGCGACTCGTATAGCAGTCGCAATTGCCGAAAGAGAGAAGGATACGGTAAGAGCAACAAATACGACACTTGTTATATCACTGCTCTAGTGGCGCTCGTTTCTTCTTCTTCAGATTCGTTTTCTTCTTCTACATTTTCCAATTTGCCTCAAGTTGTATTTGTCTTTTCACTGAGTCCCCCATCAATGACAAAAAGAGCGCGAAATGCGGGCGCGGGGTGGTCTTTATGAGCATTCAATTACCGTAGCACATTTGGATAGCCAAGAAGAAGAAGAAGAAGGAAAAGAAGCAAACGATGGGTCAAATTTCCAGATGCATCTCTTCTTGACAATCTACACATATTCTCACCTGTCGAAAACGATCAAGATATGAATCTCGACATGCCTCTAGCAACAGGGGGTGAAAGAAATGCACAGTTATCGTTAGCTTACAATAATGTTATCTAAATGTGTATCAAAATGTTGCGCTGAGGATTATGGAGCTCAGATGGCGTAACACATGTTTAACGAAGTCAAATTGATAGGTTAAAACAATTGCTGTACGATCCAAACCGTTCGAAGGGCAGGTGCATGACCTATGATGTGAAGATGGGACAATTCTAGAAGAACCTTCTTCACGGTGTTTTTTTTCCGAACGTCTTCAGAAGGCGCTCAAACGTATATGACTGTAATACTACAGTAAAATTAGAGTTGCCTGAACGCGAAAGCCACTATCTAGATTTCTGTATGTTGCCTGCACCGCATTTTTATACCTATCAGGCTCTATGAACTTCCCTCAACTTTTGCAACACGATTTTCGAAATTTTCAGTCATAGGTCAACTCTCGTCCGTGAGCCGGATAATAGCTTCCGGAGCATTTCTCGGGGTTTTGAAACTCTAAATTCACCCCGCTGTTATACATCGTCTTCTCCATTGTACTTTTTCCTCTTCTTCAAGGGACAAAAGGTTATTTAGTCTCGAAAAGGTGGACCGGAAGTTGACACGGATTATTGGACTGATCGTCGTTTTGGACAAATAGGTGGCCGATATACAGACCGTTGACAATGTATCAATAAATGGTAATCAGGAGGTTCCCGTATGTTGCTCACACAAATACCTTGCGCACACTTGTTTCGCGCGCATACTTCTAGCTTCTAGCGAACAGAAAGTTTATGCATACATATAAGTACCATTCGATGAGCTGTGGATGGTTAATGATCGTGTTTTTCTTGGTGTTGTACTCAAAAACGAGAGACCAAGTAAGTCGAGATTCTACACGCCATCTCTCTCCAACCCGAAAAGCTCTCACGTTTCTTGGCTTTTCCCCACCAAGATTCTTTACCCCTTATCCCTAATCCGATGACGACGATGTTGGTATAAGAGCTACATAGTCAATTGTAACCAATTAAAATAGATGAGCTGCTGCTACTGCTACTGCACATGTTTTAAGGAGTTGAAGGATCTTAAGCTTATGGCGTAATATTTGGATAACATGAGGATAAGTGGGTCCCCTTCCAAAACGGCGACCATCCAAATTGATGGTGACACCGGTGTCGAGTGGATGGGTTCCATCCGGGAAAAGAAGGGAAAGCCAAGGAACCGTCCTATTGCGTAACGAATGACGTTGCAGATGACCTAATTGAGCTTTTTCCTAAATAGACTCACTAATTGAGGTTCCTTCTGTTGTATCTATTTTCAAATAGAAAACTGAAAGATCCTAGAGGCACCACTCTGATACTGTAACCCGAAACTAGTAAGCATTACCAGTGATTCCTAATCCCTGACTCTTTTCACGTAACCTTTTTTGCCTACAGCTATCAAATTTCTTGGATGGATTACGGTAGAGAATGTGTTTCTTCCCCTTCTCACAACCACGCGCGAGGAGCAAACATCCCGAGAGTCACCACTCAGTGACAATCAACCCCGACACGGTGGTTAGATATGTGTATCGATTTGAGTTGATCAATCAGAAGAAAAGAAGGAGATGGTGTAACGAACAAGACGATGTAAAAGACCATGAAGAAAACGATAGAATACAGATCTTCCGCATGATTCTTAATCCTGGTATCAGTGGCGCGCGCTAAATGGCTTAACCGGGGGAAAGAATATGGCGACAACGGTCAAGGTTTGGAGTAGATTCCTTCTACATAGATGTACCGAATACAGAAATCTAGATAGTTGAAAACTTCAAAAGAGTTTGTAAGATAGTATCGTTTTCTGCCAGATGCCCATATAAGCGAGCCATCTGCTCCACCTATTATGAGATGTGACATAATTAGTAACGAGCATAATTAAAGGTAGAAATATGCCGATTTGTAGAGAGTTCCAGGGGCACCTGGTAATTGAATCTCTATTGTTCATTTGCCGTGACAAGGTGAAGACCGCTTTACAAGGTGAAATATAAGGATCATTTATTTATTACTGTTTTATTGGTTGTAATCCGTAACACCCCCTGATTTCACTGTTTTGATCCACTTCTGAAGAATCTTCTCCAATTGCCACACTAATCAATTAATCACTCAAGCGAGCTGTCATCGCCACTTATAGGGTCCGAAATTGACTGAAAACAACTAATGGCAAGGGGTCGAAGAAGGGGGCGGTGTGATTGGAAGAAGTGGTAATAGGCGAAGGAAACAGAAACACTAAATAAATGCCATTAGCGAAACAGCAAAAAAAAAAAAAAAGAGAGACCTCTTTCAAATCATCCATCGAGATGGGGCCTGGCGCCTCGAGAGGAGAACTGAGTACTTGTTTTCTCTTACTCAATGTTCATCAATGCCATACAAAGGAGTACGGTATTGGAAGTGTTAGGATGGGGAGACGAGTTGGATAAACACGTGGCTGTTAAGACCATTTGGGAGCATGGTTTGACGAATGAATGTGGAGATATTGGGCAAGTGCGAACTGATGTTCCATCTATGGTTACAAATATGGGGACTGTTAGAGACTCAGTGAAAAATTTGAAGATGAGATTGAAACTTCCATTTTCAGAAGACCGAATAATTGTGCAAGAAGCTTCTTCTTCTTTTCCATCAACAACTTCAATCGACATCTTTATCTTGCGTCTCCCTCCTCATCCATTCGGCGTCGCCGGCCCCTGCAGTTCCCCTGATTAGTTTCGTAGTTAAACAAAAGCTTCCTAATGATACTCACTTACCCACTACCCCAGGGACAAGAAGTCATCAGTATCGTCTCTCTTTTAGACTTGCATCCCTTTTTCTTCTTTTCCAATAGAAGGGGCGGGGTTTTCAGTATGAGGGTTAGGCAGCCAACCCGCGCGCGTCTCTCACGACTCCGCCCCCGTATCATTAGAAAGATTCGTTGCGCCGAGCGCATACACATTCAACCACACCATACTCATTCGATACATCCCCCATCCTCCTGGCAATCTGACTCCGACAACTGTCATTGATTTCCAGTGTGACTCTGAGTCATTGATCCCAGAAGGGAAACTGTCTCCGAGTCCTAATCCCCTACCCTTCGCGAACATGTTCACTCCAGAACAGTTCTCGAAGGTTATGTCCCAGTTGGGTAACTTCTCCCAATTGGGTCAAATGTTCCAACCCGGAAATTTGGCGATGCTTCAAGCACTTCAAGCCAATGGATCCACAGCCACTCCATCTCTATTCCCAACTATGCCAGTGATACCATCCCTCGCTGCTCCATCATCACCAACAACCTCAAATTTGACTGTTGACCAGGTTAGTTTTTTGTTTGATTTCTAGTAGAATTCTTCTTTTTCTTCTTGATGATAGCGCCCAAATATATGTGTCATTAGAGTAGTGGTGAGCCATCAAAGAAGTAGGCCGCGAAGACATCAGAATAGTTGAAGACAAAGAAAAGAGTAAAAGAGAAAAGAGTTGAAAGCTAAATGATATAAGAAAACGATTTGATCAAATTTGAAACGTATCTTTTCCTCTTCTCCCTTTCTTCTTACTTCCGTTCTCATCCTTCTTCTTTTTTTACTTTCAATCCAATCATGCTCCTTGTCTTCTCATAACTTTATTGCTTTTTGTCTCCTCTCTTTCTCGCCTTCTGCAACAAAGTGCAAAAATAAATTCCATTTTTCATCCCCTTCTCTTGTTACACAAAATGATTGAAAAATGCTTTATAAAGGAGAATCATAAGTATGAGACATCTTCCCTATCTATCAACTTCCAATATCAACTTTCAGATCGTGAAAACCTGTAAGAAACTGGAGAGCGAAGGAGACGTTGACGGTCTATTCCGATTCATGTGCACTATTCCCCCACAGACGGTCCAAGAGGTAAGACACAGTCTTTCTTTCCTAGGAGCATAGATCTTAATCTCATCCCTAATTCCAGGTGTCCGCAAATGAGACGTACCTCCGAGCAAGAGCTCTCGTTTGTTTTCATGCAGGTCACTTCCGAGAGCTTTACTCGATTCTGGAGAACAACAAATTCTCACATGAGTACCATCCGAAGCTTCAAGAGATGTGGCACGAAGCCCATTACCGAGAGCAGGAGAAGAATCGTGGAAAGTGAGTTCGGATCCCCTTTTCTTCGTTGTCTTAAGAAGCTATCATTAGTGCGAGTTACGGTAACATATGGGGGTATAGCGCGGCGTTATTGTATGTGAGTGAGTGAGAAAGAAGAAAGGAGCCGGCTCCTTTTGCTTTGCAATCCTGTCCGACAATATTTGCGTTAAGTGAGAGGAGAAGATGGGTCTTTCTCGCATCGTTCTAACATCGATAGGACTGATAGACGAGACAGATACCCGTGAGCGACAGAACAATGTGATTTGTGAGAACAAGAGGATCAGAAAACAAGGCAGGATAGCATCTGGCGTGTCATGTCTGAAATGATCTTGAGGGGTTTTTTCCTGGGGGAAAGATCTAGATCTCATGACCGTTTCCCACCGAATACATCCGAATACCTCCACACCTTCTATCTCAAGTATCCATTTTTCAAATTAGGTTCACTTTGTCACTATCGAGGGAACGGTAAATGCGTGCTAATCGTCATCGTCTTCTTTGTGACTTCGGGTCATCCTTCTCATCCTGACCACCAGAAGAGAAGCGACGACAATACGAATGAATACCACAAATTTGACACCTTAAGAAAACGAGGTAGCTTTTAGAGCCATCTCGCATGCCGTCTGTCGCATCGTGTCCGCGCAAGAAGGGATGCGCCCTCTAATTAGCTGATTGGCGTTGATTTTGTATGTGTATGGGACTACTACCGGCTAAAGAGCTAACCTCTAAAAGAAACATGTACCATATGTGCAGCGTACAGTGCCTTGGCTTGTTAATCGGATAATTTGTTTGACTCCTAGCCGACAACTAACATGACAAGATGTTTATAAACACATCGAGGGATTTGGGATTATTTCATTGTTCGAAAAACACATCCATCTATCTTTCAGATCCCTTTGTGCCGTCGACAAATACCGTGTCCGCAAGAAGTTCCCAATGCCAAGAACTATTTGGGATGGAGAACAGAAGACACATTGCTTCAAGGAGAGAACTCGATCACTTCTTCGAGAATGGTATCTTAAGGATCCATACCCGAATCCACCAAAGAAGAAGGAGTTGGCCAGTGCGACTGGATTGACACAGATGCAAGTTGGAAATTGGTTCAAGAATCGAAGGCAAAGAGATCGGGCAGCAGCAGCCAAGAACAAGTGAGTTATAATTTCAGCAAAAAAAAACAGAAAACTTTTGGTCAACAAAGTTTCTTTGTCTGGTTGTAATGGTAGTAGAAGACAAGAGCAATTAAAAACGGATCAAGGAAGTTTCTTCTCTATTTCTCGACCTTATGATCCTATGTAATCTGTTTCTTCTACTGCCATATAATCTGGAAATAAGAGAATAATTGACCCGATGCATTTCAAGTGTCATTTACGTTTTTTGTGGCAAACATCCTCTCAAAATATTTTCAGGATGAATACGACTGGAGTAGAACTGAGAAAGATCGCATCTGACATGTCGGAATCAGATGATGACTTCGACGATTCAATGACAGATTCACCAAGTCCGATCGACGAACCAAAGGATCTGAGCAAGAGTAATCTTTCCAAACTCCAGCCATCCCTTCTTCCAAAGATCACAACTCCATTTGATATGTTTGCTGCCGCGTCGTCAAATCCATTGCTCATGATGAATCCAGCGATGTTTTTGCAATTCCACAGTTTCCTGAACTCAATGAAAAACTGTCAAGGAGAAGAGGATGAGAATTTAGAAGCAAGCGTGAAGGTTGAAGCCGATGATGAGGAGATCAAAAAGAAGAGATCCAAGCTGAGCATCGATGAGATCCTCAACATCAAATCCGAAGTTTCTCCTTCTCAATGTTCACCTTGCTCCAATGAATCTCTTTCTCCAAAACAGACGCCCAAGAAGGAAGTGAAGAAAGAAGTCGATGACGAAGCTGCAGCTGAGGAAGATTCTGGCAGTGTCAACAGCGAAAGATCAGATCCAAGCGAAGCTTCCCCGAAGTCATCGACATCTCAATCTGAATGAAATCTTATTTTATTCAGTTGTAATTATTTCTTTAGTCTTTTTTTTCTTCCCATCTCAGTTCAAAAACCGTTCATGTCAAAAGAACGAAAATTCTAAACGTTCCTTCTCTCCTCTCTCCAATGTTCGTTTTATCCGGTACCATCTCGCTCTCCATCCAATTTAATTTCTTTCGAGCTTTTTCCCCCCTATTTCCAGTTGCCAACAAACCACTTTGAACCTCACCTCCTGATTTCTGATGTTTTTTTCCTCTACAATCTACAGGTGATTGCTACGCCGCTTTTCCGCTCGAATTCCTTTTTTTGATAGCTTTACCTAGCGGCGTTTCGAGCACTCATCTGATGGACACTTCTTACCCAAATGTATTATTTTTCTTCTTTTCTAAATATTAAAAATCTAAAACATCTATTATTGATGATAATCTCCTCTCGACAGATCTAATAAATAGAATTCCATATTTCTAAAAAAGTCTTGGTTTCTTTTCCCTGGGATATGCTCAAGTAATTATGATACTGTGTATTTATTACGCAAGACAGGTTGTAGTAGAGAATAGTACTTGCAATGATTTCCCATTGATGATAGTATCTTCCTGGATTGGGTGTCAACCGACGTGATCTCCCTCTGTGTACCTGTACTCCCACTTAAAGTGGTTTCTCCCCCTACAAGTGTTTGCTCAATTCTAGTACAAGTAATTTAGAACCAAGCAATCAAAAGAAGCAACGAAGAACTACTTGTATCGATTTCCATCTACCGTAGTCTTTGTAGATGAAACGTCATCCGAGATGACGCATCATGAGGTATTCTAGCCGGCACATCCATATCGCTTATTGGTTTGATGTCGAATTACACGCTCATTAAACTGAGTGAGTGGTTTTGTGTATAGGAGAGGAAAAGCTCTTTGTGGTAGTCGTCCCCTCTTCCAGTATCCAATATCTACCTGGTTTGCCTTTAGGATGTAGAAGCAGATGCAGTCATCCACAAAACTCATGATGGGGCTCAAACAAAAAGAAAATGGGGATCTTTACTCGCTGTGTTTCATCATCACCATTCCAGATGGTTGTTCAATTTTCAACCCTTCATCTTCATCTTCTCTTTTAACCATCATCGTCACTAATTCGTATCACAGCAGAAAACACCCCCAGCCAACCCCATTAAGAAGTGGAGTGTGAGGGGGAAGGAGGCGAATATACGGTAGATCAGAAGACGATGAATCAAGAATAGTAGAAGAATCCGAATCTGAATCCATTAGGCACACCGATTTATCGACACCTTCCTCCTCTTGTTTATTCTGTGACCGGTGTGTCTAATCGGTCGAAAACGAATACAATACCATCTTGATAGGGTGATTAGCTGATCAAAACTGTTTGAAGAGAGGGTGTGATAAATCTTGGTTTTTCAGAATTCATTTTGTTAAAGTGACAAAAAGTAATGCGATAGGTAGTGGGATCACAATGGTCGAGTTCTGTGAACGCTCAATCTTATCTAATGTCATGGATATTGTGACATGGATATGACATGGATATTGATAAAAGGATTTTTAAAGATAACAAGATAGTTTAGGTAGATCATAGAAATAGTAGATAGATATTTGTGCTGACCATACTTGCTAAACCCCAGGACAGGGCCAGGGTAAAACTTTTTCCGTCTCGCCTGCCTGGTTGCCTTTTTTCTGTTGATATTGAACGATTGTTTGTTAAAGTTATCATTTTGAATTTTCGGAGCACCATGAAATTCAGCCCAGGTTCCCCAAAGACCCGGGCCGGTAAAAACTGTAGGGCACTAAAAAATTTCTACCGAATACACATTTCGAGTCTTTTGCAGATTTTCTGATTCTGCTCCAAACATCGTATCGTTATTCTAGAAGTCTGGTTTCGGGGAAAAATGACTTCCACTACGAAATCCAACTTTTTTATGCTATCAAAAGACGACGTTTCCTTGTGAGAAGAGGTCAGATGATCCTCTTCTTTTCTTTTCTCAAGAATCTCAGGTTTGGGAAGCATTGTGTATGTCTATTCAAACCGTTTCTAATAGATACCAATTAGTTGACACCTTGTCTCCTTTTCTCTCGACGGGAGAGCAAAACGCTCAATCGGAAGACACGGATCGTGTCCTCGAATGCAATTATTGGAATGCCCTTTCCCCCCCCCCCCCCCCCCTGTGAAATCATTGGGGAAGGGGGGGGGGGCGATTTGTTTGATACCTGACACACGGCTATTATCTCTATTATGTTTAGAGGGTATATGTACTTGTATGTGTATGCAGTACATCCAGTTTTGATTTCACACTTTTAATTGCCGTCGGGTATGTGTGCTTCCTGAAATTCGATACATCGATACATACAACACTTTTGCGGTCATTTTAGAACAATAAAAACGGTAACAAGGGATAGGTAACTAGCAGAAGAAAATGAGCAGATGGAATGTCCAAAAATAGGGGGATAGAGATTAAGATACAGTGTCGTAAGCGAGACGACTTACGCAATCAGTGAGAACATACGGTGAGCAAAGGTGCTTATTACGGTATTGGTTCTGCATTATATTTCGATATGCATGGGTCCTTCGACACGCTCTTTCAAAGAACACCTTCTGCTACTACTACTGCTCCAATTAAGGAACGGCTCACAGATGGCAACAGCCGAAGAAAAACAAATGAGAGGTCGAATAAAGAGAGATAGCAATAATGAAAGGTACCTGGGAATATTTAAATAGGTAGCTTCAAATAAACATAAAGCGGTGAAATCAATGTTATACGAAAAAGTTAATTTAACCCTCCGGAGTTCTTGTGAAGTTGATTAGTTTAAAAAATATTGGGTTTATATAAAATTTCCATATAAACACACGATTCCGTAATAAATCTACTATAAAAAATCAACATCAGGACATTTTAGGAAACATTGTTTTAGTTTTGATACTGGTTGCCAAACCTAATAGTTTGCTTTAGATTTAGAATTAAACATTTTTAGTCTGGCAAAATGACATTTGTGGTTTCAATTTTTTAAATTTTCAAAGAGTTTCTGATTTCCAATTATCCTTATACATGATTTTTAATCTGACTGAATAATCTACTGTTATCATCAGTAATCCGTTCCACACTTTATCGCCTCCACTCTGTAAACTAATGCGTAAGTTTTCCTAGATCAATCTGACTGATAGTCTTCCTTGTCACCTTCCACCCATCCACTACCATGTAACTCCTAATGAGATGATCACTAGATTATCTCTCTCTCATCCTCTCATTGCTATTGGGTGTCCTCGTATTGGCGCATGTCCAATTTCACGCCTCATCTCCTTCGTGTGACTATCCGAACTTCTTTGTTTCTCTTTCAATTTGACTATATCTCTCATTTTGGGATGCGAAAGTTTGTTTTATTCATGTCATCTCATCCGGATGAGAGCTCCAGAAGTAACAGGGGGTCACTACGTGTCATGTATAGTTAGTTGGATTCGAATAATGGGTGTGAAGTGCTTCGTCACAGCACGATACCGTAACCAATCGACGACATGAGGTGTCAATTGTTGTGTGCTGTCTCAAGATACTAGGTGTGAAGAATACTACGGTGTCAACACGTGGCCAGTGTATATACAAATATTCATCCGATATAAAGTCCTGTATTACAGAAATTCAATTCACGGGGTATCTGGAACACTGGTTGGTCTTGAACGGTCGACTGAAAGATCTCACCGATTTCTATGTTGTCGTCAACTGTTTTCACAATCGTCTGCATAACTCATTTTTGAATTTTCTGAAAGTTTTGCCGACTAACTAGGGAAGGTTGTAACTGGGATGTGACACTTTGAAATGCTTTTTCGGATGGAAAGAAAAATTTGAATTTTTAAAAGAAAGTTTTTTCAGTCAAATTTGAGACATGTTCCTATTGAAACTGATAGCTCTTCAGCACAAACAAACAAATTTGATGAAGACTTGTTATCAGCTTTCGAATGATGATGGTTTCATCTTGAAGTTTCACACTCCAACTACAACATTCCCTAGTAATTAATCCGAGCTGTGAGTTCGTTTTTAACTACGTTAACAGCTGTTCACTAAAAAAAAAAAATACCTATCAATGATAAAGATTTGAAAATTTTCAGACTGATAGAAAAATATTTAACCACTTTTTCAAAAAGCAAAGAGTTGGAAGACTTTCAAGAAAAATCTTTGAGTTTCCCTACTTATACTTTCAATGCATACTTTCAATATGATAATTTTCAGGCGATCGTTAAAGTGTTCCCTTTTAAAGAGTCATTATAATAATGACTGGAATGCTGACCCAAGATTTTTCACTCAAGTGAAGTGAATTCTGGAAGAATAATATCAACACAAACAGCTCCCAGTTATTACTTTTCCTTATTTTTTTTCTCAAAAGTATTGTGAGAAATTTGGAAAGTGTTTTCTAGCTTTTTTCTTTCTCGGTTTTTTGCCATATTTGCGATTCCTAGTCCGGGTTGTCAGTGAAGATTTTCAATCAGTTTTTGGAGTTTTAGTGAAAGAAAGTTTTCCAAATTTGAGCAATGCGTCAAAAATGGTGCTACTTGTGAGGTTCGGAATGCGCCTAACTTTTTATATAAACGAACAGCGATTAACAAGTTTAGAACCTAAATGTTAGGTTTTAAAAACTTCGTTAACAGTTAATCAAATTTTCTACAACTTATTATTCTGGTAGAAAAAATCGGAGATGTGGAAGAGAAACGCCGATCGCCGATAATCCCACAACAACGGAATCCCCTTTTAAAAGTAGCCTAAAAATATTCCTATTGTCAGGATTTATTTTCTCGTTTTATACTACTTTTAAATGTTTTTTCTGCTACTTTCCTCTAGAAAAGTTGGAAAATCATAATTGTGATAGTGACAGAATCGACTGAAAACGCACAAAAACGGGAAAATGAATCCTGAAAATAAACATATTTTCAGGTTACGGTAGTTGTCGTTGTCCGACTTTCGGCCATGGCCACCGGCGTTTCTCGCCCAGAGCTTCGATTTTTTTTCTCCACCATAATATCTCTTTTTTTTCATTTTAGTCTGGACCACCCTAATCCTACTAATCCTTTAAACGACCCAAATCAAATTATAACTGCCACGTCACAGGACCTCTCCTTCTATTGCTCATCTTCGTCATCGTTTTCTGTCACAGAATTTTCGAAAAGTGCGAACATGGACCCAATTCAATTGTTTCGCTTTCTCGCCTTTTTTTCCTTCCTCCTCCTCTTCCTACATCCCCCAAAGAGTTGTCTTTTGTTTGAAACTGGGTCTCTGCAGAATTTTTTTTTTCTACAACACAAGTTTTGTGTCTTTTCTTGGAGCATTTTCATTGGTTGCAACAAAAAGAAAAAACACTATTACCACACGACATTGCATAAATGACCCTAGTCTTTTCAGAACAAAAAAATGGAGGAGGGTCGTTTTATTTGTGACAAAAAACTCTCTGTCTTTCTTCATCTCCATTCATCTTTTATCCGTCTCGGACTGGGCCCAGCTCCTCCTCTCAGAATTTTATTAGTTCATCTCCACGATAAACTTGAACATTTTCGGAGGGTTTTATCTTCGTCACCACAGAAGAGTTTTTGCGCTTTACGCACGAATCCATCCTAAATTACACGATTTACACTTCCAGACACAGACACATTTCTTTTTTTCTTCTTCTTTTTTTTTCATTTGAAAAGTTTGTGTATCATCCCCTATTTCAGAATCCAAATCCAAAATAACACGTGCGTCCTATATAAATAAACATTTCTTCGTCCGTTTCCCCCAACGCCTTCTACTTCTACTTTTTCTTGTGATACCCTCGGAGAAAAAAATTTAATTTAAAGTTTTTCATCCTCTCGCCCCCGATAGTCAACACCTAGCATTTCACAAGACCAGCAGAACAAGAAGCTCACAATTTTTTCAGATCTCATCCTTCATTCATGGAGTCCTTGTTCCTGTTTTTAGTCTCTTCTCGGAATACCTTTTTGTCCATCTGGTCATTAAAAACTAGTTTTATAACTTTCATTTACCCTTGGGACCATATAAAACGGATATATTTCTAGAATAAAGTGACAAAATGAGTGACATGTCGAGACACCACCACTTGTAGTATTAAAATTGAATATTCTACAATTGTAGTCTTGTTGCCCCCCCCCCCCCCCCCCAAAAGCATTCATTTTTTCAAAGTGTCCATAGAATATTCTAGATCTTGCAGACTATACAGCGATTCTTCTATTTTAGAGCTCTTCTTTTGGTCAACTTTGACCTCAGTTTGAAGATCATTCAAGTAATTATTGTTACGAAACTATTTTAATGGTCATTGCTAGGTCAT
Organism: Caenorhabditis briggsae; assembly: GCF_000004555.2. NCBI lineage: Eukaryota > Metazoa > Nematoda > Chromadorea > Rhabditida > Rhabditidae > Caenorhabditis > Caenorhabditis briggsae. The sequence continues at coordinate 9,266,037 of NC_013488.2, read as the reverse complement.
AGGATACTTAATTTTGGTCTGAAATTTTGATCACTTGGGTTTTAAGCAACTTTGTTTTGTTAATAATTGCATTTTATAGAATCTAAGCCATGGCCATGGGGATTTAGAAAATTAGCTTTAGTCTCTAGAAATATTTTTCAGTCTAGAATTGTGCTAAACATCTCTTGCTAACAGTCTCGTCTCACAAAAGGTTTAAATATTTTGGATATTTTTGAAAGTTTTGAATACCGTAAAATCTGTATTAGAAAGGCCCTTTAATAAATAGGTCCCTCTAATAGAAGGGCCCTCCGAGGGTTCTGGGAACAATAGAAGGGGCGGCCCTTCTAATACAGGTTTTCTCGTACCTGTCAGTTCTACTGATGTTTTTGAAAAATTAATTTTTAGTGCTTTCCAGAGATGTCCGCAATAACTTTTTGAGAAACGTAATCCGGAATAAAATATTTTTCATGCAAACCGGAGAAAAATTAATTTCTCGGAATACGGAGTACAGAACACAGAATCTGGAATTCAGACATCACGACTAAAAATTCGAAAAAACACACGACGCTATTGTTTTTTGCGTTGTTTCTATTGAAACCTAGATATAATCATGACCTAGATAAAAAAATAACTTGAGTTTACAAATTTGAGTCATGACCTAAGTTTGGATTTTTCGGTCATGACCTAGATTTCAATTTTCAGGTCGTGACCTCGATTTCCAAAATTAGGCTATGGTCTAAACTTTTAAAATTAGGTCATGACCTAGATTTGGATTTTTCGGTCATGACTCGTGATCTAGATTTCAAAATTTAGGCCGATCGATTTGATCTTCAAGCAATGCTTTCCCATCAAAAAGCAAAAAACACTAAAACTTCCTGGTCCCAATTTATCCAACTCGAATTGCGAATCAATTACCTATATCCATGCCTCCTTTATGCTCTTTTCCAGAGCCTGAAAAAGACGAAATTGTCCGAATCGAGTCATCATGGTCATAAAACCTAGGCGCACATTTATTTTATGACTTCTTCTGCTTCTCCCTTTACGTAGAAGGCCCTGCCCCCATCTCCATTTCTCTCCCTCATTCCTTCTTCATGGGACACCATCGAGTGCCCGCACTTTTCCAATGAATCTCTTCACACATCTGTGTGTGCAAATATATCGAACTTCCGAAACCAGAAGTTTTCTTCTTTCCTATTTTTCTTTTCGGCCTCACTTTTAGGGATATGTTCCGTATACACTTGACCCTCGAATGGCTTAGATCATTTGAAACCAAAAAGAAAGGAGGGCTTATCAACTTTTCGGCGACCCTTATTTGTCTTCTTCTTTTTTCTTTTTATTTTTCTTCTACTTTTTCTCCTTTTTTCTTATTTTCCCCCTTCTTCCACCATTTCGTTCCTCTTACTTTTTTGGACACCGAACAGATTTTAAGAGCCGATAGCCCTGATCCACAGGGGACCGATTCCGACAACCCAAGTTCATTTTCTCTGCATCAGTATGTCACGCTTCTACTCCACTTCGCATCACATTCAATCCACATCCACATCTACTACGATGACGGCTTCTAGTGCAACTGGTGCTCCAGATGTTAACGGTACGTTTTCCAGGAGTCGAGGAACTTCTTTGGACCAAACGAAGCCATCAGATAAAAAACTAGCGGGCGACTAAAAAACTAAAATTCGAGTTCATTACTTTTCGAACTTCTGCAGGCTAAAAAGGAAATAGGAAAAGAACTACTTGCTGGTTTTTTTCTCTTCTTTCTCAACTCAACCAATTTCCTTGCGGCTCTAATAGTTCTTGGGATACCGTAGTCAAAAGTTGATTCAAAATTTCACTTCTCACTTGGTCAACCAAAACTTCCTGTAAAATCTAAAAAATGAAAAAGTGGACGAAACTTGAGAACTTCACTAATTTGAATAATCTCCGCTTACTCCCCCACTCCATGTAAACTGATCTACATTTTCTATTTTTATGATAATTTGGGGGAAAAATATAGAAATATAAATCACATGACCCCATTCTGTTATTATTTTTCATCCGGTTTTTTAATAACAAAATACTTAATGGTAGATTTTGTTTGTAGAAGACATGAAGATTTGAGTTCAAAGTTTGCTTGTAAATGTGATAAAAAGAAACAGAAAGAAAAAACCGGACGAAGAATGACAGAGTGTCTTGTTCCAATGATAACAATCGGAAAGATTGGGAACAAACAAAATGTACTGATCTTTGTTCCAGGTGGCCATTGTGCATCTCCGTATCTACGTCGTATTCGAATTCCAAAGTTGAATACATTTCGCCATCATTTAGAAGAGGATGAAGATGACGATGAATGGTTTGAAATGCAGATGGCAAAGAATGAATTGATCCGATTACGAATGGTCAGAAGAGCCTTTCTTATTGGTTTTACACATTTTTGTTTCAGAATGAACTGAAGAACAATCGACTGAAAGATCGTACAAACAACAACAATGGGGAATCGAAGAATGTGAAAACGTCGAAAAGTTTCAGTTTGAGTTCAACAGCAAACCATGGAAAGACAAAACAAAACAAAGAACGATCAGATGATGTGGAACCTCGGTAATAAGTGGCATGATCTTTGTTTAATAGGATTTCGGATGATGACAAAAAAGTATATCCTGTGGGGGAAGGTACTAGAAGATTCCAAAGTTTCAGAGTGCGACACCGATCATTGGTCACATGAAATGTTTGAACTACACTTACTGTAAACACTAATAGAATTACCGCCGTTATTTTCAACTTCGAGCCAATTTATCTCGGTTCCTGTAAAAAATATAAAAAAGCAATCAACTGACAAAATACTTTTGATATTATGATAAACATTTTGTCAGTTGATCACTTTCTGATATCTTCTGAAGGAAATGAAATATATGGGCTCAAAATAGACGGAGTTTATAGCCATCTAAAAAAATGAGCAGGTCTCCGGCAGATATCACGGGCAACGTAATTTTTCTTCGGTAGACGTCACTGTAAAAGTCTCTAAAAAGTTGATCAAAGTTTCTCATCTGCCACCGTATCATTCTCCCTCTATAGAGTAATTCTAGACATTTCTCATAATCACAACAGTGAATTATTTCTGAAATCAACAACACACATCTCTCCCTCCCCAAAATATGATTTTATTTTTGGATGAACTCGTTCAAAATTGTGAGTGAATACAATAACAAATTATCTAGAAACGCTCCCATTAAAACAATTACTCACTGCCTCCTATTTTTGTTCCACAAAACTTTGACTCATTTTTGCAGTAACGGCAACAGCAGATGCCTCCGTTCATCGAAAGAAGAGAACAAGAAAAGTGGAGAGGATATGATTGAGACGCACGCATCAATGCAAAGATGTCTCTGGTTCCATCCAAAGCATCTTTTCAATATGTCTCCACAGCCGGAGCCAACTTTGAAGGCGAAAACGATTTCCGATAGATTCTGAATGCATTCAGAATCTATTCTTCTGACTTCTCATGCCCTTTTCCTTGAAACGACCAACTCATTTTTGACTTGATCTGATTGACTAATATTTTTTCATTTTTCGAAAAAAAAACAATATTTATAACCATGTCTCATTCTTTTTGTCCTCCGCCTCTCTCTTCCTTTTTTATGTCTTAAAATCAAAGTCTATCAAAATAATAAACTCGTATATTTTGAATCTCCGCACCCCTGTTCTTCGGTATATATACACCCTTGTCATTAGACGACGTCGCCCTCCTTATAGTTTCGAAAACAGAAGAATGAACAATTTGAATGATATATATATATATATATATATACATTTTTTTTTTTTTTTTTTTAATCAATTTGATGTCAATTCCGTCTCTGGCTGGAACGACTGAAATGCAGAAAACTGACCCTCTTTCAACCATATCGGGGCAAACAAAAAAGAACGCAAAGAAGCTTCTGCCCCCCTCATCCATTTACTTCTTTTTCTTCTTTTCTTTCTTTTTTTTGCTTCTTCCAATTCTCACTTTCGATCATTTATCATTCCGTGTCAACATCTACATGACATGATGTCTGAAGCGGTTAGAAAAAAGAAGTACGATTTTATTATTTTCAACACATTTTTCGGAAGTCACTCTGAAAATATTCGTGTTTGCTCGAATACTACTCGTACTAGGTTCGGTTGTTTACCGCATTTTTCTGTTCCTACCTGAAAAATATATGCGTTCTGTTTGTGTCCTTTGAGAGGGGATGACCTCCAGTTATTCTTTTCAACACTCCCACCAGTGCCTCTCACTTTTTTTTACAGTTTGCATTTCGAATTGCCCTCTCTTTTTAATCTATTCGACAGATTTCTTTTTTATGTTTTGCACTTTTAGTACCCATCTGCTTATAAAAACTGTGCAATGTAACATGAAATAACTCCAAATCAAAAATTTCAACCTTTTTGAAAAGTACCTTTAGAAGCACCATCGATTATAATTTAAAATAGGATAAATAGTTCTTGAACACATATTCTTCGACAAAAATTACTATATCTGGTTTTGGTTTCTAACCTCGTTTCCAGTATATATATATATATATATATACCAATTGGTATTTAGAGTTTTTTTTTTGGACTTTTAAGGACGTCTCCTTGATTTTGAGAATATAAAAAAGCTCAAAGCACCGAAAAAACTCTGGAGGACCAAACAATCTAACTGGGAGGACGAAAAATAAATGAGGATCAAGAAATTCCAAGTTCCAAAATGAGCCCAACATTCAAATAAAAATTGCTCGACTCTCGATTTCGAGACATCCTCTTTTCGCAAAAACATTTATCAGCTGAGCTTTGCGAAAAAAAATGTCTGATTCGTAGAATTTCCTATCATACGACCATATGGTCCAAACAATATTCCAGGTGATGAATCATTCGGATTCTGACCGGAAAAACAAAAATTGATACATTCTTTTCTCAAGTTCCCATCATTACTAATAACAAACACCAAATTCCATACCAAATTTCATATGTCCGGATGTCCGCGCCTTTTCACCGACTTAAGGTTAACCAATTCAGCTTAAACCTAGACAGGTGAATCAGAATTTTTTATTCAACTACAAATCAGAAATCACTCATTTTTCTCATCAAGTGCTGAAACGCTTTTCAATTACAAAATATAGTGTTTTTTGTAGACGGAAACCGCCCGCCCTTATAATCATGCACTCTTTTTTTCTAATATTATTTTTTCCATATTAAAATAATTGATGATTTTTTTTGCTTCTTATCACTCAAATTCTCTCCGGTTAATCCAATCGAGCTCTCTTTCCTCTTTGCTCTGTCACCTTTTTCTTATCACTTTTTTTCACTATTTTATTCAATCAGAAATAGTTCAGATTGTGCAATTACAATTAATAATTCTGAAACTATAAAGACAGTTTCTGGATGCTTCAATAATTAGGAACAATGCACCCATCTGCTGATTTCGATACAGGATCACTGAAATCGTATACGGTTTCGAATTCTCGGTTAGTTTCGTGATTTTTCGTTATGTTTTCCAAATTTTAATTGTCATTTCAGCACAAATCTAGATGTTCGAAAATCTAACTGGACATCATTATGGTTTGCAAATCTTATTCAATATTTTTGTGGACTTCAAGGATCTTTATATTTTACATCGATGTGGCCATATCTTTTAAAACTGGACCCATCGGCTCAACTTCCATTTTTTGGTATTATTCTCGCTAGTTTTAGTATTGGACAAGCGGTTGGATCTCCGATCTTTGGAACATGGACCCAGAAAACGGAAGCTTTCAAAGTTCCAGTTGCAACCGGTCTTGTATTTTGTGCGCTAGGTTAGTTTACAAGATTCCACAAATAGGATAGTTCCTTTTTTTAAGGTAACATTCTTTATGGAATTCTTCCAACAATTAATTGGGAATCTCAATGGTTAATGTTGATTTCTCGAGTTTTGATTGGATTTGGAGCTGGAAATCTGTCTGCTCTCCGAGCTTACGTATCTGCATGTTCCACTTTGGAAGACAGAAATACAGCAGTTTCGCTTGCTACTGGAAGTCAGGTCACTGGAATGCTCACTGGGCCAATTTTACAGGTGAGACACCATGAATCAATAAAAAGGTTAACTTGCTTATCAGTTTATCAGTAGTCGAAAAATATAAATTTTGAAAAAAAAAATCAAGTATACATGTTTTATGGGAGTCAACTGAATGATTTTTTGAACCTGTGGAAGTAAATTTCAAAAATGTTGTTGATAGTTTTTTTTTTCAAAACAATTTTTCGGAAGAGTTCGAATACAGGTACAATATGACCTGCATTAAAAGGAATATTTAATAGAAAAGCCCCCTAATAGAAAGGCCCTTATAATAGAGGGGGTCCTTTTCAAAATGTGTTGTTCGAAATCAAAATTTCTGTCCGCTTTCAGTGAAAAACATTCTAGTAATCCCATAACTTTACAGAAGTTGGTTGAAACACATTTTTCGCTCAAAACATTGATAAGTTTCGGTAATATTTTGATAAGTTTCGGTTAGTGTCGGTTATATTTATTTACCAGCCATCTGCTTGGCGCGCCTTCGGCGCTTCAACCAGCTGGCTGGTGCGTCTTCGGCGCGATTTAGCCCAGTTTTTTTACTGGTTCGTCGCTTCGCTTTTCACGTTTTTTTAAAGAGTCACGTAAATCTATATTTAATTTTCAAATTTTTCAAAAGCGGACAGAGTGACACGGGGACCAACAGACATCTCTAGCGTTTTATATATAAGGAAGATCTTCAGTAACTTTGAAAAAACTAACAAGCAAAATTTCATCAAACTTTGAGAAAAAAATTCCAGACTGCCTTTGCGTTCATTGGAGATGGAGTTCGTGTGTTCAACACATTCGATCTTGACGCCTACACTTCTCCAGCTTTCACTCTTGCCATCGTCCTTACTATCATGTCTGTTATGATATTTTTCTATTTTTCCGAAGATTACGCTGGAGTTATCGATGAGAAGAAAGAAGATTCAGATGTGATCATTCCTCCGTTCAACCGCCAGGCTGCTGTTGTATGCATCTTTTTATGGTTTGTAATCCAAACCATCGCTGTGAACATCGAATCTCTTTGCTCTGTATTCACAATCGCAATGTACAACTGGACGTCACATCAAGCTATTGTTTATGGAGGATATATTGAGACTTGTTCTTGTGCAATTTCAGTTTCTCAGTATTTGGTGATCGGATTTACAAGAATTGGAAAGATGTGAGTATTAGAACTTTTAATTTAGAGAAGTATTAGAGAAAAATGAATTGATGATTTTCAGTGACAAAAGAATACAAATTGTTTTTGGATGTGTCGTCTTCTGTGTCTACTACATTGTTCTCCTTCCATGGCCATTCTATCCAGAATCGCTACATTACAATCCCAATGGTAAATAAATATTTCAAAAATGTTTAAATTATTTTAATCTTCTTCTAATCTTCAGTTACCGATGGAGCTTGTACCTACGACTGGTGTCAATATGTTCCAAAGTAAGCGGAAAATAGATTTCCGCATAATTTTTAATCTTCTTAACGACTTGAATTCCAGAATCCCATTTGTTGCTTACATTCTCGTCTACACTCTGTGCTTTGGAATTGCTTTCCCATATATCGGAAACTCGATCGGAACACTATTCTCAGAAGTTTTAGGGCCAAGGCAGCAGGGAACGATGCAAGGAATTTTTGCTCTTTTTGGAAGTGTTGGAAGATGTTTAGCTCCTTTGGTGACGACGTGAGTTCTGATTCAAAAAACTGTTTGTGGACCTGAATTCCTATGTTCAGATTCTTCTTCAACTCCTCTGGATACACCTGGATTAGTGTTGAAATGCTGACATTCCTAATAATCGGAGCTCTTTCTACGATTATTTCCTGGAAAGTTATGATTCCACTGCAGCTGATTCAAACGAAAAACAGTTCTGGATCTGTTAGTAGTAGTAATAATAATAATAATAATAATAATAATAATAATAATAATAATAATAACGACAAAGTGTGATAGGTTTTTTCTTCTTCTCTCATTTTTGCCTTATTTATCATTGTTTCCGGGTATTTTCTCATCAAAGATGATGACTCAAATTGAAACATATTGCGCTAATAAATACGGTTTAGTATTGATAATTGTCATCTTTTTTGGAGCATTTTACATAGAACACAAGTGTTTTTTGAAATATCAAATCTCAGAAAAAGGCTTTTTCTTGTTTAAAAATAGATTTGTAGTCTTCATATTTTGATTTCCCGATCTTCAATCTTTTACGTATTTAAAGTAACATGGATTTCTTTAAAGTTTATGTACATTAATCGTCAGTCATCACATTATCATGGTTTTAAGCAACTGAATAGCGGACGTGGCCTCGTGTTCCCTTCGTCGAGATCGCTCTTCTATTGAAGTTGTCGATCGTTTCGTGCTCCTGGAAAAATGGAAATTTTGAGAATTCTTTTAAGATAGCACCACCAAACTCTAAATACAAATACCGTAAACTGTCTAATATAATGACCCCTTTAACTTTGAGCCAATGTATCTCAGTTTCTGTCAAAGATATAAAAAAGTTGTCAACTGTCATAATGTTTGTGTTACTATGATAAACGTTTTGTCAGTTAACAACTTTTTGATATCTTTTAAAGGAATCTAGATAATTGAGCTCAAACAAGGACGGCTTCTGGCCATTCTATTAGAGTGTTAATTTAATGTAATTTATTGAAGGGTACGGTACCTCTGTACCCCTCAGTGAGTCATTGTAATTTAAATTGGGCTAAATTTACTTTTTTAGGATTATTGGAGAATCAAACTCACTTTATCTGCAGTTTCCGGGAATTTTTTCGAATAATTATAACAAATTTTGACTGCAATAACCAGGAAGGCGACACAAATGATGCAAATTATTCCAGCAAGAATCCAATCTCTGTAAAATTGAGCAAATTTTCTCAATTTTCTCGAAAGGTATGCACTCACAATTGGCCATTAGCTTCCTCATCAGCCGCTTCGTCCTGTCCATTGAGTACGAGTTCTGTCAGTTTATCCATTCGTGTGTCTTCTGAATCCGCGACTCGGAATATGTGTGGAGAATGAATGAGGTCCGAATAGTGAGCACGATGTCTGGTCGTCAGTGCGGAGGCTGAAAAGAGAAGGAATTCTAGACGAGAGGTTTCCCACGCTTTTTGGGATAACAATCACAAGTGTAAGGTGCATGATGTGAAGGTTCCCCGAGTACCATGGTGGGAGAAAACGGAAATGAGCTATTCATAGTATGAATAGATGAATATATTGAGAGATCTTTCATATATCAGTGGGATCAGTTTGAGCAGTAAAACGTGCGAGAACTTGAGTTATAGCTCGTTGAGTAACACAGACAAACATGTGAGATATGTAACAATCTCATAATCCAAACGGGGTTTTTTTGCTGCTTGACTCTCTTTTTTCGAAAAATAAAGTATTGAATCAGCAATTGAATTCTATCATCATCTTGTCAAGAAGTTTTGAAACTTGATAGAAATATATTTTGACATAAATCTTTTGTTGGAGAGCTCTGAAAAATCTTGAAGTCTCTTTTTTGAAATGTGATTTCAAGAATGAAGGGTTCCGATTAATGTTTGACTACCGTAAAACCTGTAATAGAAAACCCCACGAACCGTCAACTTCGAACCCATATATCTCGTTTCCTGTAAGAGATATCAAAAAGTGGTCAATTGATGAAATAGTTTTGATATTATTTTTTTTTGTATTTTGTCAGTTGACTACTTTTTGATATCCTCAATAGAAACCGAGATATGTAAGCTCAAAGTTGTCCGTTCGGGTGGCCTTTTATCAAAGTGTTTACGGCAATTCAGTAAGCTAAATTTCAGTATTTCAAAAATGGGAATTTATCAATTTTTTGGATTCTTTTGAAATCGCTTCTTCTTATTGCTAATTGTTCAATAACAATTCCGGATACAAAATTCAATAAAAATCATCGGACACTACACAAATCACAGTTCCTAATCCGCTCAATTGTCAGCTGACCACCCAATAAAATTGAATAAGATTTCTCAGAAACTCGCACTGCAAACATTTTCAAACTTACATGAGTTTTGTGGTTCGGAAGATGTTGAAGAAGTCATTTTTCAAATGAATCAATATAGAAAATGAAAAAATTGATAAGAAAATAGGAAAACGGGAAGAAGAAACCGAATATCTTGGTTTTATCCTTTTAGGAAAGCCGATAAGAAGCTCAACATGAATTTCTAGAAGTTTTCCGTCTCTTTTTTTTACGAAATGAGAGCGAGACTCCTCCTCCTTTTCTTTTTCTCGGGGATTTCTAGTTGTCAAGGAAGAATAGAAGAAGAAGATGTGAAACTTCAATTGAACTGAAACTGATGAATGGGAGAGATAAGCCTAAAAAAGGCGGAGTCAACACAAAACTAAAAAGAGTCGATTTGTGAGGGAATGAAGTTTGAAATGCGACCGAAAAAAGACAGAGTCAAAACACACAAAACACGATTTATGCTCATCTTCTTCTTCTTCTTCTTTTTTGCTCTCATCATTTCCTCTTTTATTTTTGGCTTTTGACATTGCAGAATAAAGAACGAGAACTCATTTGAAGTGGATATTCAGAAGTTTGCAAATACACTCAATACGTCACATGAGAAGATGCCATGTCAAGAGCAAAAATGCATATTCGTTGATTCGATTTATAGTCGCATTTAGAATTCGTAGTTTCTGATTATTATAGTTCTACTTGTTCGACCGGATTGCGAAAAATATAAAAAAGTTTTCAGTGATCATTAAAGGAACATTTTCTTCAATTTTTGGCGACATTTTTAGACTTTTTAAGCTTTATCAGCATTTTCGAGCATTTTTTTTTACTTTTCCAAGTTATTTTAAAGCTGAATCTCGATATGACGATGTTCGTCAAGATTACTGTAGATTACTGTAGCTTCTAATCATGTAAAAATGCAGACAAAAAAGCGGGGAAAACAGATTTTTTGGAAATTTGCAGGAAATTAGTTGGCAACTGTAATCTACAGTAATCTTCGCGAACACCATCCCGTCAAAATACACAAAAAAAAACCGGAAAAGGTGAAAAAGAATCTGTAAAAAATAGCTAGAAAACCTAAAAGGCCTCAAAATTTCGCCGAAAAATCGAAAACACTAAAATTTAATTCTCGAATTTTTCGAAATTGGGTTTAGTTTGTAAGATCTACTCGAATTTCAACTCCAAGCTATAGACTAAGTTCATTTTCAGAAGTCCAAAAAAAACCTTATTCGGATTACTGTACTTCCCGATTTCCGCAAATCAGAACTTCCTGCTTCATTCTAGACATATATTTTTATAAATTCTCAACTCAACGTCTACTTCTTTCTCTTATTCTTCAAGAAGGGAACGTTGGATAATCCGTGTTTTTATACATTTTTTTCTCCAGACTAGCCATTCGAAAACAAAGCGGTAATATACATAAAAATGGAGAAAATTGAATATGAAGCCATGAAGTAAAAAAAATTGAAAAATACGAAACGAAATTGCAGAGTCAGAGTGTCCAAGTGCTTCTTCTTCTTCCTCTTCCCCCATCGTGATCAATGGGAGGAATCAGAAGAGATGGATGAAAAAAGAAGCCGTCCGTTTTTTTGAATTATGCATACTTCTGTCCGGAGGCGAGAAGAAATGCATTATCCATTTCCGTACTACTCTTTGAGGATTTCAAAGAGGGGAATGAGAAGAGAGAGGTCTATTTCAGATTCTTGAGAACCAATATCCTGTCTTCTCATGACTACGTGAGAACCCCTCTTGGTCCTGATTGGTTCAAACAGGCGCTTTTCATGTACCACAATAGAGTTAGTTTGGAAAACATTTATATATAGACATATTATTTGAGAAAATAGGTGTAAGACGATAAGTTTCGAATTTGTACAGCTTATTGTTTGGGTGAGAAACAAGCTAAGGCAAAGTACAAGAATTTAGAAGAGGCACTTAGAACACACGAACACGCTGTCACCGATAATTACATATTAGGGAAAGACAGAAAAGTCAATAATAATATTGTGAAAATAATAATATTGTTTTATCTTCACTGATTTTATGAGATGAATTGGCAAGAGAAACGAGGATGCAGCTACACGAGGGACACGGATTGGGGAAGAAACAGGAGAACTAAAAGTGCTCTGGAGAAAGAAGGCATAAATTGAGAGACTACTGAAATCTAGATACCCGGAACAAGTACTACATGTTTTGATGGGAGTTTTATTCGACGTTGTTGTTGGATTCCAGCGGAAGATCGAACATCACGAAGTTGAGTCTGAAAATTATAATAATGAGTGGCTTCATTATAAGTGATGATTATGAAGTCGTACAAATGAAAAACTCACTTCTTTCTATATTTCAATGCTGGATACAAAGCCAAATAAGTTCTCGGCACTTGTCCCATGTCTCCATTTCCTTTCTTGCACGTCCACCAACTCTTGTCAACTGTGTCTTTAGCAATAACAGTCAGTTCTTCTCCAGCATCAAAACTGAGTTCATCTTCAAATTCAGCTTCATATCCGTATGCAGCATACACTTTTCCAGCATTGATGGCTCCGGTCGAGTTGTGAGCAGCGAGGAGATATTTCAAGCATCCATCGTAGCCATCCTCATCTTCTTCACATTTCTCTACTGGTGTCTCCATATCCGAGAGAGTAGATGCCAACACACATCCTCCTCCTTCCACCAGTTGCCTAACCATTGGAAGATTATTACATGACGCGGCACAGTGAAGTGGAGTCCATCCATCAGAATCTTGAGCATTCACATCAGCATCGTGCTCGATCAAGAATCGCACGATTTCATAGTGTCCAGCACAAATCGCATTGTGCAATGCGGTAATCCCTTCATCATTGGCTTGTGAAACATCCGCTAGCTTCGCAGCGCTGCTTCTCACCAAATCGAGTTCTCCTTCAAGAGCGGCATCGAGAAGGAGAGCCAATGGGTCAAATTCGATGCGTCCCTTGTTCATTTTTTCATTCGGTCTTCTGAGAATACCTTTCACAGTTCTTTTTTCCGAAGCCACTTCCATTTCCAAATTCTGTCCATCGTCCGAACGAGTGGAGCATGAGCTTGCATCTTCCTCGGTTGTTGTATCGCTTCCATGTGCCATCTGTTCGATAGGTAACTCCAGATTGTTCGGCGATGTTGACTGTGGAGTATCTGATTTGGATTCAACAACTTCTACGGTAATGGCTTCTGATGGAACGACAGTTGGCTCTTCTTGAGATGGTGGGAGTTGTGGGATAAAATGAGTTCGACCACGTCTTTGCTCGTCAAGAAGCCTATGAATCATCTCTGCCTCGGACATCGAAGTCCCTTCTGATGCGGCCCACGAGCGGCGCTTGGTAGCTTTGAGAGAATCTGATCGAAGAGACACCAAATCAGTCTTTCCACTTCTTAAACGCGATTCGTCGAGACTGTCTCCGAATGCAGTAGGTCGCTCAACAGAAGGAGAATCACGAGTCTGAAAATAGAAATGTGAAAAAATGAGAAAATGCTGACTGGTGTGCGGGATATTTTTTCGAGAAATGCAAATTTAGAATTTTCGAGAAGGGGGCCGTTTTGATGACTCATCGAAAGAACCATTGTTTTGGTTTTTCGGTTTTCTGATTTTCGATCGTTTTGTAGGTAGCGCCTGATGCCAAAAATGATTGAATAAAAGCTACCGTACCATAGTGGAGGAGTTGATCTTCTGCTCAAAGGTGGGAGGGGCAAAAGTGATCAGAGCTGGAGCCTTCTGTGAAGTTGCTGACGAAGATGGAGGACTGAGACTTGGATGTGGATCCTTTGGTGGCGAGGGACTCGTCTCAACATTCTTCTGTTGCTGCTGCTGATTCTCTTTGCTCGGTGCAAGATAAGAAGGCTCGGCAGGAATCTTGTTGATTCCTGCAGATCCATCAATCGAATCGTAGCTGCTGTTGTTGCTGCAAACCAATCGAATTAGGAAAACGAAATCGTAAATATGATAATAATTTATCTCTCTGTATCTAATGTTGCTTTCCCTTTTGTATCCGAATTGATAAGAAAGAGAGGGTTCGATGTTTCCCTCGTTTCCATATTTCAACCGGTTTTAATTTGAAAATGCGCAAAACATAAAAAAAACAGAAGTTCAGTTCGATTTTAAACACAAGTTCGGTGCGATAAGGCCAGAACCAGTTTTTGTTATTTTGATGAAAACTGAACCGATTTCAAAGAAACCATTATTCTTAATTGACAAGTAATTGGTGATTTCGGTTCTTGGTAATTATCTACTTAAAACCCTATTAGTTTAATGTGAGATACATACCTATCGAGACGATCTCTTTTCTCTGCGAACTCATCAGACTTCACCATTTGAGGTGATGCCGGTTGTTGCTGGGCGTTGACAACTTGGAATGGTTCTACAGACGCACGGGGTCGGACGATTTCTTGAGCTGGTACTTGTTGGTTTGCAGCTCTAGCCATAAGAGTATGCTGCTGCTGCTGTTGCATTTTTCGTTGCTCGGCGTGAGCTGCCGCAGTAGCAGTCTGACGTCTTCGATACATCTCTTCGAGCTAAAAATGAATTAAATTTCTATTTATCACGAAGAATTAATGACTTACATGTCGATTCAAAGACTGCGCCCTGATTGAAGCGTTTCGTAGTTCCAGTTGAGCATCTTTAAGAACAGATCCTTGAACAGTAACCTCCTTCTCTCTACCGTAATTTTTGTCACGAAGATGTGACGTTTCGTGTTCCAACTCACGAAGTCGTCGCAGCTCGGTCTCCTCATCGGCGACTTGTCGACGAACTGCTCGAACTTTTTGCACAATCTCTACCGATTGAGGCTTCACTCCATAGTCAGTAGTTTCAGACGGCCTGAACAAATTCATGTGAGGAGTTATATTTTTTGTAAGTATTTACATCTGAAACTGTGTGTTAGTTGGGACGGTTCGTTTGATTTGAGAAGCCATCGTCGGATGAACTTGCATCGTTGGAATAAAGTGCTGTCGGTTTGGTGGTGCCGTGAACATCGTCGGGGCTTGCGAGTGGTGGTATTGAAGATGTTGGGACGACGATTGCTGATGTGGTGGAGGTTGAGCGACCACCCGAACCGGCGGTTTGGACATCTGCAAAAATGATAAAATTAAAAGATTTATAGCGAATGATTCATTAAATTGACGGGGCAGACTGGAACGAAGGACAGACGTCTTCTGATAAAATTGTATCAGAAGGTCAAACTGGGAGGACACATATTCCGATGATGATGATGTGCTTGTGAATCAAGAGATTTCGAAAAATGAAAAACTACTCTAGGTCATCATATGCATAAGCATCTGCCTATGGATTTTTGTTTTCCGGGACCATAAATCATCGGAGAGGAAGTTTAAACCACTCATTGTGGTTGGAGAGAATGAGAAGAATAACATGTGCTTTGGTTATATCGAAATAAATAAAATAAGATGTAACACAATTGAGCGAGACTGAAGAATAGATTTCTTGCGGATAACTTCTACATATGAAACTTAAAACTCATTCATTGAAAGTCTCGAATCAGCTGGACTTACGGGAAGGAGAAAACATCGATCAGTTTAAGAAGAATGTCACTCAAACTTGTCACGGCGGAAAAAAACGAGTGGAAAGTATGAGTAAATGATGATAGGAAGAAGAGAAAATGACCTGACAAAACACCTCAAATTTGAGAGTTAAAAAGTAGTCCTTCTGTGGGCGGAGCTTTAGGAATAGGTTTTTAGGTTTCAGAAGAAGAAGAAGAAAAACAGCTATAACAAAATATACCAGGAGAGTGGAGGAGGGTACATCTTGTGATAAGTGATAATGAAGATGTGACAGAGGGAAGAGGGGAAAGTGAACTTTTTACGATCACTCTCCCACTCATGAATTTTGTCCTGTTTTCAGTCATTTGGCAACGACTTCCATCTTTTTGGATGATACGTCAGTCGTTTGTTAACGAAAAAATGAGGAAAGGGCAAAACGCCGGACGAAGATTTCGAAGGAATGGAAAACAAATTTGTGACCTAAACTAGGACATCCGTCTTTGACACGCTTCATCACCTCCATTTGGTAGCCTCTTGCGTAATCGCCACAGGAAATCGGCGTCGCCAACGAGGATATGTGGGTGGAGAAAAAAAAGGACCCAGCAGTTTTATTATTACCTCCTCCCTCTCTCTCTCTACTTTTTATTCCGCGCCGTTTTCTCAGCTTTTGCGACTACCACATCGCGCGCCGCGCATATCTTCTCTATCTATATTCCCCTATCGTTTGTGGACTGGCGCAGCTTCGCCGTTGCGTCGCTGGTGTTTCTCTGCAAAAGTCAAAGCCAAACAACAGGTTTACGAACACTGTGAAGCCCTATGAAGGGAAGTCAATGGTGGCGTGGAAAAGGCCCACCATAATACATGCATTTTTATCCAATTCGATTAGTTTGAAACTGAAATCTCAGCGATGATTCTAAACGAATTGAGGTCGAGCAGCTAAAAAAGGAGCGGAAAAAAGAAGTTGAAGGAGGGGTGAATGAATGAGAATGACCAGAAGACTCGAGTCAAAAAAGATTGCGCGAAGCGATAAAAACCTTCTCTTTTTGGTAGTATTTCTTTTCGGGACGCGACAGGAAGACGTCCCAGAAACCACCATTATAACACATGACAGGAATAAGGATCTCGAGTGACGTTTAGGAGGAATGGAAATTGTTACTAGAGATTCTTACAGGCAAATTTGATAAAAACTAGAATATAGATAAAATGGGATTCTTTAAAAGTATCAAAAAGGTTCTGGAAGTGGGTACTGGACTAATCAATTTTTGATGGGTGAAACGAGAAGAACACACCACGCGTAATGGGTAATGACGGTGAGTTGGAGGTTTTGCACAGAGCCGCTATCGAAGCCCGCCAACGAGTCTCATACGGAAAGCGTAAAAAACCGTCGGCAAGAGTCTACGAGACACAAATATTGTCCACTGCCGTTGGGCTACCAAGCCGCGCGCTTGCGGCTTACAGAGACAATCAAAACAATGCAAAAAACAGCGGGGGGACATACATCACGGCATTTGAGGAAACACTCGAGAAATCGAGATACCCATATTATTGTGAGAAGAGTCATCTAGAGGATATAGGAAGATCTAGTAGACAAATGAGCTTTTTGATCTGATTTTTCCGTGGTTTTCGGGCAGCCTAGAGCATAGGATGGGAAACGATACGATACAGTCAGGCTGAGACGTAGGGTAAGCACTCCCTGATTTTGGCTTAGTGCCTACTGATTTGGGGAAAATGTTTTTTGCGAGCGGAGCAAACATTTTTGATGAGGGGGGACCCTTATGAATTTTTTTTTTGATAAAATTTTTGAAAAAACACATAAGGGGGGACCCTTATGTGTTTGACACCTACTGATTTTTTGGCCTGACACCCCCTGATTTTTCGGCAAAAATTTTTGGAAATTTGGGCCTGCGATACAGTTCTCGACCGCAATTATTGGATTGGATCCGAGTCCGCAGTTAATCGTCTCAGCTGGTTCTTCTAGGTTAAACCTTCATTGGGGGCTTACGATGAAATCAAGGTGAGAAGTGGCGTCATTCAATGTACACTATGAATTGAATTAGTGAATCAGAAACAACGTTGACACCGAATCATCAGCCTAATCACCTTGAACAAAGAAAAATAATTCAGCTAAGAAACAAGGCACAGCTTAATCGTTGGCGGCAAAAACTCAGCTGGAGGCCTGGCTTCAAAGAACGAGTCTCTCTCGGAACAAACGTGAATATCGTCGTGGTGTTCTATTCTATTGGAGATCCCGAAAGTGAAACATGTCGTAAAACTGTTGTGTGTGTCTACGTCTCCCGATGTTTAGACCGACGACGTTTCGCACAATTTGATAATATTGCTTGGAAAAAATCCGGAGAGATAGATTTTCGGGGATTTAACTTTGAGTGAAAAAGACTGCAGCTAAAGTTAGATTTGAAAGAAAATAAGAAAACAACAAACAACTTGGAAAGAGGCTGCGTTGATTTTAATTTCATCCTCCTCAGTCACGGAAAAGTCGCATCGAATCGCATACCAAAGCAAGGCGATTTGGACAACGATTGTGATGGTTCTGAGTGTATTCAATAGCATAAAAAGAGATGAGTTAGAAACCGAAAAGATTCGACTAGTTGAAGCAAAACGTCAATGGATGAAAATCATTGCACTTGAAATTTTTTCAAGGAATCTACATTTATATTACTCAAATCTTGAAGAAACGGCGGACAGGAAGTAGGAGTTCATTGGCGAATGGGACGAAAAAAAAGAACAACATTTTGAAAAGATCATATCACATGTCGCAATCTAGCTTGTGTAGAACAGAATTTTCAATGACCGCCGGAAGTAAAAAAAAAAACAATGAAGTTCAGGAAAAACGTTTTTTGGCGAATGGAAATATTCTAATGATTCGGGTCATCTTGACCGGCCAGTTTGAAGAAAAAATCATAAAGGATGGGTCTTGAAGGAGGAATTTGATCAACTCGACCATTAAATTTGACTGCTCTATATATTTCATGGCCACATACCGTAAACACTCTAATAGAAGGCCACCCAACCGGCCAACGTTGAGCCTATATATCTCGACTTCTGTAAAAGATATCAAAAAGTGGTTAACTAACAAAATATGTTTAATATTATGATAAACATTTTGTCAGTTGATCGCTTTTTTATATCTTTCACAGGGACCGAAATAAAGGGGCTCAAAGTTGACGGTTCGGGTGGCCTTCTATTAGAGTGTTTACGGTAACTATGCCACAATACTAATTGTAAGACTATCTGTGTGGGTCCGAATTATAGAAGACAAGCAGCCTATAAAAGTACAAAGGAATATATGATTCATGGTTGTAAATTCTAATCAAAGCTTCTCAGACATTATACAAATGACTATGTAAATGTGACTTGAAGACAGTCTCGATTACACAACAATGCGAAATATAAAAACAGCAACTACAACAACTTTTTGCGACTCTCGCCTCTCGTCTACACGAAAACTACACAGATGCAAAAGAAAAATCAGAGAAGAAGCCGAGAGAAGAAGCGTACGTACACACATGCGTTCACTCTCCCTCCCCCTACAATTGCGCAATTAATTTAGTTGTAATACGCGTCGCCGATGTGCGCAAGACTATGCAATGATGAGAAGAAACGAGTAAAAAGAGAGGGAAGGAAAATTTTTAATCGAAGATTAATTGGCTGTCTGGTTCTGGGTTCTTTTTTCCGAACATTTTTCTTACATTCCCTTTTCCTATCAATGTATTTTGATAACTTTTTGATCAATCACCATCAAAAAACATGTGTTTTGGATCTTTGGGTGAGAAATGAGAGGAAACCTTTTTTTGTCTGAGGTGGTGGTCTCACCAACACAGAAATAAGATTAATGGGAAAGAGAAAACTGAAGAAATACGACTCGTTGAGAATCCAAGGTGGGGAAAGCTTGAATGATAAATCGAGGTTAATCGGAAAAGACACGTAAGACTTCACGAATCCATCCGTCCAGCAATCTGGGTCTCCAAAGGTCAGCGTATATACTACGAGAGATGCTGATGATGATGAGAAAATTGTTTCAATTCGTGGACGCGCGTAGTAAGAGGGAAGAAGAACGCCAATTGGCATTTCTTTTCGTCTTTTCAATTTGCCGCACACTCTCTCTTACTATCAATGATATGAGGTGATTAGAAATAGAAAAGATAGGCGGTGAAAGCTGTTTTAAATTATCCTGGTGGCTTATACTATGCAGGTGGAAGGGTAAAAGAAACTGACAATTTGATTGATCGGGAAGTAACTATTTGAAATGGTCTAAAAATAGATTATCACCGGAATGAACAGATTCCAATGAAGTCGTGATAACTGAATCAGATCAATTTTAAATCAAAAAAGTGATTGAAGCCACGCCTATCATCTACGAGAAATCAAGTCAATATTGTATCTTTTTATGTCATTCTCTCTTTTTCCTAATCTCTGATGCATTTCTATCCGTTTTTGATCTTCCTCCGATCTGGTCTAGGACCCATGTCGCTACTCTTTTTGATAGTTTTTGATACATGGTGGTCGGGATGCGATGTTTGTCACATCGTTGTTCATATTAACTGACTTCTGATCTAACTATTGGAATCAACGTGACACTTCGAATCAAATATAGGTTTTCATCTGTCTTCACTCCATCGGTGTTTCAAGTGTTCTTTCCTATCTTTTTCTCATCACCAAAAAAAAAGGAAAAAACTAAAACGACGGATAGGGAAAAATTCAAAGAATTTTTCACGATACTGTCCGAAAAAAAAAACTACAAATTATCAAACAGCCATCATTCATCAAACAGATAGCTGCTGAGATGAAGAAGAGGAAGAAACCAATGAAGATGAAAATTTTTCCGTTATCGAGTTTTCTTTTCAATTTTTTTTTCAAATAAAACGCTCCTCCTCCTCCACAGAGGAATTTCCTTCGTTTTTTTCGTTCCGGGTAGTCGTTCGGAAAGCAAAAAAAAAACTCACTCGCTGGCTAGTCGAAACAAATGGAGCTGATGTCGTCGTGTGCGAAGACTTTTTGATCGCCGAAGACATTGAAGACGTCGGACGATAGATGGGGCCAGTGGAAACGGTGCGCACGGAGTCGGATGAATGGATTAGTGACACCTGGAAAACAAAATTTTGGAGATGGGGATAGCTGTGATTTTTTTCAAATATTGTTCATCTGCTTAAGATCTCTAACATCAGGAAGATCTTGATGTTTGAAGCAGCAAGTATTTAGTAGGAAAATGAAAAATATCACATGATATGATGCACTTCCATAAAAAACATGTGAATTCAGAAGGAACTTTCCAAAAATAAATACGGTTCAAAAAAGAAGTTCTCACCTGTGTAACACCGTTATTGGCGGGGTATACACCACCAACCCCTCCGCTGGTCGTGACCATCTCGTTGAGAATTGAAGTCTGAAAAGCGATTCTTGAATATTTAAATGCGAAGAAAGAAAATAGAGTTGGAAGGAAACAACAAGAGACAATTAAATGTAGAGACATTTTGGACATTTTTCAATTATTCGTTAGGGATGGCATTCGGAATTCTGAAAGAAAATTGGGAATGAAGCTTGTGGTCGGAATAATTCCGAATTTTTTTCGGATAGAAACCCTGACCGGAATATTTCCGACTATTTTACGGAATAAGAATTTTTTGACTACGATATTTAAAGGCGCACGCGAAAAATTTTTTGCGGGTCTCGAGCGGGAGTACTTTTAGTATTTTTTTTTCTCTGTTTCCTACATCAGTTGGTCAATTTTTCCCGCTTTTGTGATTGAAAATTCAGATTTCTCAACATTTCGAAAAGACCATTCCGATATTCCTAAGAATTTGGTCAATTAGCTATTCTTATGGACTGTTATCAACATTGTACTAATTCTACGCTTATCAGCTGTAAGGTGTTAATTGTAAAGACGAAACTAACTATAAAAGACGCCTAATTCGTATCTCTGATAAGCCAATGATACGAAAAAGGAGAGAATTGCCGCTTCCCGATGAGCCGTAATAAAAAGAGAGGACCTGTGACTGAATGATCAGGGGAGCGCGCGCAAGGGAGCGTATGCATGTGTTGGTTCGAAAGATGACGACGAGCCAAAGTAAACACGACCTCTTACGATTGGGGTCGTCTCTATCTCTTTTCCTCCTTTTCCGCTACATTTATCACCAAAAGTAGGTTCTCTTTTTGCGCAGCCTGTATCACTTCAGAAGAAAAAAATTGGCGCGATGCCAGCTCTGCTTGGGGATGAGATAGAAGAGAGAATAAATAGAAAACGACAGATCGGGGACAGCAGCCTTGAATTGGATCACCCGTTGATTAACGATCGAAATTAGAGAACACCGGACATTAGAAAGGTAGCGATGGTCACTAAAATGGAAAAAAAGTGTAAAGTTGAATTCTTCCTTTCTGATGATCAAATCGTGGGAGTATTGGGGGCAGAAGTAGAAGTGCATGATGAATAGAGAAAGGAAGAGGTCCACTTCAAATAATTCCGAAAGTGGCCTATTCAGTCGAGAATTGGCCGCTTCGGAAGGCAGAACAAGCAGAGAAAAGGGAAAAAGAATGAGAAAACTCAATTTCGACCGACAACGCCGTATTTCTGTTGTCACTAAACTCGGATAGGGTCATCAGGAGAAAGCGGCAAATTTTTGAAAGAGAAAAGAGTGTGGCAAGTTGTTCTTTTGAAATGGGGAAATGGACATTCGGCGGCCTTTCGTAGGCCAGCTGGTCTGCCTGATACTAGTAGGCACTGAAAACATATTGGAAGAAGAGAGATTTTGCAGTTTTCTAAATAAGGGAATCGACATATTTTAGGAATCAAGTTCGTCCGAATCGAAAGAACATCATTGTTTTCTTCCTCATGTGACGAAAAACCAGAAGAGAAGTTGGAGCTCTTGCTCCCGCACATTTCAATTGTTTGAAGTGGGGACAAAAGAAGAGAGGAGCTGCACTTTCGATGGCGGTTGCAGCACATTGATTGTTTTTCTTTCTCGATAACACAGAAGTAATGGAAAAGTGCGAACGTATTAGTGTGAGATATTAAGGAAGAAAGATGCGATGATCAAAATTAAATTAAACTGTGAACCGAAAAATAAATAAATGTGGAAACGACAGCCGTCTGAAGACTCTGAACTCACGCGCCCATAAAACGGACCGTTCGGCTGTTCGCGTGTGTCACCAGCCGGGTTAGAGTACAGGAATGGAAGGGACGGAAAAGGTGAGCACGAGAGAGTTCGGAGACGGAGACAGTGAGAGCATGCGAGTTAGTATGCAGATTGGAGAGACGCCGTGTATAATCGGTTCTGCTGTGTACAGGCAAAAGAAAAGGATATTTGTGTTGTGAGGAAGGTCAGAAGAGAGTGACCGTTATTCTAATGAGGCAGACAGTATAGTATATGGTAGAGACATAGAGGGAAGAAGTACAAAAGAAATGCGTCATTTTTGATCGGATCGCCGGAAATGAGGCAATATGGTGAGAGCGAGATCTTTATCACAAGAAACGAAAGCCAGACATCATAAAAGTAAACAAATATTCTCCTCCTGCTACGCTTCATAAGCTCATCACTTTGTCCAATGGGGTGCGGAAACGTTTTTAGAAGGGTTTTTTTTCTTTGCCGAAAAAAGGAAAGAAAACAGTCTGATGAACGATGTATGTTTGTTTTCCAGCTATCGTTTTAGTGAGACCTACATATCAATCTTAAACTGTTGGTTGTCAATTTTCCATCGAAAAGTCTATAAGATTATCACTGCTTATCCGCGCAAACAAACTAATTATCAGTTATCGATGAAGATGTTTAAAGGTGGGGGACAGGAGATTTTTCGTAGTTTTTTTTGTAGCTAGAGTATGCATTCTACCGTCACGGTGTACAACGCTAAATGTCACTCTGCGTACAGCTGTCGTCCTCGCCTTTATGTATGCAAACGGGCGTGCGCTTTCTCTTTGTCCGCGTGGCTCAGTCGGTAGCGGCGCCGCACCCTCAATCATCGCCCTCACAAGTTCAACTCCTCGAGGGGCATCTTTGAACGGAATTTCGAGAACATTATTTTTTTCATGTCCCCCCACCTTTAAAGAATTAGTTCTAAACATAAAAAATATCAGAATTTTTATGAGGAAACAACATTTTACAGTAAGTTAAAGGCGCGCTCTGTTAATATTTCCTGACCCTCGCAACGATTTCGGGTTACTGTGAAAATATTTGAACCCGAAGAAAGAACAGGTTTGAGCTACCTATAATTATAGCTATAAAAACATAACTGATTGAAAAAAAATGTTAGAAAAATTTAATTCATTATTCACTAAAAGGGCTGACTCAAAATGTTTGAAAATAAGTATCCCGTGTCGGAATAAAATAAGGAAACAGCGTGGGTACGGTATATTAAAGGCGCATTCTGTGTTCGATCGCTTAAATATTTACGAACAAGTCTGAAACAATTTAGTTGAAAAAAGTTGGAAAAATGAAATAATCATGAAGAAATTATATATAGCAGGTCGTGCTGATGTCTTCTTGTCTTCCATACTGTCGATTTAATTAGCAGAAACAAACACAACTTCTTCTCTTCTCCTAATTCTCCCAAATTTCTCTTCCCTTTTTCTCACTCTGATTAGAAGACGTCAATCGATGTCTCTCGCTATCTCTATTTCTCTTCTTCTATTTTTATTCCCTATAAATTCACCCAATCCATCAAGCTCTAACTTTCTGGATATTGGCACAACTTATCAAGCAGTGGACTACGGTATTGCAACTGATCAACATCAGCAATGTATTGCGTGGAAGCTGTGGTGGAAAACTCAGAAATCGTTACAAGATCCATCTGCTTCTGATATAGACTTATTGGCTTTGCGAAGGGCAGAAGTCTGGATCAGAAATGAGAATGATGCGGAAAAATATGATGTTCCAGTAGAATTGCTTCAGAACTTTTCGGTTAGTCAGAGTTCTTTATTCGATAAGTGATAGATTTATTAGGAATCAGCATAAATAGTTTCACTCAATGCAAATTTTTCCGGTGAACTTTTGATGAACTAACGACAGACTACAGTAACCTAATTATTCAATTAACGTATACGCAGCTATACATGAGACTACCATTCATACAGCACGAAACAAAAAAGATACCATATCCTGAGTTTCTCAATTGAAAATAGTCAAAATTGATATCCGTTAGTAAAAAGTATTTCAAAATTTTTTCGATTGCTCTGAAATGCTCAGATTATACCACACAAAAATAGAGCCTGAATGTACTGATTGATACCTTTTTTGCCAAAATCCATTCCGATAAGTTATGCCGCTTTTAACCAAAAAAGGACCGAAAGTGCTGCAATTAGCAGTGAAATGAAAGTTGTGCCAGCTTGAGATCCGCTTATCTCACTTTCTTGGACAGTTACGAAAAAGTTGTCAATTACAAATATGAAGCTCCATTCTTATTTAGTCTACTCTGAAAATTTCAGACAAATCGAAAAGGTTTTGACTACTTTTTTTAGGTTTCCGAAATTCATTCGCTCTAACATAAGCCCACCAATACAGTCAACTTTGAGCTCAATTATCTCGATTTCTGTAAAAGGTATCGAAAGTTTGTTAACGAGTAAACTATTCATCATAAAATCACCAACATTTTATCATGTGACAGACTTTTTATATCTTTCACCAGAATCTAGATAATCGAGCTCAAAGTTGACGGTCTGGGTGGGTTTCTATTAGAGGAAATATTGGATTGAAAAAGAATCTAATTCAAGAAAAAAAAATAGCAAGATGAAACATCGTGTAGAACTTTCCCAAACCTTACTATTTGCAGACAATCCGGATAGTCTTCCGAAATGTTTGTCGTCTTTTTCCTCGTGTCCTCCAGATATCTTCGCCACTAGCAGCCCGTCGTAGTCGTATTACTCTCGATGTCCTCTGTCAGACATACAACTATTCGGATCCAGAAGCCAATGAACTCGTTCTTAACAACTATGAAGAAGCGCAGGAAAATGCCATTGGAATAGATCAACTCTTGTTTCTCGATCATCAATCTGTGATGATAGTCATGCCAGCTGCTTGTAATTCCAGTGAGAACGATGAGAAGGAGATAGCAAAGCAATATTATTTAGGTGACTTTTTATTAAAACAAGAGGGATTGAGAAAAAATAATTCAGAAGAAAATTTCAGAAAAATACGGAGATTTCTCATTCAATGTTAGTAATCTGAATATTGAAATGGATAAATTACACGAAATGGTTCATGATTTAAAACCATTGGATCAAATTATGAGGTATGTTTAGTGGAAACAAAAATTAGTTTTTCAAATCCCTAATAACTCGAATCATCATAAAAACTACTTATTTTTAAGTTGAATTCCAGAAATAGTTGTAAATTGGGTGTTTGGGGTTTTTACATTTACCGTAAACCCTGTAATAGAAGGTCCCGACACTATCAAGTTTAAGCTAATTTTTCTTGGTTGCTCTGCGAGATATCAAAAAGTAGTCAACTGACAAAATGTTCCTTATAATATTAAAAATATTTTTTTCAGTTGACCACTTTTTTATATATATTACAGGAACCGAGATAAATTGGTTCAAAGTTAGAAGGGCCCTTTTGAGACACCTGTGAATTGGTTGTTTGAGAGTTATTTACAGTTAGGCAATAAGAAACTAGAAAGTGTCAAACTTTGTTTTTGTTTCTAAAATCAAATAGTAGATAAATTTTTAGTGAAAATCTTGGTTTGGATTATCAACGTCCTCTGCCATCATCTACAATTCTTCCATTTCTTCGAAAAATTGAATACGATGCTCGTCAACCTCCAACCCTTCATGTCGATGATACAGTAACTGTGAAAGTTGGTATATCGGTTCAATCTATGAGCAATTTTGAGCTCTCTACAATGGCAAGTTCATGTTTGAAGTGTTAGCAACCCATAATGAAAATTGAGGATTACGATTTGGATGCGTGGGTCCGAATGTCATGGATCGATCCTAGGCTCCGTCATGATCTATCTCGCCCAATTCTAGTAAACGACTATACGTTTCTGAAAATGATTTGGAGACCTGACCCGATTTTCACCAATGCAAAATACTCGACATTTCACAAAGTGACATATCTGAATTTCTATTTATTCATATTCCCAGATGGGAAGATTTTCATGGATATGAGAGTTTATCTGAAACCAACTGCAGCTCAAATTGTCCTTTGCAAATATCCACATGATAATCCAGCAGTGTCACTGAAAATCAGTTCAAGTAAGTGATTTTAAAGCTAGTTTTCTATTCGAAAGCATCATTATATTTCAGTGGGATTCACACAAGATGTTGTAAAACTGGAGTGGTTCTCTAACTCTAACGACGCTATTCGGGTAGGCCTTTGAAACTAAAAGGCATTTAGTTTTCTGTTTCAGATTGAGAAAAACGTTCGAATTCCTGAATTGAGCATCAGACATCTTCATCCAGATATATGTAACGGCGTAAGAAAATCAGGAGTGTATTCTTGTTTGGAAGCCAAATTTTATATGCATCGAGAAGTTGGTTATCATATTGCAAATACTTACATTCCAACTGCAATCTGTGTTGTATTCTCATGGATTTCCGTTTGGCTTCCAGAAGAATTTGTAGAAGGTGAGCTCGGGAAACTTCAAGAATCGCTCCAGAATAAAAAGCCGGGATTTTTGCAGCAGAAATCGGAATTCCAGAATTTACGGAAATTCCGAAGAGAATATTTTCGTAGCCCTTTCTCAGAATGAAATCCGATCGGAACATTTCCGATTTTTTTTTCGAATTTGAGTTTTTCGGACTACGGTAGTCAAAGGCCTAAATCTGGTTTTCATTATTTTTTCGCGCCTTTGTAATAGGAAATCTTGAAATTTTGAAAATCAGAATATTCCTAAGACTCCGATAACCCGAAAATTTGAAACTCAGACTTTTCGACATTCCAAAAACTTCCAAAAAGGCCATTCCAAACATATCTGCAGATCCATGAATAAGAATTTTCTGGGAACTTCTATTCAAAAACATCAATTTTTCATAACGAGATTAGTAGCTCATATTCTGAAGGGGCCGAAGTACCTTGAGTTACTGTATTTTTTCTAATATAACCCCACTCAACTTCGAGCTTAATTATCTCGATTCCTGTGAAAGACATCCAAATTCTGTCAACTGATACATTGTTCATCAGGATATTATCAATGTTACATCAGTTGAAAAATTATTGATATCTTTCACAGGAATTGAGATAATTAAGCTCAAAGCGGACGGTTTGGGTGTACTACAGAAAATACGGTAGTTTGGAAATCAATTAATTTTTCGAAGAAATGTGGGCAAGGATTTCACCATATAAATTCCGTTCCAGGTCGAATCTTCGTATCCCTAACTGTATTTTTGACACTCTCCGCGGAAAACAACTCAGCAAAAGAGGAACTCCCAAAAGTCTCTTATGTGAAAGCCATCGACATTTGGTTTGGATTCACTTCAACGTTTGTATTCGTTACAATGCTTCAAGCTCTTGTTGTCATCTCATTAGAGCACAACAGTAAACGTTTGGTTGGTTTATCATCTTCTCTCTTTCCAAATAACGCAATATTACAGAGACTGAAATCTGAAAGTAATCTTGATGGATACAGTAAGTATCAAGTGACAAAATCAATGCTTTTAAGTCGATACTACCATCGGATGGCTCGACAGATTGACACATTTTGCAAAGTGATGTATCCAGTGATTTTTATTCTGTTCCTGATGTTTTATGTTTTTGTAATCACTCAGGGAGATGAGAGAAAATGTATCAAAAATTGAATAAAATAAAATTTATTAATTCTACAATTATTATTGTCACATATAAGCCATTTAGCTTGCATTCATCGTTTTCCAAATGGCCTATTCATGTATCCCAACTTTGCTCCAGCTGGTTCGATTCCTCCGTACATGGATCCTCCCACCGAATAGATTGGAGTATCTCCCTCAGATGAATCAGGTAGTACATGAAGATACTGTCCCATTCCCTATAAATAGATTGTTAGTTGGTAGAACAATTCTAGAAAACACACTTGTTTGTTTCCGTTGGCGGTCATTTCTACCATCGAATAGTAAGGACGAAGGATGCCAAGAAGGTCGGAATCTCCTCCACCGACAAGACCACCAACCTGCGAATTCCATTTTTTAGGAAATATAATATATTTAATAGAAAATAAAATAACATTTCTAGTCTAGGATCGAAGTACCGTAACAACTTTAATAGAAGGCTGCTCAAATTGCTAATTTTGAGCTCATTTATCTCGGTTTTGGTAAAAGATATCAAAAAGTTGTTAACTAAAAGAAGATTTACCATAATATCCAAAATATTTTGTCAATTGAAAACTTTTTGATATCTTTTACAAAAACCAAGATTTAGGAGCTCAAAGTATGCAGTTAGGTTGGACTTCTATCAGAGTGTTTCCGGTATGACTGAAGAAGTTTAGGAATCAGGATGGTTCAATTTGAAGTCGTGATGTTAAAACTCACACACTTTGTAGCCAAAGTTCATAGTTTCGGAGGACGATACAAAAAATGGTAGCTCTTCGAAATTAATACCAAATATGTCCTGAACACATTCTAGACATCTAATTGTTGTCATAAATGCATGCATATCATAACCCATAATTAACAGACTGTCAATTCGTGTCACCTTATGTTACTTTTACACACCAACTTACTACATTTCCAAGTCAGGAAACGAACCCAACATACGGTATGATTGCCGGGTACATTTCAGATTCACACCTACTTACAAAGTGTGAAACCCAAAACAAATTGCTTACCTCGTCGAGATCCTTCATTCCTTGCTCACTGAATCCGAAATTGTTGTCCTTCGTAACATCCTGCTCGCCGGATCCAGATAGTGAGCGAGATTTCTTGTACTCTCGTGGAATGAACTTATCCATCCATTCGTTGTCAACCATTTTCATCAAACTCTCATTCGTAGTCTCACTTTCTCCTTTGAATGAACGAGCATCTGAGAGTTTGGATTATTTGAAAAGGCTTTTAAAGCAATTTAACCTGTGAAATGAGCCAAAATCAATAGTAGGGAAGCAAAAAGAATCATCGTGATACTGTGATAACAATAGCTAGTGAAATGATATCGGATAGGATAACATCCATGCCCTCATTCTATTCCCTTATCCCGAATCCTGTTTCTTCGTCCTCTTATCAAGTGTTCAAAATGAACCTTGAACTAAGAACTGAACTGCCAATCTAAACCGGATATTTCGATTCAACGGAGACCTTTTCGAGAATTCAATGCTTCTTGAAGATGAAACCAAAACACTTGGCAAGTGTGGAACAATCCTAAAAGAACATCCCGACGCCTGTTTACTTTGTGTTTTGTCACTTCCGTTGACATGGATCTTGCCGGTATTAGGTATGCCGTTCTCACTAATACCCCACAAAGAATCATCCGAAAGAGATCGGCTCCGGCGCAGATGTACACCATGTCACCTCCTTTATAATGGAATTAATGTTCTGTCGGGAAACAGGTGAACGGAAGGAAGATAAGTAAAAAAAAAAGACAAGTGACAACTGGAAAAGAGAATTATGAATTATGAAAGACGAAGAAACACCTTGGCAACATAATGGAGAGCTAAACACTTTTTTAGTTTTCTTTTTTTTTAATACTCATAAATCGAAAGTGTATTATTCTCAATCATACTCAAGTCTGTTATTCTGGCTTTTTCTGACAGTGATTTATTTTTTTGGAACATTTCAAAATTTCATTTTGAAGAGTCTGTGTGTACGGAAATTCCTTAAATGAAGGGGTACTGTAATTGAAACAGCATATATAATAGTTGATATGATCCTAATAAATTCATAATTGATAGTGGTTAGTGAGAGAGGTGAAAAATATATATACAATACAAACTTCTAAAAGTTTTAAGATCCATATCGATAATTGGTAGTGTCGGGTTTCAAAGCCTTGAGACCGCAATCGCATGTTACAATCTCAGATAATAAATTTCACCTACTCTTAATCACAGCGTTTCTCTTCCACAGCTCCGATTTTTAGTAGCAGAATAGTACAATTCTAGTTCTGTGAAAATTATATCAGCCAGAAGAAAATATATCACCATCAAAACTCTAATTGAACGCAGTACCCCCTGATCCTAAGTAAATTATTAAAGACAATTTTTCTCGGTTCCTGTGAAAAATATTGAAATGCCGCCCATTAACAAAACTTTTATCATAATATCAAAAACATTTTGTCAGTTTGTCACTTTTTGAAATCTCTTTCATGGAGCGAGATAAATTAGCTCAAGATGAACTGTTCGGTGGCTTACGGTATTTTAAGAGGAAATTTCTATTTTGTAAAAAATCTAGAACCTTCATTCTTCATTATCCGAATTATTGTTTTTGTTATTTTACAAAGTGTCAAGCGTCGTTTTGCAACATAACAAGTACAATGAACCCCTCTTTAGGACACTTGAGTTCCATTATTTGACGGAATTTGGAGTGAGTTTGTTTGATTGTGAAAATGTGAAAGGCCAATGTTAAATTCAAATTTCTCCCACGATCTTTTCAATGTTAGCTCACCGTTATCAGTTTTTCGGCGACGATGAGACTTTTTTGTTTATCTACACAGTACTTTTTCACACGTTCAAATGTTAAATTTAGGTTGAAAATGTAATGAAAACTGGGAATTTTAGCGAAAAGTGTTTCAAAGTTTGATTAGGTTGTGAGTAGGTACATTTGTATGTTTCATGGAGTAGATTCAACTTGTACATCACTATGTTTGAAATTATGTATCTATAAGTTCGACGTTATCAGTTCTCTAATAATCTTTTTCTTAGAAGTCAGCCTATGTAAAATCTACATAAACTACAAAAGACTACCGTAATCCAGAAAAAAAAACTGAAAATCGCTATGAAAAACTTTTTCAATAACCCTCAAGCCTATTAATGAACATCATCATGCAACGAGACTAGAAAACAAATAAAAAACTTGAATGAGGTAGAAGTGTCATTTTTCTTTAATATCGCTAGACGTCTTTAGACATACTAAACACCCTGAAAAAAACTATACCTGCAATAGAAGGGGTCTCTAACTTTTAACTTTGAACCGAAAAAGGTCCAATTTTTTCTCTGTTTCTCTCGAAGATGTGAAAAAGTTGTCAACAAATACATTATTTATCACAATATCATAAGAATTTTGTCAGTTGACTACTTTTCGATATCGTTCCTAGGAATTGAGATAATTGAGCTCAAACTTAACAGTGTGGGGACCTGCAAATAAAGGTCCTACCGTGGCTCAAAAAAAATGTTTGATGCTCAATACGTTGAAAAAAAAGTATTGTAATGATTATTCATCGAATACAAAAATTTTTCCTTCTCACTGGACTGTTTTTTCTGTTTCTTTTTTTCTAATTGCAACACGACTTCCCACAAAGATCAACATTCTTCAGCACAAATCAGACGCGGCATAATTAGAAAATTAGCTCCGTTTTTGAAGAGATGGCAGTCACATCCGATCCGAAGTCACAAGTTGAATCTCTTCGTTTCTCTCTTCTCTTTTAACTGAATTTTTGTTTTTTTTCGAGAATGCTCAACGTCAGTTTCTCCTCTTCTCAATTTCCGACTTTCGGGAATCCTGAATTTTGAATCTCAAATTCCGTCACAAAATTCGAAATTGGCAATTAGGTTTGAAGTGGTTTCTTTTTTTGCTGCTTTCCACCTTCTCCTTCCTTCCCCTTCGTTTTCCTTCGATACCTCCGATCCCTTATTTGGTCTCAGTGCCCGCCTCCTCCGCCTTTGCCCAATCGTCTGGGTGGGCGGGGACTTGGGAAGCAGGGCCGAAGAGGGCTGGACTGAATACGCATGGGAGAGACACGCTCACGGTGAACGATCCTCCACAAGCACTCATATAAGAGGTAAATGAGCTCTAAGAGATTCTCTCGGTTTACTTGAAGGACCACTTTGGGCCCTCGCGTCCTCTCCATGACTTTTCAAGTTTTTAACTTAAGTGAGTTTTGAGTAGTTTTCGGGACGGACGCCACTTCCATCCTCCCCTTCACACCCCATCCTTCACATTTTGCGCCCCAATCGAGGCACCAGAGCAGTAGTTTCTTCTCTGTTCCAGAAAAATATGTCAAAATATCTAGAGTCCCAACCTACTGCTAACTCAGCAACTCCTAACTTGAAAAGTCATGGTGAGTCTTATATTCCTCTTCTTTTTATATTCTTTTCTGAGTTCATACTCACTCTTCCATACTTCTTCATCTTTCTAAAATAACTTTGAATTTCTAGAATGTCTTCTGGTTCCTCCAGCTCTTCTACATCCGCCACAGATTCCGTGACTCCTATCTCTGAAGGATTCCAAACTCTTTCCATCACGACTCCACCAGTCACGTCGACACATATGTCATACTTTGGATTCCAGACGCCACAGTATGCTAATGACTTTTCCAGGTAAGTAACAATGTATACTCTATTACACGCCTAATTGCCTCTTTTTTCAGCTACACTCCAAGTGCTGCCACGGCTTACCCAACCGCTCCATACCCCATGGCAACGCATTCTCATCTGACCAATTGTGAGTTTTTTTCGTTCTGAACTTCATCTCGAATTTTCTCACTTTTTTCCCGTCCGTTCCAATAATTATTCCTTGAATAGGCGCGGTTGCTGCTTCGCAACAATTATTTTCTTCTATTTTCACAGTCTAGATTCCTTCCCCACTTCTTCTTCCTCTTCTCCTTATAGGTTTGATTCTTATTCTAATAACTTAGATTATTATTTTTGTTATATAACGCATATATAATAAAACAAGCATACCCCCGTGGTATAATTGACGCACACCTACGCCAGAGCTACCGTAGTCCTTTTTTGCCTGAGTCAGGGGGTAGACGAAGGTGTATTTTCCCACACCAGCTTTTCCTTTTTTTCTGGATCTCTGCAAAAAACATATAATCCCTTTCTCTCGTTTTCTTTTTCCTGTGGTGCTAAATGTTTGTCTTCCGAGACGAAACTCGTCCTACAGTACCTCCTATGAAATTGGCAATGAACAAGTTTGCCAACTAACCAACTACCCCTTCCTAACTACTCCCACCCTTATTTTTCTTTGTTATACAACAAACAACTAATATTCATGGTGCTGATAGTAGGTAGCAGGAGGTGTATAGCCATTTTCGAAGTTGCGTCGGAAGTGACGCAACTTCAGTAATCTACAACACCTACTTGAACCGTGAGAATTGCGTGGGGAGAGGAGGTATTGTTAAAGGAAAGGCAGAAGTTTAGAAGGGGTACTGTAAGAAAATGAACATGTGACAAGAACTTGGAACCAGTTGGAAAAAGGACATTTCACTTATTAGAAGGTCAGCACTTTTGCAGACCATGTTCGATGAATAATCAAGAACATCAGGCACACTGACAGTTTTGGAATACACCAAAAATCCTTGCCTAAAGTATACCACCCTAGTTACTTACAACCACTTGGAATCATCAGATGTAGGTACCACAAATCCTTGACTACAGTACCCTAGTCACTGACAACCTCTTTCCAATCAACTTGTTTAGTCACTGCGCCACGGGGAGCCCCGAGTCAATTGACTGGTAAACGACGGACCTATATCCATATTTGTTCATCAGTTTGCTATGGTGCCAAATTTGTATCGTCGTTGAGACAAGTGTGTTAGCATACATACCAACACGCGTGCATGTGTACTTTT
Source organism: Caenorhabditis briggsae (assembly GCF_000004555.2). Classification (NCBI taxonomy): domain Eukaryota; kingdom Metazoa; phylum Nematoda; class Chromadorea; order Rhabditida; family Rhabditidae; genus Caenorhabditis; species Caenorhabditis briggsae. The sequence continues at coordinate 9,231,961 of NC_013488.2, read as the reverse complement.
CCTATTGTTTTTGTAAGGGACTACGGAAATTGACGATTTCCGAGACTTCCGGGACCCACACAATTCCGTTAATTTCGCGGATCTTATTGTTTGGAGAAAAGTAAATATCAAGAGATCCATTTTTCAGTGAATCGCTTCAGTACCACCAATCATTTGAGCTTCGGGATCGCAGCAACTCAACAAAATATGATGATTTCTGCTGGAATCGGAAGAAGGAAGCGGAGAGTACTTTTCTCTCCCCAACAAGTTCATGTTCTGGAGCACAAGTTTGGTTCTAACAAATATCTGAGTGCTTCTGATCGAGAACAACTGGCGAAAAGCATTAATTTGACGCCGACACAGGTTTGTACTTTTTAATTTCTTTTTAATTTAGGCTAATTAGTTATCCCTACTAATTAGTTCCTGGTCAGAAGATTCCTTCTAATTCTGCCGTATTCAGGTAAAAATCTGGTTCCAAAATCAAAGATACAAGCACAAGAGACAGGAAAAGGAGAAGAAAATGGATGGAGGTTGTTATCGGCCAAACGAAGGGGATTCCGATTCTGAAAGGGATAATGATAGTAGTGGATCGATGGGATCTTCTCCGAACGTTAAGAAAGAGGTAGATGAAGATCACAAGGCTCCATTCATGAATTCTACGATTCCCGTGGATACTTCATGTGTTCCAGACATCACTCAATCTGCATTCCCATATCAGGTTCGTTTTGAAATTAGCTGTCGGACTCAATGAGATTGAGAGGGGATGGGGGTAGAATAATCCAATAGGATTACCATAGGATCGGATCACCCACTTGTGACTGTCTCTTTCTAATTCAATTTGTTCCGTTTTGGTTCCATCACCTGGGAAGGAAGGGTAGCAGATGCACGGGATGATTTTTGAAGGACCCACTTCTTAATATCCATTTTCTGAGACTGCAGCTGTCCTTTCCCACTTTTGAGCTATTGAAAAATTCACCCACGTGATCGTCTTCGAAGCATAATTCAACAATAGTTTCAGATGTATCCAACGACCGGCTACATGCCCCAATTCTTCTATCAACAACAAGCAACTACTTATCCACAGACGTATTCAAATATTACTGGCTTCCAGACCTTATAATTTGAATCTGTATTTGTATGCTCAATTCAATTTTCTCATTTTTCTAAAATCTCCTGATGACAAAATCTCTCCTTCCTCTCATTATGAGCTTTTTTCCGATTCTTCTCCTTCTTCCAAAAATCCCAAAACTCAAACTGGTATGTATTTATGTACGTTGTTCTTTTTTTCTCATTTTATTTTTTTGATCGACTAAACTTTTCACTCAGCTTTATTTTGCATCTGATTTCTAGGTTTTTATCAAAATAAACAAACAATTCGAATTCAAATCGACGTAGTACACACCCAGTTTTACCGTAATCACCACAGACGACGTGCCATTCTTTTTTTCGCCTATTCACATCGATGAATGGTGATGAACATGAAGAGGCGCACATGTTGTATAGAGAAGGCGTAGTATATTGTTTTGTAGAAAACTGAGTGGAGGTACTTGAAACCCGTCGACATCATCGGAGCGACTGGGTGAAGAAAATGGAAAAAAAGAGAAGATGAAGACGTCAGACAGAAGCAGAAGGTGTATGAATCAGAGACATCATCATGAAGTTTCTTTGATTGATTTGTGTGGAATTGAAATTTGGAAAATATATTCAGGTAGACCTTCGATTTGGAATGTTTCAACAAAAATATGCATCAAATGTAGGGGCCATTCAGAATCTGGTATACCGTAAAACCTAATAGAAGGGTTTCCTTTGAGCCAAGTTTTCTTGGTTCTTGTCAAAGATATGAAAAAGTTGTCAACTGATGAAGTGTTTATCAGGATATCGGAAGTGTTTTGTCAGTTAACAAATTTTTGATACCTTGATAATGGAGCTCAAAGATGAGAGTGTGGGGGTCCTTCTATTACAATTTTTTACGGTATGTCCAAAGTTATCAATTTCATTCAAATAAAAATTTTCCACCGGATATCCGACAACTTCATCAACCAGTTTCAATATCTTGGGACCATCTGATCATATAATCCTATTTTGTCAACTAGTAAAGCTTTCCAGCAGTATCCTGTCATTATTTCACACCTCTGGTATGCACAGCCGGATAATCCACAGTTTGATGACAGGACAGTGGCACGTGTTGCGTCACCACCTGTATATACAAAGCTCCCAGAAGAAGAAAAGGGGAGAAAAGAAAAAGGAATTAGAAGAGCATTGAGAGTACCGTGACTTCCTTCTGTTCCCTGTAATTAGATGATTTGTGTTGCTTAGACTGAGTGAAAGGATACGCCGAAATGACTAATTTGGGTCATCAGAGGTTACCGTAGTAGGTGTAACAAAGAGGTGTGAGCATACTTTGTGAATAGGGAAAGAAGTGTTTAATAAATTATCCCAAATTTGGCTACTCTTATTCAGAAGTTGTTTCTAGAATTTCTTGCTGGGTAACAACTACCGTATTTGATAGAACTCTCTATACTTGCATTTCAGCTCAATTTTCTCGATTTCTGTGAAAGATATCCAAAACTTGTCAACTGATAACTTATTCAACATTATATCATCAATATTTTATTAGTTGACAGATTTTTGATAATTCTGCTAGGAACCGAGATAACTGAGCTCAAAGCGAACGCTTAGTGTGGGCTTCTATTAGAGCGAAAACGGTAACGCTTTTACGTTTGGAACCATTTTAGTTTTCATAATAATCGAATTCTGGAACAATTCAGATATAATTATAATAATGCTACACATATAGGTTATCAAATGTTCATTTTGTTATACCTGTCTTTTTCCTCAACATTCAAACTTTTTATCGACTGAGGATGATGAATATAAACAGGTCAGATCTTCTGATTCATCTTCGAATCACTACACTTCATAAAAATTTCAAAAATCAAGGAAGTTATGAGTATTCGAATGAGGAACTTTTTCTGTCCCTGTCGGTGCCAGGGTGCTCTATTTGTTCATTTCTGGACACACTTGTGCGTGACTCGATACCGTAACCCACCCCACACCGTTCTTGCACATTCACCCACACCTGTAAATGGTCGCTGGCTCTCGTCAAGTGCTTACCTTCTTTCTTTTCAGGATGAAGATTGTTCTCACTCTTCCGATGACCAACACTTATACCCACCACATTTACCCATAAACAGAGAGAGTCGGCTGCCTCTAAGAATCCCAAACTCATCCAGAGGGACGAAATCGCAGTCAATTAGAAAAAGAGCCGAAAACATATTGAAGGCAGACGGTTATGCCTTTTTGTTCATTATTGTGTTGATAAGTGCAATGGTTCCTTCCGCCTGCGGCATCAACCAAAGAGGAACTCGTTTAATAGACAAAGTGTGCCCTGATGAGGATGACCCCGAAAAGACATCTAAAGAACATTATACCAGTTAGACAAGATAAAAAAGGGAGCACTCAACATCAGAAAAGAGAGGATGAGCACCCGACAAAACACATTAACCAGTGTCTTTGTCAATATGTAGGCATTGTAATTGGGCCGATCTCTTGTGATCAGGTAAAGGTTGTTGTTTTTATTTTGAAGGGAAACGAGGAGATAAATCTGAAAATCTGTAATTTTGCGTAGCCACATGGTTACTGTAGCTAATCGATTAGTCACTTCCAGCCATAAAATATTTCACCAGGGAGTTGAAACTCATCCATCATATTTACAAATCCCTGACTTTCACCTCCAATCAATCAAAAATACAGTATGGCGGGTAGAATTGAGTCGATAGCATTAATTAGGTTTGGTGACTGTATCCATATCCTAATTTACCTAACCGCTGTTTTCCTCTATTTATTAGAAACACTTGAGTTATGTCATAAGTGAAAAACGTATCTTATTTCAGCTCTACCTTTCGGCATATCGATCATAGTCAGAAAGAGAGACTAACGCATGATATATATCTGTCTGGATATATACGCAAGGAAAGAAAACAGAAGACGAAGAGAAAAGTCGTTTTGTTCAAGTGTTTGTGCTGCTGGCTACGGTGGCTCAGCTAAGGGAAAAGGTGAAGAATTGAGCAGTTTATGTAAGCGAGAAGGGAGGGATTTTTGAAGTGGTTCACATGCCTAATGGGATAAAACGATTTACGCCCCAAACGAAGAAGCAGAGTCAAAACGAGTTCTTCGTAATTTGGGAGTTTTTGAAAGTTGTATTTTTCCACATCATTTCCACCAGTGAGATATCACCCGGTTACAGTACTTCACACTCAATTGATATCCGTAGAGGTGTAGAACCTTCTGTCATTTACAAGTATCAATATTCTGAAAAAGGTGTGAACCTTCTGTTACACTTTCTCCACACCTCTCCCCACATGTTCCCAACAAATACAACAAGTGACCCACATCGTACGGGACCATTCATTTCATTCAGCAAGGGATTCCTCCCCTCATTCGCATTCATCGTCATCGCTGGATTAAAATTTGCATATTTACTGATGTTCCAACTCATTGAATACAATACCGTACATCAGGAATTTTTGATTTACAATCATTTATTAGCAGAAAGGTAGATAACACGAATCCAAAGGGACCGCCACCGGAACAAACCAATTGCTCAGAGGAAATGTCCAACTTGGCGGATGCACTGCTCATCATGTTATTTTAGATTAATCCAATCGACAAATACAATAAATCGGTGTCTTCCGTTTACCGCAAAAGGTATTAGCCACGTCCATTCTCACTAAATCTATATCTACATTCCTTTGTACTGTCATGAGAAACTGCGAAAAACTTTGCTCCGGGGAAGCAAAGCGGCATAATTTTTTTGAAGGTCGGAAGGTCTAAGATCGCGAAAGATGTTAGTCGGACAGGTGTGATTGGCGGAGATCCGGATAAGAAAGGAAAGAATTCTTTTGGGAGGACTCGAAGAACATGGTGTTAGGTAGGGGTTCGTAGAATTCGGGGATGTGGAGAAATATTGAAAATTGAAAAACTGACTGTAGTCACCTGAAATTTTTTTGTCAAATTTGGAACATTTGTAATCTGCAGGGTGTATTCAAGTATTACACCAAAATCTCAACATCAATAACTCGTCTTTTAAAACTTCGGTTCCTGACACAGATATCGAAAGTGAAGGAAGTTGAATATGTTTATCGGCAACTTTTGTATCTTCCAGGAACGGAGATATCACTCTAATAGAGTTCAACTCAAATCTTCAATTTGAGCCCATATACCGTAAAACCTCTAATAGAACGACACCCGGATCGTCCACTTTGAGCCTATATATCTCATTTTCTGTGAAAGATATCAAAAAGTGGCTAACTAATAAAATGTTGCTGATATCCTGATAAACATTTTACTAGTTAACCACTTTTTGATATCTTTCAAAAGAAGTGAGATACATAGGCTCAAAGTGGACGATCCGGGTGTCGTTCTATTAGAGGTTTTACGGTATCTCTCACTTCCTTTGAAAAATATCAAAAAGTGGTTGACTGAAAAAATATTTTTGGTATTAGGATAGACATTTCGCTTTGGATGACCCTCTATCAGAGATTTTAGGGTAGTTTGTGTCAACATGAAGATATGCGAGGGCAGTCTATTAGGGAGAAGATTCTAATAAAGTTTTAAGAAAGAGTACCATATACTGCCTCCGTTGAAAAATGTGAACCTATTACAGTAGGTAATTTGAAAATATTTTCTTCCAAAAACTACAAGACAAGATCAACTTACTGCTTACATGATTTATCCGGTCACAAATGTTTACCACCTAATTACGTAATTATATACTAAGCATGATTAATGACTACTCGCTTCTGGTATCATTCTTTTGAGCAAATATTTCCGTTTTTTCGCAAGTTGACATGATTACGCAATTGAGATATTGATGTTGGGTAATATTTATGGAGAATATTGAAAATATGGAAAAATACAGAAAAATGTTTGAATCAATATTCTAAAAAGTTACCTGTGTCGATAATGAGGTATTTAAACACAGAATTATCGGCTCTATGAGCATGTGAAACCTGATAGTCGGTCGGCTTTTCCAAACACTGGCGGTAGACCATGTCCATGTCAAAAGAAACCGCTTTTGTCTGTTATCAATGCGCTAAAACTTTGAGCTGTGAACGCGCAAACACTCATGAATTGTTGATTACTTATTCTGGGAACAATAACAGAAAAATTGAATGAATGGCGAGAAAGAAAAAGATTACTGTAGGGGGATTCCACCAAGAATCCGGCCTGTGACAGTAATCTTTTTGGCGGCGTCAATCAGGCATTTCCGTTAAGTGGATAGGCTCCACGTCACAGCTCTGTCACCTTCAATAGATGATTGCGTAATCGTTTTTTTTTTGGGGTTTTGAAGAGCTTTGGACAGGTGGTTCCGCTTTTTCAGAGGACCTGACCATCTGCAGAAGTGGAACAGGAATACAGTATGCCTTACGTCGTGAAAGTACTTGACGACGCATGACAGAATAGATGAAGACCGCAAAGAAGAAGAGACAAAAGAAGTTATTCTTGACATCAATAACGACAAATGGAGGTGGTGGTGCACTACATTAATCAAAAACTGAACAGACAGGAAGAGAAGAAATGAGGTCAGCCAAGAATGAAAAGATCGGACATGGAAGTTCCCAGAGACCTCAGCTACCGTTTACCATTCAATGAATATGAGTTTTATCACCGAGGTGTCAGGTGGGAAACCGAAACCGGTTATTTTGTTTGTATTGTTTCAGATGTAGTAGGAATCAAAAAACACAGTTTTTCTCCTGGGAAGCCGGATAGCGAATGCAAAGAGAAGTGTGAAAAATAGCACGTACGTGGGGAAATCGAAAAGAACCATGGAAAAAAGGGTTCTCGGGCGTCACCGGAAACTTCTAGTCAGAGATTGGTCAGGTTCCTGATAATACTGTTAAAGCCGACCAAACTTCTTCAAATTTAGGACTAGGTTCTGACCCAGTAGTATTTCAACTTTCAAATTTTGGCCAAAACCTGACTCCTGACTATGGCCTGTTTTTGGGCAACTTCCGACCTGGCCAATTACCCTCAACTTCTAACAAAAGGTTACAACCCGATAGCCGAAATGGGTAAAAGGATTACTATATCTAACACCTTCCCGATTACTGTAATTGCCATTAAAATCAATTCATCTTCTGTTCTCTTTTTTTTGTCCCTATCATTTTTATTTCTATACAGAATGAGTTAATGTCCTCATTTTTTTTCTAGTTTGACAGTGATAAAAAATCAGCTACTAGGAACAAGTTGTTCAAACAAAAATGGCGTCATACGAGTTTGAAGCTGAACTTTTATAGCTGACAATTTATTTATTTTAATATACACCCTGCACGGTCTCCCACAGAAGAGATACGAAAATCTTACTGAAGAAAATTTTGCTCCAGACCTGTCACACCAAATTGTTCATGGTAGATCAAACTGTGAAATCTAAGACTTCAGAAATCGGGTTTCGTTTTGTATTCACCCAAAAATTATCATCTCACACCTCTTTCATTTCCCCTTTTCCCATAGCTTTTGTTCATACAAAAGAGAGCTCTTGAACTATTTAAATGCTAATTATCTGAGAGCGTCCGCCCCAATTTCTCTTCATTCGACGACGCCTTCAAACAATGGCGTGACATACAACATATTGCTCCTCCGACATTGCACATCATCAACCACTTCAGATTCTGTGGTACCTCGAAATTGGTTTTTAGAAGATTTAAGGAAGACGACGTTTCTAGAAAGCAAGTGAAATGGAGGGAATTTAATGGAACTAGAAAAATGATCTGTTAGTGAGGGATCATCGGGGAAATATGAATATTGTTTGCACAGTGCTTCATTCTCCAGTTACAGTTGTTCTTCACCCACTCAATTATATTAAGGAGACACTTCTGATTATGTTCCTATCAATGACTCAACTCTTATCAGACAGTCGTTTCCGATTTTGTAAGTCTGCCACTTGGCGCCAATCTGTTTTTGTTGAGGTGTGAGTTTTTTTGTATTCAACGACTGTGTAAATGTGCATTTTTTAAAACCAAAAAAAGATAGTAGTGTGATCACCGGAAACGTGATGAATAATTGGTTTGAATATTGTCACACCACGAACTGATAACCGATTTTTTAATACATTCAGAGAAAAAGACCATACGGGGGTGGTTAAAAAAGGAAACAAAGTTCATGATGTCTGGAAATTTTTCAGCGGAAAGTGTTGAATCAAAGTTTTTGGATTTTATGATAAAAGTCGGTCATCGTGAATTGGAAAGTGCTTTCAACCCAGTTTTCTTGGCTTCTGTAAAAGACATCAATAAAGGTCAACTGACCAAATATTTATGAGATAATCAAAATAATGTTGCCAGTTGATGCCACCCAATACTTGCTCTTTGAGCCCATATACCTGAAACAGATATCAAAAAGCGGTCACTTGACAAAATGTTTTGGATACCAGCCTGTTTGCCGCGCCTCTGGCGCTTCAAACAGTTGGCTGGAGCGCCTTCGGCGCGACTTAAAGGTGGTGTGCGGTGAAAAATTTTATTGCTTTATTTTGTGCAGAAATCCATGTAGATTCACATAAAAATAAAGAAAAAATTCAAAAAAATTCCTTCATTGAGAAAAACGGCATCGAAAAGTCAAAGTTGTATCTGGTGGCCTAGCGGCCAGGTGTGAGTTTTCTAGGTCAACTGCCGGTAAAAGCGCGTGAAACTTGAATTTTTATTGATTTTCTGTGTTTTCTCTGATGTTTTTTAAAGATTTCAAAAATTTTTT
>NC_013488.2:9083307-9223132 GCF_000004555.2 Caenorhabditis briggsae | reverse complement strand
CTTTTCGATGCCGTTTTTCTCAATGAAGGAATTTTTTTGAATTTTTTCTTTATTTTTATGGGAATCTACATGGATTTCTGCACAAAATAAAGCAATAAAATTTTTCACCGCACACCACCTTTAATTGGTCCTCTTCAATATCTTGGTCGGTCAGTCCAAAAGCCGAACTCCCTCAACTTGTGATCAGAAGTCACGAGCCGTTACATATTACATATTTACATATACAGTTACATATTTGCCTCATGGAAGAACTATATTCGCTAATTGGAACTTAAATTTTTTGTAACCTGAAAATTTTTGGAAATGTCGAAAACTTAATTGTGAGTCATTGACATCTGGTTCGTGTTTAACCAGACAACCAAAACGCATTTTAACTTGTTTGTTCGAGACATCTTCCGATCGTTGAAAATAGACTTGGTGAAATTTATAGTAAACTCTCTAATAGAGTGATACCAAAACTTTCAACGTTGAGCCCTTATATTTCAGTCCATGACAAATATATCAAGTACTAGTTAACTGATAAAATGTTTATCATAATATCAAAAATACTTTGCCAGTTGACCACTTTTCGATATCTCCTGCAGGGAATGAGATATATGTGATCAAAGTTGAAAGTTTGGGTGACGCAATATTATAGTGTTTATTGTAACTTGGAAACTTGATCTAAAAGCTGCCGTATCTGATTTGAGAAGTTGCAATGACACCCTTCAAGTACATTATCCTAAGCAATTGGATTACTGTAGTTCTCGAAACTAGATACTTTCTTCTCTATCTGTGTGTACGTTCTTCAGGGAATCTGTCAACGAGCGAAGAAACCCTGTGCAAGCAATCGAATGACAACAAATACTTCACATGTACTTGGTTAGACATGATGTGCCAGTGCTACCAAAAAACGGCATAAGTGTAGGAGTAGGAGGGATGAGTCAATGTTTTGATACTATTTGCAAACAGTTTATTATTAGTCGACAAACGGAAATTGGATTGAAGAGTTTATATCAGGTGTTTGCGGGAGATTATTGTGATTATGGGCCAGGAAACTTTTGGGATTGTAATCGTAATCAAATTGGTCCCAGCACCGACACCTACCGACGATCACAAAGTACGTTTTCTCAACTTCTTTCAAAAGTGCATCGGGTCCATCTGGGGGAAGGTGTTAAAGTTCAACATGATCTACCAAAATACCCTTACAATTAGCATGAATGTTTTTCATTCTAAAAAAGTATCTGACAAAATTATCACCTTTAATACCACTAACATTTTATTAGTTGGCAAATTTTGAGTATCTTTTATACAAACCGAGATAATTCCCAATAAATAAAACAACAGATGGTGCGCTTTCGGCACAATTCAACCTAGTTCTTACTCGTTCGTCCTTAGTTTTTCACTGTTTTAATGGGTTACGTAAATCTACATTCAATTTTCGAGTTTTTTTTAACTTTTCACACGTTACACAATAAGCCTTTAAATCAAGCAATATTAGGTCACGCCCCCTACCTCTGTCCATGTGGAAAAAATTCCACGTATTGAAAAAAAACAGTCCATTGGGGAATCCTACTTTTTGAATTAGTTTGATAATTTTCACTAGCACTTTTTGACTGCTCTGAAGCTCCCTGCGTAAGCTGTTTTTTGTTTCATTTGCTTTTTTCTTTCGATTGGTCGGATGCGAAAAAAGTTACAAAAGGGCCTCAGGGTCGCCATGTTTGGTGGTTCATGGCTAGGTGAATTCATTTTCACTGAACGTCCCCCTTTTGCAAAAGACCCAATCAAAGAAAAAAGAAACAAAATGAACAAAAACAATAAATAGCGATCGTATAGATTTTTAGAAGTGAAAAAGAACTATTGAAAATTAGAAAACTGTCTCCTAGGAGATATGGGGTTTTGTGTTGGTGTTTTGTGTTGGTGATCAACAGACGTCTGGCTAATCAGTACACTTTTGAAACTTGTCATTTTTCATAATTTTTGTTGGTATGTTCAGGAATATCTATATTTGAAATTTTTTCAATAAATCCTTTTTTCACATCTTCATTTCATTTTTCTCTTTTCCAAGCCCGTTTCCAAGAAGGAAGAATCAAAATTGGACACCTCCGTCTTCGCTGGAGGTCATGATCTACTGATCTTTGGAGTGGACGTATAAACTTGCAACGGTTGCAATAAGTGGCGAATCTGTATAGAAAGTTCTTGTACTGAAATAAATCAAGTAAAAAGGGACATCTGAACAAAGAATTTTGATTGAAGCAACCATCAAACCCGTAATAAAAGAGCCCCCCCCCCCCTAACTCTTAATTTTGAGCCAATTATTCTCGGTTCCTGTTAGAGAAATCAAAAAGCGATCAAATTACAATATGTTCATCATAATATCAAAATAGTCGACACATTTTTGATATCTTGCTTAGAATTGAGATAGAAGGACTTAAACTTGACAGTATCGGGGACTGTATTTTAAAGGTTTTAAGGCAATAAAGTTAATGTTCACTGCTGACAAATTGCCCTGAAATCAAATTTCAAAAGACTTCCTAACTGCACCATGTTTTCATAGTAATGTATGTATCGAACTTGAAACTTCCAGACAAACTCTTTTTGAGAGATGACGAGTCTTTGATGAAATAGTTAGGAAAGTGCTATTTCCTCAGAATGCTCCATGTTTCCTCACTTCTATTTTTGAATTATTTTGATATCAACAAGTACAATTCAAGCAATAGCAATGTCACACCCAACATTACTGTAGTTTGGGCTTTCAAAATAAAATGTACCATTAAAAAACCTGTGATAGAAGGGTCCCACATTGTCAAATTTGAGTTCAATTATCTGAAGTTCTATGCGAGATATCGAAAATCTGTCAACTATTAAAATGTTAATGATATTATGCTGCACAATTTATCAGTTAAGAACTTTTTATATCTTTGACAGGAATCGAGAACAATCAGCTCGTCTGTTACAGATGTTACGGTATTGGCATCATCCCCCAAAATTTCCAGCATTCCTCACATTTTTCCAGCACCAAACTCCACCGACCACACCCCGATTCGGAAGTCTTCCGGAGGGCAAAAGGTTCTTTTTTTGGTTAACCGAAACTGCCAAATTCGTCATATTGATAACTGATAACGACATAAGCTCACGTACACAACAAAGTCACAAACTTGGAAAAAAACGGCGAAATGAAGTGCGGGGGAGGAGCGAAAAAAGGGCGGTGCTTTGATGAAAAAACTATTACCAGCCAACCTAAAAAACGAAATGATAAGAAGAAAGGGGGTGTCCCCTGAAGACTTCTTCTATAAAAGAGTCATCATCACTCACTCGAAATCAGTTCGTTTTCATTTCATTTCCTCACTGAAACAAAATGTCATCAATGAATATTTTAAATAATTCTTCTTCTGATTCGACTACTACATTTCCTTCTTCTCTGCTTCTGAATCAAGGAGCAATTCTTCGTCCAATTCCTATCAATCCCACCGCTCTTTTCCCATTGAAATTCGAAATTCCACTTCCGATGACCAATTTTGAAGAGCCTGTAGGCACGGTTTCTACCACTTCCAGTTCGGTACGTCATCAAGTTTTTCTTTTTCTTGAGTATCCTTTTTATGTTCAGAGATGCTCCTCTGCTGACAGTTCAACAGCGCCAGGAAAAATCCGTCGTGGACGACCACAACAAGAAATCGCCGATGGTCAAGATGCTCACAGTCAGAAGAAGCGTCATCGTCGACTCTACGCTCGCCAGTACCGTGCCCAGATGCGCCAAAAAGTTGAGAATGTGAAGAGTTTGCACGATGAGAAGGAGCAATTGGAGACAGAAGTAAAAATGCTCCGCCAGACAGTATTTGCTCTTCAACAAGAACTTGCTCAAAAGGACCTTTTCCTCAGTTTTATGCATCTCAACAGTCAACTCAACCACTCTTAATTCGTTTTATTTTTCATTCCTATTTTTCTCTTTCCGTCTCTCCTGCTCAAAAAATCCTGCCATAATTCCTCCTCTTTTTGCTCACTCTTGTGCTGACATAATTTAGTGTTTCACGAACCAAAAAATATTTATAAAATGGAATTTTTTAAAAATGTGTTGTTTTGTGAATCTAAAACCACAGAATGTGGTCCACAACACAATAGAAACAGAATGAGAGATTTGGGTTTTCTTCAAGAATTCCAGAAAAATGGAAATAACAAAACAAAATACAATGAACGAATCAATCGCGTCGGGATCTCTTCGAATCGTCTCGCGAATCGCCTCCATCTCCACCGCGCTTTTTGTCCTTTGTGTTGTCGAAGAGTGAGGACAATCCGAAGACGTCTTGATCCTTCTCGAACTGAAATAAAAAATATTACTAAGTTTAAATGTGAGTCACAGTCAATGTACATTGACATTTCATATTTTTCTGACTCATGGCTGTGTCAATTTTGAGCACAGTCATGACCATTTTGGCATGTATTCCTATTATCACATTATGAAATTGTTAGCATTTCGAATGGATAGTACATCAACACACTTCTCCAGTCCGTTAACATTTCACAACACTACGTGGCGAATGAGTTCCAGGCTTATCATATACATAGAACGCAAACTGGTCGGTTCCTTTTTCTTTCTCTACTCTTCAAATAAATTCTTAAGACAAATTTCAGCGAAAAAGTTTTGGAAGAAGACAACACTTTTGCTGGACTTTGTCCAGTTTAAAGCATCCCGGTCGTCGAGTTGTGCACCCAAATTCGATCGGCACGCACACACGTCAGCCGCCATCTTGTCTATAGTTCACTTCCCGACTTTTCCATCATTTCGTTGATAAGTTTTAATGAAACCTAGAATGGGTGTTTCGAAACTCCAACCACTGATATTATAATTCGAAATATTTCGCAAATTTCAAGAATAGTAGAACTGTCATTGTCATTATAAGCACTGCAACACGAATTTTCAACCAACATAATGATGATGGAGTGAGGAGTGTTTTACCCTTTGACCGATATGTCTGAACCAAGCTATAAACCGACAAGGATGCTGAATTATTATCCTCTTATAGCTTATCATTCGATTTATGTTTAAGTCTACGATCAACATTGTTTCGACGAAAAAAGGGGTTTAAAGTTCTTTACGATCGAGCAGAAATGTCCGGCAGAAACACTTTTCAGTGAAATTTCTACTAGCCTTGACGTGTGAAGCAATCTATTTCAAGTGTTACATGGTCCTGTGCTTTAGAAGATTCCGATTCACAATGAATCTAGTTCGGTTATGCACTATATTATTCTGGTTCAAAAAATCGGAGCTGTGGAAGAGAAACGCAGGTGGCCGTGGCCGTAGGTCCCACAACGACACCTACCGTAACCTAAAAATATCTTTCTTTTCCGTATCTCACGTTTTTACAGATTTTTGAAAACGCACGAAAATCAAAATAAGAAAATCCGGGAATAAAAATATTTTTAGATTACTGTAGTTGTCGTTGCGCGACTTCCGGCCACCGGCGTTCCTCTTAAACAACACCGATTTTTCTGTACCAGAATAATTCCAATTGCTTCCTACAGTCTATAATTCATAAACAAAACTAAATTCGTGCAACTGATCATGTCACAATGCCTGGAACAGATAATGCTCTCATAGTCGACACCGGTCTAGTTCTCTCTAGTTTCTTCGTCACTTTCAATTTCAGAACGAATCACATGCTGCCCCCACAGTTTTCAGAGATAAGACGTGATATTTCGTAAGTACTGATAGTGTTTAGTTTCGAAAGATGCTCGCAAACATCGCCGTCTTCCGTAGACAAGTACCTTCTGGATGGTGATAAGACACCGATCGTCCGGCTTGAAATGTGACCGGGAACAACATATGGAAGCATAAAAATTGTAGTTAAGACTAAAACCAATACGACAATTAGCTTTTCAATTGTTAGCTAGTCAGGCACATGAGTTCTAGAATTATCTTCAAATCTTTTATAATCTACCAAAAATGGATGAAGTTCTATTTGCTAATGTTATTGCTGGAGAAACACAATCAATGTCGACTTTATACTGTTACCATGACACTTAAAAGTTCTATATCGCATTAGCGACAGTTTCTACGCACGAATATAGAAGCTCAAAAACCAAAAATTTATGGAATCCTATACGACACTCCCAAAATACGTACGTTTGCTTCGCGAGAAATGACGCAAAACGATTGACCCGTTTCCGATAATGACCGCACAAATCAACGAATCGCTTAATTCGTAGTTGCTCCATTATCAGTTAATTTTTAGCGCTCATCAACAATTAGGACAGCGCCCGAATTCTCCACATTCCGGCGTGTTACTTATGTTAATGTGACGGTGCAGTAAACACAACAATTTGATCACGTGACGAACCTGAACTGGTCCTGCTCCACGACTCGAACCCTCGGCGCCAGAGAATCCTTTGTCGGCAACAAATCTTTTTTGACTCATGATCTTGTCCAAATCGTCGCCATAAACGTCCTTGTCAATGTTTTTGCCTGCAAAACTGTATTATATTTCTGTCATCATTATTATTTCCTTTTTTGACGATATTGTTGAAATGTTTTCGATTTTCGAAATTCGTGCTTCAAAAAATAACGTCACCCTCATCAGAGCGGTTGCAGAACCATTTAAAATTCCTTATCAAATACGAGCGCAGCCGCCGGTATGGTGCTATTTTTAACGACAACTGAACCAAGACCGGCACAGGGTGCATCAGTAATATTTACATTTTGTTGATTTCGAAAATTTTGATAACGAGAGAAATGAGGGGAATGCAGGGGCAACTGGTCAGCTGCTGGCTGTTTCGAATTCCTAGTAAGGTGAAGCGGAAAATCATGAACTACGTATTGTGCAATTATTAAATTCGTCACTGGTTTTTGAGCACACTAAACACTTCAGGTTTTAAAAATTGATGCCTGAAAAAATACATGAAGAGACATACTCGGCCGATAAACGTGCTGTTGTACATTATCCCCTCCGCGCCAAGCTTTATCATATGGATTGTATGTGTCATCATCCATAGCTCCACTATCAAGTCCCTGTAAAAACATTCTATTAATACTTTTCATTGTATAATACGATTCGTCTTATTCGAAAAATGTGATGTTGCCTTTCTGTATGTTTTTGTGAATAAAATATATTAACCATTGTAATGGTTAAAATTGTACAAAAATATTTGGAAACATTCTTTTTATACTCAAAAACTAGCCAAACTTTTTTTTTTAATTGATAGGTATTAATAAATACTGAACAAGATTTTCTGAAAAAGTTTTGAAAAAAAGGAGGGTTACCTCTAATTGAAGGGCACCGGTAATAGAAGATAACCCTCGAGGACAAATAGAAAGGCATGTTTCTGATACGGATTTTAAGGAAAGATGTATACTGTAGACTAGACTTCGCTCTTTTTCGATAAAGTGCAATTTTTGAATAGACAATAAAACAGTAACTATAAAAGCTCACCTTGGTTTTGTCGAACAGTCGTTGATCGAACTGTGGCTCACCAGTCCGTTTCGGGTTAGTATCAGGCAGTCCGAGAACGATTTTTTCAGAGATATCTCTTTCTCTCTCTTTCCGAAGCTTATCTGCCTTGTCAGGACGAGAACGAGCAATGTTGCGCTCCTTGCGAATGTCGTCCATACGATCACGACGAATTTCTTCGCGTACTTTGACTTCCTCGTTATCCTCGTCATCTTTCCTGCGGATCGCTGACCGTTCCTGTCGAGCTTTTGCTGCAGCCTCTGCCATTTTCTCTTCTTGTTCAGCTTTCTTGTTCTGAGCCACACGTCTCTCGAGTTGAGCGCGAGTTTCCACTTCTTCACGAGCTTTTCTGCCAGCAATGTTGAGAGCATCAGAGAGTTTAGCGAAATTCTCGTTAATATGTGTTTGTTGGAGACCACGACCATCAGCTGCCAACCTTTTGTCCAATCCTACTGTGAATCCTTTTGGATTTTTCCAGTTTGAAATACAAGGAGGGATCTTCCAGTCATTTTGATCTTTCGTCGTCATCTTTCTGGGCGGAGAATGCATAACAGGCGCTGGTGGTGATGGTGGAGCTCTCGGAATTTTCTGATTAATTTTGAACTTTGGCGGCTCCATCGGATCTTTCTGTTCCTCGACCATTCTGATGATTCTTTGCTGTGATCCTGCGGCGCCATTCTGCTGACTTGGTGTGTATCTGATATATTGAGCTGGTGCAAGCTTCTCAGCGTGTCGAACCGGAAGAGCGGATGCCACTTTCGAATTGACAATTTTCTCAAGAGCTAAACGGGTTTTCTCAGTTGCGTCAATCACTGCATCGTCATCTGGCTTTTGAATATCATCGTCATCTTCGTTCCATGTTTTTGCTTTCATATCATTCAATTTTGAATATACAACCTTATCTTTAGCATGCCCGATGCGAGCAATAGCATCGTGTTGAAGTTTTCCATCTGATCCGTATTGCAATGCGAGAGTGTTTTCCGGTTTTCCCTTCATATCTCCCAGACCCAATCCTAGAGGGAATTGAGCAACATGAACTTCAGGGAAGGCACCTCCGTCACCAAAATCCTGAAAAACCCCACAATCAATTAATTTTATAGCTTTCAACAATACCTCCTGCCCTCTCGGCCTAAAATTACTTCGTTTTCCGTACGGTGGTGGTTCTTTCGAAACGAGTGCTGTGGATGGTTCCTCTCCTCGTCCACCAAACCACGGATCTCGACGAATCTGTGACGCCGCTTCATCTCCAGCTACAGGAGCTGGTAGAATACTGTAAGAACCATACTGAAACAGAAGAGAGCGAAAAAACTAACTCTCTCAATTTCATTGACATTGTTTACAAAGAACTTGATGGCTGCAGACGAATGAACAGTAAATCTCCTAGAATATGTTGTTTGGAAAAATCCTAAGGTTATTTCACAGGTATAAACCGTTCTTAACGGGTCAAATAAATGAATGGAGAAGAAGAAAAAAACATAAATAAATAAATAAATAAATCACTTGTTTATTGAGAATCAGCTGAATCAGAAGAGATCAAGCCAGAAGGGGAATATGTAGAATTGAATACTATTCACATTATTGATTAAAGGAGTTTGAGTTTCGAGTTATATTGATTATTTAGCACGACGAGAAGTTTTCGTAGTTGACGGCTTTGCCGCTTTTTTGTGTTCACCCATAACAAGATCGATCAGCGATTTGTTCCGAATGTGTTCGATCATGGCTTCGAACTTTTTATAATTGGCCACTGTGGTGGCATGTGTCGCAAGGGCAATTGTTTCAGCGAATGTTAATTGCGAGTCGTCGAGCTTCCCGATCCGAACAAACTCGCAAATGTCGCCGCAACGATTTTTATGCTCCTCCCATGGATCGTCTTCTGGATCAAAATCGAGACATTTTACGCAAAACGGGCAAACCGCTGAGCTATCGCCGGAGAATACGAATCCCGCCCGTGCAAGCTGAAAAACTATTTTTTTAGTTCTAGCACGATACAGAATTCAAAAACTAACCGCCTTCGATGTGCACGTCGCGTTTTGATCACTGTCGTACTTATAATTTTTGAATGAGGTCAATCGATCTTTGTAGAAGACATACGGAGTCTTTAGAGAGTTCTCCAGATTCTTTTCCGGAGCGCTTCTCGCCATATCCTGAGAAAAAAAAATTGTAAAGAAAGAACCAAGCAAAGAGTACGATTTTACAAGAAAGCATATCATGGAAAAATTTTATTTTTCAGTAATTAAAAAGACAACAAAAAGAAAACAAATAGGGAGCCATTCTTAATTGAATTTTCGTTAGTAACCAAGTGCTAATATTGATTTTAGACAACTTTCTTCTAAAAAATCAATACAGAACATTCATAATTGGCTGCAAAAACCAGTAAAAATCAAACTTTTCGGAAATAAAATGCAATCGAAAACTCGCGGGGAGAAACTCGGCCATGTCGGATTCTAGGCCGCGGCCCAGTGTTAGAAGAGCGCACTTGCACAACAGATATTTTTTTGCGCAATGAATAAGCGGACCAGCTAATTTTATTTAAAAAAGTGCAAAACTGGAAAGAAAGTTTGAAAGTTGAAAAAAGTTCTCACAAAAAATTAAAATAGAGTCATCACAAGTAAGCTTTCTATCTCGGGCGGGCCGCCCGAAAACGCCATTTACGCCAGGTTTCGTAGTCCAACAAAATTATGTCGATTAAACGCGCACCACACTTTTTGAAATATTTTTTTGACGCAAAACAATAAATGAAATTTAATTCGGGCGTTTCAAAATATAAGGCGTCGGGCGGGCGTCACACCCGGTCGGGCGCGGCGGGTGAAATATGGAAAGCTTAATCACAAGAAACGGGAAAACTCGAACGATCGGGTACCGCAACTTGCACATCGCCCACAGCCACAGATTTTTGTTTCTCGATTATTCGGGTTTTTTTCATGGGGAATTGCAATTAACGGCATGTCTTGGGTGAATTAAATATTTTAGTCCAAATTAAAAATACAATTCATGGAAGAAAAACGCAGGTGGCTGTGGCCACCAGAAACGGAATTAAAACTACCGTAACCTAAAAATATGTTTCATTCAGAGATCCGTGTGGGAAAAGATCCGCTAGATTACCGAGTTACCATGTTCCATAGGTATAAAATTAGTGATGAGTTCCTATATTGAGCAGTGTCATGCTGATACAAAAAATCGGAGCTCTTGAAAAGAAGCATGTTGATATAGCGCACGAAATGCCAGAAAAAATCTTCAAACTGAAGTTATCTTCATTGGACCTTAGTTTAAAAAGCTAAAAGATTCTGTTGATATCTCAAACCAAGAACCCACAACGACCAAGATGAAAAGGCCAAGAACTTTTGACATCCAGTTTTTTGATTATTTTTTTAATGGCTGACTAAAAGAGATTAAAGATTTTGGGTTCTGAGGATCATATATGCTAGATCTGGAAACGACATGGATTTTAGAATCTGGAATTTTTTTAAATGTATTCTTTTTTGTATCTTCGAATTCCACTACGGTGCCATATATGTCATAACGTGCTCCCTAATCTTCATCGATGTTGGACATTTCATTTTTCGTAGAATATGTCATTCCGGTTCTCACATAATTCTCACATATTTTTCTTGAAATATTCTCTGTTGTATGTCCCAAAAAATCCGAGGAGTAGTTGCAATATGCTCCATACACGCCAAGTCTGTGGCTCCATTGTCCGCTCTGATGCATGCGCGATTCGTCGTCGTCGACATCGCCGTCGCCTGTTTTGAATCTTTCGGCTCAGGGCTCAAGCTCCGCGAGAACCCGATGAGCATGGAAAGACACGGGGCGGTTCCCAAAAGGAGAGTGTGTGCCCCGTTGCCGCCGGCGCAAGCGGGGCGCGCATCGAGGAGTACTAATTAAATTGGACGATGCCTGTTTCCTCTCGACAATACGTACACTCTAAATTCACGAATCATATCGCTCTGTAGTTGTGTTTCTCCTGCTCTTCCTTCTCTCTGTAAGCTTTCAAGAGTGAGAGAAAGAGAGAGCTACTACCGCTTCAGGCGGGAGTCTGTGTGAGCCTTTTTCGCCTGCCGTCTAAATGCATTCGACGTGAAGCTTGAAGCTGTCCGTGAAAAAAAGGGGAGAGTGAGAGATGGGAAGAGAAAGCATGCTCATTTTCACACACGTTGAGGCGGCTAAAATATAGAGAGAAAGAGAGAAGAAGAAGAAGCAGGAGCAGAATGAGTGGGGAACCAGAAGCACAGGAGCGAGACGAAGGAGCAGAAAAAGAAGACGACGCTTCTCCTTTTTCTTTTCTGCTTTCTTCTTCTTTTTCTTCTTCTTTTTCTTCTTCTCTTTTTCTTGCGATGAGGGCCGTCAGTAGTAGACGGCCAGAAACATGGCTCCCGTCACTATTTGAACACGTGCAACGCCGCTACGCGTCAACCGCATCGCACACTGATCACCTATCCCCGAATAAGTGAGAACAATACGACGTCAATTTCTAGTTCAGATACCTTCCTCTATTTCCATCTCATCAGGCTCATAGTCTATTTCTTCTAAGCTGCATATCTCTAGAACATCAGTAATCATATTTTTTAAATTTCGATAAGCACTTCAGGATTTAAAGGTGGAGGGGACATGAAAAAAATAATGTTCTCGAAATTCCGTTCAAACATGCCCCTCGAGGAGTTGAACTTGTGAGGGCTATGATTGAGGGTGCGGCGCCGCTACCGACTGAGCCACGCGGTCAAAGAAAAAAAAACTACGAAAAATCTCCTGTGCCCCCACCTTTAAGATTTGTATTCAGGTCTAATGATTGGCACTAATGGTGTTACTGAAGACCAATTCAAACCGATCTATAGTATTTTCAAAAGTTTATAGATGAATCTAAAAATTTCCTAGTTTAAATTTTTTTTGAGGAGAATAAAGACTCAAGGAGAATTAACTGTTCTCAATTTTCAAGAATCAATCGCTTTGCCATTTCCATCTTGACATATTTTTCCCAAATGACCTTTCTTTGACTTTTCATCCCCACATAAATTCCCTCCTCCCAAATATATTTCCAGTCCACCACACTTATTATTGACTCACCTTATCTTTTTTCTTCCCCTTTTTTGTTCACTGTAGCTCTACTAGTAGAGCCAACACAAGATTCCGATTTCAGTCATGTGACACAATGTGCATACGCTCGAATGATCTCATTTGCATTAGAGCTTTCTCAAAAAAAAGAAGAGAAGGATACGGTAGATCATGTTTCCACTAAGATCTTCTCATTTTTTCAGAAAAAAAATAGAAGACTCTAAAGATGAGATGTTATTTTTTAAAGGGATGTGTGAAGTGATCATATGTTTTGTGAAAAGTCTCAAACAATTTTTTTGGAATATAGGTTATGGCTGCAGTGTGTCTTTGAGTATATTTAAAAAGTAGTGTTGTTGTTAGTACAGAATCATAAATTAAAAAAGAGATAAACGAGGAAACTGACAACCATGATTCTCATACTATCATACCGTAATCACTCTAATAGAACGCCACCAAAACCTTCAATTTTGAGCCTATATATCTTATTTCCTGTAAAAGATATAACAAAGTGTTCATCTGATAAAATGTTTATCATCTCACCAACAAAATTTTATTAGTTAACACATTTTTGATATCTTTCACAGCAATCGAGATAATTGAGCTTAAGTGGACGGTTTGGGTGGCACTTTATTAGTGGTTACGGTAACGTAATTCTCATCATAAATAATTGTGTTCAATTTTGATAGATTTTTTAAACTAGGTGATCGTTTAAACTGTGCTCATATTTCTTCCGCAATTTCAAACGTCCATGAATAGTTTTGAATAGTTTTTGAGAAGTAGCCACCATTCTTGAAAGAATATTTCTTGCCCTGCTCTTACAATATCCTATGGAACCTTAATTTAAAAAAAACT
Source organism: Caenorhabditis briggsae (assembly GCF_000004555.2). NCBI lineage: Eukaryota > Metazoa > Nematoda > Chromadorea > Rhabditida > Rhabditidae > Caenorhabditis > Caenorhabditis briggsae. The sequence goes on along the minus strand of NC_013488.2, from coordinate 9,209,813 downwards.
CAAATCTTAAAACCTGTAATAGAGGACCCATAACCTGTAACTTTCAATTTATCTCGGTTGGTGTCAAAGACATGAAAAAGTTGTCAACTGATAAATTGGTAATCATAACATCCGAAATGTTTTATCAGTTGACCGACTTTTGATATTTTTCCTAATAATGAGATAATTGCACTCAAACGTAACAATGTTGGGGCCATTCTATTACAGGTTTTACGGTACTCTATTTTGTAGAACAAATTTTGGTACTTTTTTAAAAAAATTGTTTAAACTCGCTTTCTGAAAACTATTTTGAAATCATTTTTCCAAAAGATAACCTATTTCAGGTTCCTCATTTTCTCGTCCCTAAATCTAGAATATATACTTATTTTTTGGTGTCACTTGTCAAAACACACGACTTCTTTTCTCTTCTCCTTCTTTAAAAAAAAAACGAACCCCGTAATTTACATGAAATTCACTTCTAAACGGCACCAAACACAACCATCACCTTCTTCGTTTTCCTCTTCTACCCCTTCATTTTCTTTTCTTTTTTCACGAAAAGCCAAAGAGAAAAGAGGCAGGTGTTGTATCTTTCCGGTGGACAACGAAGAAGAGAAGAAACGCTCTTTTCTTTCTTTTTTTTGTCGCATTTATGTTTTACTGCTTTTTCTGTGTTGCTCTTGTGCTCATTTCAATTAAGCCGACTCGGCTCAGGAAGATGTTGGAAAAAAAATAAGAGAGGAAGGCGAAAAAAAAGAGAAGCACATGCTCCCGCTTATCAATCTTGCCTATTCTAATCTAATCGGTCCCATTCTTCCACATTCTCTCTCTTTTTCCCTCCCACTCACTCTCGGCATTTTCGGCTTTTTCTATTATATAATACATATAGAAATCTTTTAGTCTTATTTTCTTTTCTCTGAAAATTGTGTCCCAAAATGGAGAAGCGAGGAGACCCTTTTTTCTCTCTTCTCCTTCTTCTAGTATTTCTGATGTGCCACAGGGTATCCGATGTTTACAAAGTAAATGACACACACACATACACATTTTGAAGAGCTCTCTCTTCTTCTCTTCTACTTCCAACCATCTCCCTTTCACTTTTCCATCCCTTTTCACCCCACTTTTCTTGTCTGCGTCCAGCCACTTTTGTTCACTATTTTGTCACCTCTCACACGCATAAAAAAGTTCAGTTTCAATGTCTTTTTTCCAAGTTTTCCACTCTCTTCCCTCTACTTTTTTTTCCGGGGAGGACCTCATGTCTTTTCTCGATTCTTTCATCTCCTCCTCTTCCTCTTGACATCCTTCACCTCACTATTTTATTAACAAGAAAAGTGGGTCGGGTGATGGGAATTACAAAATGAACGTCTGGAATTAGTCTTTTAAAACTTAGTCTCGTTTTTTTATAGAAGGCTTCTTCTATTATTTTTCAGTATCTATCAATTCTGCTTAAAACTCATCACATCCAGATATGTAATATAGATCTTCCGCACCATTTCATTTTCTTGAAAAAATTCTACACACCGTATTTCCTCTTTTTCCTAAATACCGCACTTCCTGAAAGCCACCCCCCCCCCCACCCCCAATTTTAATTTTGGGTCAAATTATCTCGATTCCTGTGAAAGATATCAAAAATTTGTAAACTGATAAATTGTGTACCATAACTATACCAACATTTTATCAGCTGACAAATTTGTGATATCTTTCACAGGAACAGAAAAATTTGAGCTCAAAGTTGAGAATATTATTCAAAAACTTTTTAAAAAATTTTCTTTCAGATTTCCTACAGTAGTAACCTCTTTGGGCTTGTAACAATAATTACCAGGATGAAATAGAATAGTTTGGTGCTGATTCAGATTTCTTACAATTAGGATCGTTATTTTCTCGGGGATACTGTATTTTTTGTCTCAAGTTATACTTTGAAAAATCATATTTTCGTGAAAACTCTTTCATCAAGCCAGGCCTCAGGCTACTACTCTTAGCTTGATATTTTCGACGAATCTTACTTGAATACCATCAGGAATTCCTCCAGACTTTTGGTGATGACCCACTGAATTTTCAACGTAATCTACCGTGAAACCTATATTAGAAGAGCCCCCAGGCTGACAAGTTTGAGCTAACTTTTCTTGGTCCTATGCAAGATATCAAAAATGTTTCAACTACCAAAATACTTCCGACATTATGACAAACAATTTATCAGTTAACCGCCTTTTCGTCTCTTTGACAGCAACCAAGAAAAATCGGCTCAAAGTTAAAACTTACAACTGATAGGGGGCCCCTCTATTACAGGATTTACGGTATGATCCAAACTTGAATTGGAACACCGGAAAATATTTATTTTTCAATTACTCATTTTTTTATACATAAAAAGTTTTCTTATACATAAAAAGTAAAAAAAAAACAGTACGATCTCTTGAGACGTCCAGCCCACGCATTGACTGAAAAAAAAAACTGAAAAATATATATTCTGAAATTCCCTCAGTGTTCATTAAAAATGTTTTTGTAATAACACTGTTCTAATGTCTTTCACAAAAATATATGTGCCATTTTCGAGAACAATCAATGTTCTCTTCTTCGTTTTGTGTGGAATTATTGACTCATTTTCTTATTTTCGGAACATTTCTGATTGTAGCTACGGTTTCTCTCATTTTAACTCTTATAAAATATTCAGGTGTGTTACAATAATTTTTTTTATATTTTCAGAGTCTCCCCTCCTCTTCACTCTTGGCCCCTTGAGCATTCGTCTCTCCTCTCACCCTCACCTCCATCTTCCCCTAAAATGCGAATGTCCGATGTCGTCGACGACATCGTCGGTGAGATCAGCTAATCGGACACGTTCGTTGTGCCATCACCTCCATCAACCGTTGCTGATCTCTGGATCCTCACCCTCGTCTTCTGGTTCCCCACCGGTCGGCGGTTCGATGGATGAGGGATCTTCTGCGTCGACGTCATCGTCGGCGACTGCTCGAGCTCTCGACATGTTCAATCGGAGAGGTTCAGTGCTTGCTGTCGTCATTGCAGGTTTTGTTGTGCTCTTCTTTGCGTCACCCTATTGTTGCCCCCCACCGAAACCCCCATATGTTTTTTTGAAGACGGATAAAACAATAACAAGGAAGTAATTTTTGAATACGCTAATTAGGTCAAAAACTTCATGTATTGGTTGACGCCAAGTAGCTAACACACCATTAGATACTTTCAAAATTTTATCCGACTTCAATGAGCAGCAGCTAACCATCTCTCCCATCTCACACTATTTCTCTCGTCCGATTCCCCAATGGAAGGTGTCAGTTGCTAACTCGATTCCAATTAGCAGCCGGTAACCGTAGGTAACGTGTGGGCGTTGTGTACATGTAGAAAACTATCACATCATTGCTTATATCAACACACAGACACATATTGATCGTCTCCCTTGAAACGGTTTCCACTTGGGGATCCTAATATTTTGGGGCGGTATCTATAACAATTCTTTTATTTCATTTGGCTGAAAGTTATATTTCCTGCAAGAATACAAACCCCACCAAACTAACACCAAGTTTCTTCGTCCCTCCCTTCTCACAGCGTCTTCATTGAAAAAGCAACGCACATTACTAACATTTCATTTTTTTTGTATCATGGAAGACATCCGTATTGCTTCTAAGCTCTGCACTTATTTCAAAACTATAAACAAAGTGCCGAGAGGTGACTTGGTCTTTTTGAATGATTTCATATTATGATGATGATAGTGGTCCCAGAGAATCGTGTGGAGTGTTTTTTATTGCTGTGGTTTTGATTGATTTGCCCCCTTTGAAAATCTAGTTTTGGTGTTGAGAAGATGGTGGAAGAAATAAGAGTCTCATGAGTTCAATTTCTGATGGGGAACATTTTATCGAGATTGGAAAGTATTTTGATATTGGAAAATTCGGAAAAGGTCGAAACCTGTGATGGAAGGGCTCCCTCTTTGAGAAGAACCGAGAAAATGTGACTCAAAGTGGAAAGTCACCTTCCCTTACAGGTGATTACGGTAATTAAACTTTCGGAGTTTCATGAGTTACCGAAATGTCAGAGTTTTGAAACTTATCTGAAAATTACGACTTTTCATCCACACAGGTTCTCAGAATTCGTTTTAATGCTTTCCTAAAATGCTCATTTGAATAGATTTCTAGAATTATTGTGCAGCCTCTGCACTTTTATTTTAGAAGAGGTTAATGAACCCGTAAATAGCCATGAATGTTAATCATATAAGAAGAACATAAAATATCAAACTCAAACAAAATTTTAAAAAAGCCTATGTATAGTTCTGGTAAAGTGAATGACAAACTACAATACTGAAAATTTAAAATGAAATTTGAATGATTAAATAAAAATTTTTAAGGTCAAATGAGCATTTGAGATAAGATCCTCTTCGCAATTCTAATTTTTCGATTTCAGTTCTATAGTTTTTCGGTCATTTTTAGAATACCGTAAAATTTGTAACAGAAGGTCTCCCATTGTGTCCCACACTGTCAAGTTTGAGCTGATTTTTCTCGGTTCCTATTCAAGATATCCAAAATGTGTCAACTGATAAAGTACGTCTGACCGTATGATAAACAATTTATCAGTTAATAACTTTTTATGTCACTGACAGAAACCAAGATACATTGATTCAAATTTAAATGTTAGGAATCTCTTCTATTACAGATTTTACCATAGTCGCTGTAATCCGAATTCCCACTGAGTTTCTAGTATAGTTTCTGAATTTAAAAAACAGGCAACGATCAAACCTCAATGTTCAGTCAACCTATTTATTAACCGAAAGAATAACAAAAGAAAAGAAAATTCTTAATTTCCCCATCAGAGATTTGACTAATGAAGGCATTCGTTTTTCTTCTAAAACCTGAAATCAACACTCGTTTTTACTGGTATTCTCTGATTCTTTACCATATCGAATAATACCAATTTCCAGGAAACACAGCAGCCGATGTTCTTCCACCGGGTGCGGGGGTACCGAGCACGTCGGCAGTATCCTCTACGAGTGGAGTCATCAGTGCCGACCAACCTTCTTCGACCAATTCAGATAATGATATGGAACTATTTAACGAATGGAAACCTCCGTATCCAAGGCTCACCGCCTATCAAGACTGTCTTTCGGTTGCCGCCGGCTGGGGACTTGGCGCGCATCCGAACGGTCTGGACGACAAACCGACGGGTGCTAGTCAAGCACAATCACCAAGTGAAGACGATTCAGGAGACGGAAAATGTAACGAACTTCTCGCGAGTTGTCCGGCATTTAGGAATGAATTGGGCTGGGAACCAACGAGGCGGCTTGCATTATCCCGTCATACATTCGACATGGCCCACACGGATGCTCATGAATGTGAAACATGGATGCGTGAACATTCGGCCTCGGAAGCTGGAATACTGGAAGATGTTTCAAACGTTTACCTTGGAGGGCGGTTATGTGCTGCAAGACAACCAAAGACTGTTATTGAACCACAAGATATTGGATCCTATTATTATCGCCACTGCTTTATTTCAAAAAGTTAGTTGTATTTTTGATATTTTCGTCTAGTTACCAAAAACGGCAAAAGCGAAAAACATATAATTAGCTTTTCACTATGGAGATTATAAATGAAAAGTGATCTCTAGAACTTTATATTTGTTTTGAAGATCACATCGAATACCTCGGAATGGACGACATCCTCGGTCCCATCAGCGTCTCAATGGTCCGAGAAATTGTCGACAGAAAAGAATCCTACTCAATTTACAGAATGATTATTCGGATATCAGATGTATGATCACTCACCTTTAAATTCAAAATATGCTTCTGATTTTCAGCAAAAAACTATACGAGTTGCAATCCCTGAGGAAGCTCTCTCCACTCCTGAAGGAACTGATCGAGCCACTAGACCGCTGATGCGGGAACTTTTAGAAATCGTGTGCCCAAAAATTAGTTTTGGAACGCTTCGTCCATCGATACAGTCTCCAAGAGTAGAAGAACTGATAATGAAAATTGATGAGCAACCGATATATACCCGCTACAAGGTTGGAATCATGTTGTGTAAAAATGGACAAAGTACTGAGGAACAAATGTATAATAACGGTAAAAGAATCACAACTCAAACGTCTGATTGATTTTTTTTCTAGAAGAATCGACACCTTCGTTCGATGAGTTCCTAGACTTCCTTGGACAAAAAGTGACTCTCAAAGGGTTCGAACAATACAAAGGTGGTCTTGACACCCGAGGAGATACCACTGGAACTCATTCCATTTACTCGGAATATCAAGCTCATGAGATAATGTTCCACGTGTCCACACTTCTTCCGTTCACTCCAAGTAACCGACAACAACTCTCCAGAAAGCGACACATTGGAAATGATATGGTCACAATTGTGTTCCAGGAGCCAGGAGCACTTCCGTTCTCTCCAATAACCGTTAGAAGTCATTTCCAACACGTATTCATCATTGTTCGTGTACATAATGAGTGCTCTGAGAATGTGACATACAGTGTAGCTGTGAGTAGATCAAAGGATGTTCCTCCGTTTGGACCACCAGTTCCAAAAGGTGCTTGCTTCAGTAAATGTGCAGAGTTCCACGATTGGCTGTTGACCAAAAGTAAGACTATTAAGGAACATCACTCCTCTGTATAAGTTCTGAAGTTACAGTAATCAATGCTGAGAATGCAGTGCATCGTTCAAAGAAGTTTGCCACAATGGCAGCGAGGACTCGACGAGAAGCCCTTCGTGATCTGGTTGAGAATTATGTTGGACCTCATCAAAACGAGGGAGCTAGCAAAATAGCAAGTATGTTCCTGGGATAATTATGAAAATTATGTCAATTCTCAGTTGCAGGTCGATTCCTTGGCGGAAGTGTGAAGCGAAAAGAGAGACACAATCCGAAACCAACAAATCATGTGTTGCGTGGAGCTCTCACCTGGCTCGTTGATGTCCATGATTACTCAACAAATCAACGAGTTAGCTGCGTGTTAGGTGTTGCTCAGGATTGGATTGTTCTTTTGGAGAGACCATCAGGAACGGTTCTGTTCAGCACTCCAACCCATTCAATCATTGGATGGGCCAATAGTGACACTGGATTGAAACTCTATTACGATCATGGAGATCAACTACTTTTACGCTGCTATTCAGAAACATGCACTGATTCTGAACTCAACGAATTGATTCGCCGACTGGAAAACGTTACAAAAGGAGATGAAGCAAAGGAAGTTGTTCTTCGAAGACTGAAAACAACTGATAACTGGGGATTCCATGTTCAAGATGAAGGTGTTGTGACTGATGTGGATATGTATCAGTTGGCATGGAAAGCTGGAATCAGACAAGGAAGTAGAATAGTAGAAATGGATTCAATGCCAATTAGTACCTTGTCTTTTGATAAGATCTGTGATCAGTTGGCTGTTTCTGAGTGTGTTCGTCTTCTGATGATCTCCCCGTCTTCCGATGGAAGTCCTCGTCGTGGATGTGAAGATCCAAACTGTCCAGCAGTGAAGGGAATCGAGCAAATGCTGACGCCGGATGCATTTGCAAAACAACCTATCACGTGAGTTCTGGGCGCGGTTTCTTGACAAGGTTCTCATCGCGTGCAGCAGCAGGTACCACGAGATGTTCCGTCAGAAGAAGCTCGAGTACCCGACGAATAGCGCTAGCAGCAGTCCGGCATCTTCTTTCGACGAACGCACTTTCAGTTTCAATGCCAACAAAAAGAGTACTGAACAGCGTGCCAACAACATGTGAGCCTTGTTCAACACAAAACGATATTGAAAGTGAGATTAGTTAGTATACCAAGCAAATCGTTTCAGATCCAACAATCGTCCAAATGTGTTATCTAGCGCCAGTGTCCACGACAACATGTGCACGTTACTCAATCCTCCAAAATGTCTTAATCGGGCTCAATCCGATGAGCAATTAAGGTCACCACTGATGGATGAGCTCAATCGAAAAGTAGGTGTTACTATCCAATCATTCTGGAAATTTTAAAAGTTCCTTGCAATTAACATTAAACAAAAGAAGAAGTAGATCGCTTCGTTGTTATTTGTTAAAAAAAGTTATCAACTAATAAACTGTTCATCATAACATCAGAAGTATTTTGTCAGTTGACACATTTTTTATATCTTGCCTAGGAACTGAGTTAGTTGAGCTCAAACTTCAAAACTTCGGCCCTTCTATTACAGGTTTTGCGGTTTATCGTATTATTTCAGGCTCCACTGTCTGCTCGGGAGTCAACAAATGAGCGAGAATCCAGTGAACTCGTCAGGATACAGACCCATCTAGAGCGTACCGTTCAGGAAAAACGCGCTCTAGAAATGCTTGCACAGCAGCTCAGGAAGCAACTTATTCAGGTTGGAAACCAGTAATTTTTCACAAGAATCTAACAAATTGAACATTTAGGAACGCCAAGCTCACGATAACACCAAACGAGAAATGGAGCGTCTGAAGAAGTTACACGAGAAGAAATAATTTTTTCTGTAATATTTTATGTTTTGTGATAGTCGGTTGTGAGCTAGTTCTTTTTTGTACCATTTCCTCTTTTTTTTCTTTCCATTTTGATCTCCCACTTTCCCCGTTCGTTATCATCTTATCATCATCATTGTGATCGTTTCATTCTCTTCTAGTCAACAGTTCTCGAGCCGCCTGCCCCGCGCTCCAGTGCCAACTTTTTCAATTTTCTGTCTCCTTTTTTTCAAAATTTCCGTCATATTTTTCCCCTCACTCTTTCATTCATTTTCTCCATGTTCTTCATTTTTGGAACTGTGAATTCAGATTCTCTGGGTACCGCGCTCTACCTCAAATCCATTCGCGGGTTCTAAATAAATGAGAGGGTTCGGTACGCAGGCAGGGGTCTGGATTTAGAGTTTATATTCTCATCTGTATCTTTGTCATCACCTCTCTCTCTCTCTCTCTCTCTCTCTCTCTCTCTCTCCCTCTCTTTCTCCTTTGTTCCCAATCGGATATGTGTTATGATTTCATGGATCTTTTCATCGTGTACTGTATCAATGAAGTTGTCTTCTTCCTATGTGTTTCCCTTTTTAAAACTAACAAATTGGGAGAAGGAACTTCTCAAAACGACAAAAGCCCAAAAGTATTTCGCAACCCGTTTTTTCTGTTTACATCTTATAAACCGAATTAGATGAGCTAATTGGTTGAATAATTTAGACTGAGGACAAAAGTACGGGATAGAAAAATGTGGGAGGAAACTGACCCGAAGCGGGTTTTCGGCTTTCCGGGAAATGACGCCAGTTTTTGAAAGGAGTGTGTGTACAGCAGTTCGAGAGAGACTTTCAACGAGATCTCATTTGAAAGATAGGTGACCACAAATTAGTAAAAAAAGAAGAAAGAGAGTACTACAAAGATGCACTATTCGGGATTCACGTATATGATTTTGTTTTCTAGGAAGCAGCTCGTTGAGGTTCCAAGAAGGAAACATGGGGTCAGCTTATATGGGTTAAGAGCAAAGTAACAATAACTTCGTTGAGGAAGTTAGACAAGAAAATGCCTTTTTCGGAATACAATGTTCTTGAAGTTCAAACGTGACTAAACTCCATACAATTGGAATAATTGAAATAAGAGAAAAGAAAAAAAAAGAGGATAGAAGAGTTCAAGAGTTGTGTATGAAGTATGAGAGCTTTTAGGATCATCTGTCTTTTTAGATAAAGTAGTGTTGAAAAGTAAGAAGATAATGGAATTTGGAGGATTACTGTAACTAGATTTTGGTATAGCTTTACAAACGACGTTTGCTTCTGAAATGTCAAGATCATCATCCAACTATTCCAGAAGTTTCCTTATCTATTTTCATGTTAAAACTAAGAAAAAATTGCTCCAATGTACTTCCTGATGCCAAACTGCAATTCTAACTGATAAACAGACACGATGCAGAACTACAAAAATTCGCTAGAATTCTATATTAAAATTTGAAAACCTAGCAAAATTTCCAATAAATACAATTTAAAAAAATTGCAAGATAATTTTTTGTCACCTGTGCTAGATATCAAAAATATGCCAAGTGATTATGATAAAAAATTTATCAGTTGACCACTTTTCATATCTTTGACAGGAACCTACAAAACTTGGCCTTAAAAAATTCACTTAAAGAAAAAATTAATTCTAAAAGTTGATGTACTAGTGTGGCTCCTTAGTTTCAAAAAAAAAATACTGAGACCTTTCCAAGAACGTAATAGAAACTAAAAGCAAGGAGGCAAAAAATTGAGTCAAAAATATATCGAGGATACAAAAAACTAATTTAATTGCTGAACTATCTGCATCTAAAATTGAAGAAATCATGTCATAAAATTTGAAACGAGAAAAGCATTGATAAGGTTTTTGAGTGGTTTTACAGTTTGTAAACAGTTTGTATCTTCACAGACTTTGATCGAGTCCCCAGAACTCCAGAATATGTGTTTCCATTTGGTGCGAAATCGACATAGTTGTATTTCCGAGTAATCAAAAACGTCATTTAAACAAATTGGTTTGAATTCAAGGCATGGTCGGGAAAGGCAGGAAGTGAAGAAGAATCACGAGGTTTGGTGTTACAACAAGGTTTCATAGTGAGTGGTGATGGTGGTGATGTGATTAATTTTGGCGCAACATATTTATAGCAATTAAGGAAATTCGGTGGACAATAATATACTTTTTCAAAGATATACGGTAAAATAGTTTCAAAATCAGTCGGCTACAGTAACCCTAGCAACCAAAACAAAATATGATTTGAATCCCAAATGAGTTCGAAGAAGAACCATTTCTCTTTTTTGTCAAAATACCTATTCAGGAAACTCATAAAACTTTTTTTCTTCGTAACGACTTTTGACGCTTATCACACGACGTTATTAAAATTAAATTGGCTGAAATGGAAGGAGCGAAAATTGGAAGAAGAAGCAGGGAAGAAAAAAACGGGAGCGCAACTATAAAAGGTCAGTCAAAACCGGTGAGGCGACGAAGAGAGAAAACGAAACGAATGGAATGCATCAACATATATTCGATTACTCGTGTGTTTCTCCTACTTGCACACTGATTTGACAGTGGCGTCTGAGAGACGGGGCGCCCGATTGCTATCAACCTCTTCGCACCGTCCGCTTGACGTTGATAGCAAGACGTCGGTCGAAATATGCGTGGTGGTGGTGCATGCATGTATGTGTATGTATGTATGTGTGGGTGACAGTTTTTCTCTTACCGACCACTGCTCTTCGTTTTTGCCTCCTTTTTTTGCATTCCCTCTCACCCCTAGTTCCACATTTTTTGATTGCCCCCAAAAAATTCCAAAAATATCGATCGACTGAAAAATAGCCATCGCCATTTTCTTCCCGCCCACTTTTTTGTTTTTTACAAAAAAAATTCAATCAGTATATCGATTTCTTTATGTCAGACAACGCATCGATCTATGATCGACCAATTGCAAGTTCTGACCTAACTACGATGAAACGAGCAGATGGGCGTGGCCAACGGAGCTTCCGAACCGACGAGGATAACAATGATGAGAGTGGATGCAGCGGACAACGAGAGCACGAGGAGTCTCCGACGAGCCAAGAGTCGCCAATACCGACATCGAACGACGACGAAGCAACGACAGCAGCCATGACGAACGAGCGATCACGAACGCAAAGACGATCCAGACGAATTTTACTATCATCATCTTCTTCTTCTTTTTCCTCCTCTTCAAATTTTTATTCACTATCAAAATTACATCCATTATCATCATTTTCATGGCGACATATGTCCTATTTGGTTATTCTGATATGTTGCATAGTAAGTGGTGTCGTAGCAGCACCCACAGACCGAAATGAACGACCTCCGAAGGTTGAGATTCTTGATGGATATTATTCAGGTATGCTTTAGATGGGAACCTTTTAAGTTGAACTCAATTGTGACTTCCAAAAATAAAGGGTAGCATTACATAAACCGACAAACCAAATTTTGTTTCTTGTTATTTGCCCTTTGAATATGATAATCTTGGTTTTATAAAAAATAGGATTGGAGAATGTTAAACCTAGATTAACTTTAGTACGGTAGATCTGATCTCCCATACAAAATTAACTAGCAATGAAGAAACTTTTGTTTCAGCAAACGGAAGTTCAGCAGTTCCATCATTCCAAGAAATCTCAAGAAACGCGTTCCTTCAACTTAAAGGAACACCCGTTGATTCTCATTTTCGTCTCGGAACAGCCTATCAATTGGAAAGTGCTGAAGAGGAAGAGGCGAAGCACGAGAACCACGTCGACCACCAATCCCATGTCGACAATCTGACTCGACATCACCGTAAGAAGAATCGAAAACCGGTTGGCAAGTTGAAGAAAATTGCAAAAGGTTGGTAGATGATGATGATGATGATGAGTTGTTTCTTATTTTCTGTGAAAAGTAGAAAGAAAAGAGTGTATGTGAGTGTGTTTCGTGTTCTCGAGTTACCTGATATCATTGGTTTGCTCGGTTGTGCCCCTCATCAGCTCATCCACGCTTTGTCTCATTCCACACCCACGCCACAAAACGGCAAGAGTCATGAATGCATAAGAATTTTTTATGATCATGGAGGAAAGAAGAGAAAAACCCCATAATTGTTGTGTGGTTGGTATCAGTGGCAGTTTCTGAATGTAGCAACGGTAGTTAATTTTCGCAATGTTGAAAAAAAAAAAAATTTAGGTGCATAAAAAAATTCAGCAAGCCAGGTTTTGAACAGCTGAAGTTCTAATTTTGAATCAGCCCCGAGTTAATTTCATTGTTTATAAAAATGTTGAATTGATCACATGAAATTGGTAGACAACAGTTTTATTACCACATATACACTCGTCTTTGATTTCAACTCCATTGAACTACAGAAGCAAATTTCGTTTCTCGATGGTCCATACCGTAAACACTCTGATATTGCCACACGAACTTTTAACTTTAAGCTCGTATATATCTCATTCCCTGTACAAGATACCAAAAAGTGGTAAATTGCCAACCTGTTTGTCATAATATCAGAAATAGTTTGTCAGTGGAACACTTTTTGATATCATTTACAGTAACCGAGACATATAAGCTCAAGTTTGTCGGTCTTGGTGGCACTCTGTCAGAGTCTGATTTCAGGCCACACCCCCTTCTAATTTTTATTCTTGTCTAATATCGTTAATTTTGTGTCCATTCAACAACTGCTGACAGATAAATTTGTAACATGAGAAAATTTTGCATGACTCTGAACGAGACCTCATTTGAATTCCAGCATATTTCCAGACGAGAATGGAGATACTGTATTAGAAGGGCGCAAACATGCTCTACTTCAACTTGCCGATCCGGATGCGTTGAGAATGAATCAACGATGCGATGGTCAGAAGTTCAAACAGAGAATCCGAGTTGACGGATGTTTGACAAAGGTTGTGGTCAATAGGTGAGTTTTCTCCTTTTTTGCAAACTTTACCCTTCGTTTCGCTTATCGTTTTATTCGGAAAGAATTAGGGTTAAGGTCTTACTTAATGTATCGAAAATTACTTTACATCGAAAAGACGTAAAAAAGAAAACCGGATAGAAAACTGCCGTGTAGTGGAGCAAAAAAAGAAAGTCATGGGAAGCAACATTAAAGCTTTATACCGTATTTGTTCAAATAGAGCACCACAATAACTTTAACGAACCAGCTGTATCAAGTTTTATATCAGACTCTGCCACGGTACCTGTGCCAGTATCTTCATTCCAAGACACTCGACAAAAAAACTGAAAGCAGCATTCAGAAGTTGTGCGGCGTGTGCTCCATCCGAGTACGATTACGTCGATATAACCTTAGACTGTCCTGGCAAATCTCCGCCAACTACAACCAAAACGATTGTGAAAGTGAGTTGATTGAAATTTGTTAATCCAGTACATGTTCCAATACATTTTTAGGTGAAGAGTTGCAAGTGCAGAGAAGTGAGGATAGCTTCGTTCTAATCATAATTATCATACCCGTGTCTTTTTTATTTTCTAGCAACTAGATGATGTCTGTGTGCCACTTCGCCTGTAAGCTGATCTCGTTCTCACTCACCTTCTCCTCCTCAAATGCGGAATAAAAAAAAACAAAAATGATAATCGTTTCTTATTCCCCTCTCTTTCTGTCTGAAATCCCCCCTTTCAAGAACAATTCCTTCATCTAATTTTCAGTTAACACGTGTAAGCTTCTTCTCTCCCTGAATCCACCTACAATTAGGAATAGTTGTAGTTGTTTTTCCTTTTTTTCTAAATTAGCGACACGGGTTTATGATGCTTCTTGGCAGATTCTGTCACTCTCTTTCTCTCTCTCTCTATTGTCGAAATAAAAAAGTGACACCTGGTGGTTGCGACCCCGACGCCCCGCCCACAATTTCGGAGTGGGGCATGAGGTTTTGCAACTGTGCGGCGCCATTTCGGGATTATTGCATTTAATGAGATTTTCAAAGAAAAAATGCAATTTAGCTCACAATTTTAAGAGAAATTGATTTTTTATTATTTCTTGTTGTCGATTGTAGCTCATTGTCACTTTTTAAATGTGTTCTCTTAAAATTGTGAGCTCATTGCATTTTTTCTTTGGGGCGTCGGGGTTGCAACCACCAGGTGCCACTTTTTTTATTTCGACAATATTTCAAAAGTTCCCTCACAGAAACCTACCGATTTCTCTCCACACCACTTTTCTCAGTTCTCTCATTGAAATTTACTTTCCAATAATATCAATTTTTATTCAAAAAAAAGAAACAAGTTTTACTGCTTTTGTAAGTACTATTGATTATATACGAGTGTCTCTCCAGTGCAAAATATGTTCGATTGTCTGAAAATAAACGTTTTTTCAAATTAAAAAAGAATAGATTTGCAAAAATTTCTGTAAACGATTTGTTTAAAATTGAAGGCGAGATTCAGACAGGAACTGCAACGACCCGGAAGATATTTCATAATACCGTAAATCCTGTATTAGAACCTTCATAGAAAAGCCCTTCTAATAAAAAAGCCCTAATGGAGGGGCTTGGAAAAACAAAATCCCCCTTCAAAATATGTTCTTTGAAATCATTTGTCATTAATGCTCCGAGATTTGTTTAGCTTAAGAACTTTCTCAATTTTAGTTAAATTTCTAGTTAAATTTTTCAATTTTTATTTTTGTTAAATTTCAATTTTTTTCTTTAATTTGGAACGAGAATTTACCATTCCGTCTGAGAAATTTCAGGAAAATTACCGGAAAATAAGGACCACTTTTTGGAAAGCCCCTGTAGTAGAAGAGCCCTCCGAAGGTATCTTGGAACAATAGAAGAGCCGGCCCTTCTAATATAATAATATAGGTTTTGCGATATGCAGGCTACTTTAGATTACCGGGGCACTCAACCTATCTAAATTCGTGACTAATTCTAACTCTCGGAGGACTTTCATGCCCAAAAATAAATATTTTCTTAAATCATAAGACCCATAATCGCTACGAAAATTGACTAGAATCCCTTCAGATCTATCATAAGACTTCTTTTGAATCACTTGTTCAATATATCTACTCCTCCTCATTTGCCTCCATTTTTCTAATTTAATCCCAATCTTTCCTTTTTTGGATTATCCACCTATTCTTTGATTCTTTTGTAAGTAAGCTGAAAATGGCAACCTATTAGGGAGATATTCATCAGAAAATCTCCAATTCCTCTTTTTCCCAAGTTATTTGAGATACAATTATAATCCGATTCCTCTTCTTTTTCCTCAAATATCTATTTCTTGTCAGGTCCTTTTTTGTGTTTTACACGACTTCTTCTTCTTCTCACCAAAATAGAAAATCATAATCAGTAGCTATTTTCTGTGATGAAATAATTTGTAGAGTAACAAAAAACACAACGTCACTTTCTGTGAGTTATTTCATTCCGGCGGTTTTCTATTAGGTTGGAAAATAAGTTTCTTCCGATGTTGAATGCTCAACTTTGAAAGTTCATATCTGGTCAGTGGGATAGTTTTTCTTGACCGGTGTTTTTTGTTGAATAGAGTATCTCACGAACTTGTTACACACACCTTGGCTCATGTCTCCTTATTGTCGTTCGCGAGCATGCCGCCTGCTTTTGTCCCTTACCGTCAAAACTTTCAAAATGACATTCTATATTTTTATTCCTTTCTGGTTTGAAAAACTACGATATTCACAAGAAATTGAAAGAAATAGATAAAGAAATATCTTCTACTGTCTGTACCATCAAGCATTGGACAGATAAATTTGAAGTCAAAAATTTAGAATCTGAAGATGAAGATCTGTCCGAAAGTTGGACTTGGACCTATTGAAGAATGCTATTGAAAACAATCCGTTTCAAACCACTTGTGAAATCTTGTAAGCATTGCCCGTTCGTCAACCAATTACTGTGAACAAATTGAAATCCCTTGGCAATGTCAAAAAATTGGATGGTTCGTACCCCATTTTTTGAAGGGCAACGATATAGATCGCCGTACAGGCATGAGCAGGTTTCTCCTATAATTTCTCCTCACGGTCAGTTGGCTGGATAAGCTAATTACTGTAGGTGGGAAGTGGGTAAGTTACTCTAACAATGTGCGGAAGGGTCAGTTCATTGATATAGAATAGCTAGCTATGGACGTCCCGAAACCTAAATTTTTAGTGAAAAAGGGTATGCTATGGCTTTGGTGGTCTGTCGAAGGAGACGAGACTGGGAACTTTTAGATGAAGGTCCCACTACAACTGCTACCTTGTACGCTGCACAATAGGAAAAATTAAACCCGGCAGTCAAACCAAGACAGGTAGCAAAGACTAAGGACTACTTCCAGCGCGACAATGCGAGATCGCCCCTGACTAGAGCGATCAGCCAAATAAACAGGTCGCTTGGTTAAACTATTGTTTTGCATTTGTCGTATTATCCGATTCTTGATCTTTCGGAAAAAAGATTGATTGAGACTCTCAAACATCATCTTCACAGAAAAAACTTCATTTGAAAAGATGACACCAAATAGGAGTGGACCCACTTTTTCAATCGCAGCCCTCGTCGTTCTGGGCAAATGGAATCAAGGAATTACCGGAGCGTTGGCAGACAACTATCAATGCTCATGGACTTTATTTCCATTGGTCTAACCCCCTCTGCTCTGAGAAAAATTTGATCAAAAATTTCACCAAAATCGGAAGAAACTTATTTGCCAATCTAACATCTCTTTTTTTGTGACAATTTTGAGATTTTTAAGATATTAATGAGGCATCATAAGCGTTTAGGTCATCTTCATCAACTGTGATAAGTGGGCGGAGCTTTGGGATCACTCGAAAATCGAGAAGAGCGTCGGAATTGTTTATCCGCTGACATCCTCTTACTTTAGGTAGATGTTACAGGGATAAGAATAATGTTTTTTGGATGATAAGGAAGCAATTCAAATTGTTGCCAGAACCGGAATCTTATGACAGCGTCAGCAAAGTTCTTGTTTTTTCAAAAGTTACTGTAGCGGAAAGTTCAGATCTGTTTCAAGCTCACTGAGCACACTGGTAATGTATGTGGCGTTGCCTAACTCTTGAAAGCTTACATAACTGGGTTCATTGCTATCTTCTCATGATCAATATCGCAAAATCTTTCCTTGTACGGTGTTATTTTTTCCGGAACGTATTTTGAAATAATTTTTCCAGCGATTTTTCCAATGCATGCACCGCTGAGTAGCGACTCAGCAGGTCAATTTAAAGTTTTCGCGTAGAGACCGAAGGTAAATTTACTGTAGCAGGGTGCGTTAGAGCGCATTTACACAACATCCCAAAACACATAGTACCTTGATCAGGGAGAAATCCATGTTGAGTCATTTCTGACCAAACTAGTCAAAACGACTGGCTCAATCGATCAGTTCTTGTTTATCAGTTAGCGAGCAATCTGAATTTTCCAACTAGATTTTACCGCAAAACCTGTATTAGAAGGGTCGGTTCTTTTATTGATTCAATTTACCTCCGTAGGGCCCTTCGATTAGAAGGGACCTTTTTTTTTCATCGAAAAGTTCGGTGAATTCTCGAAACACATAGAAACCTACCAGTTAGAGTGTTTAAACGATTTTTTTTTTGAAATTGTAGAATTTCGGCCATTCTACAAGGGTCATTCTATTAAAGGGACCCTCCTAATACAGGTTTATAGTAACTCTGTGTTTTTATTATTTTTATGTATTTCTTGTTGCTAATTTTGCTCAAATCGTTGCTCCTTGGCTGCTATTAGCCATTCCATCATCCCATTATGTGCAGTTTTCTAATTCCAACTTCCTGCCTCCCTCCCTCCCAAAAACCAGTCAGTCTAATTACTTGTTTTGGCGGTTCTCCTCTTTTTCTTGTTTTCTTCCTGGTTTTCATTTGTTACGAGTATTTTTCCAAATGTACTCTTACTCTGCCTACTTCCATTCCATCTGAATTGGCTCCTCGAATGTACGTTGCAAAAACGAAATAACATCGAAGGATTAGTTCTTCTTCTTCTTCTCTTCGAATTCTCTTCTGCTTCACGATCTGTTGTAGAAGTGCTTGTCTCTTTTCCATCCCACCCGTTTTTCACCGACACCGGATGAGCTAAACACTCAGTTAACCACCAGCCGGGATCTTTTTCCCTTCATCCAACCCAACAATTTATTTCACAAAACAAGGACTAAATCGTGGAAACGGGATAGAATGGAATTCAAGGATTCCCAGAGAAAGATAGTTTCCGGGTGGCCTTTTTTCTCTCCACCCACTCAACGACTTCCTTTTTTTGCTTTTATGTAGACTGTTTGATTCATCTTTGAAAGTGTCGTCTTATTCAGTGCAATGTGATTATCTTCAACTCTTAAAAAAAGCGGACGTCATTGTTTTTGGTTGTTGCAATGTTTTTGGAAAAAATGGGTGATCCATGAACACATCAAAGATGATCCCAGAAAATGAGAAATTTGACGTTTCTGAGAAAACGAGTGTTTCAAGAATAGAAAAAGTGATCTAATTTTAGAATGTGATCAATCTGAGGAATCTGGTTTCAAAAAAGCCGTCAGTTTTGGCTTGAATTTTAGCAATAATTGATTGCCAATAAAATAGGACGAATCGAGAAGCAAGCACAGTGCAAGCCAACACTGCGAACTGCTCTTACACTATTCGAAAATGATTTTTTAAAAGACTGTTTACTTTTTGGAAAACTGAACCTTGTTTCCGGTTGGCGTCATCGAGATACAGTACTGGTCAATCAGATATACAAATACGTATTCTTTAGTTGGTTTTCAGCCAATTTGATTATTTTCGGGAGTCTGGAGCTGAGCTGATCACATTGAAAACTTTGGAGAGTGAAAAACATTTATAGATTGAAAACTTTACATTCACAGATTTTTTCGAAATTTTCTAGTTTTCCAGTTATTTGTCGATACCTAAAAGACGCCCCTTACCCGCCCGTTTATGTACTAAAACATGAAAAAAATGTGTCTTTCAGAAATCGGTTGCTGAAAAACTAGGAATTTTCAAAAAATTATATGAATGCAAAGTTTTCAATCTATGCCTGTTTTACACCCTTCAAAATTTTCGAAGTGGTTGGAAACTTGATTGCAGAGCTCCAGACTTCTGAAATTGTCAAAATGTCTGAAAACTAACTGAAATACGTTTTTGTATCTTGTTGAATGACAATGTATGTTGTAACTTATCAGAATGCTAGGTCTTTATGGTTTTGCCACTTTCTTTCGCTATTCATTCCTGAATTTTTTATTATTGTGAAAACGGACCAGGTGCTCGAATATGTGCCTCGTGGTAGATTACAAATAACAGAAAATGGAAAATCAAATCAGAAAAAAAAACAATTTAATCAGTCCCTTGTTCCCTGTTTTTTTCTCTTTTCGGTTCAGTCATCAATCTCCCGCGATTTTTATTCGATTTCTTATTGTTTTGTGTTTGTTTCTTATTTTTCTGTCCAAGTTTTTTTCAACGCGGTCATCGTCCAAAAGCAGGGCTCAGTAGCACGTGTCCCAAACATCAAAACGCGCGATTTGTCAGAAAAGGAGAGGAAACTGCTGGTAAGGAAAAACGGGGCCAAAAGTAGGCGGAGAGAGAGAGAGACAAAAGTGGAAACAAGAAGCATCGAGAGCAAGAAGTGTTCTAGAAGGAAAGTGATGGTGGACAACGACGGACGGACCATGAATATGTCCCTGGAGAGCTGTTGTCCATTTCCTGAACTATTAGTCGGCACCAGTACAACCTTACGGATATGTGCATATGTTTTTGGTTTTCAATTCTTGGCCGTCCACTTTTTTCTGTGGACAAATATTCTGAAGAATGTGTTCGACGACCTCGTTCTTATTTTAGAAATTTTGCTTTGTTTAGATCCAAAGTTTGGAACGAAACCCCGAAATTTTGAAGAAAAAAAGTTGCTCAAAATAGGCATGTCATTCTTTTTCTTGTCTGCAAATGTTTTCCTGCGATTCAAAGTTACAAACCTCTTTTCGGAACGTGGAAGGAATTAGTGTCTAAGGAAGCTTAGGTAATAGATTATGAGCAAAGAGGTTCATGTGATCTAATACGGTATTTTTACTTATCTGTAGTCCATCTAAAAAATCGTTTTCCAAGTCTTACACTGTTCAGCTTGTTGCATGAATTCCAAAAATTGAATTCAAATACTAGCAACGTTTGCTAGTCTGTAATGTGAATTGGTTTCTATTCTATAATGTGAATACAGTACCGCTCAATATGATATTCTAAAACGCATTTTTCAGTTGATTTTCAGCCATTTTGACCATTTTCAGGAGTCTGGAGGAGCTCTGCTGTCAAGTTTCCGATCATTATGAAAACTTTGGAGAGTGTAAACCAGACCAAGATCGAAAACTTTTCATTAACATAATGCTTCTAGTTTTCCAGTTATTTGCCGATTTCTGAAAGACACCCAATTTTGGTCCGTTTTTGTACTGAAAACTTGAAAAAATTGGTGTTTTTCAGAAGTCGGCAAATAGCTGAAAAACAAAGAATTACCAAAAATTCTACATCTGTTTTACACCCTCCAATATTTCAAAGTAATCAGGAACTTGACAGCCGAGCTCCAAACTCCTGAAAATAGCCAAAATGACCCAAAATCAATTGAAAACTAGGCTTTTGCATATCTTATAGACCGGTACTGTATGAACTATGAAATAGCCGATTATGAAACACTTCGATACGAGACATTCAGGGCTTTTTCGTAAACAGTTAGATTATAATTATCTGGCTTTTGTAAGAAAACGTATCCGACATTCATTCTTTTATGTTCTCCAAATACTAAGATTAGCTGGAAATACTGGGAATGTCTATTCTTTTAGATGGCAAACATTATTATCAAAGATTTATAAAACTCTTGACATCATTGTTTCTCGAAATAACTCATCAGAATTTAATCCCAGCCATCATACTTCTTATTCCAACAAAGAAGCTCTCCTCAACTCTCTTTTCCACCATGAGAATCCTCAAGAAGTCATCCCATAAAATCGAAATGGGTCCAATGTTTCAAAGCCACTGTGCCCATAAATACACATTCAGCTTCTTCTTTCTCTTCTTCTTCCTATTCTTCTTCTTCTTCGACGGCGGCAAGTCTCTTCCACTTCCCCTTCAGTTTCCTCTTATCCGTTGTCGAAATCAAGAAGAATGAGCTTCGATCTTTCAACATTGCATCTCCCCTCCTAACACCACTTTCACATACTCACACATAACTTTTCAAACTGCACATGAACGTGTATTTCTTGCTCATCTTCTTGTGCCCAGTGGTATCCTATTCACCCACTTTTTCGTGTTTTCTCATCGTTTTTCTTCTTTTCCTTCTTCATGACTTCTGAAACGTTCGTTTGCGATGGATGGGAAAGAAAGAAGAGAAGACTTGGATGAATTGAACATTTCTATTTTTAGAAATTACGTAAAAAAGAGAGAGAGAGAGAGAGGATTTCCATTAGTTGATTTGGGTTCCAATGCCAATACTCAATTTGGTAGAATTCAATAAATGGAAGAAAGAAGCTAAAGAGAATAACTGCAAAGTTGTAAAATTGTTGTTCACTGGAATTTTTGTTGTTTTCGAGATTTTACTGTTTCTTATTTTGTGAAATTTGTCTACCGTGAAACCTGTAATAGAAGAGCCCCACAATTTTAAAAATGAGCTCGATTATCTGAATTCCTGTGCATGATATCAAAAATGTGTCAACTGATAAAATGTTTGTGATATTATGATAAACAATTCATCCGTTGTCAACTTTTTGATATTTTTCACAGGAATCGAGATAAATTGGATCCAAGTTAAACGTTAGAGGGGGCTTATATTCCGGGTAATTTGATTATATTGAGTTTGAGGGAACTGCCGTAAACCTGTATTAGTAGGGCCGGTCCATTTATTGTTTCCAGGAACCTCCGGAGGGTTCTTTTATTATTTGAAAAATCGGTAAATTCTCTCATAAAATTAAAAAAATCTATCGATTTCACGAAAATGAGCAATTTTTTGAGCAAACAAAAGAGTGTATCAATTCTGTAAAACTGTGGGATTTTCGGAATATTTTACTCTGAAAACTTACGGAAATGTTTGATTACAAACAACACATTGGGAAGGGAGCCCTTCTATCACCAGGGACCTTTCTTTTGGAGGGGATCTTATAGCAAGGGGGCCCTTCTAGTTTAGAATGTGCTACACGGAGGCCTGAAAGTATGTATATGTGCATATGGTTCTGCACTTCTATACCACGTCACAAATATTTTTTGCCCTGTAGTTGGAAAATTTCACTATATGTACATTTTCCAGTCCCATAAAAATAATACTGAATCTCAGAAGTCTATTTTTAGAAGATGATATTATTGAAAAATAATTAGAAGCTGCTAGTACATAAATAATGTATATTTGGAATCAGAAAAGTTTGGTTCTAAGAAACTGGTCACAATTTTTCCAGATGGATACCTCGTTTCAAAAACATTTTTGTTCTTTTTACGTATTAGCCTCATTCTGATTCATAATTAACTTTTGATCCGCCCACCTGAGGTGTCTCTCCACCTCCTCTTTCTTTTCTTTTTTTTTCTTCTTCTTTCCCTACTTCATCATTCAGTTTCTCTTGATATCACAGTGCTCCTCCAATTCATTTTCTTCCCCTTCTTCTTCTTCTTCCCCTACTGAGTGTCCGAAGTGGTTGGGAGTGTGTGTGCTCTCATGAATATTGCATCCATGTGCTCTGGCGGATCATCACCATTCCTCATCATTCCCATCGTTTCATCACCGTCTTGTACACGACGAATACAAAATGTTTTATTATCTCTCTGTCTCTGCTCTACATAATTTATCTAGTTCCAACTTGTTCCAAGAATCTTGTCTTCTTTTTTTATCTGTCCTTTATCTCAATTCCCAAGTTTCCACAGTTCACTGTTTTGACAGAAAAATTTAAGTACTTCTGTTTTGAATCAACTCGATTCACCCATTTTTTTCCATTTTTCTTTTTTTGAGGAAAATCCGAAAATTGGACGTCTAGAAAAACTAGTCGTTTTTCTCTTTTAAACATGGGGGACGGCTATTCCAAAGAGTCAATGTTGTTTACTCTGCCACGTCACTGGCTGAAACGAGTTACTTCCAGCCAAGACAACATGTTTCTGTCTACTTCTTTTTAAGGGTCTTCCATTCCAGCTTGCAAAAATCAGATGACCATGGGTTGTGGACATTGAAATACCGTAAAATCTGTAATAATATGTTCCTCTGGCTTTTAACTTTGAGGCAATTTTTCTAGGTTTCTGTCGAAGATATAAAAAAGTTGTCAAATGATAAATTGTTCATCATAATATCACAAAAATTTTATCAGTTGACCACTTTTTGGTATCTTTCATAGGAGCCGAGAAAAATAATCTCAAACTTGGCAGTGTGGGCACCCCTCTATTACAGGCTTTACGATAAAACCTGCATTTTCACAAAGATTCGATTTTCTGTTTTTTCTGGATCCTTATTCATCTTCAACTTTTACTGTAAACTGAATTCCATTCATTTTTACTCTTTTCAGAATGCACTCAGCTAGGATTCAACAATTTGTGAGACGTCTCCAACGTCCATCAATACAAGGGGACCATGTTTATATTTCCAGCAAGTAAGTTTTTTTGTTTTCCAGTGATTCATTTTTTCACATAATTTTTTGTGTTAACAATTTATAATTGTAAGATACACAAGCCGTCTGTTCATTTGTGAACAAGAGGAAGTGAACAAAATGATTGAGTCATATCAGAAGATCGACGACAAATACGCACTGTTCGAGCAAATGTTTTTGACTATATTTTTGGTAAATTTCCCTATTAGTAGCTATGACTAATTAGAATATTTCTTTCAGGAGCAGGAAGTGGAGATGGCGTTCAGTTTTGGACTCGAAAATTTGAATGAGCAACAGTTGAAAGTGGAGCAAAAGTTCAGAACTCATGTTGGAAAGTTCCAGAGATTCATTACAGGTAGGCGTGGTGATTCAAGAAACGCTAAAAAGTGCTACGTGCATTTCAGGAATCATTGACATGCTCTCTAAAGGAGTCGAAAGTTCGGATCAAATTGTGGAGATTCTCAGGTAATCTCACATTTTATTCATCTTTTTTTCTCTCAACTAGCTCATCGTTCAGAATCGTGGGCCGCCAACATGGAAACGTGCGAACGATGAGCTTCACCGCCGAGAAGTGGCTCATTTTCAAGAATGTGCTCCTTGACCTCCTGTGCAAAGATGCAAATGTAAGTGTAATCCAAGGCAAATGAGGAGGCAAAATGAGTGATGAGGGTTTTTGTGATGAGTACGATGTCAATTTCAGGAAAAAGTGTGTGGCACATGGAACAAACTCATCAGTTTCATGATTTCTGAGATCAAGGACAGCTACTTGGAGCATGTAAGCCAAACTGTGATTCTACGTTTTGGCATTTGTGGCATGAAAATCTTTTTGGTCTTTTTTTGTGCAAAAATCTTATGAACCGAATTTTTATGAGATGATCAACTGTAACGTACTACAGGGTGGCGCACAATTATCGAGACTAATAAAAACGGTTACATCTTTTGACATAATTATTATATCTCGGAAGCACGAAAATTGGTAGGAATTAGAGTAACGTGTCGACACGATTGTCGTTCGATTTTGAGTCAAAATGTCGTTTTGAAGGAGTCGACAAAAATCGTGTCGACCTTCACCAAGAGCGATATTGTGTCGAAAAATGTCGAGCCGAGTCGACACGACACCGGCCTAACTATATGGTGACCTAATTTTCTCAAAATGAATTTTCTAAGACGCGAAACTTTTTATGCCAATAAATTATAGATGTCCGGATAGACTTTTTTGAGTGACGGAATCCGGAATAAAATAATTTTCTCGGAATCCGGAATACGGACAAATGAAAATTTTACGGAATGCGGAATCCGGTACGAAAAAATTCTCGGGATCCGGAATACGGATTCCGAACTCCGGACATCTATGCAATAAATAGTATCATTTTCATCTAATGTGTTTTCCAGGTCATTTTAACATGGTGACCTAACTTTTATAAGTTGAGTTTTCTAGGTCACAATGGTAAACGGCCTAGAAATCACACCGGGATAATGATAGACCATTTCTAGGTCATAACTTTAGTGGCCTAGAAAATTCAATTTGCAACAGTTAGGCCATCATAAAGTTAGGCCGGTGTCGTGTCGACTCGTCTCGACATTTGTCGACTTTGGTCGACTCTGTGCCGACGATTTTTTTTGTGGACGATTTTTCAGTTATTTTTTCTTTTAATCGACACGAGTCTCTGTCGACACGTTACTCTACTAGGAATATAATTTTACGTTTGGATCAAAGCTACTGGAATTTTCAAAGAGATTCTTCTAGTCTAGGTATTGTTATGATTGTCCAAAGATGAACAGTGTTTTACGTCGTTGTGAAATTCATGAGATAAAGCAAATTTTGCAAGCGATAACTCAGCTCAAAGTTGATCAAATAATTTGAAACTTGACCAGTTACCTGATGAATTATTTAAAAATTAACCCTACAAATATGAGCCCAGTACAACGCATTACCCAAAAGTTATGCTAGTTCAAAGGATTTGAAGAACAAATAAAGAGTGATGGGAACCGGGAAAAGAAAATTCTTTAAAAAAACCATTTCCAGGTCCGCCACGCTCGTTCTTCATCTTGCCCCCAAATCAACTCGTATCGTTTCATCGCGTCTCGCTCAAAACGTCTCCGTTCAAGAAAACATTCCGAATCGGCCAACAAACTGGGACGAATCGAATCCGGCAAAGCGCTTGACGGGTGATAAATCCTCGCAATAATACTAATATATTTCTCTCAGGAAGCATATCTTCATTTTCTCTCATTCTTCTCTATTTTTTCTTTTCTTTTCTCATCAAATGACGAATTACTTCTTCTGTACATACGATAGACTCATAGAGACAATCAAAAAACCATTTATTTTTTGTAGAGTGTTCGGTTTTGTACTTATTACACAAATTATAATGATGAGTTGGCGAGTCAGAAGAGTATCGAGATGATTCTGGCAACTGATAAGGAATGTCGAGATTTACTTTCCGACGAGAGCTCCTAGAAGTCCTGGTCCGTATCCGTAACCTGAAATTAGAATTCAATGAATATGTCGGCTCATACTGGAAACGTACGTGGTCCGTATCCGTATGGTCCACGTCCTCCGTATCCGTATCCACGTCCTCCGTATCCTCCGTATCCACGTCCACCGTATGGTCCGTATCCTCCACGACCGTATGGACCACCTCCCCATTGAGCAGAAGCCATAGCGATGATAGCAACGATGACGAAAAGAAGGAGGAGCTTGTTCATTCTGAAATCATTTAATGTTAGGAAGTGATAGGCATAGATCAGTTCCGAAACTGTTATCAGAACGGAGAAGAGGATGATGAAAACCAAATGAAAAGATGATCAGGGATATGTAGAGTTCTGACAGAAGTTTCTTCTTATATACCATCTACAGTAACCCGTTTTTCGCTATCAAATGTCGGTGTCAAATGGGCGGGAGAGAGAGGGAGTGAAAAGAGATGCGATGGACCCAATAGGTCATCTCTTTTGAATCTCTTTGTTTCCGCTTCTATCGCCAAAATAATTGACCTTGGAAACGGAAAACGACGATTTTTTGAAAGTATTCAAGAAGAATCGAGAAGGTTATCGTGTGACCAGTAGTTGTTCAGTTCAAAAGAATTTCAGCCGACCTACGACGACCCATTACTACTGTCTGTCTTATCGTAGTTTGTGATCTATAAGAATTGCCTTCCTTGGCAACCATCTGCTGATTCATCACAGGTGTCTCTTCATAAAAAGAGAGAGCGTGGGAGGATGATGTCATTTTTTTAGATTTCAGCTTCAGATATGAAAATGATGGACAAGGCAAGACACAAAAAGATATAGTTTAAGTTCTGAATGAGCATTTGTAGTTAATAAGATTTAAAAATCGCAAATTTTGAAAGATTAGAATAAGAAAATTTGTTGACTTGAAGTACTTTTTTTTGAGATTGTTTAGTTTAGAGTTCCGATTGTAGAGAACTTGTCAATTGTTTTTGTTTTTGTCTTGAGAGTTTAATAGACGATTTTTGTATTTCTAGGAATAGCTTTGTATGAAAAAGGTCTGAATTTTCTGAGGAATTCGGGTAATTGTATTATTATGGTACAAAAAACCGGTGCTGTGGAAAAGAAACTACAGTGGCCGTGCTCAAAGGTCCCACAACGACAACTACCTTAACCTCAAATATGTATTTTCCGAATTAATTTTCTCGTTTTTCACTGCTTCTTTGTCAAATTTGCTATTATTTTCAGTCAGAAAAGTCGGAAAATAAAAACTTTTGTTCGTGAAAAACATTGACTGAAAACGCACGAAAATCGAGGAGATGAACCGGGGAAGTAGAAATATCTTTAGGTTACGGTAGTTGGGACCTTCGGTAACGTGCACCGGCGTTTCTCTTCCACAGCTCCTGATTTTGTTGTACCAGAATAAAACAAGGTTTTTGCATTTCTTGGAGGAATTCGAGAAATCGCAACAATAAACAAAGTTGGAAATCGCACATGAATAGATGCTGAAAATTTCGATTTGAATTAACAAGGTCAACGCTTCTACTTCTTGTTTCCAATCCACTTTTCTGTTTCAGATTCTTCCGGGGAACCCCAACTGCAAAAATCTGTAGATAGGCGGTTTCGAATATGAGATAATTAAGCTCAAACTTAAAAGTGTGGTGGCCCTTCTATTACGGGTTTTACAGTATTTTTGAAAGATCACACTTTATTTTCTATCAGTCTCCAGCACTCTAATTTTATTTTTCACTTTTAGTTTCTATAGACACCCCATGGGTCCATTGAAAGGTCATTTACTATTACTTCCTAGACCACCTATCATCAGATAATCTTCTTTTCATAAGTCTCTGAAAATTGTCTTCCTTCTTCTCTTTTTTTGCTAAAAAACCAAACAAGGAACTTTGAAATTGCATCAGACTTCAGTAATGTTCTACCAAAGAATCCTTCCTCGTTTCTTGTATTTCCCTTTTCCTTCTTCGTTGTTCTTTCGATTTTTCTCGCGTCAACAACGCCGTTGACTGTCATTCTGAAGATGAAAAAGGAAAAAAAAGAAACTAAAGTTTGGTCAGAAATTCTAAATAATCTGATTGGAAGGAAGTTTCTTCTTTTTCTTTTTAGATTCATTCGAACCCATTTTGCAGTGTATCAAATCAGATCACAAATCATGATATCATGACGTCAGTTCAGCATTCATATCATTTGCCGAACTGAATCAGATCAGTTTTCAAATCAAAAAGAACGATTGGATCACAATCACCCGATATTTCATTCAAAGGCGCAAATAAAAAAATTACACAAGAAATTGTTTAAAGCTAACAAGAGAAGAGGAACTGGTGAAGGAAACAAACGACTTCTGAACATATCAAGTTTCTGTTCGAACTCAAATTACAAAGTTCACAAGCTGATTTCAAAAAAATTAATCTATAAATCGATTTTGTTCGAGTCCTGACAATATCTCATACACGATTGGAAGTTTGGGAAGTTGTTATAATTTCCATTAGCTCCGTAATAACTCCATCTAGTACAGCTACGAACATCGTTATTCCAGGAGAATCTTGGACGATCCTCGACTCCGTCCATGAAACTTCCGTTGTCATCTCTCAAAGAGCACACGTAGTCCTTCGATGGACAACATGCACCATTCACACACGAATGGAACTTTGGGCACTTTTTGTTTGGAGAACAAAGAGTGTACTTTCCATTTGGAATCAAATAGTTTGCTCCACAAATTTCTGCTTTTCTCCATTGATCGTGAGAATTTCCTTGGGGAACAAATGGAGGAGAGTTTGGTGATGTGGTACTGTCAGAATCTTCAGAAATTGTATTCGGAGATGAAGTTGTTGTAGATGGCTTCTTGTTTTGACAGGAGTCACGGCATTCCTTGGATGTGGCGAATCGGTTGTCGTTGCCACCGCATCCAGAGTAGAGGAAAGGTTGACAGACTTCTGAAATAAAAATTCGTACTTTCTGATTTGTTTCTTCTTGACAATCTGATGATCAAACATCTTCTCACCATAGACATACATGATTGAACTGAACTAATTGATCAATGTGAAGTTTGAAAAAAGTTGCTAATAAATTTTCACAAAAGTGGAGAAAAGAATGCAATGCTTTGTCTAGAATTATTATTCTGTCCCGCTTTGGAAGAGAAGGCGGTTGCCGAAGGTCCCACAACGGCAACCATCGTAACCTAAAAAAAAATTTTTCGAGTTTCTTTTCTCGTCTTTCACCGCTTCTCGTCGAGTTTTCCGTTATTTTCCCCAAAACAAGTTGGAAAAACAATTGAAAACGCACGAAAAACGAGAAAACAAATCCGGAAAAAAAACATATTTTTAGGTTACGGTAGTTGCCGCTGTTGGATTTTCGGCCACGGCCACCGGAATTTCTCTTCCACAGCTATGTTTTTTTTAAACCAGAACGATAAAAATCTATCTAACTTACTAGTTCTTGTATCAAAATAAAACGCTCTGGCAGCTCCATTCTCACTGCATGAATTTCCATTATCTCTTGGTTGTGTACAATCAAAGCCAAAAGAAGAAGTCACAAATAACATACTAATTATGAAAACGGATCGCATTTCTGGAAAACTGACCTTGTAACGAGAACAACGGTTGACTTATAACCGAAACAAACAGACGAAGAACACAAAGCAAGAACAAACACCTGGGTGCTCTCTCGAACTTTTCTTTTTCAAAAAAGAGAAAGGAAAAACAAATTTGCAAAGAAAACGAAACACACCTAATCTTTTATATTTAAAGAATTTCCACCTACTCTCTTTCTTTCTCTAGAAATCATCGGTGTCAATATTGACTTGAATTCAAAAAGAATTCGGGTGCAAAAGTAAACAGGAAGAAGAAGAAAATAGATATAATTTGATATCGAATTGGCAAATCTAAAACTGTGTATTATTTCGGCTGTTTGGGTATGAAAATCAAGAGAAAATCAAGTCTTCTTTCGGTTTGGTCACTTCTGAGGACGACGCCGCTGAACATTTTTATACAAGAACATCATCGTTGAACAGGTCAGGACGACGGTTTAAATAAAAAATGAGGAGAAGAAAAAAAATAGTGTAAAAATCGGAGAAATTCGATTCAATTAACTAAAGTTACACAGTTTTTGTACACTTGTTGTTGTTACAAGTGGCGAAATTAAAAGGAAAAAACGAATCACATGGAAAGGTCAAGTTGGTACTTGTCAGGTACCAACAAAAAGAGAATTTCAGGTCCTGAAATTAAATTGAGTGTATTGATCCACGAATAAAGACAGAGATTAAGAACAAAGGGTTTATTCAGAAAAATTGACCGGTTTGCAACCGGTAGTTAAGAAATTTTGTTAGATTTACAGAGAATAGGCGACAAAAGACACGTAATAAGTTATGATTCACAGATACAATTGAATATGTTACTTCCTTCGCGAATATTTTTCTCGAATACGGCGTTCTCGCTCTGCCGCTGACTCCGTTTCCATCGGCTCATGGTATTTTCTACCCCGACCTCGTCCGCCCACTTCTGTTTCTTCTTCTTCATACTCCGGAACTTCTTCCACGTGGTACTCAAGACGGTTATTTCGGTGGGCTTTTCCAACTGCTTCCGATGGATAATAACTGACACTTTGACCTTTTTGGTACATGGATTGCAACTGTGGATCCGGTTCATACGGACGGTAGTTGTCATGAGCTGAAAAAAGGTTTTTACTTTAAGATTTGTGTTAAACCCTACTTCTGTTATCGTTCCTTTCGCTAGTCCACTGTCTTGAATCGATCGAGGATAGCCCGTTGTCATATCGAATACTTCTCTCAACGGTTAATGTTTCCCTCATCAAAGCTGGATTTCCGCTGGAACCGTTCGCATATCGTCCTGAGGGTGGTGAAAGAGGAGGAAGTGGCGAGTAAGCTGCTCGGTTTGCATCGCATTCCGCCTAAAAATACACACTTTGAATGAAAAAAAACGATATTAGCATTTCTCACATCTGCTAGAACGTTATCGATTTGTTGTCTGAACATGGGATCGGTTCGAATTCGCTGCTCCAGAATCGGTAGAGCTTCCGGTGGAATGCTTCCTTCTCTTTTGATGATTTCTCGGGCTTTCGCAATCTGAAAGATAATGGTTTAAGGTTGTGCGGAGTCGAGTGAGTCTCACTTTATTAGCCGGCTTTTGTTGTCTCGCATGCCGAGATTGTTCGTACCAATTTTCCTTTTCTCTATCTTGACTTTCCTCGGCTGATGGTTTGGCAACTGTAATTTCTATAAAAAACTTATTTATTTGGACATTCAAGCAAAAAAGAGTAAACGAACGCTGAAAAAACTGCGACATCATTTCCTGCATTTTGTTCAGGTTTTGTGCATTGAGCTCTTCTTGCTTTTTCGTTGCCTCTTCTTGCATTTCTTTTCGCATAACTTCGAATTCATTTTTCATCACATCTCGCCAATTTTCTTCTTGATTTTCTTCTGTCATTCTGTGATTCTGACTTGGCGAAGCTATTGCTTTTTTTGTGTGTCGAGAAGTTCCCTGAAATTTGTATAAGTTAGTAAAACTATTAATTGGCATGGAATATACCTCAACAGTCTGTGACACGTTTACAGTCCGCCCAAAAGCCACAGTTTTTCGACGAAGAGCTGGATGTGCGGGTGGTTCCTTCCGTGAAGATGTTGTTGAGAGACACGATTTCTTTTTTGCTGTTGCTGTTGCTCCAATGACTGTCGGAGGAACTCGAACTTGTTCTGGTGGAGGCTGCTGAACTTTTGTTTTAACCGGACTTTCTTGATCTTCGAAGACTCTAGGTTGCTGCTGTATTTCAACTGCAAACGTTCATTTCTGAAAATCCGTTCTGAGACAGAAAAACATACCTTGCTGATTCGGAATAGCAATCGAACACGGCACACGATCGTAATTACTCATACCCCGTTCACCGGGAATGCATTTCGATTGATAAAAACGAAAAACGATTAAAAACAGCCGGAAAGAACCTCTCTTTGAAATTGCCGCAAAAAAGAAAAGGGCGGGGCGACGATTCGCAAGCGGCGCTGGCAGTTTATGCAATGTTGCGGCACGGTTTCTGCACTCTCCCTTTTTTGCGGCAGACACGGCAACTGATATTGTTAGCAGATTTTCTATGTTTTAGGGAATTCCAAGTTAAAAACCAACGGAACAAAAACGAATTTCCATTTTCACATGAACATCCTATAAAGTTTGATGAGCGAAACAGACAAATCTCATACAAGTTCCATAATTTTCATAGCACCTTATCATGAATTGTTCTTCTTCTATTTTCAGGTTGATATACTTCTCAGACGATTCTGTTAAAAATGAGTTTCTAAATAAATGTTCTTGATCTTTTGTTTCCAAATGAACACTCGATCACTAAACTATTTTAAAATCAAAGAATCTGACTCCGATTAACAACTCTCTTACACCTCCACAATTATTTGAAAAACAAGTAAATATCTCCGACTGGTTCCTTCTCTCCTCAAAAAATCTTCTGCACACAGGCAGGTACATACCCATAGAAAAATGTCTCAAAATAAAACTGTGTGCGCCAAAAAAATCAGTGCGAAGGAGCCAAAGGTATATGTACATTATACACACAATGTTTGCTCCGTGGGGTCAGATGAAAACTGGAATTTAGTGGCTGCTACTTCTATTGCACCGCAGGAGGTTACAAATTTACCAGTATCAGAGTTTTGGGGGCGGAGAAACTTCCGGTAGTATTTAACAGAAATTCAGAAGCTGAGTTCAACATTTTGACTCCAGCAAGAAAATGGTGGCTAGATTGGCTGTGGTGAGTTTTTCAATCGGTTTCAATTTTAGGTTCAGGGATTATTTAAAAAATAGTCAGTAGTCAAATCGAGCTGAGCTAAAAAAAGAACTAGAGATTTGTTTCCAACTACAGAATTTCCAGTTCATCCTTGTCGTGTCCCATACAGCTCTTTCTGCTGATGTAGATTGCTTCGCTGCTCGTGATTCTGGATCAACATGCTCTGAAAACAGTTCCTCTAGAATGTTCTACTACCTTCCACGTCTTGGAACATGTCAACCATTTGTATACCAGGGATGTGGAGGAAACAGCAACCGGTTTGCCAGTGCACAAGAGTGTAGGGCTGCATGCTCGAACGCCCAGGCTCAAAGAGATTCTGAATCAAATGATGAGACTGTTCAAATGAAATGTAAGAGTTTATCCTGAATCTTTGAATTGTGAACTTTTAAATTCTAGCTGCCTGCTCAGCCACCTATGATACTGACCACTTGACACCAGTCAGATGCTCTTCAGCAGCAACCACTTGCCCAACTGGACACAACTGTATCAATTCCTTCTGCTGTCCAACTGCTAGTAAGCTCTTATTATTTCAATTCTCAATAGACATCGAACAATTTCAGACTATCTCTGTAATTTGAAATACGACTCTGGAAAGTTTGCTGTTGGAGGGGAGAAGAGTGACAAATATTTCTGGGTTCCAAAATACACCACTTGCATGCGTTTCTCGTTTTATGGAACCCTCGGAAATGCGAACAATTTCCCAAATTATAACTCTTGCATGGCCACCTGCGGAAATCAGACAAGAACATTTGCCTAATCAGAGACTCTCTTGAAAACTTTTTATCTGTATTTTGATTATTTTTTGATAGCATTCTATTTTGACATATTCCTGAAATTTGTCGGGTTTTTATCGAGTATTGTAGAAAAATGAAATATCCACTTTGTTTTGTGCAATTTGTTTTCATTCGAATAATTTCTTCAAATAAAGAAAATACTGTGTGTACGAGAATAAAAAATCAAATCCAGAACTGGATATCTACTCAGCAAAAAATCCCATGTGCTAGTTTTTACCGTAGATGCTCTAACAGTATCCCACCCGATACGTTTATTTTGAGTTCAATTATCTCGGTTCCTTCAAAAGTTGTTTAAAAATTGTAACTGATGAATTATTTATCATAATATCACCAATATTTTATTAGTTGGCCCATTTTTGATATCTCTAATAGGAACCGAAATATTTGAGCTCAAAGTGCACATATGGATAGGATGGGCTTCAATTTGAGAATTTACGGTACCTTTTGAAGATATGAAAAGTTTGTATTGTCTCTGTTTGTATGGCTTTTCGTATTCTCTGTTCCGAAAAAAACCGTAGTTCGGCTGTAAAGTGGTTTGTGGTTTTAAAAGTTTCTAAGAGTTTTCCAAAGCTATGTGGAATAAACTTCCGCATTTTTGGATTTCTGACATCGCATCTAAATACAAAACCAGAATCTTCATGATGTTCTGAATGACAAAAATGTTACTTCCTGGTATGTAACTAGTTTATCTTCTAATCTTTTAGTAGTCTTATAAGTATGATATGGACTTTCGAATCCACTTAGGGACCACTTTTAAACATCTTTTGCAGGAAAAAAATATATGAGCTCAAAGTTGATGTTTTCGATGGCATTCCATGTGTTCACGATAGTCTCCGCGGCCATGACCTAATTACCGTAGTTCGCAATTATTTTTTACTTCGATATTTTTCCCTCGATTTTCGCTCGTTTTATTTTTTTTTAGATTTAGAAACAATTTATTTTTCTACTTGATTGAAGATTTTCAACACAAAAGTTGTTGAAAAGCAGTATTAATCAAGAAAAATGTTCAAAACTATTAGGTAACGGTGGTTCTCGTTAAGAGGACCGTTGGAGATGCCCTCAAGCTTCCCTCTTTCACAGCTCCGATTTCTACAGTTTAAAATCTAAATAATTTTATTTGCAACTCCTGGATCCCTGATTGACTCACTCAAACCAATGATATCATTCTTAATGCCGAACTTTAGTTGGCGGTTACATTGATGTTGATTTTATTTTCAATCCCTATTTTTTCTAAACATCACAAAGTAAAAATACAAGTAACCACTGAACTCAAAAGTAAGAGAAACAAGAAGAAAAAGGAAAAAAGAGAGAGATTGTTTGGGGTACGCGAGAACTGTGTCGCTCTCTCCAAAGTAAATATAAAAGCCATTGAGCTCTCAACTAACTCTGCCCTAACCATTCTTTTCAATTTCTTCATTTTCTATTCTTGGCAAAGAGAAATGCTCTCTTTGACACTTTTCTTGTCTTCTATTGCCGCTTTAGCTGTTTCATATCCAGCATATGATCAGCAGCAGCAGTATGGAAATGGATATTACGATCAACAATATTCTATGCAATCTTCCTATTATCCTTCGTCCAGTCAGAGAAGATATCAAAATGGATATCAGAGCTATCCGGGTATGCAAGGAAGCTATCAAGATTATCAAGGTAATCAAGGAGGATATCTAGGAAGATACCAAGGTGGTTACCAAGGATACCAGGGATATCAAGGAGATCAAGGATACCAGGGATATCAAGGAGATCAAGGATACCAAAGAAGTCAGGGAAGTCAAATGGGCTACCCGAGCAGATATAGAGGATCCGATTCTTCTTTTTATTCTCCATTCATGGATCTGACTAACTACTATGGCTCGCAAGGAGTTCCGCAGTACTATGGGTACGGTATACTTCTTTGATTTATGATTTACATAACGTTGTTTCAGATATCCATCTTCCGCTTCGTACCAAATGACCCCATACTACCAAAACCAGAATCAATATCAGTACAACATGCAAGAACAACAACAACAATACAATACTCCATCTCAATCCTCGTGGTCCCCGATGTATTATGGAAATGGAAATGGATATCAACAATCCCAACTATCTTCCCAAGAGTCTTCCATGAGAATTCGTCCATTCCAAAGCACTTGGGGGCAAACTCAACGGACCAACAACTGGGGAAATCCTTATCAATTCACCAAAGTGAATGCTCAGGTTACTGATGAGAATGTGGAAGGATCTGGAATGGACTCTTCAGAGTGAGTTAAGAAAACAGTAGCTTTATTGTGGGTGACCAGAGAAACATTGGCATGTTTGCACAGTGACAAATTTGTGGACTTTTGGGAACTGTCGGGAAGGACAGAAAGAAATAAAAACGAAAAATAAAAAGAAAAGGAAGATAGACAGTTGAAAAGTTAGTTCAAAGCAAACAGCTCGGACTGGGGAAGAGTTCATAGGATGAGAGATGATTGGAAATGAAACACCAGGATTAAGAAGAACACCATAAAACCTGTAATAAAAGCGTCCCGACACTGTCAAGTTTGAGCTCAATTATCTCAATTCTTATGCAAGATATCAAAAGTTTTTCAACTGACAAAACACTTTTGATTCTATGATAAATAATTTATCAGTAGACAACTTTTTCATGATATTGAATGAGATAAATTGGATAAAAGTGGAAAGTTAGAGGATCACTTTTCGAGTGTTTACGATAATCTAAAAATTTCTTGTTCTGCAAAATTTGTAGGATAGAAATGGGGCAAAGAAAATAATTTATATTATGATTATGGTTTTGAAAATAATTTACCGTATAAACTCTGAAACTCGCTTTTTTCAATTTCTCTGATATTACATTTCAGGAATTATACCTAGGCACCACAACGATTTTTTCAAACTCATTTTTCCTGAGAATTGTTTATATTATCGTATTCACCATATCAATATTAGTATAATTCCGAATTTTTTTTCGAAAATGTTCATCCGTTCTCGAGATACACCCTTTTTTGTAACCCCCTTTTTCATCCATTTTCTCTTAGGGGGTTGCAGTGGGCACGGAAAAGTGGGCGGGGCAAGGTGGGCGGGGCGACGCCTTTTGCAAACGTGCGGCGCAGAAAATTCCCGATTTATTGCTGTGATGTTTTTCATAGCGCTGTGAAGAGTTTCAATTGGTTTTCAGTGCATACACCGTTACGTAAAGTTGCACAAAGTTTGGAAAAACACTGAAAAAAGACTTTTGATACAGCAAGGAATCCAACCATGGCCGGTGGCGCGCCGTCCCGAAACACTACCCACTACTCCATGCGCGCGCTGACGGTTGGCGTATTGAAAGGCTGATATGAAGCACGCGCTGCCTCTCTTTTCTAAACAACGATTTGAACACATTTTATTCACATTTTTAGGTGGAAATTGAGATATTAAAAAAATGGGGGAACAGGTAGAAGTAAACTCGAACATGTATATTGTAGCAAATTTTTCGTAGAATCTGAATATGTAATAAAAATCTGCGACATCGACCTGCATTACCGTCAAAATTCGCAAAAACGTCTAAATTTTAGAACCATGTCATCTTTGGATGCGTTTTTTGCTAGCTCAAACTTTTTCAAATGTCATCAAATTGCATATCTGAACAGTCATAGAATTGATCTAAGTATTTTGATATTAAAAACATGGGGTCATCGCTGAAAAAAATTCACAATTTTTGCTTGAAGTTTGATGGATTACTGCAAAAATGGGGGAACTGCTGGCTAAATATGGCTTAATGCATCTTATTCACCATCTAAAAAAGTATTTAGAACAATCATAAAAAGAAGCGACATCGACTTTTATTACACTTTTCAGACCAAATTTCTCATGTC
The DNA here is from genome assembly GCF_000004555.2 of Caenorhabditis briggsae. Taxonomy (NCBI): domain Eukaryota; kingdom Metazoa; phylum Nematoda; class Chromadorea; order Rhabditida; family Rhabditidae; genus Caenorhabditis; species Caenorhabditis briggsae. Next base: position 9,172,046 of record NC_013488.2, on the reverse strand, counting down.
GATTTCTGTTTTTCACGAGTATTTTGAAAGTCGTTGGTTTTCAACGCAAACGCTTTACATCAGTCGATTCTACGTGTTTTTTTTACATAACGAGACCAAATTTCATAAAAATCGGTCCATCAGTCTCGAGTTCTACGCCTTCAAACATGCCAGATACCCCCCAAGAGAAAAAAATTAGGCTCCGCCCCCTCGCGTTGCGGTGCCTAAGTATACCCTAACATTTTAAATAGACGGGATCTCACACTGTCAAGATTGAGTCTCTCAATTCTTATGCAAGGTATCAAAAATATGTTAGCTGACAATCACTTCTGATATTATGATAAACAATTTATCACTAGACATTTTTTAAATGTCTTTGACAGAAACCGAGATAATTTGGCTAACAGTTAAAAGTTAGTGGGGTCATTCTATTAGAACGTTTATAGTGTTATTATAGTTGAGATGGTTTCAAACTTCCTCTTTCCTCTTGCAACGCCATTATTTTTGATTTTTCTAAACGAGCACATAAAAATGCGCAATCTGATACAGAAACGAAACCAACCTATAAATAAGTATTATTGAAACTGCTTGATTTTCCAAACTCTTTCTGATTATTACGATTAACACTTCCATAAAACTTTGGAAGATAACTTTGAAAGTAAAACAACCCAACCGATCATGAACACAGTCTAGGCTAGAGAACTAATTTCATGTAAATGATCAACTGATAACATGGCAAAAATGTTGCGACGGTGTGGCGTTGTGACCACTAAACAAATTGTGTGTGTATAAATAAATGCACAGTTCATTTTCAGACAAACATCGAGTCCCGTTAGCACTGACGACTCTCAGATGATCACCAGCGATGATTAGATGATACCCAACAACTTTTTCATCTTTTCCATTTTTGTACAAAAAATAAATTGTTTATTGTTCGCTTTTTCGTTTCGTTCCTCTAGCTTTCTCACTGAGAAACTGGTATTTTCAGCTATTCAATTATGTTCCTTTTTGAAAAGAGACAGCTGGAAGAAGGTATAAAAAGGAAAAGTATAACCTTGAATTTTTCTACTATTTCGATTTCAATTTTGTTTCCGATTGCGGTCTCACCAACGCCCCTCTCCCTTTTCTTTTATGAAAATTGCATCTACTTTTTTCTGCTTCGAACTTTTTCAAATATCAAACCCCACAATAGTTCTTTTCAGATGACAGATTGGTGTCTTTGCACTCTATTCACTTGGGTTGTCTATTTTCTTGCAGTAGTTGTAGTATGGAACATTGTTAGGTAAGAGAATTCCTTTTGTGTCAAACCAAAACAAAAATTCAGGTACATTTTGGAATTGATCCCCGAAGGAGGATCCATTCATGAACGTGCCGTTTTCATTACTGGATGTGATACCGGATTTGGAAAAGAACTTGCCAAGAAGTGTGCAAAGAATGGTTTCATGGTTTTTGCAGGGTGTCTCACAACAGAGGTAATTTATTTTCAGACAGCCAAAACGCTAGAAGCAGATGCTACAGAAGCAGATAGATGCAGATGTTGAGATGCTACATTACGCCGTTCACTTTTGGGAACAATCATAACAATACCTACTTTAGGAACCGCTTTGAAAATTTCAGTAGCTTTGTATCAAACGTTTGCAAACGTAAAATTATATATCTACCAATTTTCGTGCTTTCAAGATACTTATGCCCGAAGATACACCGGTTTTTATCAGCAATTACGAGTAATTGTGCGCCACCCAGTTGGTTTGGATGCTAATAAGATCAGAGTCATCTTACAAAGAATGATTCGATTGGTAAATTGTATGCTATGTAACTGCTGACCATGATTGTCTTTCCTAGATTTTGATTAACAAAATTGTTGTGTTTTGATCTTCAATTGATCTTTTTGTCTCACTATTACTAGAAAAAAACAGAGATTCAATTTGATTGTAAAAAAGTATAGTAGCAATTGCAGGAAATGTTGACAATCAACGAGATAACGAAATAAAGACACCTATTAAAACCAAACTTGCAACGGGCAGATCCGGCCGGGCCGGGTCAAAGCGACAATTTTCCCGGCCCGGCCCGGCGGCCCGCCCTTTCTCAGTAAAAAAAATTTCCAATGAAAATGATATTTTTTTGAATTGAAAAAGAAAAAAAGTTATATAATTTTTAAAATTATCAAAGCAGAAAGTAGTCAAAAAATATAGAGTTTTTGATTAAAGGTGGGGGGACAGGAGAATTTTCGTAGTTTTTTTGTAGCTAGAGTATGCATTCTACCGTCACGGTGTACAACGCTTAATGTCACTCTGCGTACAGCTGTCGTCCTCGCCTTTATGTGTCCCCCCACCTTTAAATGTTTAAAAAATTGTTAAAATTTTCGAAAAAAAAAATCTTTAAAAAAACAACTTCTTTACAAACAGCGGGCCGACCGGACAGTGCCGGGCCGGCGCTTCATCGACCCAGCCTGGTCCGACCCACGACCCGGCATGTAATTTTGCAAATATGATTAAAACAAACTAGACTAAAGGCAAACGAGGTCAAGAATTAATTATTTGTTACTTTCAGGCAGCCAAAACGCTAGAAGCAGAAGTTGCCAATCCACGTCTCAAAACTGTTCCTTTGGATGTGAGCAAGGATGAGTCTGTAGAGAAAGCAGCAGAATTCGTGAAGAAATACTTGGGAAACCACAGTAATAACCAGAGTGAAACAGAACTTTTCAATTAAACTTTTATTTTCAGAACTTTGGGGAGTAGTGAATAATGCGGGTATTTTCTCTTGTTATGGACCAGATGATTGGTGTAGAATGAATGACTACAAATTGGCGCTCGATGTGAATTGCCTTGGAGTGATTCGTGTTACTCAGGCATTCAAAAAGTTGGTGAAAGCAGCAAAAGGAAGAATTGTAACAGTAACATCTGTAAATGGAAGACTCTCCACCCCAGCTGCTGGTCCATATGTGGTTTCGAAGTTTGGTGCATCTGCCTACATGGATTGTTTGAGGTTTGGAATAGATCTTTGATTTGCTTTTACTTCCGAAAAAAAAGTGAATTTTTCATTTCCGGATAAGTCTTGAAATCGCAAATTAGCATCCAGCCAGACATTTCACAAGTTAAAGTACACGAAATATGAATTTTCAGACAAGAACTTTACAACTTTGATGTGAAAGTGAGCATTGTGGAGCCAGGAATCTTCAGAACACCACTTCTAGATGAACAAGCTATGCTGAAAAGAGTAGATCATGTGTGGATGCAAATTGATGATGAGACAAGAGCAGAGTATGGGGAGAACTTCAAAAACTATTGTGAGCATTATTTTTTAATGATTGTTCAATTAACTTTTTTCTTTCCAGTCGCCAAAATGTGGAACAAAACATACATCGCATTGAGTACCACCAAGATTCACTATGTCGTTGATAACTACTATCATGCTCTGACAGCCAAATACCCACGCCATCGATATTACTGTGGATGGGATGCAATTTTTGTTTACGTTCCATTGTCCCTTCTTCCAACTTGGTGGACTGATTTCATCGTCCGAAATCTCGGAAAACAAGAAGTCCTTCCTGCATGTTTGGAAGAGAAAATGAAGAAAAACTAATGATAACCAGTTCCCTTTATTTCAAAGTTACAGTTACTTTATATAAAAATATTTTATGAATCAAAAACATTTGAATGGAATTATTGTGGGGTTTTCTTTGAGACGGTCTCAACAACAATGGATGATGGAGTGTAGGTTGGTGGAAGAGATGTTGGTAGTTGGGGAGCAACGATCTTTCTGAAATTCATTCAAAATAAAAAATTGAGTTTCCGAGACTTGTCTTACTTTGGGAAACACTTTTTGTAAGCTTTCTTGGTAGCAAATAAGAAAACGGCGACGAGAACGAAAAGAATAGCACAGTCAATCATATTGAAGTTGAAATACATGTAGTTCGAGCTCGAGACTGGTTCCGAATAGTGATAGGATGGGACAATTGGTGGCATCTCTTTTGGTTCACTATCCTTCTTTTTCTCTGGCACGTGGAGAACATTGGAGTTAACCTAGAATAGGATGTGAGGAAGACTGTGAGATTCATACTACCTACCTGTACATGATTCACATTGACGTGCACATTATTATTTCCGTTGTTGTTGGATTCCACCTTTCCTGGGGTTTCATAAGGAACAAATACGTAATCATAATCAACTGGTGGTGGTGGACCCATTGGTCCAATTGGTCCTGGTGGTCCTGGGAATCTTTCGGCGTCCTGTGATTCATCATCCAATTTATTCAAATAGATTTGTCCTAATGCTGCCAAGAACAACTTCTCATCAGCATCATCCATCTTTGGTTTCATTGGTTTTGGAGCACGAATTGGATCCATTGGTCCTTGAACCATTACTGGTTCCTCCTCAATGATACGATTGGTTTTTTGGTGTCTGACCTTCTCGTCGTAGGCTTCCAATTCCTCAGAAGATGGGCGGTCGAAGAAGTTGTTTTTCTTTCCTTCAAATCTGTTCTGCATTCGTTCCTGCTCCTGTTTCTGTTGCAACTGAATCATACGATCTGGATCGATTCTTTTATTTTGGTTTGATTGATTTGGAGTTAGGACGATGTCTTCTTCTAGGGATGAATCACTTTCCGAACTCCTTGATGCACTGTTTCCAGAAGAATCAATATCCCGATGAGGTGGTGGTGGATGTGGTGGAGCATGTTGTCTCCAGCATTCTACAGTTTGGATCGCCAGAATAGATAAAAGAATCAGCGTTGAACGCTTCATTTTTTCGTCGAACTGACAGTCGATTTGTCGAACAAATGAATGTTTAAAAGAATCGGTTTCAACCCCATATACATCCCCCACGGATTTGTTATTAGGGATTAAAGCGGATCAATGCGGATGTATGGAAAGTTTCAAAAAATAACAGAACCCTCATGACACGACTGTAACCAGAAGGGTTTCCGTTTTTTCGAATAGAAACCGGTCGAATTATGTTGATGACGTGGCAGATAGAGAAGAACACAAGTACACCAAAGAGCTCAGACTGTATTGTTTTTCTAGGGAAGTTTTGACATCACCAGGTATTATTTCTTCTGGGAACCTCAGAAAGCATTTCCGCATACCTGTGAAATGAACGCGCGAGTGCTTGTCGGGCCGGACGGCCTGACATTAACTTTCGAAGCCCGGCCTGAGTAGGCCCGGTATCAAAAATGTTGTATTTCAAGCCAACCTGAGCTCCTTGGATTACTTCTTTCCTAGTTTTTTTGGTTTAGTCTCTCATAATTTTCTGAGCATTCAAAATGTTTGATTGAAATTTTAATAAAAACGGACTTTCCGAAATTCTACCAAAAATAATTTACTTCAAAATAATCTTTAAATGATAAAATAACAAATAAAAAGTGCAGGAAATCCTATATAAGTTTATGGCATATTCAAAGAAATTCTAATCAACACGAGATGGGAAACCAGATGGAGCCACTGAAACTGCCGGTTTTGAAACTGGGAGGACAATCGAATTATTAGGTGATGAGCCGAAGAACGTCTTCTTGAGAAAGGTAAGCCTCTCATTGAACAACACCATGATTACACTGAAGTTTCATGATTTTTAATGGGAAAGCTTCTTAAAAACAAACCCATCAAACGAGTGAACACATCCCCAAATAACGGTACCACAGAAAAATGTCCAAATCCTTTGGTTACTCAATAAACTTAATCGAAAAGTGAATATCATATCGACTAGAGTTATAGTATCCTGAATTATCGTTTGTAGAAAAAGAGCCTGATTCTTCTTTTGTTTCTTTTTTCTCTCTTTCAAATCCAAATCAGTCGCTTTGTAGAAAAAGTAGATTTTAGAGAAAGTGGCAATATTCAGAGAAGTCATAACTAGGAGAAATATTGCAGAAGTGTTGATTTCCGAGCTTGAATTGGAGTCTTCGTTACACTTATCGTCCATACTTGGATACCATGTCAATTCGACTGCAGTGAATGTCATCCAACACTCAAGCCCTGAAATTCATGAATTACTTCTGAACTATGGATCTGAAAAATACCTATGAAATGAAAAGACTCAAAAGTTATCTTGACAAGTCTGTATGTAAACATCAATGTAGTAATCAGAAATGTCACTTTAAACCCGAAAAGTTTCGAATAGTACAGGGGCAGGTACATTGCACAGAAACGGTTTAATGCTATATAAACTCCAGTATTTTGGATTCCAGAATACAGTGTATTCGAAATTGCGATCACAATAGTCTCATAGAATTCAGTGAACGGGGAGGTGCCTCTGAAAGTCAACAGGATTTTCAAGAAATCATATTCAAATCAAACTTACACAAGGGTGATTGGGAGAAAAGTAGCTAGGAAGGCCCAAGATAATATGATAATGTTGGAAATAGCTCGGAAGACACAAATAATATTGAATGAAGTTCTTTCGGATGGAGATCGTATAAAAATATAAATGATTGAAATATTTGACAATATTCCAATAATTACAAGCTGAAAATTCGAATTTATACAGTCAAGACATGAAATCAACCTACCACAATGATAATGACAGCTGCTGAGATATTAAGAGGATCTGTGTAGTTGTAATCGGTTCCATTCATTATGTATTTCGCGAATGAGGATGTGTGATTGTGTTTTGGTGGATTTCGAAAAATACTACTCGTGGTCTGTCATTCTTGGGATTCGATTCATTCTAAATGATAGGCTTACTTTACGAAGTTTACTAGACAACACTCCTTTGATTTCTTGATCATAGGACATGTACGGATCTAGAAGAAAAAATAGAGATTTACAAATTCTAGAAATCTAAAATATATTTCAGTAGTTTTTCACTATGAAAATGCCATGCATTTCCACTCAATGTCTCTCCCTTTAGTCTCGAAAAAGTTTAGTGTTTCTCATTCAGTTTTCCCCTCTGATTAACCAACCAAAATATCAATCACATTTTCATCGAAATATTATTCGTATTTCATAATAAGCATTTATCTCGACACCTTGTTGAGAAAGTTTATGCTCACTCACTTCCCTCTTTTTTCATCTTTGTTGATTTGAATGTGGAGGGTGGTCAAGAAAAACAGGTGAAAGTGCTTACATGACATGAGTGTCTCTGATTCTTTTTGGTTGGAAACATTAATGCTGCTTTTCATGGAATAAGATGAAGATCTGAATGGTGCTCAAAAATATGTTCAAAAATAATAACTGTCATCTTGTCGCAATGGTATTAGGTTGGCGGGAAAGTCTTTGTCACTCTGTTTGTTTAATCACTGTTCTCGTATATGGAGGCTGTGTATGATATCGACTCTAGTGAATAACAAGGTGATAAGAACCTTCCATATAAACAAGTCCCCATTTCCTTCCCTGCTCCTCATCTGTAATTGAAACGATATGTTTGTTCCCACTGCTATTCACATCAGACATGTTTTGATTTACCTCTTCCTATCTCACACCACGATGAAGGATTCGGAAACTTTCTTGAAGAATGTGTACAACACACATGCCCCTCACTACAATACTATTCGCAATTGGTTCCATCGTTTCGAAAAAGATGACTTCTCGCTCGATGAAAAGGATCGCTCTGGGAGACCCCGTGAGTTGGATTTGGACAAGCTGAAGCACGCATTGCAATCGGATCCATTTCAATCTAGCCGTGAACTAGCTGTCACATTCGGAGTTCACCATAGCACAGTCCTTGAAGGTTTGAAGTCTCTTGGAATGAGAAAACTTTTTGGTCGATTCATACCTCATCACCTGACTCAAGCCAACCTTGACCGCCGAGTCGACGATTCGATTACTCTTCTCACTCTCCACGCGGGCGATCGATGGCTGGACCGGCTAATAACCGGAGATGAGAAGTGGGTCTTCTACGATAATCACCACAGGAATCCCAGTGGGTTGGAGAAGGAGAGAGCCCACAGGATGTCCCCAAACCCGGCCTTCATCCGAAAAAAGTTATGCTCTCTGTGTGGTGGGGAGTGGACGGCCCCATCTACTGGGAACTTCTGCCCGAGGGCAAAACAATAACTGGAGACCTCTACACTACTCAACTACGAAACCTCAAGAAAGCAGTCGACCGTTCGGCCCTGAAAGACAAGAAAGTGTACTATCAACATGATAACGCTCGCCCACATGTTTCGAAACAAGTGAAGCAGGAGCTGATGGGATATGGATGGAATGTTCTCCCTCACCCCCCGTATTCTCCTGATCTTGCTCCTTCCGACTATTGGTTATTTGGCGATATGACACGTGCCTTCGAAGGAAGAAGCTTCAATTCCCGTGGAGCGGTCGAAGCGGCACTCAAACAATACTTTGCCTCACGCCCGGCTGGATTCTACCGCAATGGAATCCATAAATTGAGGGAACGTTGGAGACATGTTGTTGATAATGATGGACAATATAATTAATTATTCGGTTATTTTTTCTTTGAGAAATAAACTATTGAAAAAGTGACAAAGACTTTCCCGCCAACCTAATATAAATTCCGGTTCGGGGATTCAGATCAAAAATAATGGAATGATTCGGATAACTAAGATTCCATCGCAAACATTCTGGTACGAGTTGCAGTGGAAACTGTAGAAGGAGTAGAAGACGTATAGAACAAATGTTTCTTGAGAAGAGACAATCGTTCGTTGAACATCATCAGGATAAATCTAAAAAATTTGAGTCGAAGACGGGAATTTACTCTAACAGACCCATCAAAAGCATGAACGCATTCCCAAATGACAGTTCCGCAGAGGAAAGTCCAGGCACGAGCATCACTCAGGCGACTGAATTCAGAGAATTCATTATGTCTGATTACTTATTTCAACTCACTTCAATCTCAAAGTGAACAATATATCATTATTATAGCGTCTTGAATAAACGTTTGAAGAAAGAGGGATTTATTCTTTCTCACTCGGATCCTGATCTCTTCTGAATCCATTTCAGTCGACTTGTAAAAAAGATAGATTTTCGAGAAAGTTGCCAAATTTATAGCAACAATCAATGCGAGAAAAATCGCTGTAAAGTTTACTGTTCCTTCTATTCCATCATGGCATTCTTCAGGTATTCTGGGAACCCAAGCGAGATCGTACGGGAAGAAAATGAGATAACATTTCAAACCTGAAATCAAGGTTTTCACTTATTTGAAAAAAAACCGAAGGTTTCACGAATGACAAAAGTAATGAATTCATAAATGACTTTAGCGATTTCGTAACCAAAAACGATGAATGTGATGATCTGGAAAATGCTAAACTTTTGGAAGTTTTAATTCTGGAACACTCACAATTGTGAACTTCAGATTGAAAATCTTGGCATACAATACAGAAAGAAAAATAGCACAAAAGCGATTTACAGCAATCAGAAGTCCACTATACTGAAGAGATTTGTAAACGCTATTACACGAACCAATTACGATCGTATGATATTCAAAAGAAAATAAGAGATCGTTCCTGGAATTTACGATATACCATAAAACTTGTATTAGTGCCTCTCTCTCTCTATTAATATTAATAGAAAGATAAGGGTAGCTTTATAAGGGCATGACCCTCTAATAGAAGGGCCGCTGTAATAGAAGGGCCCACCTTTCTAATACAGGTTTTACAGTACTCTGTCTAAAAATGTTGAGATTGAACTAACAGGAAAGTAATGGGTAGAAATGTTCCAAGAAATCCCCATACTAATATGAATATGTTACAAACTGCTCTGCAAACACAAATGAAATTGAATGATGTTCTCTCGATTCGGATTTTAAAGAAAACATAAATTACCATGGCGTTGCAAACTATTCCGAATATCCCGAGCTGAATTTTGATAGTTTTTTTTGCTCAAAAATGAATTCATTTTACTCACCGCTAGGATAATAGCCGAAGAAGTTAAATTAAGAGGATCGGAAATATTGTAAGTATGATTCATGAAGAATCTAGTTTCTAGTTGTCAAAACTTTTGACTAGAATGAAATCCAGTGACTCCGTTCGCCATTTTACTTGGTAATTATCAGAACAGGAAACTGATATTTAGAGGAATTTGTCATTCGTAAAGATCGTGTTTTGTTGATTTTGGGGAGCGAAAAACAACAATTAATGAACAGTGTCAAATCCAAGAAAGATATAGTGTTCTCAATTTCTTGCTTAGCACTTCAGAGATAAATTTGAAAATTAAAAATAAAAAATGTTCAAAATTTGATTTCAAACTTTATATCGTATTTGCTATAATAGAAGCGCACCCGACATCTTTTGAAAGAAAGAGATAATTGAGCTCAAAATGCACGTATAGGGTGAGCTTCTATTCATTCACAACAATTTCATTGATATATAAAAATTCAAACAACAGGAGCCGGAGCTCTAGGAGAAAAAAGAGCATTTGGATTTCCTTGTGTTCCGACGGACGAACTGGGAGAAGATGAATCGAAAAAGCTTTTCTTAAGAAACGTCAGCTTCTCGTTGAACATTATCATGATCAATCTGAAATAATGGAAATAAAAGATACAGATAAATTAAATAAAAAAGGTATACCCATCAAAGGAATGAACGCATTCCCAAACCATACTGCCACAAATGAATGACCAAAGCCTCGACATCGAGAGAGCACTGAAAGATTTTTTGAAAGATTTTTAAAAGTTTACACATGTAGTTTTTACCTTAATTTAAAAGTGAATGCCATGTCGATAGCATACGCCAGGTCTTGAATGATAGTTTGTGAGAACAGGATTCTATTCTTCCTGATTCGTTTTTTAATTTCCTTAGAATCCATTTCAGTCGACTTGTAAAACAAGTAAATCTTGACAAAAGTAGCTATATTGATAAGAACCAGTCCCACAAGAAGAAGCGTTGTCAAGTCAAAAACATCCTCGTATTTGTTCCGGCAACGAGGATCTCTGGTTGGGAACCACGTTAGGTACACTGAGGAGTATGTGGAGAAACATTGGTTATCTAAAAAGTATCAATTGATAAAAAGAAGAAAATCTCCATAGTCACTAACAATTGTTATCAATGATATCGTAACCCATTCTGTAAAATCGGAAAGCGAACATTGCAGCAGTCAGAATCTAAAAGAATGAAATGTCTTGCTTTTCAAGTTAGAATTTTTAGTAAGGTTTCTTACAAAAGTAACTGTGGGAGTGAAATATTTCGAATAGAAAAACGCGAAGAACATTGCCACAAATCGGTTGATAGCAATGAGAAAACCGCAATTCTGTAATCCAGTGTAGAGGCTGTTGATGATTGTGATAACAATGGCATGATGAACTGGGGGAAATAGATTTTCACCACTGAAACATTGGATACACTTAAAATAACAAAATGGGTACCGAAACTAACAAAATGGTGAGCGGAACGAAAAGCGATAGAAATCCCATTCCGAGAATAACAACGTTCGCAATAGCTCGGGCAGCACAGATCAGGTTGAAAGATGTTCGTTCCTTTGGAGAAGTAGCAAAGTTGTAGATGATAATTGTATTGCAAACTATTCCAAATATTGCGTTCTAGAAAAATAAAATATATTTTAATGGTTTTGCTTTTGCTAAACCCACCACGGTCATAAAAATAGCAGTTGTCCAATTCAATGGATCGGTGAGAGTGTTAGGGCTGTTGGTATTGTTCATGATGGACAGAAATGAATGTGATTACAGACTGAGCGAAAAACAAAGGAAAATTTGTTTAGGTTAAATTGTATCCCGCCTTCTTGATTGCTATTTTTGTTTTCTCTTCATAACTCTACCTTGATCAAAAATTGAAATATTTATGTTTTTGTTTGGGTGCATGCGACCTGAAATCAGAATTTAAAAAGGAGCTGTTTAGAAGTGTCTAATAACAGCTTGTCAGGCTTCAAAATATAAATAAATGATATCAGACTGAAACATTTCGAACCCGATCTGTCATTTCGGTACATTTCGGTGAGCAGACTAGACTGGAATAACGAATATTCAGATATCGGTAAAAAGAGCAGGGGATATGAAATGAAGGATAGATCAGCGAGGAATGTTTCCAGAACCAATTGCTCGGGGTCGACAGTTGAGTGAATAGTACTACAGTCTGGTCCCATTTTATGGGATTATACGACCCAATCACGTAGGAATCTTGCTGAAATACTCATCAAAATCGGTAATGAAATTGGCGATGAACAAAATCCATCCGGACCAATTTATACATATCTAACAAAGAGACTTGGAACTCTTATGGTGGTGTGTAGTAAGTAGCCGTCGACTACCTAGCGCTTCATGTTCATGAAGTCCTGGACCTTCTACCTGATAGGAACCCATAAAGTTGAGAATCTAAATTCTAACCGTATGCTAAAACTTGGTAAAAATTTCCTGAAACTTTGCAAATCGTGGGCAAATTTTTGGGCCCAGTATCCAGGAGTACATCAAGAAAGATTTTCTCTTAAGTTTATAGGCTTAGGCTAAAACGATCTACACCCCAAGATCCCATGTACACTAAGAAAACGGTGTACCCTCGATGTACCCTTTTTTGATGTACCCTTGTATCCTAAGTCCGACTTATGTGATAATAGTTTGAAAAAGTATTGTTTATTTTTCGAAAATGTGACTCTCTAAAAAATGAGGCTTTGCCGGCCTAACTGATTTTCTCCTGAAACGATAAGTACACCTAAAATGTAAAAGTTCTTTGTGCGTTAGCAAGGTTAATCAAAGGGCATACTACAGAAAGGTGCGGTTTGATGGGGCTCATTACATTGGGAACCACTTCTTTCAAACTCAATCCGAACTTTCAATATTTTCCACTTTTGTGTAAAAATTCTTGTGACCAACTACTTCCAAAATAGTATTTAGTTGTGCTCTATGGAAATGGGACAACATCAAACATCTGAATAGCTTTCCGCAGTTCAAAAGTATAAAAGTACAAATCAGTTCATTTCGAATTCAGACATCGATTATCTTCTGATATCTCTGCAATTCGACATTTTTCATTGTATAACAGAGAATTAGAGTTTCAATGAAACATTCTCCAAACATCTGTTACCAAAAACTGAAAATAGCTATAAACAAAAACGCATTTCTGTTTCCCAAAGCATGTTGATGGGCGCTACCAAATTCGTTTTTTAAGTATGAGCTCTTCAACTTTATCAGATCCACTAAACTGGATCGCAACGATTTTGATGGCTTTGGTGAGTTTTTAAATAAAACACTATTTCAGAGCCATAAAATTTCAGAACAGGATATTTGGAATTATATGCAACGGTCTCATAGTCTACAGTTTTACTGCATCATCTTCCGAAAGAACATCATTCAATTTGATATGTGCCTACAGAGCTATATATAAAAATACCGTATTTCCTCTAATAGAGGCCCATAGGCTTTTATTTTTTTAACCTCCTTCTGGGGGTGGACTAAATTTAGAAAAAAACGCTCAATTTATAAGGTTTTCGGTTTTTAACTGGACTGGAATAGTTATGAAACGACAATAACTAACGGGAAATACCAGAAAAATAAACAAGACAGATTATGTCTGCACTAACCGAAAAGAAAAATGCACAGCCAGGGTGGGCTTCAAATAGAGTATATTCTATCAAATAGTATATATTCTATTAGAGAAACTACTGTATTAAATTTTGAAAACAACGAACAGAGCATCTTGATGAAGCTTAAATACAACACCAGATAACGGTAGAAGAATCGGCTCTGTTCGATTATAGCGGGACTAATGGCGAATGGATGGTACAATGGCGAATGGGTGGTACAATGACCGAATGAGTGGTACAATGACCGAATGAGTGGTCCAATGGAATAATGAGTGGTACAATAGGCGAATGGATGGTACAATGGCAGAATAAGCTCCTCCAAACTCTGTCTAAGATCACAGGTTCCCTGAGAGTTCAAAGGTTTCATAGGAATTCACAGATCTCATTGAAAATTTCCGCATCTTATAAGCATACGGAGATCTCATATATTGTTTGACAGTGCTTGATTTTTTTTCAATCATTTAGTGCAGTAATTGTATGTGTAGAAAATAATTTGATTGTTTAGACGCCAACTGCCTCCTAATTCTTTTCCATTTTTATCCTTTAGTGCAGTAATTACCACCCATTCGCCATTGTACCATCCATTCGCCATAGTCCCGCTATAATCGAACAGAGCCGATTCTTCTACCGTTATCTGGTGTTGTATTTAAGCTTCATCAAGATGCTCTGTTCGTTGTTTTCAAAATTTAATACAGTAGTTTCTCTAATAGAATATATACTATTTGATAGAATATACTCTATTTGAAGCCCACCCTGGCTGTGCATTTTTCTTTTCGGTTAGTGCAGACATAATCTGTCTTGTTTATTTTTCTGGTATTTCCCGTTAGTTATTGTCGTTTCATAACTATTCCAGTCCAGTTAAAAACCGAAAACCTTATAAATTGAGCGTTTTTTTCTAAATTTAGTCCACCCCCAGAAGGAGGTTAAAAAAATAAAAGCCTATGGGCCTCTATTAGAGGAAATACGGTATTTTTATAATTCGACTATTTACCATTACATGTGTTGAGAGGATACTACGAAGCTATTATTCTGATAATCACAGTTTATTAAAGAGGCTTTAGAAAAAATCATTTATTGAGTTTATGAATGGAATGTCAGAAGTGTTACCATTGCCTTTGGATACAGCAAGCAGTTACATGAAATACTGTAATAGAAGGGTCCCGTAAATGTACTGTCAGTTAAAATATTAGACTGCGCCGAAGGCGCACCAGCCAGCTGTTCGAAAAAAACAGTTTGGTTTGTTTAATGATCGAGAGTGATAGTAGCATGTCAATTTATATTATTGCTGGGCAAGTACAAAAAAAAACATTCCACGATCATTTCAGTGTCTCACAGATACCCAAATTTGAGGATTAGTGTGACTGGCTTCTTCCCTTGATCCGAACAATCTGCTTTTTAAAAGTGAGAGTCGTTCGTTGAACATAACCATAACAAATCTGTAACAAACGTATTCATATTTTTGAATTTCCGAGGTATACTGTACCCATCAATGGAATGAACACACTGCCAAACCAGTGTAACACTTATAAATGTCCAATATCTTTGCTTACTTATCTCACTGAGTTTGAATGTGAAAAGCATATCTATCAACATAATAGCATCTTGGAATACAGTCTGGGAGAACAATAAATTGTTCTTTCTAGACTTTCTCCTCATTTCTCCTTGTTCCGTTTCTGTCGATTTAAAAAAGAAGTAAATCCTTGAGAATGTAGCAACGTTCATAACAATCAGAAGAATCAGAAGTATGGCAGTATTGTTGAATGGATTGGGAATACCATTATGGCATTTTGGATCCATATTTGGGATCCATGATAATGTTTTGTAGGAGAATAGAGTGTAACAATCCTTGGCTGAAACAAAAAAGAACCTGAACAAATGGAAACATTAATGGAACTTACGAAGAATGGTTACAAGGTAGTAAATGTTATCTGCTAACTTTAAAGCAAAGTGAAATACCACAATAACCTAAATTTAGTCATTAGGGTTTAAACGGAATGGTAAAACTCACAAATGTGATTTTGATACTAAAAAATTTCGCGTACCATAACGGAAAGAACATTGCACAAAACCGATTCAAAGCAATCAACAATCCACAATACTGTACAGCAATATAAATGTTGTTACAAGATATGATTACGATAGTTTCATAGACATTTGAGAATGAAGAGCTTTCTCTTAAGATGTTTTTTAGCTGCTTAGGTATTTAAAATTTTAATACTAACTTCAATGTGATGGGAACAAATGTTCCAATGAATCCCCAAACTAAGATTACTGAATTCCCGATACTTCTGTATGCGCAAATCAAATTGAAGGAAGTCCGTTCAGAAGGTTCACAAATAAAGATATAAATCACAGATGCATTGCAAATTACTCCAAAAATACCATTCTGAAAATAAAAATTCAGTAAGGATCTTATTAAACTTTGACTAGTACCATAATCATTAAGATAGAAGCTACATAGTTCAAAGTAGTGAACTCAACTTCTGTCAAATTAGAAACCATGGTTTAGAACAGTTTAGAAAAGTAGAAGATCAGTACTATTATTGTTTTGAGTTTTTATACAAAAAATTGAGAAGCCAAAAGATCTTACGACTTCAAAAAGTTGAAAAAAATTAGTCAGCCAAACTAAATCACAAGTGTCTATCCGAACACCTTAATCTTGTGAAATTAGTTAAAGTATAGGGTTCATTAGACAAAAAAGCATGATAAGAGAAAGACATGTTCCGTCAAAAAGAGTCAAAAATCAGCATATTTTCAAGAACAGAAGATGATAAGAAACATGAAGCTGATCTTAATTTTCAGAATTCTATTTTGCGATTGTACTTTTTTGTAAGAATTTGTAAGGAATAAGTTTGCTCCATTTTATAATTTCAGAATTATTAAAAAGAAAAGAAAATTTAGTCATCCAAATGATCCCAAATGATGAATTGGGACCCTTCGTGGAGCAACAGACGCAGTGGACTCTACAGAATCTTCTCGAGCACAAATAAAGGAAAATCGATCATTGAACACAAGCATGATGAATCTAAATAGTAGTTTTTAATTGAATACTAATTTTTCTCAAAATCACCCATCGAGCATATGCAATGACTCCCAAACAAGTGTTCCACTGATAGAAGACCACATTCTATGACTACTCAATGCACTTAATTTAAATGTGAAAGACAAGTCAATGATGTAGAGAGAATCTTGTAAAACTGTTTGAAAAAACAACATTGCATTTTTCCTGATTCTTTTTTGAGTGGTTCTGTCATGCATATCCATTGACTGCAAAAACTCAAATTGTGCAGATTAAAAGTCATTTCAGTTTTACCCGATAAAAGTTCAAAATGTGAACGAAAGTAACCATGTTAAGGCATGTAGTACCAACAAAGGTGGTTAGTACAATTATCATAATGTTATCTTCAAACAAACAGGCCGGATCAGGAGGATATTGCCAGCTGAGAGAGGTGGTGGAGAATGAATAAAAGCACCCGCGGGCTGGAAATAAATTTATTTGAATTATTCAATTTTGATTTGGTGCTTTTACACTTTTTGAATGGAAAGCTTTTTGAGGCGGATATTTCGTTTTTGAACTTAACTTACCAACAGCGACCGCTGTCATATAAATTACTACTGCCAACCTGTACACATAAAAAAGAATAATCACAATCAGTGTAGGCCGGAGAGCAAATATCTTCGAATAGTGGCGAGGAAAGAACAGCGCACAGAACCTGTTCAGAGCCACTAAAGTTATCTGATATTCATTACCAAGATAGAGAGACATGCTCAAATTGATGTTCCAGGATTCAAAAGCTAGCGAGTAAATTGAGTACCCTCTGAAATAAATCTCTTTCGTCGATTTTTATTGCTGAAAAAACTAACAGAAGCGTTGAGGGAAGAAATAATCCTAGAAATGAGGTGAACAGGATATAGAAATTGATAAGAGCTCGAAAAAAGCAAATAAGATTGAAGGACGTTTTCTCGGGACTCATCACAAAAACATGGATGATTGTGTAGTTGCAAATTAAACCGAATAAACCAATCTGAAATTAAAAATGTAAGACGGTAGAAATTTGAAGAATTTTTTTCTCATTTCTGAAAACCGGAATTTCTCAAATTTTTTGTACAAAAAGAACAGAGTTAATAGAAAGAACAAAAGTTTTTCGAAAAGTTTGTCTGTTCCACAGATTTCGTCCAGTTTCGCCTTGCCTTTTTATAATTCAGAAATTTTCTGTATGAATATTCCAGAAATTAGTCAAAGTTATAGAAAATGTTTATTTGATGGATCTGAAAATGAACAAAAAAATAGGTGGATAAATTAAAATTGGGCAGTGTGCACAGTTGGGACAGTGGTAGTAGTTTGCTCAAATCCGGGTGACAACCAATCTTCCTGAATTTTGAACTTCTTGATGCTCTGTGCCTTCTTTTCTTCTACAGGTACAGAATCGGTTTGTCTCCCGATGTTGTACT
This sequence comes from Caenorhabditis briggsae, assembly GCF_000004555.2. Taxonomy (NCBI): domain Eukaryota; kingdom Metazoa; phylum Nematoda; class Chromadorea; order Rhabditida; family Rhabditidae; genus Caenorhabditis; species Caenorhabditis briggsae. The sequence goes on along the minus strand of NC_013488.2, from coordinate 9,154,201 downwards.
TTTTTAAAGGTAAAAAAGGTCACGCCAAATTCAAGTGTTATTTGAATTGTGCCACGAGGTACAAAATCGGTTGGCAAACCGATTTTGTACCTAGTGAAACAATTCAAATTTTCTCTGATTTCACGTGTCTTTTTGTGGATTTTGAAACATTACTCATGAAATCCGATTTTGAACTAATTTTTGATCGACACTAACTTTCTACAATACATACCCGACATACCCGACGACCGAGGTACATACCCGACACGAATTCTTTCTCATCTTTTGATGGTACTTATTGTTGACATCGGATTGACTGTTGGCTAGCGGATTGGATATTGGATAGCAGTCTCAAAATATCCAAAATTTCAGATATCACTCACCCAAATAAGCGTATTGTAGAAAGTTAGTGTTGATCAAAACATTGGTTCAAAATCGGATTTCATGAGTAATGTTTCAAAATCCACAAAAAGACACGTGAAATCAGAGAAAATTTGAATTGTTTCACTAGGTACAGAATCGGTTTGCCTACCGATTTTGTACCTCGTGGCACAATTCAAATAATACTTAAATTTGGCATGACCACTTTTACCTTTAAAATAGTACGAAATCGGGAGACAAACCGATTCTGTACCTGTAGAAGAAAAGAAGGCACAGAGCATCAAGAAGTTCAAAATGCAGGAAGATTGGTTGTCACCCGGATTTGAGCAAACTACTACTACTGTCCCAAATGTGCACACTGTCCAATTTTAATTTGTCCACCTATTTTTCTGTTCAAGATCATTTTCAGATCCATCAAATAAACATTTTCTATAACTTTGACTAATTTCTGGAATATTCATAATTTTTGTACAGAAAATTCAGACATCTGGTGAAACTGAAATAAATGCTACATGGTACATGAAATCATCAATTCGAGCTGTTTCTATACATGCGAAAAAAAATTCTTCAAATTTCAACCGTCTTATATGAATCATTAAAAAAAAACAACGAATCCTTACCAAAAAGTTTGCTATTCCAGAAATAAGATTCACACTATCTCGATAATTGTAAAACTCCGTGAGATTGGATGAAGAGCTCATTTTGTAGACTTTCTAGCAAATAAACATGTGACTGAGTAGCTTTGCATTCAAAATGCCGTTTATTTGCGATTAGTGATCAAATTATAGGCGAAAGTATTGATAGAAACACAGCACAGAGCTCACTCACCTTTGAATGACGTCTGAAAGGAAGTTTAGAAACTGATGTTGTTCTAGTATTGCACTATTCTAGAAAAAATCAGAGAAGATTTAGAGAGGAATTACAGGGTGGCGCATAATTCCTTGGACTGATGAAAGCGGGTATATCTTTAGACATAATTATCTCGGAAGCACGAAAATTGGTAGAAATATAATTTCAAATTTGATTCAAAGCTACTGAAATTTTCAAAGCGATTCCTCAAGTCTAGGTAGTGTTGTGATTGTAAAAAATGAACGGCGTAATGTTTCTCGCACGCTGTTGTGATTTTCGTGAGACGCAACAACCTTGACAAGTGATTAATCAGCTCAAACTTGATCAAATAGTTTGAAACTAGATCAGTTTAGTAATGAATAATTTAAATTTTAGCACTTCAAATTTGAGGCCAGTACAACGATTAACCAAACTTTATGCTAGTACAAACTTTGGTCCGGGTAAATATGGACCACCCTTGAAGTATAACTTCCGGTTTTTGAAGATTCTAGCACGATTTCAGTTAACTGTCACACGCAGGATACAAAAAATTATAAAAGGTTTCATAAAAGAAGAGTTTGCAGGATGTGACTAACAATAAGTAAATGGACCTCCTTGTCCTAATTCATGGGAAACCCCTCCCTGGCTCTCCAAAATTAAAAACACTGATTGCTTAAAGTCCTGATACAGGATGGTTCATAAAAAGTTCAAACAGAAAATCTATTAAAATTTCTATTTAGTTGACGGTATTGTTGAAGCTGAAATCGTCCCTTGGCGTAGATTTTTTGGTCCAGCAATGACGGGAATGGTTGAAGAGTTTTGGATTGTCTTCTTGATGAAGGATAGCCTTTCGTTGAACATTACCATTACAAACCTTGAAAAAAAGTTTTTTTTAGAAGCCAGCAGAAATGTTCATTACTCACCCATCAGTAGAATGCAAGAGCTCCCAAATTAAAGTTCCACTGACATATCTCCATACACGATGATCACTCCAAGAACTCAATCTGAATGTGAAAGTAAGATCGATAAGATAAAGGGAGTCTTGGAGCATCGTTTGTAAGAAATGAATGGTGTTCTTCCTCATTCGCTTTTTGGTTTCCTTGTCCTGATTAGCATTTCTTTTCTGAAATAATTTTTGTTTTGGTAAACTGTGATAACTAGAAAATACCCTATAAAAATGGAGAATTTTGACAAAAGTGATTGTATTGAGAATTGACATGGCTATGAAAGTATAGAAAATAATGTCGAGAGCATCATCCACAAAATCGCACTGTTCAGAATCATCATAAGACCAAGCGAGGTTTTTTGTAGAATAGAGAGCATGACACCCTTTATCTGAAAATATGAATTATTTTTTCGTTACTTGGATGTTTCCAATCTACTAGATTGAGGTATCCATTCGATAATTTTCTTGCCGATCCGATAGACATAAATAGCAACCAATACGATAGTTGTATGTAGGATAGAGAATATTTTGGAGTATTTCATAGGAAAAAATAAAGCACAGCATCTGTTAAGAGCAACTAACACAATTTGATACTCATTTCCAAGATACAAGGTGTTGGCGATATTGATGATCCAGGATTCGACAACTGGTGGGTATGGAGAATGTCCTCTGAAATATGTTTTAAAACTCAACAGAGATGATTTTTTTGAGTAACATACAAAAGAGTTTTGGGGAAAAATGTGATGACAAAGATTATTGTCAAAATGATAACGTTTGAAATTGCGCGACAGAAACAAATGAGATTGAAAGCAGTCTTTTCAGAATTTTCCTTGAGGTAAATGTACACAATAGAGGCATTACAAATGATCCCAAACACACCAATCTGAATGAACGAATTCAATATCTTGAGCACCAGCTGAAATTGCTTACCGTAATGATTAGCATAGCAACAACTAAATTCAAAGGATTGGTGTAATTGAACTCTTCTTCCATGATTTGGCTGAAAGAAGTATCTGAAAAAAGAATACGTGAAAACGGAAAAGTGCTTCTGAATTGGAAAGTGGAAGAACGAAAGGTCTATCCCATGGCATTCAAAAACTGTTTTTTCTGACGTGAAATCGTGTGAAAACCTAACTCATTGTCTTGAAGGAAAGAAAAAATAAAATAAACTTGATTTCCTGATACTTACCGGTCTGAAGGAGTCAAGTGGAAACCAACCAGAAAAATGTGATATGCAAACGGAAGATACCCGGGAGAGTTGAAATTGGCTTAGAAGGTGATAAAATCAAACTATTTTGATGAATAGGCTCGAAAAAAAGAGAAAAAATGTTGTTTACTGATTTGATAAAAACTCTGAGTAATCGTTGGTCATGAGGAGAATAAGATATCAGCCGGACATCGGCTGAAATTGGAGGTTGTGAAAAATGCCGTGCATAAATGGAATTTTAAGTAGAGATTTAGACAGAGTCCATTTAGGCAACATTTTTCGGTTTTATAGTTTGGTGGAATTTTTTTTTCATATAATTTTTTTTCTTTTCTAGTCCAGAAGAATGTTGAATCATAAACACTTTGACACCTGGAAATGTTACTTCTGCAGTAGTACAGCTGCTGTAACTGAACTGTTTTTAGGAAAATAAATCAAATTCCTTTCATATTTACCGTAAAAACTCAATTAGATAGCAACCCCTAATTGAATGCCAGCCTCTAATATAATGCCATTGCTGCTTCAATATCACTGTGGTAAGAGTAAAGGAAGTTAAAGGAGGGCAGACAACAAAAATTTCGGGGAAAATTTCAGGGAATGTGTATTTTGCCGTCGTGGTGTTCGCACCTAAAGCACGCAATCTCACGCGCAAACATTTTTATTTTTTTATTTCCCGACTTTATTTTTTTCAATTTTTAACGACTTCAAACATTAAAAAAGCTCTTTTTTCTTATTTATTATAAAACCCATATAAAAGTGAATTTTTATGTAAATTTAAAGTTCTATCGACCGATTATTTTGCCAGTCGCCGGTGTTTTTTATAGGCATGCGAAAAAAACTATTTTCTCTTCGATAACCGTTTCTTCACTGTTCCTATTTATCTCATTACTTCTCGTTATTACTCTAGGAATAAAAACTGTTTTATGACTAGGGTTTTCAGAGACGTCTCCATTTTTACTGCTTCCTTCACCTTCCGACGACCAGCCCTGCACGAGGATTGTTTTAATTATGTGGTTTTTTTTTCAATTGTTATGTCTCTTTCTAAAAATTAATTGTAGTTTTTTTCATAATTTATGTTAACATAATAAAACAAGTTTCTTCATTTTCAACTGATTTTGGAACCTCGGAGCGAGGCCTCGGCGGCACGCTGGTAGCCCTTCAGAAATTCCGAGTTCAAAAAGTTCAATCCGAAGGAAACAAGGGAAGAAAAAAGTAAAAACACCAGCAGGGATTGAACCTCTGACCTCCTGAATACTAGCCTAGAGCGTACCCACTACACTACGCGTGTAAGAGGCGACTATCGCGTTTTTCACATTATGAAGCGACGCCGCAGCAGCAAGCTAGTGAAGAAATTAGGGTGACAAAAAAGAGCATTTTTTCGTCCTTGAAGTGTTTTTTTCAGGTTTTTAAGTACATAGCTATATTTATACTTCAGAGTTATATCTTTTGAGTAAAAATGAAATTTTTGAAATTTTTGATTTCTACCCTCCTTTAATAACACAAAACACATGTTCTGTTGGTATAAAATATAAAAACCAAATGGTTGTCATCTTAACATAATAAAGCCTATTCAGAATAAGTTTTATCCAACAGTTGACAAGATAGTTGAAGCCATGTTTTGTCTTGCTGATTGAACGTTTGTGACAGAAGATGCTGGTTGAATTCGTTTCTTGAGAAAACTGAGACGCTCGTTAAACATCATCATTATGAATCTGAATTCAACTGACACTTTGAACCGGGTTTAAACAGAATTACCCATCAACAGAATGTATGCATTCCCAAACGAGCGTTCCACTTATAAACGTCCAGAAACGATGAGTGCTCAATCCGCTAAACGTTGAAATCATATTTTTTCTAACCGGTTTTCTAATTACTTTAATTTAAAAGTGAATGTGAGATCGATCAAATATAATGAATCTTGGAGCATCGTTTGAAAAAACAGTATAATGTTTCTCTTCATTTTTATCCTAGCTTCTTTGTCCATAATACTTCCGTTATTTCTCGTCTGAAAACTCATTAAAATGGCGAATTTTTCTACTATGTGTTACCCAGTAAAATGTGATAATTTTTGTAAAAGTGGCAGCATTTATGGCGGTCATTATAATGAATGTATACAAAATCACTTCCAGAATATTGTCTTCAAATTTACAAAGGGTCTTTTGATCGTAAATCCATAAGAGAAGTTCATTGAAAAATGATGTGAAACAGTTATCAAGAGTTCGCGGAACCTGTTCATAGACGACTATGATCAATCGATACAGATAAATCAAAATCAGAATAACGAGAGTTGGTATGATACCACACAATAATGAGTAGTAGGTTGGGAGAAACAATGCACAGCATCTGTTTAGAGCTACGAGGATAACCTGGTATTCATTCCCTAAATATAATGTCAAACTAAGATGAATCAGCCCGGATTCCACAGCAGGTGGGAAAAGGGAAAATCCTCTGAAACCCAGAAACATATTGTATCTAGCTGGTGAAGTTTCTAATGAATTTTCGACAACTTACGCCATGAGTTTTGCGAAAAATACAAGCAAAAACGTTGCTGATAGTATAATAACATTGGAAACTGCTCGAAATACACAAATCAAATTGAAAGCAGTTCTCTCTGACTTTTCTTTGTAAAAAATCAGTGCAATGGACAAATTCGTTGTAACTCCAAAAACACCGAACTGAAGAAAGATTTTTTACAAATCTAGAATGATGAAACTTACTGTAAGGATAAGAGTAGCCGCCAATAAACTCAACTCATCGTTAAAAGCGCTAACTTCTACCAAAGATCCAACAGCAGAAGCATTGGAGGTCATTTTCTTAGTTCAAGGTAAAAATAACTGAGTTTTTGGAAAGTTAAAGTTTTGAGTTTAAAATTATATATTCCAGAATTCGTCATCGTTATTCAGAGTTAGAAAGATCATCTCATGTGCCAAGATTGATGTTTTGGTTTTGAAATAAAAGTGAGAACATGAAAGCTCAGCGATCAAACTATGATAAATTTGTAAAGCCTACAATATACTATAGGCTGTTACCAAACGAAAATATAAGTGTTTGCAGTTTGCAGTTTGAAAGTGTAATTTTAAAAAATGCTTACATTTGAGGTTTGAAATTAAGAACTAGGAACTATTTCTTGATATTTAAAATCAAACTTTCAGAAACTATAGTTAAATTTTTTATAATCAACAAAACAAAAAAATGAAAGACTATGGTTGAGATCTTAACAGAAAAAAAATAATTTCAAAAATCAATTATCACCAAAGAACAGTTCCTTCGCAAAAGAGGTGAATCCAATATTCTCAAAGAAGTCAGCTATCCAAACAGCTTCTTTCGACTCACATGCCATTTTAGACATTGTTGTTCCCATTAGAATCAATCTTCCAAATCTAGAACAAGTTTCTTGGCTGGATAATAAAGTTCTAGAAATACCTATAGATTGCTTTTTCGAGCCCATCCTTCTGAAGCATATATCCAAAAAGTTGCTTGGTGATTCTTACTCGTTCCAAATTAATTTCATGTTTTGCTTCTAGTGACACATCCGCATCTGACAAAAAAAATCAAAAACAAATGTGAAAATAATAAATCAGAGTTACCTGGATTCAGAAAAGTGATAGCTTTAAATGCGGCAAACTCGTTGAAATTGATCTCCATCTCTCGAAACGGTTTCAGCACCAAATCCAACACTTGATATTTCTTTCGATTCAGACCGGCAGGCCTAAATGGAGGTTTCATTCCAGTAATGACAGTCGATAGAATAAGATCTCACCTTGTTGGCTCATGAGTTCGATCGTAATATGTACCATCTGGGAAGACTACTGTATCGAGGCCATGATCTGGGGAATTGTAAACTTGATTGAGGACTGGTATCACGATAGCAGCGTGTCGAACCAACTCTGCCTAAAAGAAGGAAATTGATATGTTAGGGAAGAACCGCCCAGGTTACGGTAGCAATGAAGTTCACAAAATGATCGTTCAATCGTCCATTTCTTGATCTAATTATAGCAGCCGTAGAACCTGTATTAGAAGTGCCGGCTTTTCTATTGTTCCAATAGAAAAGCCGGTGGCCCTAATATTACAGGGGTCTCTTATTTTTGTAGTAATTTTCTCCAATAGTTTTCGGCGAGAATTTCCATGAACGTTTGTTCAAAATTCATGAAAGTCTATCAGCAGTTCCATTAAAATTCAGCAAGTTTTTTTTTCAGGAAAACATGTTACAACAAATTTCTATGAAATTGCCAAATTTCTTAAATGTTTTTCATTGAAAACGTATTGAAACTTTTAATTTGAAACAAAACATTTTGAGCAAAAAGTCTCTTTTACTAGAGGTCTATTAAAGGGTACATTCTAATACAGGTTCTACGGTATTCTTTTTCGTGCCGTTGACAGTACTGAGAAATACCATTTTTGACAAACTAAATTTTTGACAAAAGAAACTCTAATGAAGCTTTTATGTATCTCAACTGAATCTCTTGGCTTTTTTCTTAATTTTACAGTTGCCTTAAATAATTTTTTTAACAATTTCGATTATCCAAACTTAAAAAAACTCACTTTATCATGGTACGACATGTTCTGGAAAGTTTTGAATGTCTTTGCGTATTCGGTTAATACAAACCAATCTCTTTCGTGCCAGTAGTGGTAATCGTCTTGAGTTATAAACCGCAATTCCTTGTAAAAGTGACGAGAGCTCTGAAGGATTCTGGATCTAGAAGTTCTCATTGTTTAAGAACTTACCAAAGTTGCATGTTGATTCATGAAAATGGGATCATTCAGGAGAGATTTGGAGCAAAGAGCTTGTTTCAGACTCCGCTTTGGGAGATAGGCAGAGAGGCGAAGCTCGTTAGCTCTGAAATTTTTTTTTGTATGAAATTGAAACAATTTTTTAAAACTTACGATTTCTCCTTGACTGCAAGTAAACTCAGCGTATTCTCGAAAGTTCGAACTGGTGAAATTTGTCTTTCTGGGGACCCATTGTTGGATTCATCACTATTTATACTATTAGCTGGCTGGAATTCTGGCTTCTTTGTTCGTTTTGTGTAACCAATTGGATCTCTGGATGCTTGAAGAGCGGCCTTGTCCATTCCAACTTTCAGACATTTTTCGAATCTACAAAACCGACATGCACATCGAATACTCTTGTCGACTGGACAATTTTGATCGAATTGGCACACGAATTTCTGTTTTTTCATCACCGTTCGACGGAAGAATGTTTTACTGAAAAAAGATATAAAATTAAATTACTGTACAACTAAATAAAATCACCATCCGTTACAAGAAGGTATTCCATAATGGTATCCACTGGAGAAATCTTGACAAACCAGACAAAGTTCTTTGTTTTCCATGAAGTGAAGGATGCTGAAAAAATTAAAAAAAATAGAACGGAAAGAAAAGGAAAAAAGAGGAAAAAGAGCAGGCTAGAAAGCTAGAATCGTTTCTAAATGATACTGAAACTCGGAATTTTTAAATAAACAAAATTGACTGATCAAAGTCTACTATTCTTCCATAAATTCAGATTATATAAAGTACACAGTCAACATTATTTCCATACGGAAAGTTTCCGCCCAACGTGTACCCGAAGAAAGTCTGCTAGAAATAACACATGGCGATTGACAGAGAAAACGAAAGGGGAGAGGTGACAATCATTGGACAGAAAGTGAACTGTGATCATGTTCTCCTGTCTCTTGCCCCACACGTGTTTCTTATCGGTCCAGCGAACCAAACATCGATATGGGATAATAATCGGGTGCAGGAGGACTGTGTGTTCGTTTTTGTCTTATCTAGATCCAGAAGATATGAGAAGAGATATTAGAAAGACCAAGTCCAAAAATGGACTACGATGTAGGGCTTTTCATTAATATTTTTCCGGATTTATTGCACTTAATACATTTCCGGAATAAAAATGTCGTACATTCAACAGATGAAAAGTCTTGCAAAACTATTTATTACAAATTCAGCAATCACATCACATTTGCAACATTTTATTACCGTTACACACTAATAAAAAGGTCCTCTAACATTTAACTTTGAGCCAATTTACCTCGGTTCCTGTCAAAGATAAAATAAAGTTCTCAACTGATAATTGTTTATCATAATAATAATAATAATAATAATAATAATAACTTCCTAGTTGACATATTTTTGATATCTTGCACATAAATTGAGATAATTGAGCTCAACGTTGACTGTATGGGTAGGTTTCTATTCGAGGAAATACGATAATTATATCCCGTAAAATAAATGATATACAGAAAACTACACAATAATTATTCTTCTTCTGAATTCCTTTCCCCGAAAAACAGTTCCTTTGCGAAGCTGGTATATCCGATATTCTCAAAGAAGTCAGCTATCCAAACAGCTTCTTTTGATTCACATGCCATTTTTGACATGGATGTTCCAATTAGGATCAGACGACTAAATCTGAAACTTTCCAAAGTTGAAAAATCGGAAAATTTGAAAAATCAGATTACCTTTTGATAGCTTTTTCGATTCCATCATTCCGAATCATGAATGCATACAGTTGTTTTGTTACAGCCACTCTTTCTTCATTTATGGCTAACTTAGCTAGGTATGACACATCTGCATCTGAAACTTAAGAAATAGAATTCTCAGTTAATTGGAATCTTTCGAACCTGGATTCAAAAATGTGATTGCTTTAAAAGCAGCAAACTCGTTGAATTTGATCTCGATTTCTCGGAATGGTTTCAAAACCAAATCCAAAACTTGGTACTTTTTACGATTCAATCCAGCTGGTCTGTGAATAAAATATCTCTTCAGAAGTTTGGTTAACTCATATTTTACCTGGTTGGCTCATGAGTTCTATCATAATAAGTTCCATCGGGAAACACTACTGTATCTGGTCCGTGATCGGGTGAATTGTATACTTGGTTAAGAGCTGGAATCGTGATCGCTGCATGACGGACTAAAGCTGCCTGGAATAACCAATTTCTAAGTTTATATTTCCCCATTTCTAATCACCTTATCATTGTAACTAAGCTCATTGAAAACTTTGAATGTTTTTGCATATTCCGTTAGTACAAACCAATCTCTTTCGTGCCAATAGTGATAATCACTTTGTGTGATGAATCGAAGTTCTGTGTATGTATGACGTGAGCTCTACAAATTTCTTATAGGATGATTCTCCGTATTCGAACTCGCTATATATCATACCACTATCGTGTGATTACTCAAAAATATTGGATCATTAAGTAGACTTTTCGAACATAAGGCTTCTTTCAAACTTCTCTTTGGGGCGTATGCGGAAAGGCGAAGCTCGTTGGAACTGAAATTAGGGAGACTTGATTCAACATGTCTGGATTAGCTGACTAACGCTTTCTCTCTGCTTGCCACATAGCTCCAATAAGTCTCATATGCCTTTTGAGCATATCCAGGAGATTCTGGGTAGAAGATGTTTTGGGGTGACATTGAACTGGAACTGCTGAAGGAAACTTCTTTTCGTTTTGGTTTTCTAGTTCGTTTGGTATATCCAATTCGATCTCTGGATGCTTGTAGAGCAGACCTATCCATTCCGACTTTCAGACATTTTTCAAATCGACAATAACGGCAAGCACATCGAATACTTCTGTCGACTGAACAATTCTTTTCATGTTGACAGACGAATATATGTTTTTGCATTATGGTTCGACGGAAGAAGGTTTTGCTGGAATAATTCTATTGTTTAGGTGTTTTGAAATTTATTTATGAAATTGGTTTCTACATGAAACGCTGCTAAAGTCCTAAGCTTTGAGTTCTTCTATTATAAAGTTTACTCCAAACTACAGCACTTCATGTAATAGAAGCCCACATGGACTGTGCACTTTGAGCTCAATTATCTCGGTACCTATAAGAGTCAATTGATAAAATATTGGTGATATTACGACGAATATTTTGCCAGATGACCAATTTTTCATATCTTTCACAGCAGTCGGTAGACGGTTTGGGTGGTCTACTAAATCTACAAGGTCCTGTCTCTGCAAGTTTAGCGATAAAGCTATTTTTTTGTTTCATATGTTTTCACTCATTCCTAACATGGTTTCGATTTTTTTGGTTGCAGTTTCTGAAACCATGAACCAGTATATTGAAGATTTTAGGTGCATCAGACTCATTGTGTAGAGTGTGTAACTTTAGCAAACAATGATAAGAGTGAACTCCTTATTTCAAATAACGAGCTAATTCTTCTTCTTAAAAAAGTACCATATCGAATGACGTTATTGAAAGTACTCACCATCCATTACATGAAGGAACTCCGTAATGGTATCCACTGGAGATGTCATTGCAAACAAGACATAGTTCTTCAGAGTTCTCCATTTTGCAGAAAAAATCAATTGGTAGAGAGAAAACGTGTGTGAGTGTGTGTCACAAGTGAGTGGTAAGAGATAGAAACTGAAGCAACAAGTGTCGCGTGGGGAGAAACATTGAAGATCAGTGGGTTCAAATGAACTGTGACAATTTTAATGGGTATCAATCTCATCACTATATCTCTTATACAATTATATGATCTGTTTTGGATTTCACAACTACAACCGAAGATTCTCGTGGAGAAGGTTCATTACAGTTCTTGATCATAATGGTTCCGGTGCAGTCACAGCCTTCCAGTATATTTTCAAAAAGTTTGCAGAACTTTTTTTTACGACTTCAAGAATATTTAAAAAATAAATATGAAAGGCATATCCATTGAGATAAGATACCACATTTCCTCTAATAAAAGCCCACTAAAACCCTCAACTTTGAGCTCAATTGTCTCGATTCTTGTGAAAGATATGAACAAGTAGATAAATTATTTATCATAACATTACCAATATTTTATCAGTTTTCAAATTTTTGATATCTCTCATAGGAATCGAGATAATTGAGCTCATAGTTGACGGTTTGGAGGAAATACGGTATCCTAATAGAGATCCATAAAAGAGGAGATGAGACAAAAAATGCTCTCAACGAATGAAATGAATTCTGAATTAAAACCTGGGCTATCTGAAAGGAAGAGAGTTTACAGATCGATGATTGATAAATTTCTCTACAAACTCTAAACATTTTATAAAGCTGGAACTCGTACTACAAACTGAAATAAGAAAGAAAACGGTCAACAACGATTTCGTTTTTTTTTCACAATTTTTCTTTCTAAGATGTGATTCTTCCCAAATTGGACTTCGAAAACTAAACGATTTAATTGGAATTCGCGCGCAGAGACCCCGCAATTTCCGGGGAAAAAAATCGGGGAAAAAAACAGGGGGAAAGTGGGCGGAGTCGAGAAAAACCGTGCGGCAAAACCGTGCCAGGGTTGCATTTTAGGCTGCGCCCCGACTCCGCCCACTTTTCCCCGGAATTTGCGGGGTCTCTCGCGCGCATTGTAAGGAAGGCAGTCGCGCTCTATGGGCAACTTTTTAGCGGTCGCTTAAAATTTATTTTTTTTTGCGATTCAGATTTTCTCCCAATTCTTCTTCATTTCACTGGCTACGAAATGGCTCAAAACAAAATTGAAAAAATATCAAAAGATGTAGCAGAACGATTGACAACTGCGCAGGTAAACTTTTCGATGAATAAAAGAATTTACGGAAGAATTTACAGGTTGTTGTTAGTTTGTCTAGCGCCCTTCGACAACTCATCGACAATTCGATTGATGCCGGATCGACAATAATTGATATTCGCGTTAAAAACAATGGATATGATAGTATAGAAGTACAAGATAATGGTTCTGGAATCGAAACTCAAAACTTCGATGCTCTTTGTAAACCGCATTCGACATCCAAACTCACTCAATTTTCCGATTTCGATAAACTTGTAACGTTGGGATTCAGAGGAGAAGCACTCAATGCATTGTGTACTGTCAGGTACTCTTTATTTTCCTCTTTTCAAAAGCTAAAGTAAAGATTACAGTTCCGTTTCCATTTTCACTCGTGCAGCTGACTCGGAAATAGGTACACGCCTCATTTACGATCATTCCGGTAACATCACCGAACGACAACCGGCTGCTCGTGAACTTGGGACTACGATTATCGTCAACAACCTGTTCGAAACTCTCCCCGTCCGTAGAAAAGAACTCGAACGAAGTCAAAAGCGAGAATTCGTGAAGTTGCTCGCCACTGTCCAATCCTTTGCTCTTCTCTGTCCACATATTAAAATACTCTGCACCAATAATATTGCGGGAAAGAAAACGAATATCATTTGTACTCCAGGAGGAACCTCAACTATTCAAGACGTTGTAACAAATTTATTTGGCATGAGAAGAATTGGAAATTCGAAAAACGGATCTGCTCTCGTTCCAATTTTACAAGACCAACCGGACGGCGAAATTATGGCGATGCATTCGTTACAAATGGAGGAAACACAATTTTTCGATCTCTTCAAGTGAGATTTTATATATTTACTGGTTGAAAGTAAATTTTGCTTTCAGAATTCGTGGATTTGTGAGCAGTTGTGAACATGGATGTGGTCGAGGAACATCGGATCGACAGTTCGTTTATATTAATAACAGGCCTGTCGAGTATATGAGAGTGAGTTTAAACGTTTTAGAAGCTTAACAATGGATATTTTTAGGTGTGCAGTGTCACCAACGATGTTTACAAACAGTTTAATAAGAACCAGTACCCGATTATCGTTCTTTTTATCGATGTTCCACCAGGTAAATATTTTCTTGCCTCAGGACCAAAAACGAGTGGAGAAGACCTACTGATATACACAGTGTAGAAAAATATGTAGATTCATATAGGAAAAAAGAAAAAAATAAAAAATAAATGAGCAAAATCTCGAAAAATCGTTTCTCGTCCATTTCTGGAAACTTCTGGAATGTTCTCGATATTTTTCAAATTCCCGCTAAAACTGAAAACTCTGGAAAACTAGCGAATTTCTCGAGAGAAAAAATTATTTTTTATAAGATTTTTGCAAAATTTTTAGACCTTTTGATGTTTTCCAGCTATTTTCAAAGATTCTTGTTTCGGTTCCTCTTTTTTTTTCTGAAATGTGATAGACCGGTATTCGTGGAGAATACTGTAGGTTACTGTAGTAAAACTTCTATTTTGTAGTTTTTTTTGCAAACACAATTACGTCAAAATTTTGAAAAAAAGTTTTTTTTTGTCTCCATTGTTAGGTGAGTGTATTTGCAATAAAAAACTACAAAATAGAAGGCTTTCTACAGTAATCTACAGTAATCTTCGCGAACATTATCCTGTCAAATTTCAGATAAAAATTTTTTTAAATAAATGTTTTGCAAAAAAAATTGAAGAAAAAATCAATGTTTCTCGAGAATTCGCTTTGAAAGTTCAATGAAATATGTGAAAAATTATGGAAAAAAAGTTTCGAAAAGTGTACTGATTAGCCAGACTTTTCGTCCGTTGATCCCTTTCGCCACGTAGAGGCTCAATACATGAAAAGGAATCTGGTTTTTACCGGGAAAAAATTTGACGAAAAACCACTGTCTTCAGGGAATCTTGCGAAACCACTGGCATCAGGATATACGGGAGTATATCACTGGCATCAGGATATGGGGGGACCATATCACTGGCATCAGGGAATCTTGCGAAACCACTGGCATCAGGATATGGGGGGACCATATCACTGGCATCGGGATATATGGGGATATATCACTGGCATCAGGGAATCTTGCGAAACCACTGGCATCAGGATATACGGGAGTATATCACTGGCATCAGGTTATGGGGGGACCATATCACTGGCATCAGGATATATGGGGATATATCACTGGCATCAGGACATGGGGGACCATATCACTGGCATCAGGGAATCTTGCGAAATCACTGGCATCAGGATATATGGGGATATATCACTGGCATCAGGACATGGGGGATATATCACTGGCATCAGGGAATCTTGCGAAACCACTGGCATCAGGATATACGGGAGTATATTACTGGAATCAGGATATGGGGGGGGGGGGCATATCACTGGCATCAGGGAATCTTGCGAAACCACTGGCATCAGGATATACGGGAGTATATCACTGGCATCAGGATATGGGGGGACCATATCACTGGCATCGGGATATATCACTGGCATCAGGGAATCTTGCGAAAAAAAGGCATCAGGGCGTCTTGCGACACCCTGGTAAACGAGGTGGGTGGGGAAGAAATGAAAAGTGAGAAAACTGAGTTGTATCTTCACTTCCCTTGTGTCTTCACTTAAGGAGCGGGGCTTAACACACCTGCACTAATCCCGCCCTTCTTTGAACCCCTTTTTCTAACACTTTACAGACACTATTACGTCATAAATTGAAATGTGAAGGAGTAATAGGCAATAAAACAGGTGCGAAATGGATTCACACCTCAGATTGTAAACCGCAGGTGTAATAAAAGAATAGATATGCTCTCATGGGAAACTATCATGCAGAGATGAGCGGAAGAGATTTACGGCAATTTACGGAAGACGTTTTATCTTCGAAATGAAAAATGCTACCAAAAAGCTTCAACAGACAAAATGTAGATTTCAATAAGAGCTATCGATTGGTATAAAAATTGTTTCGAAATTTTGTTGGATTATTTAAATAGAGTCTTTCTTCCGTCTTCCGTCTTCCGTGTGCCAGACGGAAGACGGAACACGGAAGAAACGCCATATCTCAACTCCCCATCACTATTATGAGATAACTTTTATACCAATAAATAACACTCATTGAGATCTACATTTTGTCCGTTCACAACTTTTTGGTAGCATTTTTCATTTTGAAAATAAACCGTCTTCCGTAAACTTCCGTAAATCTCTTCCGCTCATCTCTGCTATCATGAGAATTTCAAATTCCAAGTCTAATAGCTCCTTCGACATTTTTCCGAAATTCAGATGAAAACCCACATTATTCTTTTGAACAAATTATTTGTATAGAAAGCGAGGAAAAATTAGCGCAACAACAGTTTCCGCTTGAGCTTTTTCCAATTTTTCAAAAATTATCAAAATAATATCAGTAAGTGCTCACCACTCGGGGACTGGTTCTCGCCTTACTCAACTTCTCAGTTTTTTTTTCAGAGAAAATCGATGTCAACGTGACACCTGATAAGAAGACGGTGATGTTGGAAAAAGAAAGACATCTTCTGGCAGTTATCCGAGCATCAATGATGAAGACTTACTTGAAAATCGTGGGATCTCATTCAACAATCAAAAGCAGTGTAGAAGATCGTAGGATTATGGCTTTAGCTCAACAGAGTGCTATAAATACAAGGTAATTCAGCTCATTTGAATTTTTAAAAGTGTTGTATATTTTAGCATATGTTCTTCAAAGTCACCAAGTCCAGATGATATGAACGACACTCTTCTGAATTCCACGTTTCCGGAGGATTCTCTCCTCAATACTTCTGACCTTCTCAAGTCCAGATCAGTGACTCGATCTCCTCCTGCTAAAAAACCTTGTCCGATGTTCCGAAGAACAGTACAAACATCGTCGAATCTGCCATCGACGTCGTATGCCAGTGCCGGTACAAGGTCGCATCGATTAGAAAATTTCTCCTTCACTATGGAACCAAAACGAGTAGAAATTCCGAAGAAAAAAACTGAGAAATTGGTGGATATGCCATCAGAAGATGAGATTAGAAGTGCAATACTGGCAGAAAAGAAATCAGATGCCGATGATGGAATAGAAATCATTGAAGAGTCTCAAAATGTTCGATTGAATGATTCACAAGATTCTCAAAATTCCCAATGCTCACAATATGTTTTGAGACCGCAACAGAAAGTGAGAAATACGCATTGTTCTGTTATTTTTCGCTTTTTTACAGATCAAGTTTTCGATGAAGCTCCTCCGTGATGTCTATTCCCGTCATATCAATCCAGAACCAGAGGATCCAGTTGAGAATAGTGATGAGAAGGATGCTTTAGATGAGATTACAACTGGGTTTAAGAAGGAAGAAACCGCGGATGCCGAACGGCAACTGTCTCGATCACTGACGTTAGTTGAGAAGACTTATTCAGATTTTCCTATATTTAATTTTAGAAAAGACGACTTCACGAAAATGCAAATAATCGGTCAATTCAATCATGGATTTATCATTTGTCGCCTACGAGGACATCTTTTCATTGTCGATCAACATGCAAGCGATGAAAAATACAATTTCGAGCGACTTCAGAACAGTGCGAAACTGACTAAACAGCCACTTTTCACGTAAGTTATTATGCTGACCAAAAAATCGGAGATGTGAAAGGACGCCGGTGGCCGTGGCCGAGAGTCTCATAAAGAAAACTACCGTAACCTGAAACTATTTTTTCAGTACGTTTTAAATAGTCAGTTTTATCAAACATTTTAATTTTCCGACTAGTTTATGGAAAAATAACATAAACATCGACGAAGATCAGAAACAAACGAGAAAATGAGTCCGGAAAATAGATACAATTTTAGGTTACTGTAGTTGCCGTTGTGGGACCTTTGTATCTTGATATACGAGTATACTAGATGCCTTTCATGTAAATCATTCTTTCATCATTCAGACCAATTGCACTTGGTTTCGGAAGTGTTCAAGAATTGATCATACGCGAAAATCTTCCAATCTTCCAAGCGAACGGATTCGATTTCGATTTTCGAGAAAAAGACGGATGTCTGAAAACGTTTTTAACAGCGAGACCAGAACTTTTGAGTCAACAGCTCACGAATAGCGATCTCGAAGAGATTTTGGCAGTTGTTTCCGAATATCCAAATCAAATGTATCGTCCGGTTCGTATTCGAAACATCTTCGCATCGAAGGCTTGCCGGAAATCGGTAATGATTGGAAAACCATTGAATCATCGGGAAATGACAAGGATCATTCGTCATTTGTCAAAGTTAGATCAACCTTGGGTACTTGTTTTCCTGATAAGAGTTTAGTCAGTAATACGGTAATTTCAGAATTGTCCCCATGGAAGACCGACTATCCGTCATCTAGTGTCACTGCCAAATAAACCAGAAACTGATTAGCAATCCCTCAAATTGATTTTTACTGTTTTAAAAACTTTCGTTTACTTTGTTAAATAAATGTAATACATTTTTTCATTATTGAACATAGTACCGTAAATATCTATAGCTTCATGAACAAAACATCTAAAATTTCAATGAGAAAATAATTCATAAATTTACAGAAAAAACAATTCACAGGTAAAATATATTGAAAAAAGGAGATTACTGTTCAGTCTCTGTTCAGTCAATCAGCTGTTCAGTCAATTGATTTCAGGCAATCTAGACACCACTGACACCGTGAACGTTTTCTGAGCAAGATGTGTTGCAGATGGTGTTGGGAGAAGCCTCTTTCGAAGAAGAGACAGTTTTTCGTTGAACATTATCATGATAAATCTGAAAAAAGTATTACTTTCTGGAATTTTCCAAATATCTTGGTCTTTTTAAACCATTTAATTTTCGAAAATGTGTCTGTGTTTCCACGGTTTCCACGGAACTTACCGTGAATTACTACGAAGGGAGTTACTGTAAAAACTTTAATCGAACGCCATTCTTAAAGGTGGTATACGGTGAAATTTTTTATTGCATCAAAATGTGCAGAAATGCATGTAGATTGACATAAAAACAAAGAAAACATTCAAAAAAAATTCCTTCATCGAGAAAAACGCATCGAAAAATACGCTGAAAGCCCTTAGGGACGAGGTTTTTTCTAGGCCGCCGGTGAGTAAAAGCGCGCGAATTCAAACTTTTAAAACGTGCGAAAAAATTGGCGCTATGTTGGCTTGGGGGGGGGGCACTCTTTTTTGACTTTTTTTTGGCATTTTCTGACTTGCGCATTAATTCTAAGCATGTTAGAAATATTTCTGAGGTGTCTGGACCTCTAGAAAGTATAAAATAATATAATAAAATACAAATTCCTGTTATTTGCTTCTTTATTTTAGGCTAAAAGTTTTTCGGAAATGAAGCATTCTCAATCAGCATTTTTGATGTGATTTGCATTTTTCACCTATTTTGGCTTTTGTGAGTTGGGGCACCCAAATTTTTTGAATTTGGCGCCAAAATGCGGGTGTCCCAGAGGAAGGGAAACAAGGCGTTTTTGCCAAAAGTTTGAATTCGCGCGCTTTTACTCACCGGGCGGCCTAGAAAAAACCTTGTCCCTAAGGGCTTTCAGCGTATTTTTCGATGCGTTTTTCTCGATGAAGGAATTTGTTTTGAATTTTTTCTTTATTTTTAAGTCAATCTACATGCATTGCTGCACATTTTGATGCAATAAAAAATTTCACCGTACACCACCTGCCTTAACTTTGAGCCAATTTATCTTGGTTCCTGTGAAAGATATCAATAAGTTGTCAATTGACGAAATGCTTATCATAATATCAAGAATATTTTATCAGTTAACCACTTTTTGATGTCTTTCACAAGAAACGAGAAAAAAAGGCTCAAAGTTAAAAGTTAGGAGGGGTCATTCTATTAGAGTGTTAACGGTATTTCTTGAACATACTCACCCATCAATTGAATGCAAGCATTCCCAAACAAAAGTTCCACTGATGTAAGACCAAACACGTGCTTCGCTGAGGTAGCTGAACTTCATCATAAATGAGAGATCGATGAGATAGAGGGAATCTTGAAGACCAGTTTGAAAGAACAAGAAAACATTCCGACGGATTCTTTTCCTGGTTTCATTACTTTCATTTTTGCTCGACTGAAAACAAATTCAAATCTCGAAATCCTAATAAAGAACTAACTTTATAAAAGCTAATAATTTTCAGCAAAGTAGCCCCGTTTATTGCTGTCATAATTGCAAAAGTGATTGAAATTACAAGCAATATGTTATCCTCAAATTGGCACTGTGCCTGGAAATCATATCTCCATGCCAGTGCTACCAATAAGAAGGATGTGTAACAATTGACTTCTGAAAACACACAAGTTTCAGTCTAGTCCGAAAGATATCTTCACTTACTCAATTGGTCATATGTCTCAAAAATGACAATCACAATTCGTACCAAATAAATGAGGACGAGAATTAGCTGAAATTAAATTTGGAAGTCAACTGAGGTTTGAAAAATAGACTAACCAAAGTAGATTTGAAGCCGCAAAGTTTATTATAGTAAACTGGGAGAAACATCGCAATGAATCTATTAACGGCAACTAGAATAATTTGATACTCATTTCCAAGGTACAGAGTATTGGAAATATGGATCAATGTACTTTCTAGAGCTGGTGGATATGGAGAGAAACCGCTAAAACCAGAAAAATAAAATAACTTTGAGTTTTAATCAACTTACAGAACAGTTTTCGGAAGGAACAATCCCAAAAACGTCGTTCCCAATATGTAGATGTTCGAGAGACTTCTGAATACACATATCAAGTTAAACGAGCTTCTTTCAGACTTTTCCTTGTAGAAAATGTAAACAATTGAGCTATTACAAATGACACCAAACACGCCAATCTGAACAATATATTTTCAGTTTGATGATCTAGATTAGTTACCGTACCACCAAAGTTAAAAATGCTACTGTAGCATTTAGCGGGTTACTGTAATCGAGAACAACTTCAGTTGGGCTTTCCATGAGTTCAAGCGAGCAAAAATGAGAAACCAGGAAGAAAATTATACTTGTTGACTACCTGACTCCACCTAGCTTCCTAGCTAGCTAATTAGGATGTCCCTATGGATTTTTCCATTAAAGAATTCCATGTGATATGGATTAGGAAGCAATAGACAAAATAAGAAATTGAAATGAAGTCCAACCAGAAGTCCAAGATAGAAGTTTTGTAAGGTTTTATTCAAATGTATGCATGATATATTCGACAAGTAAATTATAGGGTTTTCTATGTGGGAGAAGAAGAAACCGGAAATCTTGCGTAATTTGTTTGTCACCTTGTTTTGAAAAAAGTAAACAAATGCAGGAAAAATGATATCTTTAAAAATATAGAGTTCCAGAGATACGTAGGGATACCTTAGTACAACTGATGAAACTGTAAAGGCTCTTTCCCATCCTAGAGTTTTAATGGTTTAAAGTTTGAGGGTGGGCGGAGCTTAGGTCCGAAATCCTCAAAAGATCATGTATTTTTCGTTAACATTTTTCTGTATATTTTCTCGATTTTATGATGAATTTTATTGATTTTTCGATAACTTTCATAGTTTATATGTTACCTCAAAGTCTTAGCTACACGACCTACGCACCGCCCGCCCTCCAATTTTTTGCCTCAATTGAAACTACACCAGAGTAATACACCCAGTGAAGTTTGAACAGAATTCGAACTTCAGTAACCCCCATTTATTTTCACCTTATAAAAACACAACTTTCAGTTAATTGTTGCCATCGCTGCAGATATTGAGCGTCGTTTTCCTTCTATTCTTTGAATGGATTGCACTTCAGAAGTCGTCGAATTTTTCACAAAACACTTCTTGATAAATGTCATTTTATCACTAAATAAAACAATAATAAATCTGAATGATCTTATTTAAATTTTTATCCAATTTTGATTTTCCCTTACCCATCCAATGCATGTATCAACTGCCATATCAGAGTACCTGATAAGAATGTCCACAATCTATGATCTATGAGAGTACTGAAAATTTATTAAGTAATGATCTAATTAGGAATAAGAGATCTCACTTGAAATAAAAAGTGAAAGAAAAGTCAATCACATAAAGCAAATCTTGAATAATAGTTTGGAAGAACAGAAAAATATTCTTCCTTTCTTTTTGTTTTGAAACAACATCCGTCCGATTTTTATTCTGAATATAACTCATAGGATCTAATAATTACTTTGGAAAGTCCTACTCGATAGAAATACAATACTTTGGAGAACGTTGCAATATTTAAAACTGTGGATAAACCAAATATTATCACAGCCACCAACAAAGTATTGTTGTATACATCAGCACAGTAATCATAAGATGTTACCATCCAAGAAAGCTTATCAGGAGAAAAGTACGCATAACATTTATTCACTGAGAAGTCAATGAAGCAGAGAGGAACTATAACTTCGCCAAGTCTCCATGCCCAAAGGATTGATAAAATCAGCTGAAACATTTTATTTGGGAAGGCGGTAAACTTTCCGATTTCAGTACCATAGTTGGTTTGATTCCAAAAAGTTTCGTATACTGAAATGGGAAATAAAGTGCACATAGTCTGTTGACTGCAGTAATTAGAGTTTGGTTTTCATTTATAGTGTAGAAGGCCATTGAGAAGAAAATAATCAGGGTCGATGCAATGAGAGGTAACAATGGAGTGTATCCTCTGAAGTGTTTAATGGGTTCACTGATCGGCTCCAGGGCATTTCGCATGCGGACATTTCAAAAGCGGACTACTCGAAAAAGGCCAATTAGAAACTATCAAATTTTCACCTACATAAAACCGAAATCGACGTTATCTCATAAAAGGACAATTTCAAATAGCCCAAAGCCGAACATGTAAGCTTGGTCAATCAGGATGAAGCCGTGGTATAACTCGGTTCATACTTAGAAATTTTAATCAGATCAAAAAGAACATGTAGAATTCAACGAAAACTACAAAATATTTTTTGACTCGGCTACAGCCAAATGTTGGGTTTCCAATTAAAGACAACATACAGCCGGTAGAATTTTGCCGACCCACTTATTTTCCGCCTTCTGGATCGAACCCTAATATTCAAATATAGTCGAATAAGAAATCTTTTTGTAGATCTCATCAAGCTCTACATTTACCATTTTGATTTGAAAAAAAAGTTTTATATTAGAACTGAGTATCCGTAGTTGGTATTGGTCGGTCCGGTTGACATGTATGGCTTTGATCCATATGAAATCGAACTTTTTGGAAAATCGATTTCTGGTCAGTTTTATGTAGACGGAAAATTGTCATACTTATCATACTTTGGAAACGTCCGGAGCCGACTGGTCTAGGAAGGGAAACTCACAAGAGAGCTGTTGGTAGAAAAACGATGAGAAAAAGAGCTATGAGAATGAAGAGATTGACAAAAGCTCTTGTTACATTGAGTATATTAAACGAGGTTTTTTCAGAACTGTTTTCAAAAAATATGGTCACAACGAGATAATTGCAAAGAACACCAATCATTGAGACCTGCAGCAAAGTTCAATTATTTTCGGTTATTCAAGAAACCTACGAATCCCATTGCAACTCCAGCAATTATGTTATACGGGTCATGAAAATTATAGTAAGTTTCATTAGGAATCGACATTATCAACAAATTTTTAGGACAAATATATTTATTATGAAACCAAAACTGAAAAAAAATTGCGTGGTAATTCGTGAAGTGAAGCAAAAAACTGGTTCCGGTTGGATGAGTTTTGATGATCTTTTGCCAATGTCGTCGACGGAGAAGTTCTAGACTTTTCTGTGGTTTGTGTAGACGGATTCCATTTGATAAAATTCTTCAGAATAGACAATCTTTCATTGAAGAGACTAAACTTTCAGATGTTCACAGCTCGAAGAAGATAATTTGATAATTTATTGATCAGAAGAAAATATGGCACAAAAGTTATAACGGGAGTTCTAGATAAAATCCCTAACGAGATGAACCTAGAGAATGGGGAAGAAAATGGTATACATGTAAGGTTGGCAAGATAAAAAAAAAGGGGGAAAAGGTAAGATAAAACCGGGTGATCTAAGATTGGATTAAGGTAGAAAATTGACCGGGAGTTAAAAATTGGGGAGTATTCCTTACAATTGCATTCCAAATAGGGGGGGGGGGTGGTGAAGAAGAAGTCATCGGTACATTTATCTGAGAGAATATGGGTCATAGGTCTCCTAGGACAGTCGGAAATTCTTAAGAAAGAGGATAATTCTGGCATATAAGAGGCGTCACTAATCATTTTGTAAAGCAGCATAAGTTTAGATTTAAGTCTACGATGTCTGATAGAGAAGAGGGCAAGTTGGGAAAGACGATCTTGATAAGAAGAGTATGAGATATTGCATTTCTGGAAGACTTTACGGGTGAAGAAACGGAGTGGGGATTCGAGTTTTTGAGAGAGTTTGGAATTGGGGGGAGGAGAACAAATTACTGAACAGTACTCAAGAGAGGGGAGTACGTAGGTTCTGAATAAGTGAAGGTAGAAAGAGGGGTTGGAGGATTTGAAAGATTTCAAAAGTTGTTTGGATCGGAGAAGTGAAACAGCAACCGATTTGTTTATGTGTTGGGTGAACTTAAGTTTGGAGTCGGTAATAAGTCCTAGATCACGAATATTGTCAGAAGGCTCAATAGCTGAGGAGGAGATGAAAAGGGGAGCGCGCTTGTTTCTTGAACCAAGGCGTAGAAGAGAAGTCTTTGTATGAGCTAGAGGAAGCTTATTGTTTGTGGCCCAGGTATCTATAGTGTTGATTCCAGATTGTAGAAGGAAGGGATCATGGGAATAGAGTTTTATGTCGTCAGCAAAAGCAGAGAAGTGGAGACCAGTGGGGGATACTTTCAAGAAGATCATTAATGAAAATGATGAAAAGGAGAGGTCCAACCACTATTCTTGCGGAACACCAAAGGGAACCGGAAAGGAAGGTGGATCAATTTAGTTATCGACTTTGACAGAAAAAGTGCGGTTAGACAGATAGTCCCCAAGCCAACTGACTAGGATAGGCTAACTAGGATAGGCAGACAAAGATAAACAAACCCATCCAAGGAATGAAGACATTCCCAGATAAATGTCCCGCTTATGAAAGCCCACATTTTTGTACTCGATAGACTATTCAATTTGAATGTGAATGTCAAATCTATTATGTACAAAGAGTCTTGTAAAACTGTCTGAACGAATAAAATTATATTTTTCTTCTCATTCGGAGAAACCTTTTTTCCATCTTTGGTTATCATCTGTAATGACAATCTTCTTCTTTTAAATAAACATCTCAAAAACAAACCTTTTGATAAAAATGATTTTCGTGAATACAGCGATATTCAAGATAAAAACGACAAGGAATGTAATAGACACCACCAGTAGAATATTGTCTTCTGTACTACAACTTGGATCATCTGTTAATGTCCATGTTAACTTTTCATGTGAGAAGAAAATAAGACACTCGACGTCATTGGTTACTCCTACATCATAGAAAAAGAAGGATTGGATAAACAGAGCCACAAATCGGTAGCCATAAATTGCAAATAGCATTATCTGGAAAAGGCTAAATTTGCTCAAAAAGTAATTTAAAACCAACGCACCATTGTAGATTTATATCCGAAGAACTTTGAATAGTGAAGTGGGAAGAATAGGGCACAAAATCGATTTGCAGCGACTAGTATAGTTTGATACTCATTACCAAGCTAAAAAGTGTTTGAAAGTATTATGAAAAAGGCTTCGAGAAGAGGATGATAGATGGAGTAGCCTCTGAAAAAATGGGACTTTCTTTAATTCGTATTAAACATCGTAAACGCTCTAATAGAATGCCACCTTATCTTTTAATTTTGAGCCAATGTATCTCATTTCTTGCTGAAGCAATCGAAAAGTAATTAACTGACAAAAAATTGATAATGACATAATTAACACTTTGTCCGTAAACCACTTTTTGATATCATTTACAGGAAATGAGATATATAAGCTCAAAGTTGACGGTTGATCTCTCTTAAAGTGTTTACAAACATGCCTAAAACTTACAAAACAATACTTGGCAAGAAGCATATTAGAAACATACTGATGAGAACGTATAAATTGATAGAGGCTTGAAAAACACAAATTAGATTGAACGAGCTTCGATTGGTCTTTTCTTTTTTGAACATGTAGACGATCAGAAAGTTGCAAATCACACCGAAAACTCCCATCTAAAAATCAAAAAAAGTTCTAACTTTTAGGATTGGGTTCAAATTTTTTCATATTTCAAAAAATCACAATATCGATAATTTCAGAAAATTTTAATTTGGAAGCTAAACTTACGGCTTAATCCAGTTACTGAAATCGACCGGCATTTCTAACAGATTCTGATTTTTTGAATTTTTCTCTGATATTTTTGAAAGCTGGTTTGCCAAAATGCAGCTCACACCGCCATCAAGTATGACAAAAAAGAAAAGTTTATGTAATCAGGTGATTAAGATAGAGAAAAAAAAATATGTATATCAAATGACACAAGAATTTAGAAATTCCAAGAAGCAATTATCCGGTTTGAGAATGAGTTCTTGAGGGAGCTTGAGATACTCTAACGAAGGAAACTTTTGATGCAAGTGGTTGGAATAGTTGTTTCTTGAGAAATGATAGTCTTTCGTTGAACATGATCATGATGAATCCATCCAGTGAGTGTAAGGATTGCCAGACGAATGTTCCACAGAAGAATGTCCAAAATCGGTTCTCGTAAAAAAAGAAAAAGTAAAAAGTGAACGAAATATCAATTAGATAAAGCGAATCTTGCATCACTGTTTGAATGAACAAGTATACATTTTTCTTGATTTTCTTTCTTGACTCTCGATCTTCTTGTTTTTGGTTCTGGAAGCAATATTGTTTGGGATTTTTCCCTAATTCCTTTTTCTACTTTGTAAAACTTAAAAATCTTCAAAAAAGTTGCTGCATTAAGAAGAGATACAATACCAAAGGTAACAGCCATAAATGTCATAATCCCGCTGTTGCTCTGACATTGAGGATCGAAATCAGGGCTCCAAGAAAGGAATTCAACATAATAGCGAACGTAGCAGTTAATGGCTGAAATCAAAGTCTTCTGAGATTTCAGAATTAAAATACTTGTAAACCAGGTCCTGCCATAGTTTCTGTTAGAAACAACATTTTTGGACCAACGAAATTAGAAAGGCTAGAACTCGACAAATACTACAAAATCATACTATTTGGAAAACTGTATCTTGCCTATGAACAAATTTATAAGCTATAAAGTGGCTGATCCGGGCCAGTTCGAGCTCTGCCTGTTTTTTCATCTGCAACTTTGTTCATAGACGATATATAGTCTTCTTAATGGTATCATTTTGTAGTACTCGTCGAGTTCTATCTTTTCTCATTCGGTCTAAAAATATTTATTCTAAATAAAACTATGGCAGGGCCCATTTTACAAGTATTATAACTCCTATTACCTGTGTAATTAATCGTTTCTTTGGTAACTGCTCCGATTCTGTACAGATACATGACCAACAATATCCCAATGGTTGGTTTCATTCCACAAAGTTTTGCATAGTACAATGGGAAAAACAAGGAAATGAACCTGTTCAGTGCAATGACGACAGTCAAGTACTCGTTAGCCATATACAAAGAGTTTGACATACAAATTGCCCAAGTCTCCAGAGCCTTACTAACAATGGGTTTTCCCCTGCAAAATTATTAATTCTAGTATAGTTTAGTTCCGTCACTTTCTTACAAAAGAGTCATCGGAACAAAGAGTGCCAAGTGATTTGTGGTGAGAACATAGAAATTGACAATAGCTCGAACCATGCAAATCACATTAAATGCGGTTCGCTCTTTCCGTTCTTTTATGAATATGTAGACAATAAAAGTGTTGCATACAAGTCCGAATATTCCGTTCTAGAAATCGAAAAGTTTTTAAAACTGTTATCATTTCCTACGCTGTTAAGTTTGAGCTCAGTTATCTCGGTTTATATGCAAGATATCGAAAAAAATGTCAACTGGTGAAACACTTCTCATATTATGACAAACAGTTGATCAGTTTCCAACTTTTCGATATCTTTATCAAGAACCGAGATAAATTGGCTCAAAGGTAGGGGCCCTTCTATTACAGCTCGGGCGTCGCCGGCGACTTCTGGTCAGAGGTTCAGATTCCTGATAAGACCGCAACTAACACCGGCTGAACTCCGATAAATTTATGGCAAGGTTCCGACCTAGTATTATTTCAAACTTCAACGACCACAAGCTGACAACGATCCTACAGCCGTTCTTGGGCAAGTAACGACCAGAATCTGGCCAATATTCGTCCAAAAACCGAACCACCCTCCACTTTTGACCGGAAGTTGGAAGCGGGCGGAAGAGAAGTTTTATAGTTTCGACCTAATTCAACTCAAATAGTCTTATTCATTTATGATTAAAACTACTAATAAAAGCTCTGACTCTGACTCTTTGATTTCAAATTGTTTCCAATTTGATTATCAAAAACAAAAAATATGTTTATCTCATTTTTTCAGACGTCAACTGTCTGACTGAACACAGACAGGTGCAAAGTGTTTCAGACTCCCGGCTAAATAACATTTCCTGAATCATAAATAACTTACGACGATCATAAGCATAGAAGCAAAGAACGATGCTGGATCTTTGTAATTATAAACCATTGGAGTGTCTTCAACTCCGCCGTCTGACACTTCCGAAAAGTTGAAAGCCATGGAAGTTTGCTGGAAAGAGTGGGAATGTTTACTTTTCCTAGGAAACTAATTGTGGGAGTTTCGGAAGCTAGATCATAAGCAGGCTGAGAAGTGAGCTGAACTGGTTAGCGCTAGACATCATCAAAGTCCTAGACGCACTAGATGAGGTCAGGGTGTTAATGGAAATGGAAACATTAAAACAAAAGATCGAATTCGAAAATACAAACTTTATGAAAAGATTATGGAGAAAAAAAGAGATGTGTGGTTTACATCAACATATTCTCCTCCGCCTCTTGACGCATATTTATAATTACTAGTTTTTCGAAATTACTCAAAGTTGTTGTGCGTCTAGAAGACTGGAACTAGCGTAGTTATGAATTATCGCGGAAGAAAAATGGAAAATAACACTGAAAGGCGGGCCTTGATCAGTGGCAAAAAAAGAATCCACCTGGGTCTAGAGAGCACATACCTTCTGAAGAGAAATAAGAGACATTTGTAGGATGAAATCGGGATACTTTGGATGAGAAATTTTTGTGTTTGGATCCAAACTTTTATAGTAGTTGTGCACTTGGAGGCAGCTGACCAGCGCATCTCAAACTCTTGATCTTGCAAATTTCCGTGTGATGATCTCGATCGTGTTTCGGAATAGAGGGATTCGTGAGATTTTGGATGAAGGCGTTTTTGGATTTGCACAGGCCAGTGAACCGAGAGTGGTGGTCATTTGGAATTTGTAGATAAACAGATGACGATTTGCTTTTCTTGTTTGAAAACTACTATTATTTTGGATTTATGTCTGAACTGGGTCATGTATTCGAATGACCCATTTAATAGAAGGGGCCTTGGAAAGGGCTTGGAAAAATAAGAGCATCTGTAATAGAAAGGGTCCCTGCAAAATCTGACTTTGGAAATTAAAAATTTTGGTTCGTTTTCAGTGAAAAACATACCTGAAATTCCACAACTTCGCGGAATTTTCGGAAAAAATGGCTGGAAAATAGTCATGCCTCTCAAATTGAAGAAACCCCGGAGGTCCCTTGGAACAATAAAACGGCCCTTCTAATACAGGTTTTATGGTATTTGTATTTTCAAAAATGATAACAATTGCATTTGTGGTTCAAGAATCCATTCGACCTAGCTACACAGTCCAAGAAATTCATCAATTTTTGAACGGAGTATGCTCAACTCCCATACCCTTTTACTAGACCCGGATCCAAAGACCTTTCATGTGAACCTGTTCTCTGTTCAACGGTTCAACATTTATCATGCAAACTCTAGTTCCTTTGGATCAAAATGAAAAAAAGAAAATTTGTACAATATACATTTATTATCGCAGATGGATGAATTCTCTAGACAGATTGCAAAACTGAAAATGGCACAAATAAATGGGTTTGAAACATTTGTAAAGCGAAGCGAAAGAAAAAAAAGAGAAGCCAGGAGAATTCTTAATAGTCGCCTCCTCCAAAGTCACCACCGCCGAAGTCACCCGAATCGTATCCTCCACCTCCATAGTCTCCAGAATCGTAACCACCACCACCGAAGTCTCCACCTCCGTAGTCTCCAGCATCGAAACCAGCGTTTCCGTAGTCTTCGGTCGAATTTCCATAATCGTAACCGTCGTTTCCTTGATCCGCGTTGGCGTTTCCATAATTGTTTTCCGACTGTTGTTGGGATTGATTGTTGGCATTCTGAAAAGAAACATTTATTTACAAACTTTTGTTTTGTACTTACCCCTGCACTATCATTCAGGTTGCTCGAACTACTATCATGGTTGTTTCCTCCGTCTCCGTAGTTGTAGTAATTATTGGTGACGTTTGTGTCATTATCCGAGTAATAACCACCACCCATTCCGTATCCTCCACCGTATCCACCTCCGAATCCTCCTCCATAATGATGTCCTCCTCCCCACATGGATCCCAATCCGTATCCCAGAAGACTTCCAGCCAAGATTCCAGATCCAAAACCAAGTCCAGTGCTTCCGAAACCACCTCCACCGCCATATCCACCGTATCCACCACCACCGTATCCTCCATCTCTAACGATGACAGTCGTATGAGATGAAGTTGGAACTCCTGCAGGTTGTTGTGGATAGTTATTAGGATACTGAGCTCCGTATGCTGGAGGTCCTTGTGGTCCAGATGGGTATGATTGTCCGCTGGCAGGACGTGGATTATATCCTGGTTGAACTGGTGGTGGAGCACTTGGGTAAACGGCAGGTGGAACTGAAAATGAATTGAGTGATTTTTAAGTAATTTATTTTAAGGACCTACCGTATCCTCCATTTCCCTGTTGTTGTTGTGGAGGTGGTGGTCCATTTGGTTGCCCTGGTGGTCCGTTTGGTGGAGGGTTTGCTGGTTTTGGCAAGGTTTTGGTAATTTCGATAAACCAGGATCTGAATGGAAATTTCGTAATCATTTTTAGAGTGTATCGTGTTTCAGAGTGAGTAAACTTCTGCCCTGAATAAGCAGGTATTAAAGTACAAAATTTAAGTAACTAATTTCGTTGGTGACGAACTTTGATTTTTCGAATCTTTCGCCTAAATGTAAGAAACAAAAAGGAAACTCACTCAATATCAGAATCCGACGAGAACAAAATCCAATGACAGGGATTAGCTTTCGGATTCATTCCAATTCCAACGAGATGATGAACCGAATTTCCATCTGGCACATTTGGTCTTTTTACTGAAGAATGAATTTAAATTTAAATATCAATTCGTTTTTTGCTTACCTGGCATTCTATCTGTCATCAAACCAACGCAGATGTACGGAATCACATCTTTCAGAAGAACACTTCCTTTTGGTTTTCTGTCACCCTGAAAATAGTAATTGTCATCATTTACAATTTTTGTGAGTCATTTATTGAGCAATGGTTTCACAATGGTTTCTCTAGAAAAACAAACCTTTTGTTCAAACCACACGAATTTTGAGTCGCTGAACAAAACCGCATACATTCTCTTCCATTTTGAACTCAAGATTCCAGAACTGTACTTTAGAATTTCTCCGTCTTTCAGACGACGAATATCGCCTCTGGCACTATCTGAAAATATTGAAAATAGAATGATCTCTTGGTAGAGTTGTTGGGAATCAAACAAACAAATAGACAATCGAATATTTGTTCTGGTTTGATGGGAGAAAGTTAAGCCAGAAATGGGAAAAATGGATTGTTCTTTTTTTTTTAACTAACAACTTCTCCAGAATCAAAAAGTAAAAACAAAATATTACTCAGAAATTATAATTATTCAGAATTCTACTGTAAATGCTCGAAGAGAAGTCCACCCTACACTTATAAGTTTAGCTCAATTATCTCCATTCCAACAAGAGATATCAACTGTCTCAACTGATAAAATGTTGGTGATATTATGACAAAACTTTTATCAGTTGACAGATTTTTGTTATCTCTAATAGAAATGGAGATAAGTGAGCTCGAAGTTCAAGTATAAGGTGGCTATGTACTTCACAAGATACAGAAAAAATATTGTTTTCAAAAAATCGATTCTATCCAATACTGGACAAACCAAAACATTCCTCTGAACTGTTTTCAATTTTCGATATTCTTTTCAGATTTAAAAATTAGACAAAACTCTTATTCAACTCATTCTCTATTTTCAATACTACTAAAAATGGTACAAGAACTAACCCATATCGACAGCGTCCTCGGACGTGCAAAACATATAATCCCAAAAGAACTGGGAGAAATGGCAGAGGTCTGATGGCAGAGTAAGGGGCTGTTTGTGTGTGACGAGAAATAGGAAACCAGACGTTAGAGAAATAATATAGGGCAACTAGAGTGCACCAGAGAAACAAGAGAGCACACAACACGAGACAACACAAGGATAAAATAGAATAGAGCGGGAGAAGGTTGCTAGGAAACTCTCTGTCTCTGTGTATATCTGCCAAAAAATGAAGAAATTCTGTGAAGCGTCATGTGAGAACCTGAGTTTCCGAAAAAGGGAAAGGTGATATCTTTGTCTCTCTAAACCTCTCATTGTCAACAACGTCATGAATGTACTTTTTGTTATTACGAAATTTGAAAAAAGGGGCATCAAAAACAAATGAGTCATCTTTTGTAGAAGGTACCAAAGTGAAAGTCAAAAGTAAATGTTTCATAACATATTTTTTTCAAAAGTAGGCTACCGTATACATTCTGATAGTACGCACCCCGTCCATTTGAACCCATATATCTTATTTCCTGTGAGAGATATCAAAAAGTCGTCAACTGACAAAATATTGTTGATATTGTGACTAACATTTCATCAGTTAGTTACTTTTTGATATCTATAACGGGAAATGAGATACATGGGCTCAAAGTTGAAAGTTAGATTTAGGGGGTCCTGCTTACGGTAATTACCATTTACTAAAAAAAGTCTCATCAAACATTTTATTAGTTTACAGTTCTTCAATATCTCTATCAGAAAACTAGAGAACTGGAACTATATTCCAAATACGATCGCAATTTGTTCATAACTTCAGATTCTTTTTTACTCATCAAACGAAATTCTCGAACGAATTCGATCTGGAATACGGCAATTTTTATCAAATTTGTTTTTTAGTTATTACAGAATGACTGTATGATGTTTCAGCTCCCTGAAAATGCATTTCTTATGTAGAGCGGATTATCTCAACTCTCCAAATATGTTTATTTCACAGTTGTATTCTTTCAATGAAATACTTTTTTCCTCAAACATTTTCCTCAAACAACTCTGAAAATTATTTTAAACTTAATCCAATTGGCCTATACTAACCGGAAAACCTTTTAGTTTTAGGGTTTACAGGTAAGGCTGGGTTCCCGAAAAGCTTACAAGAGTTGGCTATGGAAATTATTTTTGGGACAAAAACTATGAAAGGCAATTATTCGTATATGGACCCTAATAAAAATTATGTTTTTGAATAAAAATATAACACAATTTTTTTTGGATTTTATGGTTTCTCCCCCGTTCGCTTAAATAAGGAGTTATAGCCAACTGCTAGATCGACAGCCGCAGTTTGTCCGCTTTTTCGCAATCCCCCTTCCCTGTGTCTTGAAATTCATTTTAAGAATCATATTGGTGTTCTGAAAAATCTGAAAATGTTTTTTTCTGGTGTTTTTTTTCAAAACTGTTGTCTTTAAGAATAATGAAAAATCAGAGGATTTCGGAATGACCATTTCTGAAGTTTCTTATCAATGAGCATAAACTCGATAGCAAATGGCGATTAACCAAATGGTTTAATTTTCTAATATCTACAATAACTTTTTTTATTACAGTAATGATGGTGAAGCAACAAGAAAACAACGAAAAGGTTTTCAGATTTTTTGAAAATCAAACCACTTGTGATTCTGTCAATCGCCATTCAAAGATATTTTATCATTCAAAGATATGATAAAATGCTCCGTATTTGACAAATCGGATATCTCCACTTCCCTTAAGCAGACGATAGAACAGAGGTTCAAAAATGAGCGTCCTCATACCTTGAAACTTCCTCTTCCTCTGTTTTCTAAAGAAATTAGGCGAAGATCAACACAAAGAACTTTGCAGTAACACGGAACATGAACTTTCGGTGTTCGATCGGTTCCCTCCAAGTGTAATAATTAATTTTGAGGCGGAGAAAACCTCCCAAAAGAGGCATCATGGCTAGAAAAAGGGCACGTCATTGCATCTGTTTCCATGTCATCCATCGTCCTCGCTCTTCTACCCAATTATCGAATTATTATCTGGGCGACGCATCGAGGCAGGAACAACCACATATACCTTTCTACTTCTCTCTTCTTCTCCTATTTATTCCAAGGAGATATTTGCTGCTAATCTCTTGGAATTTAAGATGTGGATCCAGTCTTTGATCTTTTTGACCTTGGTGATTTTGTGCCAATGCTGTCAAGAACCACCAAATCGAGGTCATTCAAAATGTGGAAAGAAACAAAAGTCTATAAAGGTATCGTAACTTTTAAGATCATTCTAAAGTGATTTAGCCGTTAGAAATTAATTATAACTACCGTATAACCTGTATTAGAGAGGTCCTCTAACATCTAACTTCAAGGCCGTTTATCTCGGTACCCGTCAAAGATATAAAAAAAGTTGTCAACGGATAACTTGTTTATCATAATATCACACACACATTTTATTAGTTAAGACATTTTTGATACCTTGCATAGGAATTGAGATACTAGAGCTCAAACTTGAAAGTTTAGGGGTTATTCTATTGCTGGTTTTACGATTAATATATTCCTCTTGCAGTATTACTTTGACAAAAAACTCGAAATGTGTCTTCCTTTTCTATATGAAGGATGTGGTGGAAATTTCAATCGTTTCGATAATACAGACATGTGCAACTTAAGATGCCGTGCAGGTTTACTCATTCTCTATAAGGTTTTCAAAGTCTTTTTCTAAACAGCAGACAAAGGAATTTGTGGAGGAGGCTCCAAGGCACTAGCCAGCTGTTCAAATCGAGATAAGACATGTCCAAAAGGATCCAAATGCATTACTATGGCATTTGGACTAGGCCTATGTTGCGACGAATTGATTCAAGGTATTGTCCCAATTCGAATTTTGTTTCGGCATTCTGTATTTCAGAAGCGTGGAGACAAGAAAATCATCCGAAGTGCGCAATTCCAAACCATGAAGTTGTGACCGAGACGGCGTGGTACGGAGAACAAGAACTTCTTGGCAGGCATTGTGGTCACAAGTGAGTCTCTACTTTTTAACAATAAGTTTAAATCTGTATTAGAAAACTTTTTGAAATTCTCTTTACAAGAACGAATTTCAATACAACAACACATTCAGATTCTGCCCGATTGGTTCAAAGTGCGCCGAAGGCAGATGGCTGGCTCACTGCTGCAGACCGATCATAAAAGCAGCTAATTCATAGCCGTGGCGCCCGGCGAAGAGTCCATTTTTATGTGCTGCTCCGACAATAACTCGATTCCGTATTTCTTCGAATTGTTGTGAATTCTGTTTTTTTTCTCTCAATACGCTTTGTTTACAAATGTGATTTATATTTTTCGGGTCAATCTATTTCATTTCTCATTCGAACAGTTCATACCCAATCGAGAAATATATTTCGATATATCGATTTTAAACCTAAATATCATCAGTTTATTAATATTTTCCATGATAAAAATTGAATTATTCCGGGTTGCTCTTTTAACAGAAACATCTTCTAAAAACCAATTTTGAATTCCCGCGCTGGGTTTCACACCGATGTGTGCAAACACCGTCACGCACATGTTGCGGAAGTTGAAGCCGCGTTTTTTAAATTTTGTTTTCAGCTCTTTTTGCAAGCTTTTTTCGCGAAATTTCTTGTTTTCTTGTGAGAATTTGTTTGAAATTAGTATTAAAATTCAAGAGAATTAACTCCTATTCTGGCTCGTTATCATTTTTTCACACGTCATGCGTTTTGTACTTGCGATCCCTCTTTGATTGTTTTCCTAGCAAACATCTTTCTTCTAACTTTTTTGGAAGATCGGCTGTTATTTAGCGTGCTTCTAGTTATATTTCATACGCGCTGCTACTTCAGTTTAAAGACTCGGACACTTGTTTCGTGTTCAAAACACCTAATTACATCACGAATCGATCTTCTTGTTCTTCTGTCACAACAGACCGTCTACTGTCTTTTAGGAATATTTTCGTTCCTGTCCCTCTAAAATTCAAAATTCAAAAGGTGTCAGTGTCCTTGACAGTGCACGAGCGACATCGTTCACGAGGACATGTCGATGATATTTCTGTGGCGATAGTAAGATGAGTACAGTTTTTGAGAAAATTCACTCCTCCGTCGTTACTCGTAAACAATATGGAGACAACGGAAAAAGTACTCCGTTTCCTTTTATTTTAATATGCAAATTTTCTGCCCGCAACAGTGTCAATCTCACTCTTTGCGAAACCAAAACTCTACAGTTGAAACTTTAATTTATGCGGTTCCCTCCTTCCGGTCTTTTCCATTCCTTCACTCTTCGCCCGTTTCCGACATTTGTAGCACATATGGCGACGATTTATACCGACCCTTTAGCACTTTTTTGTTCGATGTGTTCAACACAAGGTTATGTCCACTTCGACCCTTTTTTCTTCTTCTCTCTTCTTGTTCCTTACTAAATACAAAACAGCGCATTTTCACTCCACTTTCAAATAGGTAAAGAATACTACTAGTTGAGTGGTAGAATGAAGAAGACTGGGTGACGGTTTTCTCGAGATGTCGCATTTTTTCCCGACTGATCGCTTGAAGAGATACACGGAATTAGGCGGTGAAAGAAACTCCTTTTTTTGAAAAGGAGACCTTCATTTTTTGTCCGTTTCACTGTCTTGTGTCCAGAGTGTTTTTCACACTGTTTTATCTTCTCTTTTCATGCCAGCTCGCAGTTTTTATGGTGGTCGTGGTTGCATTGTTTGGTTTCGTTCTTTTTTTCTACCAAAAAAACTTATACTTATTTCGACACCTAATTTTCTTTCGTCCATTCGTATGGTTATCAAATTAGTTCCATCTGTATTCCTTCGATAGTAGAAAAAGCTATCAGATACTTGCACTTTGAGCTCAAGTATCTCAATATCTGTAAGAGAAATCTGTAAATAATAGTGATATTATTTATTAGAGAATTTCCGGTATGCACCTATTTCAAAGTTGCCACCGCATTACTTATTTCGCGTTTCCCTCCATGAATAATGTCAGTATCACCGTCGATGCGTCGGCGAAAAGTATGGTCAAGTATTCGTCAATTCGGTGCGGCATAGGTAAAACGTGTCATTTCTGACGCATCCATGTTGACAGACGAACTCAACTCATCATAAATACACACAAATGGAAATGTACACCCATGGAATGTTTGGATTTCGTTTCGTTAAAGTGCGGATATATGTTTTAAATGGCTACAGTCTAAATCATTTAACAAGCTAGCTTTGCGGATTGATTTTAATCAAATTTATCAGTAATGAGGCCGAAGGGGGTCAACGACTAATGATTATTGAGTGATAACAGAGCTGTAAATCATGCACCTGAACAAAAAAGCGGTGTTCTTCCTGGCTCTTGAAAGAGGCATGTTCGAACTCAAGTGCCCCTCTGTGGCGGTCAGCTATTTTTGTGTTTGTCAATTTGCGCCACCGGAATCCTTGATTTCTCGCCCATTTCGGCCACTCAGTTGTTGCCGCCGGGCGTCTCCGACGAACATTCCTTCCGTTATTTTTCCGCCAGTGAATACACATATTCGATACTTTTTATCCATCGCGCCGATCGATGGATGTCGCCTAATCGTCTCCGGCACCTCCTCACTCGTTACTTCTTATTCCGCTCGTCATATTCTTCGGACAGTGTTGTATAGAAAAGAGTTAGGTTAGAGGACGGACGAAACGAACGCCGGACGTATTTCTCGCAAGTGGATATAGAAGAGATAAAGATTATATAAGAACGTACCTACTGGAGGAGAGGAAAACCACCACCACTGCTACTTTCCGACAGTCTCGCGGTGTTTCCTTGACCCTTTTACGCCATATCTGACGAGAATCGAACGCGGGATTGTCAAAGCTGGTCATAACGGAGGAAATAGACTACCACTCACTTTTTTCTACTTCTTCCACATTATCGCATATTCAAATAAATCTAGTCACTGAAATTCTGGATCTCTACTATGTCGTATGTATCGTTTGCTGCGAGCTACTCGCCTGGTGAAGGCAAAACAGTTCGAAATTTGAATGGTACGTTTGTTTTTATGAATTTTCGTTTTTGAGAATTTTGTTATAGTTTTCTTCTTAAAATTTGCACCGCTTCTGATAGTTAGCACACTTTTTGGAAAGCAAAACTGTTTGTGTGTATTCTTTTACCAACCCTAACCAATCCCTCGCTGTCTGATGCTTAGTATTTCCATCTCTGCTTTGTTTGGTAGTGGCGACGACGGGGGGGGGGGGGGGGGGGGGGTAAATATGCAACATTGCATTCCATCAGAGCATCCACAGGACCGTGAAGAGAGGAAAGGGCAGATTGATAGGTGGTAGTGTTGAAATATCAACACAAGGTTCAGACATTTCTCTTTCGCCATCTATTTCCTTTTTTGGTTACCGGTGGTTTTCCCTATCTCAGTGATTCATGTGTCATTTCCACTCTCGAGGAGAAAAGGCGTCTGCAGAACTGCTGCTAGATTGCAAAGTGGCACCAATAATAAACAAAGGTCCAATTTTGTTTCCCTAGGGCGTCTAATCCCCTCTTCTGTTCTCACTTGGTTCGATTTTCACTAATGATTTGAGTAACTAACTCGTTCCCGGAGCAAATTTAGTGACTCATTTTTCTGTTTCGTTGTGATAAGAATGTGTTATCAGCTGTAATAAACGTTAGGAACGCCCCCACCTCCACAACACACACACCGACATTCCTCGTTTCACCTTCTAAAAATTCAGAAACAACATTGAAATCAACTATTGTCCCAGTAATTTCTGTTTTTCCTTTTCTACATTTCTAATCACGAATTTTGTTTGTTGGAGCTCCAAAATTTCTTCTTAAAAACTAAAAACGATCAGAATCTCTCACACTTTTTTTTTCAGATGAATTATTCTTCATAACCTTGCTAAAAACACCCCCTAACATTATTTATTACAGACAAAGTAGAAGGGTACCGCAAGGAGATTGCTCCAAGTCGCGAAAACGTCGACTTCGAACACTTGCGACGAACACCGCGAGATCCTCAACCCGAGAACGATTATCAGACGACAAGTGGTTCAGCGGGTGGAGACGTCAAACCCTACCAGTACCGCGACTACCATCAACATCAAAAACACGACTATTACGGCGAAGGTGTTCACGACAGTCTAGGAGAGTCCGTAGACAACAAAGACGAAACAATGAGAAAGTACGAAATGCAAGTGAGTATATTTTCAAAAATTGCTAAACATTTTTTTTCTAAATGTGGGACATCAGTCAATAAATACACTGTAAACCTATTATGATTGGATTTCCCTTAATCCGATTTTTGTTTGTAACCGAAAATCATACTGAACCTCCATGGCAAGTATTCGCGCAAAAGTTCGTTTGTCCTAAAACCTTTTCTCTGTGAAGACATGCCTAAAAAGTTGATTTATTCGATTTCTATGAAATCGGCCGCTGCTGCACCGACTCCCACTGTGAGAAAAATATCTCAAGAGCAGGTTCGACCCTATAATTAATCATCAGATGACTCATGGACTAGAGCCCCCTTCTTAAAGCCAGTCTGACTGGCCCAGTCAGCTGTTAGCCCATACACTCTCACTCTCCGAACAAAATTAATGTTTATTATCGGTGGTCGGCGACTTTTCCCCGGTAAGGCAATGCTGTCAAAACGGGAAAAGGGCTCGCTAGTAAATATTTGTTTTTTCTTTGGTTGTATCACCGACTTTGTAGTGATATGTTGTTTGGAAGAAGTATTGCAGACAGTGAATCCATATACTTTTTTCAGGTACGAGTGCCGACGAGCGGTGCCCCACCAGTTCGTGCAGATGCCAGTGGGACCGATCAGGATGAATTCAACAACGAGACACTGTACTTTGAACGATCACGTATTAGAACTCTGCAGGACGAACGTGTGCATATCCAGAAGAAGACGTTCACAAAATGGTGCAACTCCTTTCTTAATCGGGTAAGAATGTAGATGATGATGATGATATTTTCGATTGGGTTCATTGTATGACCATAATTATTGATACGCCGAACGTTTGAAAGAGTGGACAGATAGAGCGCGGAAGATTGAGATAGTAAAGGGATCAATTAGTCGGGAAGAATTGTTTACGGGTAGAAGGAACGAAGGATAAAAGAAAGTAATGCGGACCAGAGTGACCTTGTGAATTCTCTTATCTCTAGATCAGTTTTTCTTTGCATCGCGCAAAAGAGCGAAAGGAATGTCAGGAATACGGAAAGAACACTTCGAATCGTACCAATTTGAAAATAGATCAGAGGAAAAGTGAATTATTGAAACCATTATTTTATAGGCAAGTTTGGAGATTGTGGACCTTTTCGAAGACGTCGGAGATGGAATCCTTCTCATGAAACTTCTGGAAATCATTTCTGGAGACAAACTCGGGAAACCGAATCGTGGTCGTATGCGTGTGCAAAAAGTAGAAAACCTTAACAAAGTACTTGACTTTTTGAAAAAGAAGAAAATCCAATTGGAGAACATTGGAGCCGAAGATATTCTCGACAGAAATGAACGACTAATTTTGGGTCTTATCTGGACTATTATCCTCAGATTCCAAATTGACACTATTGTTATTGAGGTGAGAAAGAGGGTGTAATCTGATGGATTGAAAGTTTGAGCTAATTTTTAGGATGAAGAAGAACGAGGAGAAAGAAAGCATGCCAAGGATGCGTTGCTTCTTTGGTGTCAGCGTAAAACAGCGGGATATCCAAATGTTCGAATCGAGAACTTCACAACAAGTTGGCGCAATGGACTCGCATTCAACGCGCTTATTCACTCACACAGACCTGATTTGGTCGATTTTAATAGACTGAATCCAAATGAGCACGTCGACAATCTCAATCACGCTTTCGATGTTGCTGAGAAGAAATTGGAAATTGCTCGTCTTCTTGATGCAGAAGACGTTGACGTCACTCGTCCAGATGAGAAGTCTATCATCACCTATGTTTCTCTGTATTACCATCATTTTGCCAAGCAAAAGACAGAGATGACTGGAGCCAGACGTATTGCCAATGTAAGTTTTCCTTCCCCGAATACATGTAAAGAAATATGGAATTTTCTAGATTGTTGGAAAACTGATGGTATCCGAAACAATGGAGGACGATTACGAACACATCGCATCCGAGCTTCTGAACTGGATCCGCATCACTATTAAAACTTTGGAATCTCGTCGTTTCCCCAACTCGCTGAATGGAATGCGCGATGAGCATGCGAAGTTCAACCAGTTCCGCACAAGTGAAAAACCACCGAAATACAAGGAGAAAGGAGAGTTGGAAGCATTGTTCTTCACAATTCAAACGAAGAGAAAGGCAATGAGCCGAAAACAGTATCAACCGCCACAAGGATTGTTCATGCACGATATCGAATCTGCTTGGGCACAGTTGGATTATGCTGAAAATGAGAGACAAGTTTCTATCATTGCCGAGCTTCAAAGACAGGAGAAGTTGGAACAACTCGCTCAGCGATTCCACAAGAAGGCTAAGTTGCGTGACAGTTGGTTAAAATCAGTTCAAGTAGTACTGGAAGAGATGGAACATGGACGCAGTGCGTCTCAAGTCGAGAAAACTTTGAAGAAACAACAAGCCATCTCTACTGATATTCTGGCTCGTGAAGACCGTTTCAAGATGCTGACCGCAATGTGCAATGAGTTATGCACTGAGAAATATCACGAATCTGAAAAGATTCGTGGAATGGAAAGAGAGATAATCGACCGTTGGACTCAGCTGCTGGCGTTGCTGGAGCAACGTAAGCGTGCTCTGATGAGTCTCAATGATTTGATGTCACTGCTTCGCGACATTGATACCCTTTCCAACGAACTGTACTCTCTTGAACCAGCTGTCAGAAATCGTGATGTTGGAAAACATCTTATCGGCGTTGAAGATCTTCTTGGAAAACACGATCTAGTTGATGCTCAAATCAATGCACATGGATCTCTTCTCTCCAAACTTTCACAAGCTGCCAATAACTACATTCGTCACAAAGAAGAACAATTTGATGTTCTCCAGAGAAAACTGGATGAGGTCACTTCTCAATACAACACTCTTGTGGAGCTATGCCGTTCACGCCGTCTCGCTTTGGAAAGAGCTCGCTCCTTGTTCCAATTCATTCAAGATCACGAGGAAGAAATGGCGTGGCTTGCAGAGAAGGAGAAACTGTGTACCACTGCTTTAAACAGCGGTGATATTTCTGCTGTTCCTCAAACAACGTTGCTCTACAAAAATGTTGAAATGGAAATGCAGACTCATTGGGCGAGAAGTAAAGGAATGATTGCTGGTGGAGAACGACTCGTTCAAAGCGGTCAATCGAAAGAGGACATTCAAAGACGACTGACTCAAATGAACCAGGGATGGGAACGTCTCCGTGTCGCTGTTGATGCTCTTGGAAACTGGCTTTCGGAGGCACGTCACGCTCAACAATACTTCCAAGATGTCAACGAAGCGGAATCCTGGATACGTGAGAAGATGCCACTTGTGAAGTCAGATGATTTGGGACGTGACGAAGGAGCTGCCGAGTCACTTTTGCAAAGACACGCTCGTCTGGAGGAAGAGATTCGTGCTTACAAGTATGTTTCTCATCAGATATTTAAAAGATAATTTCATTTGATTTTAGAAACGACATCACTCGCCTCGAAGAAATGCAAAGCCAGCTCGCTAATAGCGCGTTCCACACTGCCACGACGAGCCAATCAGTTCAGGAAACTGAAGAAGTCACTGTACCCCAAATTGAAATGGCATACAAGTACGAAGGAAACGGAATGCGTGTAGCTAAAGGAGAGGTTCTTGCTCTTCTTGAGAAGTCCACTCCTGAATGGTGGAGAGCCTTGAAACGAGATGGAACCGAAGGCTATGTACCAGCCAACTACTGCAAGGTCGTACCTGGAGAATCTGTAACAGTCACCCAAACCACGCAGAAAACTACTACTACTGTCGAAGGAAACGAAACGAAGAGCTCCGTTGTTGCCGAAAGACAACACAAAATTTCAAATGATTATCGTGAGCTCAGAAGACTTGCTGATGTGAGAAGACGTCTTCTGTCGGATAACATCAAACTTCTTCGTTTCTACCGCGAGTGTGATGATTTTGAGCGATGGGCAAAGAAATCGAAGTGTCGTTGGCTGATGAACCATCACCGGAACATGTCACTGCTTTCCGTCGCAAGTTCGATAAGCTGGAAGCTGATATGAAAACCAACGGAGGAACTCAATTGAAGCATATCAACGACATCGCAAACGACCTGATTTCCGAAGGCCATGGTCAATCAAGGCAAATCGAAAATCGTCAGCATAAAATCAACGCGATGTGGGAGAACTTGGAGCGCCTCAGAAAACAACGGGCCGTCCGCTTGGAAGCTACCGAACGTGTTGCTGACTTCGATACAACTTGTGAAAGTGCACGTGAATGGATGCTTGGAAAGTTCGAACAACTCGATCGTAATCCAAACGATGTGAAAAGCCTTCAAAACTTGGAACGTGACCTAAAACCACTTGAGGATAAGATTGCTGCCTTGGAGAAATTGGCTGCTGCTGTGAAGAAAGATCATCCAGAAGAAGCTGCTGCTATTGAGAGAAAGATCGCTGAGCTGAGAACTCTCCATGCTGATCTTTTGAGACGTGCACAAGAGAAGATGTTACTTGCTGAGCAATCCCAAGGAAAGGAGATGTTCGAATCAGCTCTTCGGGACATGATGAGCTGGATCGAGAAAACCAGGAAGGGAATGATGGAGGATGTACATCCAGTTGATGTTGCCGAAGCTGAGGAACTTCTCAAGAAGCATTATGAACTCGGAGAGCAAATCAAGGATAA
Source organism: Caenorhabditis briggsae (assembly GCF_000004555.2). Taxonomy (NCBI): domain Eukaryota; kingdom Metazoa; phylum Nematoda; class Chromadorea; order Rhabditida; family Rhabditidae; genus Caenorhabditis; species Caenorhabditis briggsae. The sequence goes on along the minus strand of NC_013488.2, from coordinate 9,110,384 downwards.
GAAATACGAGGTTGAGTACTGCCAAGAGCTCGGACGTCGTCTTCTGGAGCGTAGCCCACGTATGCCAAAAGTCGAAGAACAATTGCAAGCATTGGTTTCTGAGATGGCTGCTCTTCGTGATCTCTACAGAAGACGTGATACTATTCTGAAGCAACAACTTGATCTTCAACTTTTCAATCGCGAATCTGAACGTATCGATGCTGCTACTAAAGGACACGAAGCATTCCTTGAGTTCGATAACCTCGGAGACTCTGTCGAATCTGTTGAAAACTTGCTCAAAAGACATCGTGATTTGGAAGCAAAACTCGATGCTCAAGAAGCTAGACTCGAGGCATTCTCTCGTACCGCAGACGATATGATCAAGGCTCAACACGCTGATTCTGCCTACATAGAACAAAGAAGACGAGATGTTCTTGCTAGAAGAGAAGCTGTCCGACGTGCCGCCGCTCAACGAAAGAAGCAATTAGAAGCTTCTCTGGAATATCAGGAGATGCGTCGTGAAGCTGATGAGGTTATGGGATGGATGCACGAGAAAGCTAAATTGGTGGCCAGTGGAGATGATGCTGCACTCGCTCCATCTGCTATTCCTCATCGCCTCTTGAAACATGAGGCTTTCGAAGCTGAAATCATCGCTAATGAATCTAGAATTCAGCAGATCAACAGAGAAGGAGACAATTTGGTTGGCAAAAATCACTACGAATCACCAAACGTTGAGAAAGTTGTTCGCCAAGTCAATGCTCAGTGGGGAGACTTGAAAAAGCAAGTTTACAACAAAGGACAACGACTTCGTCAGGCTGCGGATCAGAAAGGACTTGATCGAATTCTTGAAGATGCTCACGCTAAACTCGACGAAATGGAGTCTGCATTGAACTCGAAAGACCAGGGGCTCGATCTCAGATCCGTCAAGGATTTGTTGCAAAAACACACAGTTCTCGAACAAGAAATGGGACTTTATGGTAACAAGGTAAGCACTGTTTTCCACAAGTTTTTATAACATTTCTTCTTGCAGCTCGCTGATATCGAAAACCGCGGAAAAAAGATGGCCGTTGAAGGACATTATGACGCTGACAAGATTCATATGACCGTCGGAGATCTTCTCAAACGTTACGCTGCTATGAAAGGACCAGCCCAACGCAGAAAGGGCGATCTCGACGAGTCTCGTCTCTGGCATCAACTTGTTTTCGATGTTGATTGTGAATTGCAATGGATTGCTGAGAAGAAACCAATCGCTTCATCTCAAGACTGTGGTCGCACTTTGACTGAAGCTCTGAACATGGTCAAGAAGCAAGAACAACTTGAAGCCGAAGTCAATCAACATGGAGGACAAATCGACAAAGTTCTTGGACAAGCGTCAAAGCTCGTCAAACGACATCACCCAGCATCTTCTCAAATCAAAGCAAAGAGCGGTGAACTTGAATCAGCATGGAGTGAACTCAGACGTCTTCTCCGATCCAGACGCGCTATCGTGGACTGGGGAGTCAAAGAACAACAATACTTGTTCGATGCTGCTGAAGTTGAGTCATGGATGAACGAAAAGAGGAATGCTCTCGCATCTGAAGACTATGGAAACGATGAGGATGCTGCACGAAAGTTGTTGGCAAAGCATAGAGCACTCTGTGAGGATATGACTACCTACCGACAATGGCTTGAAAAACTCGATGTCAAGTGTTCCGAGCTTGTTCAATCCGATCGTCCACATGTGGATCGCTTCCAGAAGAGACAAGATGAACTGGTGCACGAGTTCGATTCTTTGAGCAAACTAGCTGAGGATAGAAGAAACGCTCTGGAAGATGCAGTATGTCTTTATGAATACATGAGAGAATCTGCTGATTTGGAACAATGGATTGGAGAGCAATTGCAAACTGCTTTATGTGAAGACTTTGCCGAAGATTATGAGCACTTGAAGGAGTTGCAATCGAAGTTCGATGAATTCAAGCAGAGCGTAAAGACTGGAAGTGAAAGATTCACATCATGTGAAACAGCTGCCAACACGATTCTCCGACGCAATCCACCATTCGCAAGAGATGTTGTGAAGAAGCAGGAGAAGCTCAGATCGGCTTGGAATCTTCTTTGTGAGTACATTGAAACTCGAACCGCCAAACTTGCTGTTGCTGAAGAGCTTCATCGCTTCCACCGTGATGTTGATGAGTTCGAACAATGGATGGCTGATAAGATGGCGAACATGCCACGAGATCTCGGAAGAGATGTTAAACATGTTCATTCTCTGTGGCAGCAACACGAAGCTCTCGATAAGGAAACTCATAATGCTCAACCAAGACTCACCAAACTCGTCGAGGAGGCCGAAAGATTGAAGAAGGCTTACCCAGGAGGAAATGCTGAACAGATTGGTGGAAGACAACAAACTTTGGTGGAAGAATGGGAAGAGTTGAGAAATGCTACAGACGACAGAAAAGACATGCTTCGAGCCGCTTTCGATCTTCATACCTTCAACGGAAAAGTCAGAGATTTGCTTGCTTGGACCGATTTGACTATAAGTGATATCCAATCTGATCTCCAAATCAATGATCTTCAACAAGCTGAATGGCTTCAAACCGAACATTCAAGGTGAGCATTGCATTTTAATTATCATAATTTGTTTACTAAATGTTTTCAGATTGAGCCATGAGATGGACGCCAGAGAGCCAGAATTCACCAGACTTGTGAGTGATGGCGAGAAAATGGTCAATGCACAGCACTATGCTACGGAGGAGATCAAGAACAAGACCAGACTGCTGAAAACTGCTTTGGAACGACTGAGAAGTGAATGGACGTTGAGAAACGGATATCTCTCACAAGCAGTTCAATGGCATGCCTTCCAAAGAGAAGCCAAACAGATTATTGCTTCGATTGGATCCAAGAGAACAACTCTTCGCAGCTTAGCTGTTGGTGGATCTGTCGCTGATGTTGAAAGCCAGAAGAAGAGACTTGACACTTTCGAAAAGGCACTTTCCACTCTTGATGAACGAACAGCAACCTTGGATCATACTGCTAATGAACTTGTGAAGTCTCGTCACATGGAATCTAAGAACATCGCAATGTGGCAATCTAAAGTTCATGAGGAGCTTAAACTTCTTCGCGAAGACATTGAGGCTAGACATGTTATGCTGAAAGATGCATTCGCTCTGGCATCCTTCGGAAGTGACGTTGCCCAAATTGAAGCATGGATCGACGAGAAAACCAACGGAATTCGCAAGGCTCGTGATCAATCCAGTGAAAGCATTTCGATTGAAGAGAAGATGAAGAGACTCCAGACCCACCAGGCTCTGGAAGCCGAAGTTGCAGCTAACAAAACGATTGTCGACCAGATTCTCCACCGTGGTCAACAACTGAAAAGTCTTCATCGCAATTCAAAGATTGGTGACACTTGCAACGAACTCAATGTGAAATGGAGCCAGCTCGCTGGAGCATGTGACGATCAGTCCAGAGCTCTTGAAGAGGCTAGAGATTTACTTCGATTCAAGCAACTTGTGGAGAACGTCCTTACATGGATCAATGAGAAAGAAGTCCTAGTTTCGACTGCCGACATGGGAAGAGACATGGAACATTGTCGCATGTTGCTTGAACGTTTGGATGGAACTCGCTCTGATTCGACTGTTGATGAGCAGACTCTTGATGAAATTAACCGTCTCGGTGAGAAACTTGTGAAGCAAGGTAGAACCAGTCGGGATCAAGTGCAGAAGGAACAACAACGTCTGAACGAGAAGTGAGTGAAATATATATTCCTGTATAGTTTCAATAATTCTGTAATCCAATTCATAGATCTGTAGGTAACCAGACATAATCTACTCTAAATCCCTACAACCGATGAAAATGTCTTTTTTTACAGATGGCGTCTCCTGTTAGGACAATTGTCTCACTATCGTACTGAACTTGTGGCTGCCATGGAAGTGCACACTTTCAATCGTGACGTGGAAGATACCGATGAACGCATTCACGAAAAGATCGCTGCGATGAAGAGTGATGATTTTGGAAAAGATTTTGCCAGGTATAACGCTTTGGAAATTTTAGTCATTAACCTCTTTGTATTTCAGCGTTGAACTTCTAGTTCGTAAGCAGTCCGCTTTGGAAAGAGACATGAGTGCTATTCATCAAAAACTGATTTCTCATGATAAGGATGCACAAAAAATTCTTGAAAAGAGACCACCACTGAAAGAGTCGATTCTGGATTCGTTGAAGAAGTTAGAGGAGAGTTGGAAAAAACTATCTGAAGCTGCTGAATTGAGAAACGATAAGTTGAATCGTTCTTTCAAGCTTTACAAATACCTGGATGATGTGAAGAAAACGGAACAGTGGGCCAATCAGGTCAGAAATAAGATGACATCACACCAGACTCCAAAGGACAGCAGCGGTGCTCGCAAACTTCTGGAACAACATCACGAACGAAAGGCCGAGATTGATGGAAGAGCTGATGAACTTCGCCAATTGCATGAAGAAGGACAGGCTCTCAATCAAGAACAGCCTGAACACAAGGCTGAAGTTCAAAGAGCTCACAAACGCGTACAAAACTCTGAGCATCAACTGCGCCAGACCTGGGAAAGTGAGAAAGGAACACTTCAAAAACTTCTGGAATGGATGTTGTGGTGCGATGAAGCCGTTCAATGCGAACAGTGGCTTGCTGATAAGGAAAATCAAGTCTCTCGCGGAGAGCTCGGTGATACTTCTGATGCTGTTGAGATGCTCATCAAGGGACATTCGGCTTTTGAAGAAACTGTTCGTAAACAGAGTGAAAAGATCGACGTGCTTGTTAAGAATGCTGATGCACTCGTCTCTGGAGGTAACAACTACCGTGCTGATATTATAACTCGCAAGGATGAGGTTACTGCTAGACATGATCTTCTTCTGAAGAGCATGAGTAAACGAAAGGATATGCTGGAGGATTCGAAGAGATATCACGAATTCATTCGACATTGTGGAGAGCTTATAATCTGGATCACAGCCAAGCTTCAACTTGCCTACGATGAGAGTTTCTTGGATCATACTAACCTGCGATCGAAGCTTCAGAAGCATATGGCTTTTGATTCCGAGCTTGTTGAGAACGAGAAGCGTTTGTCGAATGTTGAGAGACAAGGAGAAGAACTGGTTGCTGACAATCACTTCATGAGCGAACAAGTAAAAGCTCAACTCGTCGAATTGCGTTCTGGATGGGATGAGCTCAGAACCAAATCAGCGCTCAAAACTCAACGTCTTCGTGAAGCATTTGAACTTCACTCTCTTCAACGGAAGGTAGAGGATCTTGAAAAATGGCTTGACAAGGTGGAGGGAGAGCTCGCTTCCGAAGATCATGGTCGTGATATGCTTTCTACCGAACTCCTCATCAAAAAACTTGACACTCTACAAACTGAAATCGCTGGACGTTCTGATGCTGTTGTCGAGATGATGAAGAAAGCTCGCGAATTGCGAGTTCAAGGATCAGCCGCTGCGGATGACTGCCTCAAACAAGCAGAACAAGTAGAGGCACGTTACTCTGGACTCGATGAACCAGTGCAGATTCGTAGAGAGAATCTTGTTGATGCTCAAGCCTTCTTCGAATGGGTGAAAGCAGCGGAAGAGGATCTCGAATGGCTTTCGGATAAGATGCCGTTGGCTAGCAGTGGAGAATCTGGAGACTCGTTGCAAAGCGCTCTTTCACTACAGAAAAAGCATGCTGCATTGGAGAAGGTAAAATCTGGTTAAAATAAAAAATATCATCTAAAGATTTCTTTTACAGGAACTAGAAACTCGTCAATCTGCTATGGACGATACTGAGAAACGCGGAAAGGACATGATTCGTCAACGTCATTTCGCTTCTGGACACATCCAAAAGATTCTTGACAGACTTTCAACTGCCATGCTCACACTGAAGGAAAGCTGTGGATTGAGACGTGATCTTCTTCAAGAAGCTATTGATGCTCATGAATACTACACCGAAGAAACTGAAGCTGAACAATGGCTCCGTGAACAGATGCCACTTGCAATGAGTCAGGAGATGGGAAGAGACCAAGCTGGAGCAGAAAGCCATTTGAGAAGATTGACAGTACTGGATAAGGAAGTCGAGCTCTTCAAAAACGAGATCGATCGTCTGAAGAAACGAGCTGACGGTCTACTTGCAAGAGAACATCATGACGCCATGTCGATTGCTGCTAAGCAACGCAAGTTGGAGGCCTTGTTTGGAGATCTCTGCAGAGAATGTGCTAGAAGAAGAACTCAAATCGTGGATGCTTCCAAGTATCACAAATTCGTCCGCCAAGCCGACGATTTATCAGACTGGCTTCGTGAAAAGGAAAGAACTGCTTCTGCTGAAGACTATGGTCAAGATCTTGAAGATTGTCAACAAATCATCGAGCAATTTGAATCAACTGTTCGCGAATTGGCTGCAGCCGGAGAACGTGTTGCTCTTGTCCAACGTTCCCAAGAAGATCTTCTCCGTAGTGGACACCCATATGGTGCATCTATTACCGCCAAGGGAGCTGATGTTCAGAGACTCTGGACACACGTGAATGAAGTTGCCAACGAGAGAAAACAAGCGCTGAATGGAGCTCGTCAAGTTCATCGTTTTGATCAGGAGGCTGACCAAACATTGAATTGGCTTCAAGACAAGGAAGCAACCGGAGTCGCAATGGAACAAGAAGATCTTTCTAGAGCAGATCTTGCTTCTGTGAAGGCTCAATTGCAAAGACACGATGAGTTCATGCACGGAATGAAGGCTGTCGAGAAACAAGTTGCTGAATTGTGCCATGAAGCAGAAAGGTTGTGGAACTCATTCCCAGACACTAGACATCATCTGGAAGTTCGAAGATTGGATATGGAAGAACAGCTCAAAGATATTCTGGAGGCAGCAAAGAAACATTTGGAGAGACTTCGCCATATGCAGAGCTTGCAATCGTACTTCCAGGAATACAGAGAGATGATGCAATGGATGAAGAATATGCAAACAACGATGACGTCGGAGCAGTTGCCACGTGATGTTGCTTCCTGTGAATCACTGGTTCGCCGTCACGATGAGTACAATCTCGAAATGCAAGGTCGAAAACCGTTTGTGGATGACTTCGCCCGTCAAGGAAGACGAATGATCCAATCCAGCCATGTTTTGTCTCAAGAGATTCAAGAGAAGGTCGAAGTTCTCGAAAAATCGTGGGAGATGCTTTGTGAGATCTGGAAAGATCGTGCGGAGTTGTATGAAGAAAACATGGATGTGCAGAAATGGAAGCAGAATGCCGAGCAACTCGACTCCTGGCTTGAAGAACGTGCTGGACTTCTTGGAGATGACTGGAGAATGGTGGATTCCGTTGAAATGGCTGAAAGTCATCTTCGTGATTTCGACGATTTCCTCGTGACTCTTGAAGCTCAAAACGAAAAATGCGAAATGGTGAAGCGTTTGACGCTCGTGGAGCAGAACTTCAGCCGTCTGAGAAGCAAGGAAATCGATCGTGCTAAAATCGCTGAAGAAGATCAAAAGAGAAGAGACACTATCAAGATTGTCGAAAAAGGAAACATCTTGGCTAACCGCAGACAAGAAAGAGAAAGAAGAAAGACTCAAGAAATTTCACTTCTCCGACCATCTCCTTCTGGAGAAGAATTCTCTACTCACACCATGCCACGTAAGGAACGAAAGGACAGAGCGAAGACTACTGCTGATTTAGGTAAAACAATTTAATTAGTATAATGTTCATAATAATGATTTTTCAGCTCCTGGTTCCATTCAAATCGGTGATATCCTTGCTACTTCATCCACTGTTGCTCCTCTCCAATCTGGGGTAGAGATGACAAAAACTCCATCCTTTACCACTCGCCGCCCACAATCCATCCGCAAAGGAAGCCGTTGGGAAGACATGGGAGCTATTGACATGAAAGGATTCTTCGATCGTAAGCAATGTCAGCAAAGTGGCGGTAAACGTGCAACGATCCGCTCCTGGAAGAACTACTATGGAATTCTCTGTGGACAGCTTTTGTGCTTCTTCAAGGACGAACAGCAGTTCATAGAAAACGTGGCTGCTGCTCCGCCTGTCTACATCTACGGAGCCCAATGTGAACAGTATCCAGAGTACGCAAAGCGTAAGAATGCTTTCCGTCTTCTCATTCAAGACGGATCCGAATTCATGTTCTCGTGCCCAGACGAGCGTCAGATGTTGGAATGGGTTGCCAAGATCAAATTCCACGCTCACTTGACTCCAAGCAATCAACTCAAGTCGTATTCGTACAATGGTATGTTTTTTATTTCAATCAGGGGACTAACTATCTTTTTTCTTCTTTAATTTCTTCTCGGTTAAGCATGCCTATTTTCTTTTTAGATGACCTACTCCAAACTACTGGCACTGAACAACTCCCAATGGTTGCACCAAGAAGAAACGTCGGAGGACATGACGTTGCGAATCGTCTCTCCCATGCCAGCTCAGCATTCACAGGAGTTGACGATATCGAACAGCACGAACTTGACTACTCTAGTTGGTTTTCCTTTTTTCGGGAATTTTAGAAATTTTATTCAGCTCATTCTTCCCCTCGTTTCCTTTAGTTCCTTGGATATCTTTTTCAGATGATTTAATGCTTTCAGCTCTGCTTCGCTTTTTAATCCTATGTTTTTTCTGCTTCAGGGGGGTGTACTTCGTTACCACGCGGCAAGCACCATGGGCAAATCACAATCCGTGATTGTGCTACCTTGCCTCGCGGATTTGGGTCAGAGGTAGTGGAACAGCAGCCAACTGCATTTTTCCCTCCATCTGGTCCTCTGCTTGCAACCCCGTCGGTACTGACTATGTCATCCTCGTCGATGACAGCAACCGTGGTACCAACTGTAGTGGCTCGGAAGATTGGAGTGGTTCGAAGAACTAGTCGACGACAATCTGTCTACGCCGAAAGTATTTATGGAGAAGTAGAACAAGCCATTGCAGAGGCCAACAGAGTTTCTATTCATGCCCCGAACGGTTAGTTGGTGGCACTCTGTCTTCACCAACTCATCTGCACAATCTTCGCGAAACTATCGACACTCCACAACGGACTAATAAAACATGTTTTCTCGTTTCTGCATGCTAGATGTTTATTATTCTTTAACAGCGTCTCAAATCTTTTAATTTGTCTTCTCCACTCTTCTTTGAAGTTCGGTGGACTAGTATTCTTCAAGAATTATCTAACCTTGCCATTTACTAAATCTTCCGTAGTCACATAATTCTTCTGAACACTTCTTGTTTCACTTCACTAAATCTAACTTCAATACTTTGTTTTCAGGAGATCATGCTGAACTCCGTCACACCATTCAAGCCCACCCAGGAAGTTCTGGATACACGGTGAGTGATTTTAGCAGTTATTGGCAACCATCTGTTTTTTTTTAGGAAACCCTAATGTACAAAGAGCACACCTCATCCAGCTACCAACCAATGGAAAGATCAATGTCCCCACGAAGCACACAAAACGGAGAGTTCATCACTTGGGTTGAGAGCAATCAACATAACCAGTCAATGAATACTCCAGATGGCCGATCTACGTCAGCCAGTGTGGTCTCCACACCTTCCAATTATGATGATAATGATTCCATCAAGTCGTCATCAAGTAAGAATTTTCTATATTTTCCCCCAGTTAATATTGTTAATGTTTGCAGAACGAAAAGGATTCGGTTCGCTTTTCAAGCGTGGATCCAAAGTTTCAAAATAGATACCTCACCAGCTGATCTTCAAATCTTCTGTAGACGACGATTGAGAAGCAGTCTAATTCGTTTTTTTAAAGTAATAATTTATTTCATTGTTAGCTATACCCGCCTTCTTTTGTTTCTGTTTTTATTTGTACTGTTTATTATCCCAACCCATCATCATCCCGTCCAAAAACTCCATAGTATTATTATTTTTCGCCCCTAGAAATATTCTCTCCCTCCTCAATCCAGTTTTTAATTGAATTCCAAATCTAATTTTATTTATTTATTATGCTCCCTTCCCTTCCCTCTTTCACATTTTTTCCTTTTTTAATTGCTAACTTCCGATTTAGAAAAGGATGATGAGAAGCCCGAACTCGGATTCCTCACTTCTAAATTATGCGAATTCAATCTCCCCACCTACTTCACTTTGAAATCGTGACGACTTCTTTTTTGTATGTGCTAAATGGCCTTAGCGATGCTCATAAAACGTGTATTTTATGATTGTTCAATGTTTTATATGTGTCGCAATATAAAATGAGACTCTGACAATTGTTAGCCGGCAGGTCAACGAAAGTATTTTTCCATCCATCGTGAGAGCGCAGACAGCCAGACGTTTTTTGCCAAGCATAACGGGGCGCCCCGTTTTTTGTCTACTTGTTCACATTTTCGGCCTAAAATTTAAGTCTCGAACGGATTCTGGAACGATTTCTCTACAAATTTTTAAAATCAAGTTCCTCCTGATTTCCCCTTTCCGAAAAAATCAAAAAAAAATTCTGAGAATTCCCATAGAAACAAAAGTTTCGGAGTTCGTCTTCAAGAATTCTCTCTATTCCAATTAGATCTTCAAATCGGAACTTTCTCATACTTCCTCATATTTAAGCTGATCTTCGAAGTTCAGACCGTTCCACAGCTCGTCCGAATGTCATCACTTCAATATGCTTACGAACAGCAACAATTGGATTTTCTTCACATCTGCAGTATGGGTGATGAAACTAGAGTCAGAGATGCGCTGCTCAGTGGAAGAGTTGACATAAATTATCGGCACAAGTCGAATGGCTGGTGAGTTGTTGAATTTTGGACAATCTGCCTCATAGTCAGACCCATAGACTATGGACCATAGTACGATTTTTCGTTATTATTTATCCCCGCCAGTTGCTGACCACCGCTGTTATGAAATATGAGACGCCTGTTGTCGCATTTTCCCCGCAAAACAATTTTTGTGAATCGCAAGTTTTTCTACTTTAAGTCTACATCTGTATTTTCTTATTTTCTAACCAGCATGGATGTCCTGAACAGCCGTTTCTTCTTTTTTGTGGAAAGTTCTCTTTCCTATCTGATAGAAGAAGACACACGAATCAGTGATAAATCCACGAAACTGATCGAATGAGAATGGACTTTGTGTAAATTGCGAGTGGCTAACGAGAGTTGTGGCATACCAACTGTCGACTCAGGAAGAAGACAATCCTAAGAGCTTTCTCGTTTTCACAGTGTATTACCCTCTAGCAGAGAGCAGTGTCTGTCGCTTTTTTCCTGCTCTCTGGGTGTGTTTTGAAGGAGTGTCAAACACTTCGGTCAGTCGGAGATGGTCACTTTGACAAGTTTTGAGTTTTTTTCCCAGAAGTGATCTCTGCCCAATTCCAGAAAGATTCTATCATGTGGGACTTTCTAGAACACATACCGTGAAACCTGTAATAGAAGGAACTATCTAAGTTAAAATACAGTAAGACCTGTATTAGCAGGGCCGGTCCTTCTATTATTCCAAAGTACCTCCGGAGAGCCCGTCTATTACAGGGGCCCTTCTATTTTTCCAGCCATATTTTCCAAAAATTTTCATCAAAATAATCGGGGAATTCTTGTTTTAAAGTCATTAAAATCTGTCAATTTTTGAGCAAAAAAGTGTTCCAACAAAATTTCTGTCAAATTTTTTTTTTAATGGTATACAAGAACTACTGTATTCAAACTTATCCTTTTTTTCTGAAAGACCCTTAAATTTTGATTCTCAGGACCGCTCTTCACTGGGCTGCAAGCCGTGGTCATTACAACGTCGCTCTGCTTCTGTTAGAAGCCGGATACGATCTGAACGCAGAAGATTCTAAACAAAGAATTCCGTACGACGTGAGTCATCTATTCTCTGTCCCTATTCATGTACAATATTCATATTCTGAATAGGTGTGCCCAGAAGACAAAGAAGAATTGCGAACAGTTCTCCAACTGGGAGAAGAGCGAGAAAATATGGTGCAGAGTGAGTTATTTTTACTTTTCGCCACCTCCTAACCCAACCAAAGTTTCAGATAGTGCTTCCCGTAGAACATCGGATGCTAGTGATCAAGCGTCACCAGGATTCATTCCAAACTATGTCCGTCATCCTCCATTCCCTTATGCCATGAAGAACTCGTTCGATAACTTTTCATCACCCCCAGCGACTTCTGGATCAAATGGATCTGGATCGCCTGGACCACTCAATTCACCAACTTATTCATACGGAAGACGGGATTCGTTCAATAAAACCCGGTTTTTGCTTGTGAGAACAAGGTGAGATCAGGAGACAGTTATTCTTTTTAATCCTATTTATTTTTACAGTGTGGAAAAAGGAAAAGAGACGTATAAACGAGTCACTCTGCCAGGAGGATCAGATGTCGAACGATTGAAGACTACGATCGAAAAAGCATGCAAAGGGAGAGCTGTAGATATGATATTCACACTTCCAGAAAACGATTTAGTAGAAACGATCGAGCAGATTCATCAGTTCAAAGATTGTCAGAAAATAGATGTGATCTTCAAGGATGCGGAAAAAGAAGCAACGCCAGAAGTGGTAAGCTTTAGAAGAGAAATGCCGGTGGCCGTGGCTGAGGGTCCCACAACGACAACTACCGTAACCTAAAAATATCGTTATTTTCCGGTTATGTTGTTTTGATTTTTGTGGGCTTCGATTGATTTTCCACTGTCAGCTCTGGTAAAAAAGCAAAAATCTCGACAAAAATTGAGAGCAGAAATCCTGAATACGAACTTTATTTTGGTAACTGTAGTTCACGTTTTGGGATCTTGGGCTACGGCCACCGGCATTTCTTTTCCATAGCTCCGATTTTTGGAACCAGATTAATAAGGAATTTTCATTTTTATCCAAATCCGTGCTTTTCTGCTCTTCAATCATCAAAAAGTTTCTCAAAAAAAAACCATATGAACTTCCCGATCATTGATAAAACAATCCAATCATGCAAACTGTTTAGCTGCCTCAGTTTCTCTATCGAAATATGTCAAATTCCCGCCAACAATTTGTATACACCCTCTCCCTCTCCTCTTTAAATTTCCTCTGCAGTTCTCTCTGTGTTCGTCAGTCGTCATTCATTTAGGTGGGTGTACTTTGTTCTTCCTCCTTCCTCAAAGCTCTCTTCTTTTCCCTTCAATACACCGCTCATGTGTCCCATGAAATTGAGAGAAAATTGAACCAAAACTAGGATGACTTTTTCGTTTTTGCCATCCCATTACGTTGAAACCCACACTTTTGGAGAACACTTCAAACAAGAAAAGGATGCCGCAGAGAAATAGAGAAAATGTTGTTCTAGCCAGCCACCGCCCGTGTTTCACTCTCCCCTTTTGCTCTGCGCTCTATGTTTATCACTTCTTGCGCACATGGTCATCTGTCTCTTCTTCAACTTCAGCGTCGTTGCTCATCCTTATTGTTGTGAATCGTCAACAAAACGAAAAAAAAATCTACACGAGTAGTTGCTACATAATGTTTTTGGAAATCGTATAAATAGAACCTTTATTAATTCAAAGAAGTGTGTATAGAAAAGAAGGTTTCTCAGAGTTCGTAACCAGATATCCATCCTTCGTTTCTGCTGAACTTTTTTCCTTGTTTTTCAAGTATTTAGTTTTGCAGTTCTCTTTTCAAACTGAGATCTTTCGTTTCGGTCAGGTGTCCCAAACTCATCTACCTCTCACCTTCTCCTTCTTCCCCACTTCATTTCATTCGTTCCTGCTCTTTTTTACCACAAGCAATCCCACACTGCGATCCGGTTTATTGCAACTGTTTCACCAGGCTCACAATCAGCATGCTTCCTTTCATGTGAATCCACATGAAACTGTATTGGCAGCTATCCTTCCTAAGATTCCTCATCTCCTTTCCTTTTTTCCTCAAACCTATTAGTTGAATCATTGTTTCAATTTCCGTTTATTCTTAACCCTATTTACGTTATCAGTGTTCACTTGATATCACTCTCTTTAAAACAAGTTGTTTACAATAGGGAAAAGCGGAGATTCTGAAAGAAATTGAGGGGCGCGTGACGAAAGGTCGAAAGTGGGTTGTTGGTAACTCCTCACACCGTCCTGTCAGATGGTAGCAGCAGTGAGGTCGACGATCGGCATTTGTTCCATTTGATCTCGACAATTTCTGATCAGTTCTTTCATTTTTATTGATGTCAACAGAAATGTCGGCTATGTTCTTTGTCTACTGGATCTGTAAACATTTTTTGATGGAAAACATTCCAGTCACCCAGTCACATTGATTTGTTCTGAAATCAATAATTTGAGAATCTCACCTTTCAATATACCGTAAAACCTGTATTAGAAGGGCTCTCTTCAAAATGTGTTGTTTGAAATTTAAAACTTCCATACGTTTTCAGTGAAAAATATTCTGGAAATTCTAGAATTTTGCAGAAAAAGGCTGGAAAACAGTTTTTTGCTTAAAAACTTTCCCGATTTCAGTGAAATTGATGGATTTTCTTGCATATTTGAGCATTTTGAACTACAATTCGCCATACTTATAAAATTCCGGGCCGGGCCTGAGGAAATTTTCAAGGCCCGGTAGCAAAAATGTTGTCATTTTGAGCCAAATTTTGAGCTCTCAATACAATTTTCTCCATTATTTTTTGTGTTTTTGGATTATTTGTCTGTTTGATAAGAAAAATATCAACAAAACTCGAAAAAAATTTTTTGATCGAAAAAAATCACATAAGGGTCCCCCCTTATGTGTTTTTTGAAATTTTCAAAACTTGTGGAATGACAGGCCTTCGGGCCCGTTACAAGTCTGCAATTCGCCTAATTTTTTAATAACGATTTTAGGAAAAAATGGCCGGAAAAGCCCCTGTAATAAAAGGGCCCTCCGGAGATACCCCAGAATCCATGGAACAATAGAAGGGCCGGCCCTTCTAATACAGGTTTTGCGGTAACCAAATTTTTGATTTGATCTATAACAGCGGCGGAAAAAATTCGGAGTTTCATTTCCCTCCGAATTTTTCACTTTACGAAGATAAACAAAAAACCAAAAACTTTTTTTCGTTATCATATTCCCTCTCTCCCTTTCGGTTATTTCTATCACATCCATCTTATATCCATCGTCATCACGCGTTCTTCTCATATTTCCTTTCTCTAGCTGGTGCCACATGCCGTTTCTGCTCTTTTTCTATTATCTTCTTCTTTCTTTTTCATCCGATTTCTTTTTTTTCTAGCAGTAACCCCTCAAATCAATTCGAACAACACATCAATCTCACCTGCTTTCTCTTTTTCTCTCTCTCTCTCTCTCTCTTCTTAACTCACTCTTCCTCACTCACTCATTCGAAGATCCTCCGTGATTCTTTTCACTTTACTTGTACTATAAATGTCGGATTCTGAGTCTTCTGATTCCTCTCCAATCGTTCAACGTCGTCGACCGTTCTCGATTCGATCGATTTCTCGAACACCGAAGGTTCATAGAAGTTGGAATTTGTGACATTTCGAAAACCATTAAAAACCTACAACATTGACTTGAAAAACTAAATTTAAATGTTCTTTCTTTTTCAGACGGGTGACGCAGTCAAGATGTCGGAAGAACGAGAAGTGTCACCAAAAGATTTGATCGTTGAAAAAGATTATGGACAAGAAGACATTGATATTCCGAAAAATGAGGAGCACGAGGAAGATAAGGAAGAGCCAAGACCAATTACTCCAGCTGAGGATCTCTCTCATTTTGTCAAGGAACCAAGTCCACCAATCAGCCTTGCCGCCACTGATTTGGACTCGAATAACGGTGAAGAGCCAAAGTTGATCCCATTGGCAACTCGCCAGAGCCTTGATTCGGATCCTGGAGATTTCGAGAAGGTCGACAAGGAGGAAGCTGCCAAGTTGGCTGAGCCTTCTCCAGCTGTTGCTGGAATCGCCGCTGCGATCCCAATTATCTCGGTATCCGTTTTCCTGGATGTATTTTTTTTATTTTCTATATTCAGGCCCAAGTTGAGGAAGATCACAATGCTCCAACTGCCGCCGTGGAACCAGAGCAAGAGCCATCGTTCGTTCCGCCACCTCCAGCTCGCCAGGCACCGTCTTCCAAGGCCACGATTGTCGAAGAGTCGAAGCAAGTTCCAGAAGACCGTGAATCGAGTGATTTTGCCACGTGGATCCATAACAATCCAGATATCGTCAGAAATGTTGCCACTGCGGCTGCAGTTGCCGGAGTCGCTGGGCTCGGATACTACGTCTACGTTAAGAAATTCAAGTAAAATTCAAGTTTCGAACTTTATTTTCAATAGCTAATAGCATAGACTTTCCATTTTCTAGTTAGCTTTTCTTCATGTAATGTTTCCTTTGGTTTTACCTTTTTACTCATCATCCCAGTTTCACACATTCGCCTCTCTCTTCCCGTTATTATAAATGATACCCCGGTATTCAATTACTGCTTACTATTCAAACATTCTACATTTTTCCTGTCTACCTTTTTTCTTCATACTTTATTCATAGTTTATTCTTCAACCCCTCCTTATTCTTCTTCTCCTTATCGGGTCATTTCTTCTTTTTTTGTTTTAACTGTGCCCACCCAGTACATATTTCTACAAGAAAAATTTAAAGGTTTCATTGAATTTTGTTCTTTTCAATCACAAATCATCAAAATCTTCAATATCGGAGAACAATTGCTCGTCCATTTCTTCAGTTTGATTGAAGTTTTCTTGGTGATGATGATCCGTTTCAGCAGCGAATGGTGATCCAACATCCAGTTCGGCATCCATTCCAGATCTTTTGAAAAGCAACAGTCTGTTTACTGCCACCTCGATAATCTTTTTTGGAGTCCTGTCACTTTTCATAAGATCCACGTTGATTCCAGTTATCTCTCCGGCTTTTTCGATGAAGAATACAAGATCCTCTTCGTCACCTGAATAGATAATGTTTTATCTTTTTAATTGTTGGCTAAGACCCACTTCGATTTGCAAGTTGAGACAATTGAATTTCGGGAGAACTGAATTGCTCATCCAAATCGAATAATTCAAGAGGTGGCATTGGAAGATCCTGGAACGTTGGTGGAAATACCGCTGGTTGAAATGGAGGCATTGGAAGTTCAAACTGAGGTTCCACTAGAGTTAGTGGAGGAGGTGATAGGTTCAAAGCTTCGTAAAGACTGCAAAATCGATTATGATTTTTTAAAATTTATTAGAAAACCCTCACCGTAGTGTCATTGGCCAATGATTCAAGTTAAATGAGTGAAGAGAATTGTCGAGAATCTTCATGAAATCCGAGCTCACTGCTGAATCAAGCTCTCCTTCATACATGCAAACCTGCAAGTTTTGTAGCCTTTAAAAAAACTAGAAATTAGAATTACTTTAATCTGTTGAGATAGATGAATATGATCAGGAATATTTGTATAATCACTAATTTCCGGTTCCGCTGCGTCAATTGTGTTCAGGTCGAAACCATTGACAAGATATTCAACGAATGTATCCTGAAATTTATATGGAAAAATCAAAAAATCAAAAAGACCTACAAAAATCTTCCCATTCTCCTCTTTATCGATATAGACATCATGGAACATGGATACCGAACCAACCACACAAACTCGCCCTTTCTTCTTCTGAAATATAGATTTTGAATAAAAATATAAACAAATTGAAAATCATACAAATTCATTGAGTTTCGTCTCATGAAAGGCTGCAACCGGACGGCTCGCTGGAAAACTAGTGCTTCCAGAAGAGAGAACAACGTTGGCCATTTTATGAGTGACATCTAGTGTACAACCATATGGATAGATGAATGAGAGAGTTCTGGAACATGACTTTTGAAATCTTGATGAGTTGAGAAGTTTTTCGTAGATCAGTGAAAATTAAAAAGAAAAAACTGGAAAAGATGTATGAAGTTTTGAAAACAACTCAAATCTGTTATGAACTCAAACAGTCAACTTTGAGCCCATATATCTCAGTTGTAGTAAAAGATATCAAAAATAGTGCTTATCATAATTACAAAAATATTTCGTCAGTTGACTACTTTTTGATATCTTCTACAGAAACCGAGACATATGAGCTCAAAAATGGCGATTCTGAAAGAAACTATGGCAGAGCTGGCGAAGGCCCGCCAGGGCCCCGTTCACATGTATCAAAGTAATGTAACTTTGAAAACGATGCAAACTGATTCAGTATAAAATTAACGTTTTGTTTTTTTTTCCAGAAAATTCAAAAATTTCCAAAAAACTCACTGTGAATTCTGTTTTGCCTCTGTGCTCACATTCTTCTTTGCTGCTACCGCAATCGACCTATTCACCACTCCATTGGCTACGAGAGCCTCTTTTGGATCAAAATATTTCAGAAATACAGTTCGAATCACCGAATCTGAAAATAAAATATCGGTAGATGTAGAAAATTAAAGCTAGAAATTCGGATGGGGATTTTGAAAACATGCTTCAGGTTTTAAGAAAAATCTACCCAAATACTGTACTTCCTCTAATAGAAGTCAACCCAAACCGTCAACTTTGAGCTCAACTATCTCGGTTCCTGTTAAAGTTATCAAAAAGTGGGCAACTGATAAAATGTTATTATGATATCACCAACAGTTTATCAGTTGACAAGTTTTTGATATCGTTAACATGAATCGAGTTAATTGAGCTCAAATTTAGAGTTCGCTTCCATTAGAGGGAATACGGTACTTCTAAACTTTGTTTGCTTTTCTGAACTTTTCTGAAAGTAAATAAGATCTAAAAATCAACCTGAAAACTCAGATTTAATGTAACTTTTTTTTCAGAAATTCCTGGAGAAAAATCTAACCTTTATTAACTAAAATTCCATATTTCGAAATCAACTCATTCAGTGAAAGACGTTCTCCTCCTTCTCCAGAAAGTATCATCAAAGAGCCACCTTCCTTTACAAACCTCCAAATTGTCTCAATCTGGAATTTTATATTTTAAGAAATATGAAAAATTTTAATTTCAATTTACTTCTCCCGTTCCAAATGAAGACTTTGGCTGAGGAATAATAAGCATACGTACATCATCTAGCCCGTTCAAATTTATTGGTTCAGTATTTCTGAAAATTGAATTCTATGGGGGGTTTCCAGAATTTTTTGTGTTTTAAATTACATTTCAACAGTCAAAAAACTTTTCAAATGTCTTGCAACGCCTCGAAAACCACTAATCAGACTGATTTGTTGCTGTTTTGACTGATCAATTAACGCTTTTCTGAATGTGCTTCGGTCCTGGAAAAGAGATAAAAATCGAACAGCAAAATATTCTGACAATAGAACTCACTGTCATCTTTTCATCTGTAAAAGAGGTCATTTTTTGAATTTTTAGTTAGTATTATTGCAGTGAAGAAAAAGAGTAAGATTCAGAAGAGGGAGAAGGCGTCTGTTGTCAAGGGATACGCGAGCAAACATGGAGAGCTCGCGTTTTGAAAAGAAGCAGGCAATATTCTTCTCGCAGAATATTAGCTCCCAATAGGAGAGCACATTTGAAAACTAATGGAAAGCATTTTCACTTTATTTGTTTCAAAAATGACTAAAAATCGTTGGTTTCAATTTACAAGACCCATGAAGTACACACACATCGGCAATTGAATGCAGGAATATAAATACACAAGAAGACATATTTAGAAAATAATTAAAAACAATAAATTAGAATGAAACAAGAATACTGGAGACATCATTCGGCTGTAACTTGAATTCTTCCGACTCCTGGCCCTCATACAGATTTGTCAGTGTTGTTTGTCTTGCAGATTTCAGTGTTGAGATCAATTTCAGTGGTTCAATTTCCAATCCAGATAATAGACAAGAAGTGTTGGGAAGTGTCAAACGAGATCTACAATCTGGAACCACTCGATGCATCACCATAGCTGCCTTCTTTTCAGCTGCTGTCGATCGTTCATTAGCTTCGTATGTGGTTGGTGAAGCCAGAGATCTGAAGAAAAATAAAATTTGATAATTCAAAAAAAAATTGAAAATCTAAACCAACCTAAAAGTGACCATATGCAAATCACAGTTCAATTCCTGTTCTACATTTTTGGATGAAATTGGTTTTGGCGTCGTTTCTCCCATCATTTTTATGACTGGATAGTGAAGAGACCATGTGGCTAAATGACCGACATGAGAATGGAATCCAACTCTTTCTTCCTTTTTATTTGATGCACCAGGAGACATTGGCTCAGCGACAATTCTAAAATGAGCAACCGTTCTCTTGTTATCCCTCACTCCTTGTTGAAGTCCTCGATTGTCGTCTGAACTCAACCGTCGATCCAACATTATTTCAATCTGTCCAGAAGAGAGACTACTGACTCCAAGAGCTTGAGCTGAGTGGATTGTCAGTCTCGTGGCCTCATCCTCAATGTAGACTCCAGCAGACATTGGATAGAAGTTGGCTTGTGTTGGTAGTTTCGCCTGTCTTCGTCGTTTAATCATTTGCATTCCATTGAGATCCGTGAAGAATTCGTCTCCACTACTGACAGAGGTACTGAATCTCAAGGCCAATTCGAAATTCTCCTTAGATCTAACGTCTACTTCATTGTCCAAATCGATCCACGGCAGACCTTGATAAAGTGTGTAGGTTTGAAGAATTTTCAAGTCATTGATTGGAGTAGTGAACACTTTTCGAACAACGTCTCCTTCTACTACAACCCAGTCTGATTCCTGTTTCTTGAGTTCTCTTGCTTCTCCATCGGGAAGGAACAGGTAAGCGCCTGCCGGATTGTCTTCATTCCCATTCGCAACTGAAAGAAAAAAATTAGTTGTGAGAAGATTTAGGGGGAAAAGCTGGAGACTGAGGATGTATCAGTAATGGGGTAGGATAAGAAGGGATTGAAACGATGAGAGATTGTGGAAGAGAACGGATGCATCTTGACCTAAATCGCCTTATTTTCAATCGCTTGTTTATCATGTCGGTGACTGATTTGTATCATTTCTCTCTGCTTTCACATCGAAATGGCGGCGTTCTATGCATCCGTCGTTCTTTTGGCTTCTGCCACAGTTTTTGTATCAGGTAGGATCTTTTATTATCATAGAAATGATTTTATTTTATAGCCGACCCTTTCATCTATAATGTCTACTCCTCTTCCGGATCTCAATCTGGGTTTGGGAGTCCTTATGGACGTGATGAGGTCTACATTCGTCGCCCAGGAATGAGCGGAAGTCCATACTATTCTGGAATGGGAAACCAAATGATGACAATGGGAGGATTCCAAGGACTTCAAGGGCTTCAAGGAATGCAAACCATTCAAAGTGTCCATGGTGTGCAGCAAATGCCATATGGTGTATCGGGAAGTATGATGGGAATGGACACCTACGGATCTAGCATGTACACCAACAAGCCTCGTTTCGCTGCTTCTGATATGATGGGATCTGGACAACCACTGGTTCTCAACGGATATCCAATGTACCCAAGTGAGTTTTTATTTCCTAGGTAGTTCAAATCATTTATTTTGTTCAGGAACCGCTGGATATCCAATGGTGATTCCACTTGGAATGGGATCTTTCGGTTCTTCTCCAACAGTCTACCAAGGGCAAACTGTTTCTCGCCTTCCATTTGCAGCTACTCAACGCGCAGCCCGTTACCGTTATTAATAATATCCGCCCTTTTTCGAACCTTTCCGATTTCTAATAATTCCATAATAATAACATGAAATAAATAATAAATCTTACACTTTCTCCTCGCTTTTCTTGCTCCGTAGTGCACATAATGAGAATTCAGTTCAATTGATTTGTTATCCACAAGACTAGTTGCTTTCTTGATCATTCCATTCTCTCCATCGAATTCCGCTTTCACTTTATCATTTTCAACGGTAAAATCACCAGATGTAGATGATGACTTGAAATTACTGTCACTGTAATTATAATAAATGAATTGCAACAGAAAAAAGCCTTCTACTCACAATTTAAGATCAGAATGCGTGCGAATTTCAGACTTGGTAGTAGTAGTACTCTTCACCAGCTTCAAACTCATCGACTCCATTGGGCCCATTGAAACTGCGAAACACAACTCGAATACACCTTCCTTCACAACAAGCTTTTTGATTTCTTCATTATACTGGAGCACTGGTGAAATTTGCTGCTTTGTGATAGGAGGATCTGCCTCAATCCCGGCATCCACAGAATCCACTTGAATACAAATGGGTTCATTTCTATTACGAGATAGTGTGTTGAATAGAACGACGTTCCTAAAATATAAATGTTTTAGTTAGTACAGAAACTGATGAACTTACTGTCCAACTTTGTAAACGCGCTTCTCAGGTAGCAGATTCTCATTCACTCGTTTTTCATCCATTCCCATTTTTTGAGTTGAATCAATACCCAGCAAAACAATGAGAGATTCAGAAAGAACCTCTTCGCACGCATTCAATGCATCAATCATTTTTTGTCCGTAATCCAGAACGACATGATCCTTGGCAGTTCCAGTAACACCATCGTGGTGTTGGAAGAGGGAAAGTGCTCGGCGAGCAGTGACTAGTTTCTCGAATACCTTTGCATCCATCATTCCTTCTTCTTCTACATTCGCAAGACTGAAAGCAATTTCAGCTGATCGGAGATAATGTTGAAGAACTCTATCGAGTTGTTTGTAGAATGGACGAGATGTGAAGTATCCTGGAAATCAAAAACTAGTAAAAAATAAATAATTTTGGTAAAACATACCGCTCCAATAATGATCATCTCTATCTGCATATGTGAAGAAGTCTCCAGAAAGTGTTGGAAGCTTCTCTCCGGATTCAGAAGAAATCGCAGCATCGAGCTTTTTAAAGTAGTCAGATAGTGTTCCGAATTGAGCATGAACATTCCATTCTGGCTTCGAATTCATGTATTCGAAAAGCTTTTTGTAGTTTTCATACTGCGAGTTCCATTCAAATTCAATGTCATATCTGTAAATCAATATTTTGGCACTGAAAATAGTCGAGTGAATACCTGAAATCATCTCCCAGCGGCTGGAAAATTACACTGTTTTTGAAAAGTTGACTTTTTTTCCTGTATTGATCATATATCATCTGAGCTCTCTGTGCCACATTTTCATCAGTAATCTTCTGAGGTGGAATTCCCCAATCGCAAGATTTTCCACCTTCTGGCATCCGACGGAAATCAAATTGGCAGCATACAGATGGTTCGGGTCCACAAGTATGTGGAATATCATAAGAGTAGAATGGCATAATGTGGGAACGAAAATCTGGGTATCCAGTTGATCCGAATAACTGTCTCCAATAGAATTCGAGATTCTTTTTCAAAGCCAACTCGCGTTTCACAGAATAG
Source organism: Caenorhabditis briggsae (assembly GCF_000004555.2). Taxonomy (NCBI): domain Eukaryota; kingdom Metazoa; phylum Nematoda; class Chromadorea; order Rhabditida; family Rhabditidae; genus Caenorhabditis; species Caenorhabditis briggsae. Next base: position 9,087,337 of record NC_013488.2, on the reverse strand, counting down.
TGTACTCTGAAAAAGGCGGATGTTTAGGGTACGTTCGAAAACGCATTGTTTTACCTCTGCAATACAGCATTAGTGATATTCGCGGAAGTGAGAAGATGAGGGAGAGATGGAGACAAACCGAATGGATCAATTGACCAATGAGCCTTTGGAATTGCTTCTGAAAGTTTTCAGTTCTATTTAGATCTGATTTTTTTGATTTTTTACTTTTTCCCAAATGATTCTGAATCCATTCGTGACCTTCAAATAACTCGGTCACCATTGAATAGTAGTGAGCATTTGCTTCATCTGTCATCACCCATCCTCCAGTGACAATTTCCAATTTTCCAGCCTCCAGGTATCCTTTAACTTTCTTCCTGATTTCTTCTGATTGATCTCTCCACCATGTTTCGAAGAAGGAGATCTCTGCATAGATGAAACGCATCTCATCCTTTTCTCCAAGGTGTTTAGCCATTCCGTCGAGAATATTACGTGTCTGTCGATTGTAGTACTCATCGAATGTCATTATCCACCCAGGATCACAGTGAGAGTGTGGGATAACAACTACTTCGAGGCGAGGAATCGATTTTACTTTTTCTGAATCATATTCAATTTTCCATCCTTGCTTCCAAACTCCACCGTCTGGATTCTCAAATTTCCATATATCGTAAAGATCGAGCATCTGCAAAAAAGAATAGGATTTAAGAACTTTACTATAGAATAATTCAAAAGTATACCTGAAGGTCTGAGTGTGGAGCACTGATATTTTCACGAAGTCCACAAACATCGGCCATCGGTGGAGTAGGCCTAATATGCTTCTGAACCTGATGAACATGTGCCAACTCTCCTCGATTTCCTCGGACTGGAACGGGTGCAACTTCTTTTTCTTGTTCCCTTACTTGTTCTTTTTCTTCTGTTTTTTCCTTTTCTTCATCAAAATCTACAGACTTCTCAAACTTCGCTTGCCGAACTTGCTGCTCCAGTCTATCGATTGTTCTTCCATTCTCTTCTGCGACGTGCTCCAAGTTACCGATTTTTCGTCGTAAATCGTCTACATATTGCTATAAAAACGATTTAATGAAATCCTCGAATACCTATGAATTTAATAAACCTGTCGTTTGGCTATCGCTTCTGCTCCAGTCTCAATGCCATTGTATAAATACAGCGATACGGTCAAAAATACTCCCAGACTGAGGATGATGTAGAAGTTGCGCTTTCCCATGCTTTACTATTCCATCAAGCTGAAAATAAGAACATTTATCAATCAATCAAGTCGAATATCATCTGAAACCCGTTTTTACAAATGAATTCTGACCGAATTAGGCAAAAATTTAACATTTTTCATCAGAGCGCGTTTGCATTCGCTCAAAAAAAATTTTTTCAAGCATTTTTTTCGGAAATTCTGATGGATTTTTTCTGCTTTCCACACAAAAAGGTGTTGTAAAAATTAGAAAAAATTTTTGCTCATTTGTTTATGTAGTTCATAAAGCAGGGCAGCAATTCTATCATTTCTCGAAGAGATAACATTAAAACCGCAGAAACAAAAATTAACGAATCGGTAAAAAAACATTTTTTTTGTCATGAATAGGCATTATAAAATAAGGAGTCACACCTTATATGAAATCCACTTCTAAGTCACAGTTACAACCACATCCAATGACTCAAAAAGAAGACCCCCTTATCAGTTTATCACTAGTCTCTTTAATGGTGCACTTTGCACAATGATTCGTAATCAATATTCCAGTCCTACCCATTTTTATTCAATGTCATCAATTTTCCTGTAAAATAATTAATCAGAAAAAGTGGCTGAAAAACAAAAACATAAATTTCTAGAAATATTTCTCACTTTCACTATACCAAAATAGATTCCAAAAATAGCAGTTCTCCTAATTTACAGCCACATTCGCAATCTCTTTCCAGTCATGACGAATACAACTACAATACAGTTCAATGCGCTACTCCTAGATATTGAAGGCACTATTACCAGTATTTCTTTTGTCAAGGTTACTAATATTTTTATCTTGCTCACATATATTTTTTCTATCCAGATCAATGAGTTATTTTACAGGATGAACTCTTCCCATACGCATTCGAAAACGTCGGAAAATATCTGGAAGAACACTACGATAAACCAGCTACGCAAATAATTATTGAAGACTTGCGACGCCTGGCGGAGCAACAGCTTGAAACTGACGCCGATGTTGTGTTAGTTTGATTTGCACAGCTTTTTTTATCTAATTTGCGCATCCTGCAGGAAAATTCGCGAACGGAAGCAAGAATGTATCGAAGACGTAACGAAAAATGTGCGTCATTGGATAAAGAGAGACAAGAAGGTACTTGAAAATTCATCTTTAATCGAAAAAAGAAAATTTTAACTTCAGTTGACGCCGATGAAGGCTCTCCAGGGACTGATTTGGGAAGAAGCATACCAAAGAGGATATGTCAAGGGACAGTGAGTAATAAATGTAGTTTCTGATATTCACAATTGAAAATTTCAGTGTCTATCCTGACGTTCTACCAATTCTCAAAATCATAGAAAGTAGGCAAATCCCGATCTACATCTACTCGTCAGGATCTGTCCATGCACAAAAGCTTCTGTTTGCTAATTCTGTCGAAGGAGACATGACCAAGGTGAGAATTCTCCTATCGGAAGTTCCGAACTGTAGGATCATTGCAGATCCTGTATGGCTACTTTGATACCAACATCGGATTGAAAGGCGAAACATCATCATACACAAAAATCAGCGAACAGATTGGAGTTCCGGAAAAGGACATCCTTTTCTTAACCGACGTAGAAGCAGAAGCAGCTGCAGCCAGTAAGGCAGGGCTCCAGACAAGATTAGTCATTCGTCCGGGGAACGCAACGCTCACTCAAGAAGCCAAGAATGCGTATGGAACCATCCATACTTTGGAAGAAATTCTGTGAAATTTGTCTTGAAATTTTTCTCATGTTGTTATTGCTTTCAGTGTTGAATTTGTATTTTATAAACCTTGCTAATTTATCAGCTTCACAATTCTGTTATTTTCCGAGTACTTCCCGGACTCCTAGATGTATCTTCTGCAAATCAACCAACTGTGACATTTCGTAATATTCCGGCAAATACTCACTTGCTATAAGATCATTTGCTATTTTCCCATTTGCTTTGAAAGCTCATTTGCTATACTATCACTTGCTATGGATCTTTTGCTATTTTAGCTCATTTGCTATATATGTTTGAAATTATAGGCTTAGGCAAAAGTTTTGGAAAAAAGTACGCTTTAGCCTAAGCCTGTAGTATAAAACAAACTAAAACGGTTATCATGACCTCATTTATGAAACATTTCTGAAACCCCCATAGCAGATGATCTATAGCAAATGAGCTAAAATAGCAAATGAGCTATAGAAAATGAGAGTATAGCAAATGAGCTTTCAAAGCAAATGGGAAAATAGCAAGTGATCCTATAGCAAGTGAGTATTTGCCTAATAATCCAGTATGATAACACGGTGTATTCTGAACATCCGACTGAATACAATACGACGAGGAATCTGTACCAGTCGGCCGTCATCCAGCGTTTTTCAGAAAATTAAGCATTTTCTGCTTGCTGTAAGTATCATAATCAAACATTAAATATTTCAAATGACTGTTTTCAGGAAGAACGGGACAATTTCGATGCTGATAACATCCGGAAAGCGCACGAAAAGGATAAAGTCGACGAAAAAGAATGGGCTTTAATCTATAGAGATGTCGGTCAGTTATATTACAAAGATCTGAGCTGTGACAGAGACAAAGATCTGAGCTGTGACAGAGACAAAGATCTGAGCTTTGACAGAGACAAAGATCTGAGCTGTGACAGAGAAATTCCGATGGCCGCGGCCGTAAGGTCTCACAACGACAACTACCGTAATCTAAAAATATTTTTATTTTCCAGATCTATTATTGGGGTTATTCACCAAAATGTAGAGAAATACAGAGAAAATACGAGAAATTCCGTAGAAATTCAGAGAATGAACCAAACTGGCTGAAATTTTGAAGAAAATAGGAGAAAATTATAGCGAACATATTCACAAAAAAAA
>NC_013488.2:9061899-9082375 GCF_000004555.2 Caenorhabditis briggsae | reverse complement strand
TGAAATTACAGCCAAATTTTTCAAAGTGAATATTTAGACCCTAAATTTTGTGAATATCTTCGCTATAATTTTCTTCAATTTTCTCCGAAATTTCAGCCAGTTTGGTTCATTCTCTGAATTTCTACGGAATTTCTCGTATTTTCTCTGCATTTCTCTACGTTTTGGTGAATAATAGAGTAACGTGTCGACACGATTGTCGATCGATTTTGAGTCAAAATGTCGTTTTGAAGGACTAAAATTTTGAAGGACTAAAAAAATCGTGTCGACCTTCACCAAGAGCGATATCGTGTCGACAAAAGTCGACAAATGTCGAGCCGAGTCGACACGACATCGGCCTAACTATATGGTGACCTAATTTTCTCAAAATGAATTTTCTAGGACGCGAAACTTTTTATGCCTATAAATCATAGATGCCCGGAATGACTTTATTGAGTGACGGAATCTGGAATAAAATAATTTTCTCGGAATCCGGAATACGGACAAATTAAAATTTTACGGTATACGGAATCCGGAATGACAATAATTTTCCGGAATAAGAAAAAAAAAGAAAAAAATCACGGAATCCGGAGTCCGGAATAAAAGTAATATTCCGGAGTCCGGAATACGGAATCCGGAACGAAAAAATTCTCGGGATCCGGAATACGGATTCCGAACTCCGGACATCTATGCAATAAATCATACTTGTGGAAAAGATGGCCGGCCCGCGGGCCGGGCCGGGCCGGGCTGAGATTTTTCTGAAAGCGGGCCGGCTTGCGGTCCGGCTGGACCCGTTTTGAAGCAAGCGTGCCGGCCCGGCCCGGCCATCTACATGTATGCAATAAATAGTATAATTTTCATCTAATGTGTTTTCCAGGTCATTTTAACAACTAACTTTTATAAGTTGAGTTTTCTAGGCCACAATGGTAAACGGCCTAGAAATCACACCGGGATAATGATAGAACATTCCTAGGTCATAACTTTAGTGGCCTAGAAAATTCAATTTGCAACAGTTAGGCCATCATAAAGTTAGGCCGGTGTCGTGTCGACTCGTCTCGACATTTGTCGACTTTTGTCGACAGGAATCGACAAAAGTCGACTCTGTGTCGACTCGTGTCGACACGATTTATCAGTTATTTTTTCTTTTAATCGACACGAGTCTCTGTCGACACGTTACTCTAGTGAATAACCCCATATCTCAATTTTCACGGTGAATTTTCTAAAGTAAATGCTCTCTAACGCGAATACTGTAGTTAAGCGCGCTGAGTATCGACGCGCATGCTGAAAAATGAATTACTGAGTCGCTACACAGCGAAATTGCGACCAAAAATGAATAAAGCTCACGGTGTGTCAGGAAGCCTGGCCGGAAAACGCGCCCCGGCGAACTCGTAGAAATTTTATAATTTTGATGTGGACGCAGATTTGATTTATTTATTATCAATAGATCAAATCAATACGCGCTTTTTTTCGCTCATCGTTCAAAACTTTGATCCTCAGCCAGCGAGACTCGGCAGCGAATTCAGCGAGATTTTGGGGTTCGCTGGGGCGCGTTTTTCGACCAGGCTTCCTGACACAGCGTGAGAGCGCGAAAAATTTATTTTGAAAAACGTTCCGGAAATTTCACCGTGATTTTCGTGCGTTTTGAAAATTAAAAATCGACTAAAATCAGTGAAAAAGGAAAAATAAATCCAATTATGAAATATTTCTTGTTTACGAAACCTGAGAAACGAGCGGTAAAGAACTACTTATATACATAGTGGAGAAAATATGTAGATTCATATAGAAACAAAGTAAAAATTCAAAAAATTGACGAAATCTCGAAAAATCGGTTCTAGGACATGTCTGGAAACTCCTGAAATGTTATCGAACTTTTTTCTTTGAATTTCCGCCAAAACTGAAAACTCAAAAAAAAATTAGCGATTTTTATGAGATGTCTGCAAAATTTTTAGTAGAAAGCTGATACCCTTTTGTAGTTTTTTTTTTCGCAAACACGATCACTTTGTCTGCATTTTGACGTGATCGTGTTTGCAAAAAAAAAATACAAAACGTATGGTTTCCTACAGTATTCTACAGTAATCTTCTCGAACACCATCCTGTCAAAGTTCAGACAAAAAATGCAGAAAAATCAAAAAAGAATTATCAAAAATAGCTGAAAAACCTAAAATTTTTAAAAATGTTTTTAAAAACCGAAGAAAAAAACGATTTTTTTCTCGAAATTTTGTTTGATGGGGAAATCAGGGCTTTAATACGAATGGTAAAGACCTTCAGATACGGGGTACCGCGGGAAACTTATGTTATTTTTTACCTACTGAAATTTGACGCCCAGATGTTCAGTTTCAGGGTCTGTTTGGGTTATGGTATCTTTTCCACAGCTCCGGTTTGTTGTACGAAAATAATAGTTAGTTTCGAGAATTTTCAAATTTCATGAAGCTTCATATTTTCAGGTGCGTCTCGAACATTCTACATGACTGCTGCATTTCTTCCCTGCTTCATTATTGGATCCACAATCTTTGCAGTAGACATCAACACGAATTCCCCATCAAATCGTTTTGATTTCGTGCAAAAATTAGTGACAGATGCAGAGGAACTCGGATCCCTCATCGTGCTTCCATCACTTGCTTTGACAGTTGTCATAGCGTTTCTAGCTCGCGTACAACAGTTGAGACTGATTCGGATATATCAAAACAAAAAGGATACGGAATCATTCATGGCTATACAATCAAAACTTTTGGTCACTCAACACAAGGCATTGTTCCGAAGAGACGAGACCGCCGGATTCTATTTTGCTGACGATCAAACCGACGGCGCCCGAGTAGCTCTTCATTTCCTTTTTGGCAATATTCAGATTGGGAATCGAAAGTTCATGATCATGGATGACATGTTTAAAGCGAATAACTATAGATCTTATATGTTAAATGAAACGAGTGTCCCTCCGAGGTTATAGGAATAAAAATTTATTAGGTTCTTTGTTTTTATATAGACAAAACATCCAAAGCATAGAATGTATTAGCGACAGTACACTGCAGGACTGTTCAATCAACATAATCAATTGTTTATTTTTTGAACATTTCAGCAGAAAAAGGAAATGCAGACATCAAAATACATTGTGTGTGAGACGCAAGAATAAATAGAGATCAACATGGAATTAGGTTTTTTGTTTTGCCGTTTGGGTTGGAAATGGTAAATCAGCCTTCTCTCAGTTTGATTTTCAGTTCGTTGCCCGTATTATAGAAACGAGAAGAAGAAGAAGAGATTTCAGAAGAGTTGGCACTGTTTTCAAATAAATTAAAAGGAATTATGCAGATGGTGGTAAAGAAGAGATCATGGAGGTTATTGAAGAAGGCAGTCGAAGCATTCGCACTGTGTCGCTGATGGTATTCGAAGTTTCCGGGTTCCTTCGGAGCATTTTAGTTCCGTTTCGAGCTGAAAAATCAAGAAAATGGTAGAAATCTTGTTGCTAAATTTCAGTTCTCATGGTGTTTTTTTTCGGAACGGGTTTCAAAGATAATTTTTCCCGCACTTTTTTCCGATGAAATGTTACAGCTTCCGCTGCGAGAACAGCGTTCGATTGCGGTATTTGAAAGACAGGAATCAAGATAAACTGGCTCAAAATTAATAGGGCCCTTCTATTACAGGTTTTACGGTATTCGCGTCGAGAGCATTTATTTAACGTCCTAGAAAATTCTTACCATTTCCCACTCGACCATCCTACAACATTTTGCATGAACCGAATACTTTTTCGTTAAAGGATTCGGAAATGTAAATGAGAAACAAGTACCACTGCATCGGTTGATTCGAATTATCAATAAATCACATCCTTCCTCATCTATCAATTCTTCAGAACCTATTAAAAAATTGGAGTTCAATTTCATATTTTCTAAGTCATCTCCACTCACCAACTTTTTTACAACTATTATTCTTTGTGACGCCTGCTGAGCAGTACTGTAGTAAGCAGGAAATGACAACAAAGAAACTGAACAACGAGAGAAAACGCCGCCGTGCTCGTGCTTTGGAGCCCATCATTTGAGGAGGTTTAGGCTGAAATCTGGTGAGTTGAAGAACATGATTTTTAACGACAACTGAAGAAAGGTATTTTCAGACGACATTAATAAAGATCTATTCCATGATTGGTAACGTCAGTTGATAAGGTTCTTTGCACTGGTTCCGTGAAACAGATTATAGTTTTTTTCTGGACAGAACCGGACAAGGAGATTAGAAGAGAAAAGTGAGGTCTTCTGGGATGATGAGTACTATAGTTTTTGTTTTGAGTCAACAAAACAAAGATGATACTTGGGAATTTTAAACGAAAATAAGGAAAGAGGACAAGAAAAACAAATGGGATATGAAGGGAGTGAAAAAGCTATCGAGTTACGAAACAGAGAAAAAGAAGGAAGATGAATTTGTAGGTAGATATTGGGTGAAGTGGACTATTTCTATGTTTTTTGGCTTTACTTATTGCACTTTGAAAGCTGTAATAGAAGGGCACTCGCAACTTTTATATTCGAGCGAATAAATCTGAGTTCCTGTAGAAGATATCAAAAATTGGTGAACTAATAAAATTTTGGTGATATTATGATAAACATTTTAATAGTTGTCAAGTATTTGGTATCTCTAACAGGTAACCAGATATAGGGGCTCAAAGTTGAAAGTTTCGTCGGCACTGTATTAGAGTGATTACGGTATTTTTCAATTCTTTGAACCGATATCGATGTCTCTGGTTGTATTACGAATGAGAGAATAGAGTAAGCTACTCGAATAATAAAAAATATAACTGTTCAGAAACCTTACAATAAGGTGTCTGAAAAATGGCTTTCTGAACGTCCGTGATTTTTCAAACAAGTCTGAGGTGCAATCAACCCAGACCTTTCCAATAATAATTTAATAGAAATTTTCAGACTGTTAGAAAAGAAATTTTCAGGCTCCAAAATATGGTTTCCAACTTTTTAAAAATCCATTCTCTGAAGGAAACTTCCATTTTTTCCCCTACTTGAACTTTCAGAAGCATACTGTAAATGCTAATGCCAAAATAATACTTGAATTTTGAGTTCAATTATCTTGCTTCCTGTGACAGATATCAAAAAGAAGTCAACTGGCAAAACATTTTATCAGTTGACCAGTTTTCGATATCTGTTGAAAGAACCGAGATATTTGAGCTCAAAGTGCATATATAGGGCGTGCTTCTATTAGAGCACTTACAGGAATTCATTGAACTCTATGCTATGTACCTTATTACAGCCAGAAACAACGATATTCGTTGATTTCAAAAATGCTCAGAAAAAGAAAATATATTTGAAATCTTTAAAACCATTCCGACAACATTTTCACATTCCTCGAAGCTTGCGAGAAATAGGAGGACCGGTCCCTCCCAAAAAAATTAGCACACGGCTTCTGATTTCTGAGGCTTTTAAAGATTGGGAACAATGGAACATGAGACATTAAAAACTGATGATTCAAAAGACGAAAAAGCGATGGGTTAACTCTAGATGGCATGCCAACTGAAAAGCACCCAGTTCTCACATTTCGACAAAAAGAGAAATGACCTCGTTTTGGGATAAAGAATCGGTGGGTTTCGAATTTCAGTGAAAAACATTCATATTCAATATGATATGCCCACATATATCCCACAGTAAACGATCCGTTCATCTTCCTTTTTTGGGATAAAGGAGAGGGCGAAAGAGAGCACAAACACAAACACGTATACGTATTCTTTTACGTCAGAAATGGGTGAAGAATAAGCAGAAGAAGGAGAAGAAGAAGGACCAACGGAAAATCGAGAATAAGTAGTGGAAGAATCGGAAAGAAAGAAAACAGAAGGAGCGAAACGATATGATGAGATTGGAAGACGAGGACGCCCACCACTCGAGTCGTTGTTTGAAATGGTGCTTAACAGAATGCGTCGTTTCTCGAAATGGATGAGGATGGCGTGAGAGACAAATCCCAGAAAAAGAAAGAAGATGTTTCAAGAATAGACGGATGACCGGAAGAAGTGCACTATGACGTGGAACTCAATTAGAAACTGTAAAGATCAATAATTCTATGAAGGATGTGGAACAGTAACTGAACCATATACCGTAAAGTCTGTAATCAATTATCTAAGTTCCTATCCCAGACATAAAAAATGTGCCCACCGACAGAACATTTCTGATATTATGAAAAACAATTGATCAGTTGACAAGTTTTTTATATCGTTGACAGAGACCTAGATAAATTGGTTAAAAGTCAAAAGTTAGGGGGTCCGTCTATTACAGGTTTTACGGTAAACGTTTATTGATAAGAATACAATAACTCTTAAGGTTACAAAAACCATCTTGCACAAAATCATCTCCAGAACTCTTATATGACGTCTACTCTTCCCTATTTACTCTTGAAATTCAAGCTCAAGGATTGATCTTATGATAAACAGGAACATTGATAAAATCGGACTAATAAAGAATAAGTTTACTTTTAAAAAAGGAACCATGACTCAGAAATGACGTAGTCATCGGACGATTCCTGTTTCAGAATTCCTTACGCATCAGTGTGTCCTTTTAAGCTACAAGTGGGGGTGGTCTAGGAGTGGGAAAATGGATGGGGTGTGGTTGTTCAAAAATGTATTTTTAAATTCAACACTTCTTTTCATAACTTGCAAGGGGCCGAGGTAGGCCTTTTTTCCGAATATTCTCGGGCCAGGTTTTCAGTAATTATTCTTTTTGTTTTAAAACTTTCGAGGTTCTTTAAAAAATTTGCAAAGAACGGAGTGTGTTAAAAGTATGATTTTCACATAAAACATTTGAAAATTTTGTGAAATTTCTGATTTTTTTTTCTAAGTCTGACAAACGCGGGTCCACCGGGCCAAACCCTAAAAATCTCCCGCCGTTTTTTTTTCTATAACCATTGAGCAGTTGTTACACAAATGACCTGGTTTTTTCTCAATCTTTCAACACACATCATATTCGAAACTGATGACTATTAAAAACTGTAGGGGCGTCTCCATTGATAATGCTTATTTGACTTGATCTTTTTTTTCTCAAAGTTAGGTCAATAGTTAGTAAAGACTTCATAGAAAGGATTAGGGGAACATTTAGAGAAACATGGAAAACTTTCAAGAATCCGAAATTTGGTCGTTGAACTAGAATGAATAATTCCAAAATGGGAAAACACTCGAAGTTATTTAGATGAGCTGCAAAAGACAGTAAAAGAAAAAGGATCACAAAAATAAAAAAAAGAGGAAAAGAGGAAAAGAATTCTGTCGTGGAAATGACCAAAAGAATATAATAAACAATTAACGGTGTGCAGAAGTATACTCACGATTTGATAGTACTCATTTAGATGATGATGCTGAAAATGGAAAAAGGAGAAAAAGGAGGAGAGTGTCTAAAAATAGCGACAACCGGTGGCCGCTTTACTCTTTGTCTTTCCACCCTTTCTCTCTCTTTAATTTCCTTTCTTTCCCCATTTTCATCTTTCTCTTATTCTATATCACTTATCAGTTTCAGAAAAAGACTCAACACACTGCTCTTTTTATCAAATTTCGAGTTTCGCGGGGTTTCAAGAAAAAGGCACGATCTGTTCGAAATCAAATTGAGTATGAAAAATACGTCATCACATTTTTTGAATTGTTTGACTTTTCTACGGTTGCAGGTCAAAGTTGATTAGTGATAGGCACTGAGTGATACGGTAGTAGTCAATTTTCCAGCAAGAATAAGGGAAATTCAAACGATCAATCAACCACTATAAAGTTTCATGTCACTCGTGATTTATACCATTTCTACCTGGAGGAAAAGTAAAAGAGAACTGAAAGAGACTAGTTTATAGCCTTATGGGAAACTTTGAAGTGAAATGGGAATGAAAAAAATAGTAATAGTTGGTCTCCAGAAGATTTTTTACGGCATTTCAGAAAACCATCTTTGTGTAATATTACTGTGATATTGTTTTTTTTCAGTTTTTTAGGAGAATTGGAATTCTTGGTACATTTTCCTGTAGACGGCATGGTACAATTGTTTTCTCCCCCGTCCTCAAGGAGCAAATCAAGCTTCTTGAAGGCGTCCAAAAGTCATTCCTGTTCCGATGTTACAAGAAGTTCAACTATCCCTATATATCCTACTTTGATTGTCCCTGTGATCACAATTTCACAGGTGGATCGCGAGGAACGATATATGGGATCGCGCGGTGTTGTATATGCTCGAAATACGAAACATATGTGGGCGCATTGTGCGAGCATATAGGATCCATGCGCCGACCAAAGCATATAGGATCCACGCCGCCGCGCAGCAGTTCCTCCCCTTCCCAGGTCCTAATAGCCTCTGTAAACTGAAAATAGAGTTCACCAATACAAATTTATTGAAAATTGATAAAAATGACAAAAAAATAAGAGAAAAAAAAAACATAAAAAGAAAAGAAAAAGCGAAAAAATTAAACATTTTGCCTCCTGGCTCGCTGAACTCCACCTTTTCGTTGCCTTTCTCCCTCTTTGCGTCCATTAGACGACCATCCAATCGAGAAGTTGATCTTGGTTGTTTTTTTTCTGAAAAACTGAATAGACTTAGAACATTTTCGATAATTTTACTTACTCACACCGAAAATTTGTTAAGTCTAGTACTTAGAAAACGAATCTGCTTGTGCAAATCCTATAAATTTATGGAGAGCGCTGAATTTCGTGTGAAGCGGTATCTCTAGCAGATTTTGGCATGTTTTTCATCATAATGTTTCAAAAGCTCCGAAAGACTGAAGTCATAGCCATAAGAGTAGAACGTCCATTACAACTTCAGTCAAAAAAATTAGCAGGTTTTTATTTTTCTAAACATTTTCGAGCATTTCAACCACAAAATTCACCAACCTTTTCGTTTTTTCTGTCGGTGCTTCTTCTTTCACTTGTCGTGTGGCCAGTGCAGAAGGTGAAGGTTTCAGCCGTCACCGAATCCCGAACTCCGATTCTAAAAATAATGTTTTCCAAAAGGCAACATATGTCTTGGTAAACTATGATTTTAACCGGTTTTTTCGATAGTCAAACAGTCATACATACAATTTGTTGAGAACCAAAAATTTTATCCTGAGAATATCAAGAAGAGAGTTTCGAGCTATTCTTTCTGCAAAAAACAATTACATGTTCTGTATTACATTGTATTCTGTATTGTATTCTGTATTACTGTCCTGTTCTGTAAATAAATGTTCTAACAGTTTTCCATGAACACATTAATAGAATGGCCCACTTCTTCCCTTTTAACTTTCAACTTTGAGCTAGTTTATCTGGGTTCCCGTGAAATATATTGAAAAGTTGTTAACTGACAAAATGCTTTTGATATCATAATACACATTTTGTCAGTTGACCACTTTCTGATATCTTTTATAAGAAACCAGATATATAGGCTCAAAGCTAACGGTTCGGAGAGACATTGTATAAGAGTGTTTACGGAATATGGATCCAATATGCGAGCACGGACGGGGCATATGCTTTCCCTGTTAACTGAACGCCCACCACCACCGACCAGCAACCACCAACCCATATAGCGGGCATAACGAACGCTATATGCGCACATTCACAGTATGGGCCATAATGCGCCCATATAGTGTTCTGCGCGATTCACCTGTGTTAGAATCCTTAGAGTACCGTCGACTTCTATCCGATCTAGTTTTTATGTATAAAACTCTAGTTTCCCGGGAAATTGCAATTGCCCATAATCTATTCATTGTCCCGTTTCATCATAATCATCTAAGACGCCACCCATATTACATTCGCTGTACATTAAAAAATGCTTCAAAACTTTCTGCTCAATTTCTTACTCTCCGTATTATATCCTGCTGGAACTCGCTTCCAAAAACCGTGTTCCCACCCTTGATTTCATCCATCTCTTTTAAAACAAATTTAAGTCATGTTAATTTATCTTCTTTCCTGTTCCTAGACGAACATAATTCCTAACTCATTTGTTTAATTTGTAACACATTGATTTTGTGACTGATAGTCCTGAATCAAATAAATTATTATTACGGCTGCAACAAGAAGCAAACATTAAAAGAAACACTGAAGGAAACTGAGCAATAACTCACATTAGAGAAAAAATTTTAAAATTTTAAAAATTCGGAAATTCAATAATTCATATATACGGAAATTCCAAAAATTCAATTTCAACAATTCATAAGCTTCGACATTAAAAAATTCGAAAATATAGAATGTCAAAATTCAGAAATTCGGATAATCAGAAATTCAGAAATTTTGAAATTCACACTGTCGAGTCTGAGCCCACGCTGTCAAGTTTGAGCTGATTTTACTCAGCTTCTATCCAAGATATCACAAATGTGCCAACTGATAAAATATTTGTGATATTATGATCTCAAATTTATCAGTTGATAACTTTCTGATATCTTTGACAGGAACCGAGATAGATTGGGTCAAAATTCAAAGTTAGGTGGGCTTCAAAAAGTGTATTTTAGAGTTCTAGAGTTCTCAGTAGAACGGTGAGCTCTGCGAAACGGAGATAAAGCCTGCTGCTATCAGATTCTCAAAAATATATATATCATTTTTTCTCTCACTCTCCATGATTCTTATTTTAGTTATAGAAATTACTACTTTTATGTCACCATGTTCTTTTTTTCACCTATTTTTACGTAACAAATCAAATTCAATCAGTTATGGTTAGGTTACGTCAATTTTAAGGTCTGAGAACTTCTGTTCGAATATCCAAATTTCAACGTGAACGTTTGTAGACCACATAGATATTTTTGGAGCTACGTTGTTTGTGTTGGCTGCTCTGATCACAGCAAAAAAAATTAGCTGCCTAGTTGACTCTCTTTATTATCTCCCGATTTCATTACGAGCAAATCACAACACTAAATAAGCTCATAAAATATGTCAAACGATACAAATATAGTGGCAAATCGGTGAGAAAAAATTGAGACTTTCAAATTTCTGAATTTCGAACTACTTTTATATTTGTGCATTGTTTTTCGAGAGTGCAAATTTCCGAAGAAACGAACTAGTTTTCATAAAAAACGCCTACATTGAAAACTGGCAAAGTATCAAAACATCAAACAATTTTTTTGAGATGTATTTTTTCTTTATGTTTCTGGGAATACACTTTCATAATAACTTCTTGTGTTTCTGCTTACCTAGATTGGAAAACATTTTAATAGTGAAAAAACTGAATTTTCTGAAAAACAAAGAGAAACACCGGTGGCCTTGATTGGCCGAAGGTCCCACAACGGTGACGACAGTAACCTAGAAGTATTTGTATTTTCAAGATTTGTTTTCTTGATTTTCACTGCTTTTCATTGAATTTTCTGTTATTTTTCTCCGAACAAGTCGAAAAATAAAAACCTTCGATAGTGAAAAAATTGACTGAAAATTCACGGAAATCAAGAAAACAATCAGGAAAGTTTTTAAGGTTACTGTAGTTGTCGTTGTGGGACCTAGACTGCTGCCACTTTTTGTGTCAGAATGAGACTTACTTTATTTTTTAAAACTCTAAAAACTTTTCAAACAATTTTCCTTCCAGCCCCCAATGTGATTTTAACTGGTGTGGTGATTTCGGAACATGTATTGTGTTGAATCCGGGTGAAACAACCGAATGGTACGAATGCATCTGTGGTCTGTGGCAGTCCGGACAAGACTGTCAGCTCGAAGTTCCACTTCCAGTGGTTGTTACTCTCACGTGCACGGTTCTCGTCTCGTTTGTTCTCTATTTCTGCTGGTACTCTTCACACAGATTCAAGTGAGTTTGTGACCGTTTTAAATAATAATTGAATATCATATTTTTTTTAAGTAAGAAAAAGATCCATCAACCGAAAGCTCGTTATCGATTTGCTGATTATCTTCAAAAACATCAGAAATTTGAAAAGCTTTGGTTGAAATCCAAACTGGAAGAAGATAATAAGAAAACTGGAAAAACGAGAAATATTCCATACGAAGAAGAAACCGATCAGGAACATGAGAAGCAAAAGAAGGAAAAGAAAGAAGAAGAAGAGAAAAATGAAGAAGTTGTGAAACCACAGAAACCTGTACAGAAAAGTGAAAAGACAAAAAGAACAGAAGAACTGTCAATAGTACAGGAAGAAAAGAAACTTGGTGTTTTCAAAGATCCACAAGAGAACAAAGTCATCGAATCGAGCACAAAGTCAACGAAGCAGGTAGAGGAATACAAGGTGGATGATGCACCAGCTCCATCTACAAGAAGTGATTTATCCAGTTCGGCCTCAGGAGGAATGTCAGGAGGAATGCCCGAATTGCCGGCCGATGCTCCAGATGACTGCAAAAAGCATCATGAAAAAGAGAAGTTGAGAGAGAAGCAAAATGAAGCGGAAGCTGAAAGAAAGTCTATTGATCGCAACAAGCCAAAGAAAAGCTCCAAGAAAGGAAAGAAGAAGAAATAAGTTTCTATGCTTTTTGTTGTTTTCTGCCTTCTGGTGTAAATTACTTTTGTTAAATAAATGCTTGCATCGTACTCTCTGAATCATAGAAACCTTGTTGATTTAAAACGCTTCATATACCAGGTATGCGGGTTGATCATCCATCTTCTCATTGTATTAGGGGTTTGCAAAAGTAATGCGCGTCATGTTTGGTGTTTTGTATCTCACCCAAAACAAACGGTTTGTGTTCAATTTTTTTGTTTTAAAAAGGTTGTTTCACCCGGATTCAACACAATACATGTTCCGAAATCACCACACCAGTTAAAATCACATTGGGGGCTGGAAGGAAAATTGTTTGAAAAGTTTTTAGAGTTTTAAAAAATAAAGTAAGTCTCATTCTGACACAAAAAGTGGCAGCAGTCTAGGTCCCACGACGACAACTACAGTAACCAAAAAAACTTTCCTGATTGTTTTCTTGATTTCCGTGAATTTTCAGTCAATTTTTTCACTATCGAAGGTTTTTATTTTTCGACTTGTTCGGAGAAAAATAACAGAAAATTCAATGAAAAGCAGGACCAAAGTTTGAGCAAATTCTCAACCATTGTCTGAAAACACTTCCCTTGTTAGGATTTTTTTGAATAAATAGCGACTTTAAGAACAAGGAGGAGCAAAAAACTTAAATAGGTAAGACGACAGGAAGCAGTTTTTGGTTTAACTAATTTCGCATATATCGTATTTTTTTCTTGTCGAAGAAATTACCCATAAAAAGCCGGATAGTTATCCGACTCCGATGACCGTAAAAACTCTAATATGACACCACCTGTAGCAGAATGTCTTTCTCATACAAGATTCCCAGCGTGCCAGGCAAATCAAAAATAGAAACTCCCACCATGTACTTATTTTCCTACCCTGATAATCAAGCAAAAACCCAATTTTCGTTAATTTGCAGCACACCAAACTACCCCTCCGAAACAGAACGCCATGACGTTATATTGCAGTTTTTACGGTTAGCTTGCCTACTCTACAGAATTTTATGATTTGGAATATATTTTCAGTTTCTACTGAACCATCGATGAAATTGGATATCGGACTGATGTTATTGATTTATATGTTAATTCGATTCGAGATGTAAATTTCTACGATGAAATGTCTAAGAAAATTGAAGATGACAGCGAAAATCTCGATGAAAATACGACAAACTTCCAAATGTATATTTTTTCAATTGTACTTTTTTGTATTGTCATTTCATTCAATAAATGCTCATTTTAAATGTGTTATTTTTTAATGCGAGTAAAGAGAAAGGAAGGGAGCGAACGCTCGCGCGGCAACCGCTTTGGCACCTTTCTGCAGCATTTCTGGCAACTTTCTGGAAATGTTTTTTAGAAGGACGCAGAAATGCCGCAGAAAATTGCTAGAACAGCTGCAGAAAGTTGCCGAGAAACCCCGAGTAAAGATGAAATGTTTCTTGTCCGAAGTTTGTCGTATTTTCATCGAGTTCTATGTTTCGGAGGGGTAGTTTGGTGTGCTGCAAATTAACGAAAATTGGGTTTTTGCTTGATTATCAGGGTAGGAAAATAAGTACATGGTGAGAGTTTTCATTTTTGATTTGCCTGGCACGCTGGGAATCTTGTATGAGAAAGACATTCTGCTACAGGTGGTGTCATATTAGAGTTTTTACGGTCATCGGAGTCGGATAACTATCCGGCTTTTTATGGGTAATTTCTTCGACAAGAAAAAAAATTCGATATGTGCGAAATTAGTTAAACCAAAAACTGCTTCGTGTCGTCTTACCTATTTAAGTTTTTTGCTCCTCCTTGTTCTTAAAGTCGCTATTTATTCAAAAAAAAAAATCCTAACAAGGGAAGTGTTTTCAGACAATGGTTGAGAATTTGCTCAAACTTTGATCTTTGGTACTTTTGGACACGCTGATTACAGTGCTGTTTTTATTTTTTGCCCCTTGCCCCTCACAAAAAAGTTATAGGCTCTTAAAGTGATTTCAGTACTAATTTCTCACTTTTGGAGCGACTAATTGAAGGGATTAATAACAGTTTTTCGGAATTTTTCAAATGTGATTCGTCTTTTTAGATGTTTCTCTACAATCTGGGAAAGTTTCCTAATTTTTCAAAAAAAATTTTTTTGAAAAAAAGTTGCCATGAGGTACCCCCTATGGTAATTTTTACAATTTTTCGAAAAAAATTATAAATGAGGTAACATAATTTTTAAGCGCACAAAAACGATAAAATAAGTTTTTTTACAAGATTTGGTAGCCTAAATACTTCTTGAAATCACAAATAAGAGATTTGTTTCAAAACTTCAATGAATCGTAGCCCTTTGATCACCCAGTAGCACACAAATCTTGTGATAACACACATTTATATAACTTCCGATTAGTTTATTACTCTTCCGTATTCAAAATGAGCAAATCTGGGTGGTTTTGTCTGAATTTTTGATTAGGGAGACTATCGAGCAGTGCTCCAAAAACATTTGAAGTACTATTTCTTGGGTATTTTCGGACAAAAGTCAAAAAAAATGTTTTTTTTTCAAAATGATTAAAAATCTGAATGGAAATTTTTTCTAAAGGTTTTGACACACTTTGAGATTTCCAGCAAGATCAGAAAAAAAAGCAGAAAACAAATCGGGAATTTTTCAAGAAATTCTCAACCACTGTCTGAGAACACTTCCACTGTAAGCGGCTCGCTTCAATTAAGTCCCAAGCACATTTTTGTCCAAATATTCCGCAAGAATCAAAAATGCAGATTGAAAAATTGTGTTTTAATAGCTTCATCATCGTAATTTCTTAGAAATTCTGTGGATTCTCCATAAGAAAACCAATCTGAAAAAATTTGATGATTGAAAATAACTGTAAGAACTTCAACTACCTGTTTTTTGTCTTCTTGGAATATGTCGACTATTTATATGATATTCACATTCAAATGTTCTCATCAAATTCATTCTTTTTTAAAGCATCAAGTATTCCATAAACTTTTGAAGTTTTGAAATTTTTTTGTTGGGTCAACATTTTTCGATCTCCTTTAGAATCTGCCGAAAAATCAAAAAAATTCGCATACTATCGTCATCATTCCAATAATTCCATTATGTTTAAGTTCGTTTTTTTCTGAAATATTTGTCTGAAATATTGGTATTAATTCTTACATAAAAGTCACTGTCGAAACTGTGTCGCCGATGACTCGTTTCTTTCAACTCTCATCGTCACCGTTGATTCCTATTTCTCCAATCCACTTCGATTGAAGCTTCGATTATACTATAAAAAGTTCATAGAAATTTTGATACAATTACAAAAAACAACAAAAAGATTTTAGTAACAAATTTGAGAATCGAATTGGCATAAATTATCAGTTGAAAACCAACCGGCAGTCAGCAAAAAAGAAAACATCGCACGCTTCGCGAGCATGCGACGCGCTTAAACAGCTCCAGAACAGCTCCAGAAAGTCGACAGATCTGCAGACTGCTCCAGAAAGTTGCCGAGAAACCCCAAGTAAGCAATCATAACAATACCTAGACTTGAGGAATCGCTTTGAAATTTTCAGTAGCTTTGAATCAAACATAAAAATATATATCTACCAATTTTGGTGTTTCCAAGATACTTATGTCTAATGATATACCCGTTTTTATCATTCCGGGTAATTGTGTGTCACCCTTTCAATATTATCCCAACTTAAACCCTTTCAACATCATCCCAAACTTCTGTTTCCTCCTCCAAATTCTGGAGACAATCATAAAATGCGCGAAGAAGGCGAAGAGTAGTAGAATGAAGTAGGAACAACGGATGCTTGATGTCGTGTCAGACTGCTCTATTATGCAACTAATGACCGACTGACTCATATGAGTCCCCCACCATGTCATCTGCTTCTCATTGTTGGTGTCCCTCCAACTCCGAAGCAGTTCTATTTCAGGAAATTAACAAATTGCGAAGTCTCATTTCTTCGTTCCCGTTCCCTTATCAATTTCCTGTGTTTCCTTTCCTCACCTATCCTCCCACCCCAGTATAATATGTTTGTTGATCCGATAATCCGTCGCAGTCCTTCATGTGTACATGAAGCGTGCCGGCACATTCTAAGACTTTGTATTTACTGTATTTGTATGTGTCACCGGACAACGGTTACTAATAATCCGATTAGGATAATATAAAGACTGTTGAAGAAGGCCCGGCGGCCGACTGTCATATAGTCCGGATCGATCTTGAGTGGGTTTAGGAAATAGTATCCTCAATCAAAAAACCCCCTAAAACATCTGCTCTGGAATGAATTTTCTCTCGAGATTGATGAGTGCGGGAAAATTTGATAGGGATTTTTTCTGTTTCGAAATCGGTCTAAAATCATGCATCATATCCCCAAAAATACTGTAACTGGCGCATTAAGAAGACAAGTTGTTTGTCCTTAATTCATTCTCCCTACCTAAACAATTGTCCAACTCCCTTAATCTACTCTTCCCCTTTTTCTTCTCGGTCTTCTTCACTTTTCACGGCTCCATAAACACGACACAATGTTTTGATTGATTTTGCCACGTTGCCGTGAACCTTCCTCGCCGACTGACTGAGCATCTACAATGGAAACGAGTGTTCGGGAAGGCTGTCGGTGTCCTTTTCCCGTTGCTGCCAGCTGCCTCCCGTCTCCTTTTGGCGTCACGGAGCAACAATTTATGAGCTCAATACTAGTCTTCTCAATGTCATCTTTAGAGGATGAGGATGGGAAGTGAAAGATGTTAATTATCGTCACCTGACCTTTTTCTAAAAGAACATCAAATCTCTCCGAGAAGATGTTTTGAAAAAGAGGAGGGAGAGGGATAATGGCGGTGTGGCTTTTGAAGAAACCGGAGGTGACCTCAGAGATTTATAGTCTCTGAGCAACAGGTGCTTATCGAGTAAAGGATGCGTCGTACGAATCACTGCACACTCTCATGCTATTCTTATTTGTGGCTTTTTGACACGGGCTATGACAGTAAAGAGATTAGGATTAGATGAACCTGTTACCATTCATTTTGATGTCAAAGGACTGGTCAGAGGAATAACTGGTGTATCAGAATTTGAATTTATTTTTTCTTTGTCTTCAGAGGCGGGAGATTCCAGAAAAAAACATGTCCCTATTTTATTGCAAAATTTTAAAATCTGATGTTTTGAACCTAAAGCCCCATCGTCGCATACCGTTAAACCTGAAATAGATGAGCGCCTAATTTTGAGCCAGTTTTTCTCGATCCCTGTCAGAGATATCGAAAAAGTGTCAACTGATAAAATATTGGCCATACCATGACAAATATTCTATTAGTTGACAAATTGTTAGTATCTTTTACAGGAAATAAAATAATTGAGCTCAAAATGGATAGTGTAAGGGCCCTTCCCTTACAGGTTTTACGGTAATTTTTTTAACGATTTGCTAACGGTTTCTTTACCATTTTTCTGCCATGTTCTTTTTCCGTATAGGTACTTCTCCGAATTCAAATCTCGATTTGGTATTCGATCCATATCCGTGTTTTCTACTTCCCATTTATCCCTACCACCACTCATCATAAAAATTTCATCAAAACAATTAGACAGGATCTACTCAATGTGGTGTACAATTTCAAGTACATACAAAAACAAAAACGGAGAAGAAGCTGCAGGTGTTCATTTTCTCTCTCGGAGCAGGGAGAGCTCCTCATCTTTCGAATGTTTGTTGTTTCTTGCACTCCTTCGCGATTATTTGTTCGTGCATGATCGCTTCTTGTATTATTCCCTTTTTCTCACTTAACACTGACAATTTCGAAAATTCTGTTGTTAAATTCTGGAATACTTCTAAACACCACCAAATCCCATTGCCACTTGTTAATGATGATTCGAACATTTTGACAGATGGCATCCAGAACAGAGTTCACAAATTGAGTTATGAAGTCTTCCTCTGTCTTTCGTCTCCCGAGAATTCCAAAT
This sequence comes from Caenorhabditis briggsae, assembly GCF_000004555.2. Taxonomy (NCBI): domain Eukaryota; kingdom Metazoa; phylum Nematoda; class Chromadorea; order Rhabditida; family Rhabditidae; genus Caenorhabditis; species Caenorhabditis briggsae. Next base: position 9,064,161 of record NC_013488.2, on the reverse strand, counting down.
ACACCTAATTTGCGAATTCGTTATTGCTCCACATGACTCTTTTTGTTGTTGTCGCCTCATTTCTATATTTTATCAGGAAAACCTACTGATATGAGAGATACAAGAGTATCAGAAGTTTAGTTGAAAGCCTCGTTTAGTTTCCTAGGAAAGTTGGATTAGAAAAAATTTACATAGGGTGGTGCACAATTACCCTGACTGATAAAAATGGGCATATCTTTAGACATAAGTAGAAATACAATTTTACGTTTGATTCAAAGCTACTGAAATTTCCAAAGCAACTTTGACAAGCAACAACTTAGCTCAAAGTTGATCGAATAAGTTAAAGATTAGCCAGGTTACTGATAAATTATTTGAATTGTCGCACTCCTAATTTTAGTCCAGTACAATTCTTTAATCAAATTTTATGATAGTACAAACTTTAGTCTGGGTAATTACGCGCCACCCTGTACTCTTGCTACTCATTCTTGGTTCCCCATCCAGTTCATTAGAATATTCCAGCTTCTTGACTTGTTCCCAAAAACAATTAATGTTTCATTGTTTCGAAGCTTCCATAACCGTATAATTGCCAGCCTCATTAACACATTCCCTCCCTGCCTAAAAATTCTTCGCAGGTGTTGACTACATACAGGACTTGCTTGTTACCTTTCCCCCGTATTATTATAATTCTCTCACCTCATTCAATGTTTCTTCTGACTGTATTCACTACTTTATTTTACACCTGAACTTAATCATGGGATTTGAGAGAGGGACATACATTTTTTCATGTTCCTCTTCTCCACCCATTGTACCACACAATCTAATGATAGGTTGTTTTGAAAAGAAAAGGAGCAGTCAATTGGTTTTCGGGCATGCACACCATATGCTCCTGATTGACACCTTCGACATTCTGGAGACATCGAATTGATGAGAAGAAGAATAGAGGAAACAGAAGACGTTCCTGTAGGAATGATGACACCTTGATTTCTATTGGAATTCGAATGAGGTCAATTTGAGTAATTAGGTGGAATCAGAATGAGTCTTGTCACAGAGGAAGATAATAGTTCTTTGTTTGATTAGGAAGGTTTATGATTTTTTAAAACTATTTATTTTTCCTAGTATCAAAGTCAGCCCCTTCGAACTGCGTTCCCAAGGAGCAGGTCAGAAAGGACGTCCCAGCGAATCTCAAAAAGTTCTAAATTCGCTGCCGAACTTCGTTGGCTGAGTATGACTGAGTAACCAAAAAATTCCGTAAATTTGAATTTTTAACGGCATAATACTTTGCCACTTCACTTTCTCAATAAAAGCGCAACAGCATACCACAGCAGTTCGATCCCTGTGGTTCTGTATTTTTTGGACATCTGGAAATCATTTGTCATACTCAATTCTTGGCACCTATCTTTATACCACCCTCTTAGTCGAATTAGTTAACTGTCTGCACACTTTCACACCTACTAGTCTGAAGTATCAATGACGTGGCAACAGTCTCATTTGCACCATTTGGTTCAAATGACGCCTAACTGTGAGAAATTCGATCCTAATTGGCAAAGTACGCAACACTCAACGGTCACTGTGAATTCTCAGGAAATTACCTGGAAACTTGCCTATACCCTAAACAAGATTCGTTCAGGATGTCAAAACGAGTTGAAGTGGTACGTCTTCTTTCATCCTAGGAGACTCACTACTTTTTCGTTCTATTCATCGTCAGCGAAAGTGTCAAGTGTCCCGCATAATTGAATATAGCGAAACTGTCATCGGCACACTTTTCTTCATCTTCATGCGCGAAGAACAAACCATTTCACCGACACACGAGGAGCAAATTATTTCCAATTATGAACCGCCTCTCCATCGTATCCTTGACTTTTCCGCATCTAAAACTTTTCGGTAATTATAAGGATTAAGTATACCGTATTGGTATTCTACTTTAGAGAAGCGACAGGTGTCGCATATCGTAGTACTATTCTTCCGGGATCTAGAATCCACGCCCGAGATATTTATCAGTTAGGATGCACAGCTGTAAAAATAATTATCTAACAATTTTGATTATCTAGACTGTTTTGATTAACTTGTGCTTAGTAAGTATATTGAGCAATTTTCCACAAATTTTAGTTTTTTAACTCCCTCTCGACCTATTTCAAATTCAAGATTGTTGTCAAGAGTACCTTGAAAAACAACAGCTTGCCTCCTGCACAAGCACCGTTCTTCCTTCTGTAATAACAGGGTTTTCTGGTATTCCTCCTAAAGAAAAAACCGCCAAATTTATGTTGTTTTCCAGTGTCCCATTGT
>NC_013488.2:9060105-9061811 GCF_000004555.2 Caenorhabditis briggsae | reverse complement strand
AGCCGGTCCCCTCCCGTGGTGTCACTACTATAAATCATTTTCGAATCAACACCAACAAATATAATATATTATAGAATCTTGGTACAGGAAGGAAGATCGTGTCTCCTTCTTCCCCATCTTCTTCTTCTATTTCTTCTTCTTCTCGCCACTACCAAAAATGATGAATCTTTGTGTTGCGCAAGTGTGTTGCGTACAGATTCTGATGATCGATGGGGCTCCTTGTGATTTTGCCCCATTCGGTACTTATCATTTCTCTCCCCTTTTTCATTTTCCCCATTTATTTCGTTTTCTACCGTTTTATAGGTCGGCGCTTGTTTGTACCCTCCCTTGGATTTTTATTGATGTCTTCATAACTTTTTAGTGTTTTACTCGGACTTGAAGATAATGATCAACTTTTCGGAGGAGATGACAGAAAGATACTGCACACACACCCATTTGTTTTGATTACATCGCGTAACATGACAGATCGCCGAAAACCGCGAAAAACTGAGTGGCACGGTTAAAGGACATGGATAAGATGAAAGAGTCCTTGGTGATGGTTTTTGGAAGGAATTAGGGCAATTTTTGGAACATACTGGTTAGATAGTATTTTACTGAATCCTAAATGACAATTGTGAGCGAACGAAGTTTTTTTTCTTAATTTCAAAAGGAGATTCATGATTCCTTATTCCTGTTGCAAAAATGTTGTAATACCGTAAACACTCTAATAGAACGACCATCTTAATTTTGAGTATCTCGTAATTTATCTCGGTAATGTATCTCGGTTCTTGTAAAAGGTATCAAAAATTGGCCAATTGACAAAATATTTGTAATTCTATAATAAACATTTTATTGGTTGACCATTTTTTTATATATTTCACAGAAAACGGGATACATGGGCTCAAAGTTGGTAGCCATTTCATTAGAGCGTCTGCGGTACATTTTCGAAATCTGAAAACCCACACATACAATATTTTCCAATAAAATTCAAATTCAAAATTCAAACGAACCACAAGCAAATATTAGACGGCGTGTTTCTTTCCGCCTATACAATAAATTGTACATATACAACCGTTTACAACTCCTTTTCCCTGCCTGCCTGTCATAAAATGTTCTCTTACTATTCCAATTTTTCCTATTTTTTTCTATGGAAAAAATTCCATTACTTCTTATTTTCGCGATAACTATATCAAGGTGTGGTCTTCTTCATCTTCATCTTCATAGTTCTCGATATAATTACTGCTTTCCCCAGTGTCATTCGAATGTACTGTCCAATTGTTTGTGTTGTCTCTCTATGTATTTCTGATCATCATCTGATGATAATCCTCGCCTCGTCCATTTGTTTACCTTTAATGTTTTGACTGTGCGATTATCCTCAGGAGGGGCCCCGATCGGTTTCTCCTCGGTTTAGTCCACTTTTGGTATTATAATAACAGCCGAGTCTTTTTGGTAGGTCAACTATTGTTTGAGGATAAGGCAAGTTGTGTAACTTTTAATGGGACAGGAAAGTGATTCTTGAACTTATAGGAATCTTTTGAAGATGGATAAATAGCACTGTTATTTGAATGACCTGCGGCTCTTCAGTTCTTACAGTTCCCCATAATTCAAATGCTTGCGAAATGCTATCATTGCTATCTGGTTCTATCATATCAGTTCCCTAATAGTGTCATAATACTCGTCTACTCCTCCTCCTCCTCCTCCTCCTCTTCCTGTTCCAATAAATATTC
>NC_013488.2:8950217-9059922 GCF_000004555.2 Caenorhabditis briggsae | reverse complement strand
AGTGTCATTGCTATCGATAGCTGGCGGTAAGAAGAAAAGGACGAAGAGTTTGTCGTTTTTCTTGTCAACCTGTCAAATGATTCTTTTTGTTTCTACCTTCCCCTACTCATCTTATGAATCATGACTAATAGAACCCGGAAAATGAACAAAGAATGTCAAGTGCTTGTCGTTTTTCTCTGGGGTTCATTTGAAGGTTTAGAGCCATTAAAATTGGTACCAGGAATCGGAGGAAAAGTGGAAAAAAGAGGGAACCGAGAGAAAAGAGGTATTATGTTTTATTTGAGTTGAAGATTTAGAATTTTCTTGTTCTTGCCAGTCGTTATAGGTCTTTGAGAAATGGGAGATTAATCGGAAAAAAGATATATGTTGTTTGCAAGAAAAAAAAAAGTTGGAATTTTTGATTTTTAGTTGAGCTTTAGTATTCCAAGAGGTTTCTGAACTTTTTGTTACCGTACTTTGAGCCAATTTATCTCGGTCCATGTCAAAGTTATAGAAAAGTTGTCAACTGATCAATTGCTTATCATAATATCAAAAGTTTTTTGCCAGTTGACCAATTTTTGGTATCTTGCATAGGAATTGAGATAGTTTAGCTCAAACTTGACCGTGTGGGGTCCTTCTATTTACAGGGTTTATGGTATTTCAAAGTTATCTCTAATGTTCTAATTTTGTATAAATACCACTCTATCCAATTTGTATACAAACAATCTACACCTCCCACGCTTTTCATCATAAAAACGAAATCCGATCTTTCTCCCAGTTTCTATCCGAGTTATGAGAATGTTTACTTTGATTTTCGTGGTCCCCTCCAGTTCAGTGTCCTTCCGTGTGCCCCAGTTTTTCCTTCCACAAAAATCTCTCCGCTATTATTATTTGTGAGCCAAAAAGGACCTCTTTGGTGCGCCCCCCCCCCATTCATTCATTTTATTCATTCATGCTCTCTCTCTCTCTCTGCATTCCAATCTCTTTTCGACCATCCAATTCCTGTGCTCCAAAAATGTGCTAAATGGGCCGAATGTAACACTGGTTGCCGTGTTCCTTATAACCTTCAGGAACCGCCCGTCCCTCGTAATTTCCAGAAGATACATTACGCAACTTATTTTCTCACGTTCATCCCTCCCCATGTTTACCTACTCTCTCACAGCTAATGTCTTCTTCGCGGCTCCAAGAATGCTCCAAAAACAGTGAAGAGGGCGACACACTGTTTTATTGTGGAAATGATATTTGTGTCAACATTCGATGATCGGTCCCTTTTGAAGTCAAAAGATGACTCCATTTACACTTATGATCCAAGTGTTGGGAAAAAAAGAAACAGTCGGATGGGAAGGAAGAAGAGGAGGAGGAAGGTGTGAAAAAAATTGGTTTCCTATTTTGGCGAGCTTTTTTGGGGAGAGCTAATGAGTTTAGAGATTTTGGTTTTGTTTGCTTTCGTCTTTTTTGAAAAACAATATGCTTTCGGACGGACAAGCTTTCAGCGAATTTTTTCTTTCGAGTTTCATAGAATTCGAATAAAAGTATGGCTCCTTTTTTCTGAAGGAAACTCTTCAGTGCACCAGAAAATGCTGATTTTACGGTTCAATGCTTGACAGCTGGACTGTTGAATACCTGCTCACAACTTTTTATTCTTTTTTCAAACCATAATCCTCTTTTCCTTTTTTCCAACCTATTCATGAGTGCCAGGTGGCTGGCAGGAGTGCCCTTATTCTAAAACCACCTGTGCGCAGACCATCCGCTTTTATGAGTTTTTCTTTTATTGTTCCTTGTACTGTACGGAATGGTTACGTCACCCCTTCGAACAATTGTATCAATAATTAGGAGCCTTTTGATGGTACACCGCCTCTCTCTTCCGCAGGGGAGGGACCATAACAATAAAATGGTCGATTTAGGATACGCATGGTATAGAGGTCATGCCACGGCACTCAACTTCTTCTTCTGTCTGGGATGATGGTGCACTTGACGTAACAGTAACGCATTCATCTCCTTATATATTCACTGCCAGGTGCGATAACTATGTGTCAATTGATCATGGCGCAATACTGGATGACGTGGCAACCGGTGGAGGAGTACTTCATATTCTTAATACCTTCCGATGCGCAATAACTACTATATACACTTTTTCGCGAGGATTAGGTGAATCCATCCGACCAATCTTGGGAGGTTTTATGCTCATAATAAAACGTAAAATGGCTTGACCGGAAAATAAAGAAGAGAAAAAAGTTCGTTTACCCTTTTGTTCCGTCCTAGTTCTCTTCTTTTTTTTGGTCATTTCTCGGTTGAAATGGGTCGGATTAAAATATTTTTCTTCCATGGTCATTTTTGCGCCCTCCTTCTTCCCATATATATTTTTTGTAGGAAATCTCCAGAAGCAGTCTGGCGAAAACGTTAGAGCTTGACGGATGAAAAAGAAGAAGAAGAAGAAGACGTGATTGAATTTAGTGCATTCTTTTCTATCCCCCGCCCAAAACTTTTTCTAGATTCCGAAAACGAGAAGAAGAAGAAGAAGAAGGGGAAGAAGAAGAAGAAGAAGAAGGAATGGGGAAAGGAGAGAGTAACTATTATTTAATAAGACGGGCGCTTCCCCGCTCGTTTTCCGCGAGAGTAGAAGCTGCTCCGGACGCCTAATGAACCATTTAGCACCCTCCCGCCAAAAGAGAATTTGGTTTTGGGTTGAGAGTTGTATTTGGAGAAAAGTAAAAAGGCGGAGGTCCTTGTCAAATTTCGACACATTTAGATGTCTTTAGAATCGAACACAATGCAATTTTGGGACTCAGTTGGAGCTCTCCCGCCTATCCCTATTTTGATTGCTTCTGATTCATCACTTCAGTTAGGAAAGGCGTCAGAATCGAGTTTCCCCTAAATTTCCCTTCGAAACCTTTCCATCCGGATCACTTATCCGATCCATCATCGTTACCAAAATCCCAGTTGCATAAAAAGAAGAAGGAAGCTCTATTCTCAACGCCTGCTCATCATAAATCACCCAGTTCCACCGTAAAATTACGCGTGCTCTCTTCCTGGGACGACTGCTCCATGGTAGCACAGCCTTCTCATTACCCAACTAGTTTATTGTTATTGGTTGTATTTCTTTCTGTGGAAATGATGAACAACATTCATGGAAGCTGTAAACTGATTCTAGGATCATCTGGAGAGATTACTGTTTGACAGTTGCTCTGCCTCCGAGAATTTTTTTTCTTTTCTGGGAAAGATATTCGAGAAGGTTTAGTGTTCTCTTTTTCTCTTCTCACATTCCTTTGAAACATTAAGTAGAGAAAAAAGAAGAAAAATGAATTCGTTAAAGCGTGTGTGCACTTGACACCACCCGTCGTCCAGAAGCAGGAAAAAATGGACCAACAACTGATTCGCAACTTTTTTTTCTCTTTTGGTTCCACACCAGAGATGGGAAGAAGGAGGCGTCCAGAATTGAATAGTTGTGTGAGTTTTTTTCGAAGATGGAGAGAGAGAATGGAAGTTTTCGAGTTTCGAAGAAGAGCTAGTGGCTACTATTTTGACACGGCTTCAATTGATTTCGTTCCGTTCTTTTTTTTTGGGAAAAATAGGAGAACGAATTTTTAAGAAGAAGAAAAAGTCATTCCAAAAGAAGAGAGTACTACTTTAAGACAAACGGAGGTTTAGAAGTAAGTTTATTGTAGTTTTCAACATTGCGACGACGTTTTTTTTGGATCAGAATGTCAAAGTTTAACTTTTTGGAATATTTATGCAAGAGGAAGAACAAGAAGCTTATTGGGAACTAGTTTCAGAAAATACTTCTAGGTGGCCGAGGATTTCATGTTGACCAAAAAAGTCGAAATTTAAGCATTGTAGACCTTTCTTCTATTTTTAATCTGTGTTTTCAGTACATGACCTTTATTTTACCTGCACAAAAATAACTGCTTACCGTAGAATCTGCAATAGAAAGGTCCCCGAACTATGAGCTTAATTATCTCAATTTCTATAAGAGCTATCAAAAATGTGTCAACTAATAAAATGTGCGTGATATTATGGCAAACATTTTATCTGTTGAAAATTTTTTTATATCTTTTACAGGAACTGAGATATACGACCTGAACGTTGGTGGTTTGATTGGCCTTCTATAAGAGTGTCTACGGTATTTTGAAATTGAAGCTAAGGAGTTGTCCAGATTACTGTAGCTTTCTTTCAAGTGTTTTATCTTACTATTCTATCGAAAAGTAAGATTTTAATGATTTCAAATCGTAGAAAATCCTGAAATATGTATTTACAAGATCTATGAACTTTCCATAATTGCCAACCAATTTCAGATTTTCTCTTCTCGATTTCTAGAAAGAACAATGACAAAGAACCTGAACCTTTAACGGATTTCTTTTACCTGCTCGATTCCACCCACTTTATTCATTTTCTACACCATGGTGAAAAGTGGGCGGTGCCCCATACTCCCTCCTCTGGGGCGGTCCTCATTTTCCCATCTCTCCCTCTAGATACACAATGTCTTCTTGCCCTTCCCTCTCCCTATTTTTCTACCGCCTGGTGTCCTTCCGACCTTCTTCTTCCAATACCGCGCCGTTCCTCATTTTCGGTAATAATGTGATTAACCCGAACCATAACATACCTCCTCTTTTTTTTCTTTTATGCCTATATCCATTTACCTTTTTGGAAAAGGCACTCGTCCAATTCATTCATTTCCTTTCTCTCTTTCTCTTTTTTCTGTTTTTCTGTGTGGGAAGCCACGCCGATTGTTGTATACGATTTGAAAGTAGCTGGTATGATGACGGAAAAGTCAGTTTTTCCCAATTTCCACTCCCTCTCCGATCATCAACTAGTACATTTGAATATGTGTTTGCGTTTTGACGAACGTTCACACTCTTCAGAATTATGAACCGGAGTCTGGAGTACAGGTTAGCTTCATTCTCCGGTTGGAAAAAGAGAGAGAAAACTGCCAATTTCGGACAATTTTCTCGCGTTTATTACGGTTTTTCTCACCCATTTCTTTTCCTTCTTCTTCTTCTTCTTCTTCTTCTTCGAATGTCCCTTTTCACAATTTTAGCACACAACGATTTTCGACGATATTCTAATTATAGTGTTCATCTCATAGAAACATTTTGGAGAAGATGGATTTTCGTAAATCCTGATGTTTTTAAAATAGTCGGTATTGTGTAAAAGAAGAATGATTGAGATGGTCCTCCTCTGAACGAAAACAAACAAAAAGGCTGCACAGTCACTTTCCCATGTCCTCCTTCATTTTTATTTCGTTGTTCTCCTCCCTCCGATACATCCTAATCCGTACCGGTGCACACAAAAACACAAAACTAATCCCGATTCTCTCACGTAGGCCTTTTTTCAAGAAACTCGGGATGATCTGTGTGAAATACAATAAAAGTTGAGAAGGGGATTTAGATAGATCAAAGAGAGTTGAGAAAAGAGAGAATGGGATTGAGAAAGAAGAGTTGCAACAAATCCAATCCAACAGACAACACCCCTCGTCACTTGTCGTTTTTCTCTTCTTTGTGGTGCAATCCTCATTTTCCAGTAACATGTTCATTTACGGAAGGTGTGTCCTTGCTTGTCAACAGATCCTTTAACCCATTACCCGTGCCGCCAGATCCATACCCTTTCATTTTTTCTTATTCCGACTTGACGGTTTACGCAACATCTTCTTCCTTCCGTAATGAGGCAACTTGCACCGGTAATGATGGTAGGGAGCGTCAAAAAAAAAAGAAAGGAAGAAAGATGGAGATGAATGATCTATTGGATATTACAGGCTTCTTTGGCTCTGTTGAATTGAATGGATCTTTTTTTAATGAACCTTTTGACTTTGAAGTTTGTTCATATTATCTCTTATTCCTTTTCCTTCCGCCAACTTTGAGCTCAATTATCTAGATTCCTGTGAAAGATATGAACAATGTGTCAACTGATAAATTATTTATCATAAAATCATCAATATTTTATCAGTTGAAAAAATTTTTATATCTTTCACAAAAATCGAGATAATTCAGCTCAAAATTTACAGTTTTTCTCATAGAGGAAAAATGATGTTTCTCCCATTTTTCATGCTTATCTATTTTATCCAATCTAAATTTTTTTCGCAACAAATCTCCTCCTTGATTATTGCAACTGTTTTATCTCACATTCCATTTTCGACCACTTGTCACATCGAATCAATCTTCATTCTTGAACTAGCTGTACCTCCTTTTTTCTCTTCCCCAACATCTCTCCACACTTCTCCTGCTTCTTCATATCGTTCCTCCGAACTTCTGTGGGTGGTCTAGTATCGTAGGGCTTGACTTGGCTTCAAAACCAATTTCCCATAAAATGCTTCATTTTCACATGTTCTCTCTCGGCACCAATGTTTACCGCGTTCTGACCTACCGCACTCCTTATATAATACTGTTCGATGAGCCGTATCCCATCCCCGAAAAGGAGGCGTTTACGTTGCGCATTCGCAGCAGCAATTTTTGAAATGAGCCGTACCGTATCGAGGGAAAAGTATGTTCTTCTTCTTCTTTACCAATTGAATTCGGTTGGTTTTGGAATCCAAGGTCGTTATCGTTTCGAGACCTCTCTCTTCCGGAGAGGGCCCTTCTAATTGTTCACTCCCGCTCACTACATTTCCATTATTATGTACCTCCTTAAGTCTGTCCTCTTTTCAAAAGACTTCCTCTTCTACCACTTCTTCTTTTCTCCCCGGTACCTCTATTTCCACAACTTGTTAGAATTTTGCTTTGCCATGGACACAAAACGTTTTCTCGATTCTTTTCATAAGCCTCTCCTACGACTTCTTTCTAAAAAAATTTTTTTCCAGACAAATGCTACCATGAGGGCTTGCGATTGTATCACAGAACCTCCATTATTTGATCTACCGCCACCGCCGGATCCTTCGCTGATTTGGCATCTGATATCTGATGAAAAGTTCGAGCCGGTGAGTATTTTTCTAATCGGCCAAGATCATTGGGAATCCGACAGCCGTCTGCATAAAGAGACAGCTGACTTCATTCAGACACTTTTTGATAAAGTACCCTAGAGCTCATTCTGAATCAAATTTGATCTTCATGTCACCTGTTTAGTATGTGACGATTAAATCATTGTCCCTCCTAAAAAACTGACACTTGTTGATTTGCATAACAATTGCCATCAGTTATGACAACCACTTGAACCAATTGCACATATTACTTCTTCTCCTTCTCCTCTAAAAAATAATCCTTTTGCACAATCTCAAGGATGCTCTCCAGCTCTAGAAAGAAACACTTGTGGAAGGTCTATGTGTTTATGGAAAGAGGTGTCAGGGGAAGGAGGAGAAGCTCTGATTTAATTTATAACCACCATATCTTTTTGAGCGGGGGAATACGCGTCTCCTTTCTCCTCAACACATAAACCATCTGCGCCAAAAACAATTGTTTTTGGCCATTCATTGGAGGCAAGATGAATGTCTTTTTTGGGTGATGGAAGAAGAAACTGAGGATGGGTTTTACATAAATATGGTAGATTAGGAGGAAGAAAATGAACGGAAATTGTATCTTCATTAGTTGGGAGAGGAAGAGTTGGAATTAGTTGGTTGAATGTGGAATACTTGATTTGGGAAGATGGGAAGATTTTGACAAAAGATTTTCGTTACAGTCGTTCTTAGACAGAGGAGTGTTTGGAAATTTTTGTAGATGGAAAAACTGAAAACTAACGGTTTTCGATTTTTGATTCTTCCCGCAAACCTCTAATAGAAGGGTCCTTAACTCAATTATCTTGGTTCATGTGAAAGGTATCAAAAAGTGGTCAACTGATAAATTGTTTAACATAATATCACAAACATTTTATCAATTGACACATTACTGATGCCTTGCATAGGAATTGAGATAATTGAGCTCGAACGAGACAATGCGGGGCCTTCTATTGCAGGTTTTACGGCAAAATAAATAGAAACACTGGTTTGTGGTCATCCACAGCTTCAACCTATTCTCTCTATTTTCCTCTGAAGTTCTGTAAATATCTGGCAGAAACTTTCTTTTTGGATCTTAATTTTTTTTATTTCGATAGATTCCAATATGTTTTCCATCGAAAACTTTACCAATAAATCTAAAACCAGTTTCTCGATATAACATGTTGCTCAGTTTCCTCCCAAATACTCGTCTCCATACACCCATCAATCGTCGAATATGAATTGACTGGGCATTGTGTTGCAACATAACCATTTCCCTTGTGGGTTCCTCTTCTCTCCGCCAGATGAATTCCTGGCGCCTTTTGATCATCCATCTTGTCGCCGCGCTCCGTTTATGCAAATGAATCCAACTTTTTGAAGCCCGTTGTGCCCCTTTTCCTGCCCTCGCCTCGCCTCATTCAAATTCAAATTGGTGTGAAGAGAAAACAGGGAAAAGTTGAAATAAATTGGAAGAACAAGTAGCAACGGTTGGGAATCAAGAAACTGGTTCAATCGGAAATTCAATGATCCTTGACTCTTGTTGAAAATGTGATGATTAATTTCTCGATTAATTGCAGGCGGAACAATGCTCTTCAAACCAATTCGTCAGCATTTCGGACATCGGCACCATCTACGATTCAGAGGACAGTCAACAGCTCGCCGCCAACGTTTTGATTGCTGTCGCTGCTCTTTCAGTTCTTCTCCTATTCGTCGTTTGTATCGCAGTAATTGGTCGCATCCGGAGGTTCGTTTTGGGTCCAGGGAGTGATCAATCAGCAGTTTATGACAGTCTGCACGCGCGCACTGATTCATCATCCACGACGAAGAATATGTGTTTGATTGATTATCTGTTTCCCCTCTTCCTGGAGAAATTCCTAACCCTTCTGTCTCTTCGCTTGTTGCAAACTTTTATTATTGAGGTTCTAAGATCTAGGAACATGTTTTCTACCAGGCTGTAGTATGATCTTTTATGGGGGAACCTAGTGCTGAGTTCGAAACAGAATGCACAATTTCACAATTTTCTAACCAGGCTTTCCACTAGATAATTTCAATAGTCTCCTTAATTTTCATAAACCGGCTATTTACGGATAACCCTTTGGGCCCCTATGCCAACTGCAAATAACACTTGAGACGATTCGATTTTGGGACATGTCATTGGCATTGGTCATAGGAAGGTTTAATTAAAAGGAGCGAATTGAGCGAACAGAATAACTTGAGTGCTCAGAAGGCAAATTATTAAGTTTTCGAGTGTTGACTGACTGGATAAGACAGTTGGTTACATCATTGTCACCTACTGGGGGACGGAGTTACACAAATAGATGCATACACCCATCTGGTGTCATCTTCGACACCGGAGGCATTGGGAAAATGCAGAAGGTCATGATTTACAATCCGTAAGATATACAATCAGTCACACAGCAGGTCATTAGGTGAAAAAAGCGAGGAAAGGGTGTAAAGTTGAGGACAATTATTAGTGAATGAAGTGGTTATGGACTAAGAAAATTGAATTTGCGCACGGCGACAAGAAGAAGCAAAAGGCACAACAATAGAAAACACAATAAGAAGTTCCCCAAATTGCTCTTTTCAATTTTCAATTTCTTTGCAGAAGACGTCGACAAAGTTCAGATGCATCGAAGAAAATGTCGAGTGATTCGATTCTGGCTGCTGGGGAACATTTGTGGACCTATAACTCTATGAAGCAACCCATCAACTGTGGACCACCGGCAGTTTTGATGTATTCCAACAATTCAAGCTCTGGAAGTCGGCTATTCCATCATACTCCAACCACGATGAGATCATACGTTTGTGGAAGTGGAACTCCGATTATGGGATCCCAACATATTCCGATTCGACATTCTGAATCCACGACATTGCGATTGAATCCAGGAGATGGATGTTCTGCATATCATACAGTGTCTGTTAGCAGACAGAATGGTATTCCACCGTCAGAAGTCTACGAGGAGATCGCTCCGATTGGTAAGATCTTTTTTAAACATAGTAAACATGTACTTAAATAATTATTTCTAGGTACAATCGGTCATATGGGATACATGACGACCAGACCACAAATGGGAAGTACAACTCCAATGAACAATATGAGCAATCGGATGTCTCTTCGTAAACCTCCACCGACATGTCGTCCACCTCAACCACCACAAAGTCCTGTTCCTAGTGATGGAAGCTATGAAATCACAAGAATCACTGGAACGTCTTCTGATTCTCCACGAGAACGTCAATGGAATGAAGATGGAAGGGAAAGTGGATACGGCACGGCCCCGAGTCTACAATGGAAAAGTCCTTCTGGAAGTGGACGATTGGAAGCAGAAGCTGCTGCTCGAGCCATGACTTATGTTTAGAAGTACTTCCCTTCTTAGCCTTTTTTACATTTTTCACACCGGTTATCTTTTTTACTACTACTTCCGATGTAACGGGTTGTTCCCAATTACCGATGGACCAAAGATCCTTGTCTTTCTCGATTCTAGTCTTGTTGAATTTGTTTGTAAATATGAATAAATTAATTTTAAATCAAACAACTTCTGATTCCAAACTTGAACAAACATGTGGAGACGGTTTATTTCAGAAGCACACCAACGAGCAGAATTGAAACTAACATAAAGAGAGTGAGAGACAAAAGAATAAGAATTATATGGGTTTGGATAAAAATATCAGAAACTGACAGAAGAAGAGAAAAAAAAGAAGAAAATGGGGTCACACTCGTATTCGTCGGCGGCTCTGATGTTTTAGAGATTCAGATGGTGCTTGGGGGGAGATCTTTCGCGGATGTGTTTCGTTTTTTTAATAAAAAGAGAAGATACAATCTTATGGGTTAACTCTCAATTTAGAAGAATCCAGTTTCTTGGAGTTTCTGAACAAAGAAGCGGAAATCGGCGGCCTCGTTTGAAGTGAGTTCATCAGTGGATCCATTCAAAATTCCTTCCATAACCTCGAGCATATGTTGTGTTTCTCCATCATCCAGTTTCATTTCAGATGCAAACAGGTCGGCTGTCGGTGTTTCTGCAAATAAATGATGTCATTCGGAACTTCTTCTTCTACTTCTTCACGACGCCTTCTATAATACGCTTCTTCCTTTAGCAATTTGCATTTCTCTCTCTCGCATCTCTAATCTTTTATCCCTTTTTTTAAAGAAAGCGAAAAAAACACAACGAGATATTATGTTAAATATTTATGAGATGTGGTGTTGTGATCGGAATATTGGAAAAACGGAATTTCCGGGAAAAATGAGAGGAAAACTTACGAGAAAGGGCAACTGCGACTTTGTCGACTCCTCCCATTCCAGACAGTTCCGCTTTGGCTTTCGGACCGAATACCTGAAAATTTCGAGTTAGGAAAATACTCAAATGCTTAGTTTTTTTACGGTTCAAAATTCGATAGAAAAAGTTTGAATCCGGGGTTTTAACATTATTCCTGAGAGCAAACTAGCGTAAACACTCTAATAGAACGCCACGAACAACTTTTAAGTTTGTGCCAATTTATCTCGGTTCCTGTGAAAAATATCACAAAGTCAACTAACAAAATATTGTTGATGTATAATCTACAATTTGTCAGTTGACCACTTTTTTATATCTTTTACAGGAATCGAGATAATTTAGCTCAAAGATAACCATTTGAATGACCTTTTATTAGAGGAAATGTGGAAGGTGAGAAAGTTTGAAATATTTATTCTGGATTTTTAATCAGAATTCTTTGAAGGCTTTGACTACATCGTTAACGAATTTCAAAATTTTCAAATCTGAGCCTGGTTTTTTCGAACTGACAGGTAATTCACCTCCTCAATCACATTTCCTACTAACGGATCTTCCAACCTCGTTTTTCCATTCCCTACATGTCAATCTTCCATTCTCTACCTCAACTGTTTTCCCTCCCTTAAAAACCGGTCGTCAACTACTCGAACACTTAAGAAAAAGAACTGTCCATCTGTACTCACTTTGACGAGAAAATCTTTTCCGTGAGCGGACATGAGAGCCTTCAAAAACGCCTGTGTCTCCTCAACGGGCGGTCGTGTGGCTGAAGAAGAAGAAGAGATTGGTTACGGTGTCAAGTGACAAGGGACTATTTTTCCTCACCTGCTGTGCACATGCTCTTGTTCTCGTCATACTCGTCTGAACAGTCTGGAGATCCGTCGCACAGGTACTTGATTGGCACGCATTCACCGGATGGACACGCGAATGGATGCCATGTGGGGCAAGGGGCTGGAAAATAAGACATTGAGTGGGGCATGGGGAAAGGCAAAGAATTTTTTAAGGTGTAGGAAATAAAAATAAAAATAATTGCCTCAAAATTCCGTTCAAAATACAATTCCCTCGAAGAGTGTGGGTCCACCGCCGGAGGTGCCGCGCCGCTACCAGCTGAGCAACGGTGGCGCAAGCTAAGGTGGCCGAACGATGGAATATGTATATAAAAGGGGTCAGAATTCATACCCTAATTTCAAAAAAAACTCCGAAAAATCTCCTGTCAGCCCTCCTTTAAGTTTCCTAAGTTGATTCCCTTAATAACCCCTTTCTAGATTTCTTCTGAACCATAATTCTCATCGACCTAGTTCATTTTGTAGGCTCTCTGATTCTCCAAATCACGATTTTCAAATCCTGAACATTGTAGTTGTAACATGAGTGCCATAACTTGCTTTTATCCATACTATATACATTTTGAAATAAGAACCAAAGAACTCACTGGCTGCATCGGCTCCCCGTTTTCCGTTGATAATATCCCGGATACTAAAAGAGTAAGCGGTTTGGATGGCGCACATTAACACTATTTGTCTCAACATTTCTCGTGATTACCTGTAATTTCGATGTTCATTTGGAAGATAGAAACTGAGATGAATATGGAAAAGAGAAGATAGAATAATCAACAGAAAGAAGAAGACGACGTGTCAAATGAGAAGAGGTGGAATTGGGCAGTCAAAAAGTTGATAAATGGCGGATATGCACACCAGTTCCTTGGCGAAAAAATATTGAGTGACGAATTCTCCAAAAAAAAGGGCGGAGATGAACGAAGGATGACGGATTCGTAAGATATGTAAGCAAATGAGAAAGTTATGGTGGTATGGGACTTCCATGGACAACCACAAGGGAATTCCTCCAATTTTAGTAATGTAGGTGGTTGGTTGGATCAGGAGAGGAGAAGTTCTGAGGGGTCAACCGGGAGTTAGACCGTGGGTAGTACAGAAAGAAGAAGACGGCCGTAGACTAATCAGCCTATTCTTTCGAAAATACGTTCAGCCACCCAGAAACTATCCCAGAAGTACTCAAATTCTGCGGCCGGCCGCGGCTCAGCCTTCCAATTTCACATAGATTTTTGAGAAGACAAATCTACTATGACGTGAATAGTAGTTTGGAATGATCTGCAAATAGGAAAAAAATAGTAGGAATAGGAAAAAAAGTTGGGGGAAGAAGCAAGAGTAGGTGGTGACTAATTTGCGATGCAAATTGGAGTATATCTAACACCCCAACGGGGATCCTCTTCTCCATTTTTCTCTCTTTTCAGACACCTGATATAGTGTTTCATATACTTGGCACCGGCCCAAATTGAATTTCGAAATTCTGAATTTTCGAAAATTTTCGAATAAAAATTTCAAAACGTCGATACTTTTGTAAGGATGTAATATCTCAGGGAATTTTTTTTGCGGCGGAATAAAATATATTTTTTCTCAATTTGCTACTCCAGCCGGAAGGATTTTTTGATCCGGAACTTGACAAGTATGGTTTTTTTCGCACTAAAATAGCAAAGTTAAAGAACGGATTCTGAGAGCTTTTGACCAAAACAATTGACTGGGGCGTTTAAAGTGCCCGTTGAGGTGGATATTGGAACGGAATCCGATTATATTTCTCGAGGCACCTGGTCAACATTCAGTGGAAAAATGAAATTGTGGGTTGGAGAAATAGAGATATGAAATCATGAAAGGGAAATTGGAGGTGGGTGGAGACTACATAAAGTCAATTGAATTGGTGAAAAAGGTATTTTGATTCGTTGGAAAAATTAGATACCCGGAAGCAAAGATTTGAGTACAGTTTGAAGGAATTTGTAGATTTGAAGGGGTTGTGTTCTATGTTAAAATTTAGCATTTCTATTTAACTGAAAAATCAGAAATCTCGAACCAAAAGCACCTGTTATCTAGGAATAACAACCCATCGTTGTCTACAATTCGTCATACAAACTGGTTAGACAAGAACACAAAAAAGTCTTTTGGGAGATGGAGAGAAAGAAAAAGAGTCATGAGTTGAAATAGGTAATAAAAATTGGAGCAATTTAATTATTGTTATTGTTATTAATCAAGAGTCTGAGCTGACGCAGAGACTGGTACCAAAGAGAATCGAAGAAAAGTTAGTTTGATTTGTTTCCCCGAGACAGAAAATCTTTTTTTGATGTATTGAAAAAAAAGTTCAAAGTTTAAAGTGGTACGTGATAAATTGAAATTTGGGTTACAAAAAATGTGGGTCAAAAAAACAGAAAAAGGTAATATAATAAACAGGGTTTCTCTGAATTCTGTTTAGCGTGAAACTGATTAAATCCTATTTGAATAAGAAGAATTTAGGAATTATCAGAAAACTTCTCTTGTTTTTTACCAATTTTTGAATGATTGCTAATACCGTATTTGCTTTAATAGAAGCCCATCCAAACTTTGAAATATGAGCTAAATTATCTCGCTTCTTATAACATTTAGCGAAAAATGATCAGCTAGTAAAATATTAGTTAAATTATTATAAATAATTTGCCAGTTCAACATTTTTTGATATGTTTTACAGAAACCGAAATAAATTGGCTCAAAGTTGAGAACAGATTTTTTTACTGGAAGTAAAGGATGCCAAGAAAACACTTCCTAATCAGATTTCCGTTTTATCAACACATCTGAAAAACTTTTTCAGAATGAATCATTTTAAGAAAGGGCCGCAAACAATTTGGACACAAAACGATCTGATCAGATAGAAGAGAAGAAAGTGCGAAAAGCGAGCATATCTCTTTTCTCTTTTTATCCTTTTTCTGTGCATCATCATCATCATCAGAATCATCCGAAACGACGACATCAGCTTTTGCTTCTTCTTCTCTCGGATATTAATATGAACATGTGCATATCTTTGCTCCGAGAAAAAGAAAAATGAGAAGATGCATCGTAATCAAATGAGTCCCATCGATTTAGAGCGTAGCAAGATTTTTGAGCAGAGAGAAGAAGAAAGAAAAAGAAAAGGTGAAAGGTTTGGATTCTGGAGAGAAAGACCTCTCTCTATTTGGGCCAGAATTTTATGGTCCAGCTCAATTCCGGCAATTGAAAATGGAACCGGAATGACTAAAGCCACTTGGTTAATATTCGAGATCTCGGTCCAATGATCTTTGGGTCCCAGGAGAGAAAGTGATAATCGTGTCATGGGATGATGTCTGGTACACATAATATACCTAGAAGTTGTAAAGAAAAAATAAGGGAAAAAATTGAATGACTGACGAGATGGAAAGAAAACAAATGAACGACACCCAGACTTGATAATAAAAAAGAGTAATATGAAAAAGGAAAAAGAAAGTGTTCAGGAATTCTCGAACAGAGAAAAGAATCCTCAGTTGGGAACAGAGAAACGTTATTGTGGAGAGGGGAATATTGAAAAATAAAGGAGATAACTTTTTTAATTTGTGTTTTTATTTGTTCCATGAAAGAGCACAATTTGAACTTCAAGTGCCAAAAGTCTTATGAAATTGGATTATGAGAATAAGTGTGATCAGTTTGGATAACTAGATGATGTCTGGTTATTTCAGACATCCAATAACGTTTCACAGTGTTTCAAGTTTAGAATTAGTCCAAAAAAATCGGTTTCATAAATATCTCTGTAATTTAGAAAACTGGAAGATTTTATTTTTACTTCGAAGGTTTTCACTACGAAACTCAAAACCTCTATCCACCATGGTGGCGCAGTCATGTTCAGAACTGAATTCCGAATTCACGAAATTCCGACAATTTTCAGAATCAAATTCGATCGGTATACTTCCGAAGCTTTTTTTCAGAACTGGAGCTTTCTGGACTACGCAATTCGCACTTCGGTTCAAGCCAACGGGTCAAAAAACGCGCCCCAAATAACTTTTAGGCCAGAAGAAATTTAATAATTTCCAAGTTGACGTGGATTCGACCTAATTAGTTCTAATCAACGAGTTGCAACGCGTGATTTTTTTCGTACAACGTTTAAAAGTTTGATCCTCAGTCACATAATTCAGCAGCGATTTTTTTCTAAAATCTCACGTTTACTGGGGCGCGATTTCTGACCCATTGGTTTGAACCCAAGTGAATTCGGTATGTTAAAACCTCACGCAGAAAGTTTTCTTGCGGGTCTTGAGCGGAATCAAACATTTTGAATTTTTTTTGAATTTTCGAAATTAGTTTGTCAATTTTTTAAACCAATTTCTCGCGACTTTGTGATAGGAAAATGAGATTTTGAAAATTCCGAAAAGTCAATTCCTAACATTGCTGGTATCCACGACAATATAAAGAAGTAAATATTGAAGAATTCAAATTAGTAGTTCAAAAATTAATTGGTAATTGTCTGAGAGTCTGTCTTCATTTCAGACGAACAACCATCCAATAATCTGTGTAGGCGAGGCTTTGAAAATACCCGACTATTTTTTAAAAATGCGTAGAAGTGATCAGAAATCTGAGAACGTGAGAATTTCAAGCCTAAAAGTAGAGGATTCTGAATTTTTCATATTTAAAAGTTCGAAAACTAAATGTCACATCAGATTTGAAAAGCAGAACCAAATAAGGAAACCGCAGTAGGTGAAGAGAGAGAGAGGAAAAAAACAAAAAACAAAAAAGATAACTGGTCGAAAATTTTTATGGGTGTGTACATTTCCGAATGTTCAAAAAATGAGAAATCTGCGGCTTTTTTGTTGATAATCGCATATGAAGAATGTTTAGCTGGAAAGTAGGAGATTTTCAGATTTTCAGAAACGAATGGTTTCTCTTATTCTAAGAACAAGTTTCAGGATTCTTAAAACCTATGGATAATATGGTGGGATATATGTTCTGGATGCGTCAATCATCAGCATTAGATGTTAAATGGCAATTTTGCATTGATGGTCTAGTTGGAAAAAAAAAACTAAATGAATTTGTCTCAAACATTTTTGCACCCTAGAGTGTACTCGTTAATGGCAGAAACTTCTCCTGTCAAGAACGAAGAGTCTTCTACATATCTCCAAAAGGTTTCAATGTGATGAGACATGAACTGTTCTTCTGCAGACCCAGAAAAGTGACGTGGTCCTATCGGAAAAGGTGAGAAGCGAGTTACTAAATTTTAGCCGTTTGGCTCTTTTCCTCCTTTTTTTAGGACGCAGACACGTGGAACCCCATGTTAACTTCTTGTCGTCAATCACCCCTTCTCGGTCCCTAAACAAAATCGAAGTCTCTTTCTCTATATTTCGACACGAAGACATTGAAATGAAACGAAATGCTCCGGGGTGCCCCGAATTTATTCATTGCAAAATGAAACGCCTTCTTTTTGACTCCTTCTTCTTCACCCCTACGTGTTTCTTTTTCTGGTCAACCAGATCTCCAGATGAGGTGTCTTTTCTCGTTGTTTCTAAAGCACAGAATACTGAACAAAAAAGAAGGAAGAAGAAGGCAAAAAAGGGAGGGCCAATTCCATTTGGTTATAAATCTGAAATGAGCAGCTTTCTCAATACCTACTCGAAGGACCATAGGAACTAGAAGAGGTCGATGGAAGAAGGTTGAGAAGAATGACGTGGAATCTAGAAAAGGTGAGAAAAGGATAGGAAAGGATGTGAAGAGAAGAAGTTAAGGATATATGATTTTTGAAGGAAAGAGAAAAGATGATGGTGGGGGAGGAGGAAAAAAGACCTCTTCAGAACGCCTACACAAATATTGAGAAAAATTGAAGATCGTTCAGTTTCAATGGAAGTTAGCGTCATAAATGTACTTAAGGTTGAGATCCTTAACCGAGGATTAGAGGAAAACAATAAAGATGTTCAAAGAATTCCTAATCTCAAGAAACGTCAGTGTTAATAGGGTTACGGTAGGAGAACAGCAATGTTACGACACCCGCTAGGTACGGCGTTCCAAGAGCACTCTGAACGAGGCACGGTGTCCAAATATGCCAAAAGTTTGCTGAGTTGAAAAGGTCCTATTTTAAAGCAAGATTCTTTAGATAGGAACTTTTTTCAGGTAAAGTCCTTATTTCGAAATAAACTCCTTTCAAAATCTAATTTACTAGATCCCTCAAAGCATAAATCATCCTCCCACATGCATAAATTGTGTTTCATCACCCCGAGAAACTTCAAGTAAGAAATGAGATGACCTTCCAAAGACAACAGTCGTGAATATTTCATTACATCCAAAAAAACTCATATATCCTCGAAGGATCTTATTTGAGGCATAGCTAACTTGAATACAGTAATCTAGAAAACTTTTTGGTCTGAGAAGTAATGCGGAAACTCCTTTGTTAGTACAAAAAGATACAGGATTTGTTTTGAAAGGTTAATCTAGAAATAAGGTAAGCAATGATTCTTCAAAAGGGTCTTTACATGGTCCTTAGATCTTTATGATCCACTGGAACTACTCAGAAACAGGATTATCTTGCAAGGGGTTGTTTTTGAAAAGTCCTGGGGGGATTTGCTGAAAGTTTCAGTACTCATAGTTCGAGACATCCGCCGCACGCCGTCTCGCAATTTCAGACAAAGAGTTTTAGCTTTCTTATTAATACAAGACCTACTTATATTTATGCTATCGAGTTGCGGATGCCTCTAACTATCCGTTCTGAAATTTTCAGCAAGTTTCCCAAGGACTATCAAGAACGTTTTCTTGTTTTATAAACAAACAATAGTTTTATAAACAAAAAAAGATTTATAGGGACTAGCAGATCTAACAGCTAGTTCCTAAATGTTTTCGTATTTCTTCTCAACTGAAAAAAGATCGAAAAACCAACAATAGCCTGTTGTAGATCATTGAATATGAGATGAAATGTGGTTCCGAGAATAGAAAATTCTCAATAGATTCACAGAAACTAACTTCAGATCTTTAGAACGGTTACCGTATTCCCTCTAGTAAAGGCCCACACCAAACCATCAACTTTGAGCTTATCTCGTTTCGTGTGAAAGGTATCAAAAAATGTTTAACTAATAAAATATTGTTAATATTATGGTAAATAATTTATAAGTTGATAAATTTTTGATAGCTTGCACAGAAATCGAAATAATTGAGCTCAGAGTTGACGGTTGGAGTGGGCTTATAATAGAGGGAATACGGTAACTACCTGAGTATCTACAGACTACTTATAATCCCAATTAAGACAGTTTATAATCCCGATTTGAATAATTTCAGGTTATTTTCTCTCGAAAAACGGTGAAAGCTCTTTTAGATAGGAAATAAGATTTGAAGCATTAGAGGAATCATTCGCCATTTTTTTTTGTAGTGAAAAGAAATTGAATCAGCTTTTGTTCGTGAAAATAACAAAATCGAAAACAATAATTTGATAAAACGAGAAGAATGAATCTTTCTTTAAATAAGTTTACATTCCCTAGATGACCAGCAATGCTTAAAGATCAACAATCAGAAGATAATTGTTACGGTCATGGACATAAAGTGCCAAAAATAAAATGAGCTCTTCTTCTTCTCCGCACACACATCCACTACTAATCGCTATTGTGGTTCAGGAAGAAGAAAGGAAGAGGGGCGGGGAGTGCCTTTTCTCTTTTGACTCCGCCCATTATCTTCAATGACATCACTAAACATTGCTAAGGCTTTTACAGCACTAATCTGGAATTGTCTCGAACCATTAAACTTTCGATTGGTTCTGGAAGAAATGTGTAAAGGAAGGAATAATTAAACTTTCATCTCGAAAGGCGGAGAAATGATACTTTTGTGTGGAAAGAGATGGAGAAAAAGAGTGGGATGGGATGGAAATAAAAGTTGGATGAAAGTAGAAAGAAGGAATAAGATGAGAGGTCATCTATCTTGAGGTACTAAAGGAATGTGATGATGTAGAAGCCATTTTTAGGGAAAAGGAAGACAATAAAAAATATATGAAAACACAGAAGGGTTTCTTCTGGAAAACCTTACGTTCTAGTTATTACAGCTTTCTGGTATGGAAGTTTTTGTAGATTTGGATTGCTATCACTTTTCAGTTTTGGAAAGAAAGTAAGGATTTCTTGGTCAGTATAGATTTTTTTTTAATGCGGAAAAATGTTTTTATCCTCCGCAAATCTGAAAATCTGAAAATCTGTAAAGATTGGAAGGCTCGGAAAACTATTTTCAGCTAGTTTCATTTTCTGTAACACCAAAGATTGGTTTGGTTGACAAGCTCCTTATCAGATCACAAAATGAATCACATTCTTTTCGCAATCAAAAAGTTTTATGTCTAATTGACAGTGATGTTTGTGAAATCAAAAGATTACGGTATCTGAGTGCTCAACATTTGTTTTTTTAGTTGTAAATAAAAATGTCCGAATTCTGGATTCCGAGAAAAATATTTTATTCCGAATTTTCAACAAAAGTTTTTATTTGCAATAATTATCTTCCACGAGAAGTCATTTTTAAACATCCACTACAAACCGCATTTCGGATTCCGTTTCTCAAAAAATGCATTCTCGACATCTTTAGCTGTAAAGCACTCCACGCATTCAAGGATGCAAATTATTGGTTTCAAGATGAAAAATTAAGTCGTCAGTGTCTGAAGAGTCAATAGTAGGAGCAGGTTCCCTAGAATTTTCATTGTGATTGAAGGACGTAAAGTCTAGGTGTGCAGATGTGACATCCGGATTCTGGATAAACGATTTTCAGAACATTACCCTCCATTAATAGCTTCAATTGAGCGTTTTAATTGAAGGACGCCAAACCTCAAACTCCATCCATCTGAATCGAATACATCTGAAGTTTGCTCTGGAATGATGTTTCAGCCCAATCAAGTTAATTTCACTATTTTTTCGATTTTGATATCTTTCCATCACATCACCTTCCACCCCATCAATTATCTCTCTGAAAATTCAAGACTCTCCAGAACGATTAAAAAGTTTGCAAAGCGATATTTATCCATTTTCCCTCCCTCGCCACCCTCAATAATTTTGTTTTATTAGTGTAACCCAAAAGAATGAGAAAATAATAATAATTGTTTGTTTTCTTTTCTCCATATTTGAGCATCGATAAAAATGAAAACCCTCGTCATTTTTGTGGATGATGAGGTGGTGACTCGACCCAAAAAAGAATATGAAGAAGTCGTGTCGCTCGAACGATTCAGAACAATGTGAAGCGTGGGGTGGCCATTGTGGGTCGTCGAGAAACATTTTGGAGCAGCAGAAAAAAGTGAATCGACGACAAATTGCAAGAAGTTGCCAAGAGGGAAAAACGGAATAGGAAGAGGGCAAGAGTTTCCAGGATTAGCATCAGGAAATCGGTTGTGAAAGGAAATGGGAGATAGAGAGCAAAGAGGAGAAAACTGAGTAAAAGCAAAAATAAAATATCGATTTGAAAGTACTGAATTGTAAAAACTTGAAAATTGTTCAACAAAGTCAGGTAGATGGATTCAACATATTTGATCTGAGGCCGTATGCAAGAAATTTTAGAACCGTTTTCCGGTGTTCGGAAAATGATTTTCTGAAAGGCTGGAAAGGATTGTCATAGTGATTATATGCATTTTAAGTCTTTTTTGCCCAGAAACCCATTTTTAAATTTAAAAAAAATTTTCAGACTTTCAGAAAATTATGCTCCAAACATCGGGAAACGGTTTTCCACTTTCTTGTATACGGCCTCTGAATAGTTTCATAGAAATACTATTATCTGGTCTGGCGGAAGGTCCCACAACGACAACTACCGTAACCTGAAAATAAATTTGTTTTCCGTATTGATTGTCTCATTTTTCACATCTTTTCGTCGAGTTTTCTGTTTGTTCCACCTATTTTTTCAGGTTACGGTAGTCGTCGTGGGGGTACTTTCGACCACAGCCACCGGTGTTTCTCTTCCACAACTCCTTTTTTGTACAAAATAATACAGTTGACTTTGAAAATTTTTTAACGATCTCAAAAACAAAATGTGTTGTCAAGATGCAAAGTTTCGAGATTTACAGTACCCTCCGATTTTTTAAAAAACAATAAATATGAGCTGATGACTATTTAGAATAGGATTTCGAATTCAGAAAACCCAGACAAAGAAACTTTCAATGTGATTTTTAAAGCAAATCCTAGCAATCCAAAATTTGAAATCGGATTCTCTTTGCGAATTTCAAAAGTACATGTATTCGTTTGAAGATGTAGACACATCATTTGCAGGATGATCTCATCCAGAAATATCCGAGTGTTGGTCCTACGTGACTATTTCAACTTCCTATTCGTACATGGATAGATAATTAACTGCGTCCATTGAAATAAAAAAGTGTAACACTGAACCGAAGAGAAAATGAAAATGTTGAAAACGACAACGGAACAAACATACCGTAATCACTTCTGATTCGCTTTTCTTTGTTCCCGTTATCAATTGAAGTTCATAAAGTCCTCTTCTATTCTGACAGCTCACCAAAAGTGTTTTTCGTTCCCAAAACCGCGATTCTCTGCAGAAACTACGAATTCCGATTGTTGAATTCCCCGCATTTTGGTATCACAGATGAATTCCGGTTCAGGTGCTCTTCTCTAAATCAGTTCCGAATCGACAATCAAAAACTGATAAGCGAAGGAAAGGAAGAGCGGCACGTGAGCACCGAAGCTTCTCGACGTCAAATAACTAGAAGAGAGTCGAAGAATCGAAAGGTTGATAAGGAAGACGATGTGGTATAAAAGGGGTGAGTGCGGGAAAGAAGACAGCTCTTCGCTCAACTAAGAACAATGATGGTGAGTTGTATTAACAAATTTTAGGAATTAGGAATTGTTTTTCTTGACAACTCGGTCCTCAATATATTCATTTTCAGAAGGTCTTTGTCCTTGCCGCCTTGTGCGCAGTCACTCTTGCATTCGTCCCAATCGATCACAAATCCGCAGTTGAAACACTCACTGGAAAGGCACTGGTCGACTATGTCAACTCTGCCCAATCCCTTTTCACCACTGAACATGTCGAGGTTTCCGAGGAATTCATGAAGTCGCGTGTGATGGATGTCAAGTATGCTGCTGCTCACTCCGATGAGATCCGTGCTACCGAAGTCAACACTGTTCTTGCCTCCATCCCAGCCTCTTTCGATTCCCGTACCCAATGGTCCGAGTGCAAGTCCATCAAACTCATCCGTAACCAAGCCACCTGTGGATCCTGCTGGGCTTTCGGAGCTGCTGAGATCATCTCCGACCGTACCTGCATTGAGACCAAGGGAGCCCAACAACCCATCATCTCCCCAGACGATCTTCTTTCCTGCTGTGGATCTTCCTGTGGAAACGGATGTGAGGGAGGATACCCAATCCAGGCTCTCAGATGGTGGGACTCTAAGGGAGTTGTCACTGGAGGAGACTACCATGGAGCTGGATGCAAACCATACCCAATTGCCCCATGCACCTCTGGAAACTGCCCAGAATCCAAGACCCCAGCATGCTCCTTGAGCTGTCAATCCGGATACTCTACTGCCTACGCTAAGGATAAGCACTTTGGTAAGTCTAACTTCTAAATGTTTCTAAAACAAATTATTAATTTTCCAGGAGCCTCCGCCTACGCTGTCGCCAGAAGTGTTGCTGCCATCCAAACCGAGATCATGACCAATGGACCAGTTGAGGCTGCTTTCACCGTTTACGAGGACTTCTACAAGTACAAAAGCGGAGTCTACAAGCATACCGCCGGAAAGGCTCTCGGAGGACACGCCATCAAGATCATCGGGTGGGGAACTGAGAGTGGATCTCCATACTGGCTCGTTGCCAACTCCTGGGGAACCAACTGGGGAGAGAGCGGATTCTTCAAGATTCTCCGTGGAGATGACCAATGCGGAATTGAGGGAGCCGTCGTCGCCGGAAAAGCCAGAGTGTAACTCTGTGAAATCATGTACACATTTCATGTAATTAACAAAAATTTGCAATAAAAACTTTTATCAAATTAAATTGTTCCATGGGTTAGTAAAATGAAGGCAAGAGTAAATACAATCTGAACGGTTTAAAACACATTATAAACATCTTTTTCAATTTCAATATTTCACAATTTGTTTGTTTCGGCGACAGTTGTACCGTTGAACCCTACAGTAACTGGTGCCATGTCATGGAATGTGATAACAACCTGTAGTGAAAGGAGGGGAGTTTAATGAAACGTTGATTTTTTCTTGAGTACAAACTCTATAAGATGAAAAGAGGGTTTACCTTATCTTTTGGAAGACCGAGTTCTTTTCCACAAAACTCGGTGATCGCAGCGGTATGGCGAATGTTGTCTTCGGCAGACACGGCTCCGATCGATTTGATCTGAAGAATCCATAGATGGGACTGATAAGAGGGTTTCATAGGAAAGAGCACCAAGTACATGACTTCTTTTGGGAAAGGAAAAATACTTATTCAAGCTTGTTCAGGGGGTTCAATTTAGATTTCATATAAATGCCGATTTCAAAGTAAATTTGCAGGAGAAAATTTTGGAAAACGCTGTTCAAAACTGCTATTTTTCTAGATTTCTAGACGCTAAACTACGGGACACTCGTTTTGTCTTATTTTTCTTCGAGACTCGTCGTAAATCGACATAAACCTCTCAGTTTTTCATGGTCTCAAAGAGATATCGAAGAAAAACATAGCAAAAACGGATGATGCCGTAATTTAGTCTCTGGAAATCTGGAAAAAAATTGACAGATTTGGACAGGAAAATGCTTTTGAAAATTTACTCTGAAGACGGCAAAACGACATACCGAAATGACCGTTGCTGGATCGTGAGTGGCTCCGTGAACGAGGCGAGCACCAGCAGCGACCTAGAATCTAGTCTTGGAGCTTTCAATTTATACTCTCAAGTCTCACCTCAACAGCAATTCTTTCTCTTGGTTTTCCCATTGAACGAGCCAAGAGGTCAGTGAGACGAATCTGAAATACCGTCAGAAAATTCAACAATATCGCATGAAGACGATCTTGAAGAAAAATAATATCCTTCACTTCTCAAAAAACCTTCCACCGAATAAATAAATGTATATAAATCGAACGAAACGAACCTCAAAATCTTGGGGGACCTTCTCGTCCGGAAGATTCGTCGCAACTCTAACCATCGGCATGTTTCTCTTCTAGAAAACCGTCAATAACTTTGATTTTAAATTGTTGAAGTTTAAAAACCTGCAGTTTGAAAACGACAGACGACGATATTCTGATAGCTTTTGTCGTCAACATCGACAAAACCGAAAAACCGGTTCTCTTGATACGGCACACAACACCGAGTCAGTAAAAAAGGTTATTCCGCGAGGATACGGTTTTAAAAGAACAGGTCAACGCTGAATTTTTTAACGATGACTTGAAGCTTTATCAATAAATAAAAATTGAACATTGAGGATCGAAAAAAACAGGGTGATAATGAAGAAGGGAGTGCACATGAGAAAAATAAGAAGATGGTAAAGTGTCATAACGAATACGAGAACCGTATTGGTGGGGGAGATTTTCGAAGGAAAAAACGCTTAGTCGGATTGTGCCAATGGGTTCTTGACGACGAGGATGACCGAGTCTCCACGGAGGAACATTTTTGAGATGAAACGGTCCTTGGCGACAGACTTTGCCTTCTTCTTTCCCTTTCCAGTCTTCGGGACTTCTGTCCACATCTCTTTGACGTTCTCGAGCACCATGTTGCAGTGTCTGAAAGCAATTTATGTTTTATATGTTTCCTTCTTCTGGTATAATTTCAATTTTCAAAAAATCGCATTGAATATGGATAATTTAAAACTTGGTATAGCTTTAAAAACCATGTGCATATTTTTCTAATCTTGTTTCTTACCTGTCGAAAGCCTTGACTCTTCCGAGCAGCTTCTTGTTGTTTCTGCAGTTAATGAGAACTTGATGATTGTTCTTCACCGAGTTGGTGAGGATGGAAAGTGGTCCAACGCTGAACTCCTCTTCTTCCTTGGCGGCGAGCTCTTC
This sequence comes from Caenorhabditis briggsae, assembly GCF_000004555.2. Lineage (NCBI taxonomy): Eukaryota > Metazoa > Nematoda > Chromadorea > Rhabditida > Rhabditidae > Caenorhabditis > Caenorhabditis briggsae. The sequence goes on along the minus strand of NC_013488.2, from coordinate 9,034,058 downwards.
CGCTGTCATTTCCGAACGTGGTTTCGCTTGACTGAAAACATAAAATTATAACTAAAAATTGAAAGCTTTTTGAAAACTTACGCTGACATTGTAGCCTATGCCTTTACTTGACGATGACCTGAAAAATGCAATCGATTGAATTAAAAATTTTACTGACAATATTTTCGATTGTTTCTTTTAGAAAAATAACGGAAAAGGTGAAAAAAAACGCTGAAAATGACCTGAAAAAAGGAAAATTACAGAAAAGGAAAAGAATTTCAATTCGAAAACTGCAGCCGCACGCGCACGCGACGCAGGCAACGACACTGAGCGCGCACAAAGTATGGTGACCCGCGGAAGTCGGAAAATGTCGGCTGCTGCGCTGAATGACCACCTACCGGCGAGTCGCCATCTTCAGCTTTGCGCTGGGGCGATAACGTGACCAATGAGGCTTTGCCGAGGTGCGTTTATTGCTGGTTGAAAACTTTTCCCAATTGCCCGCGATGTCCCCTGAAACATGGGTGACATACGCAATTTTTGAACGCCTCTAGGAGGCAGAAGAGAAATACAAACATTCGAAGGACCCGATTTATTGCAGGCTGGAACTGAAACCCCTCTTTGGAACTAGCGAAATTCAGTCTTTGCAGAAATAATTTCCAGATCCTCAACTTGAACATACGGTTCTGAACCATTCGAACAGAGATGATTTGCAGTTATTACCCGTTTTGCTGGAGTGGATGTATAGGGCCGAATTTTATCCGGAACTCAGTTTTATGAGAACATGATCAACTGTTGAAGATCTAAAAAGAAAGATACATATTCAGATTGGAGACATTTCCAGTCGTCCCAGAAATCTTATTTATTCAGTCAAATCAAACGAATGCATCTTACAAGGGATTTTCAAAAGGGTCGCCGTGTGGGTGGCATATGATAAATAAGAGGAAATCTGTGTGGGCGATGGGGAATCTGTACAAATACGAATAAAAATGTACGAGGGAAAATAAGTTAATGAAGGACCGGAAAGAATAATAGCATTGGGAAAATCAGTTATGTGTGAGGTATCTCGGTGTTGCACTGAATTTGGCATATCCCTTCACAACTTTATTGATAGCTTCGAGGAAATCCTTTTCGGTGGCAACCTTTCTTCTGGCACGAATAGCGAACATTCCAGCTTCGGTGCACACTGAACGAATTTCAGCTCCAGTACTGTTAGGGCAAAGACGAGCAAGCAAGTCGTAGCGAATGTCTCTTTCCACACTCATCTGCTTAGCATGAATCTTGAGAATGTGAGCACGTCCCACAAGATCAGGAAGAGCGAATTCGACTTTACGATCCAGGCGACCTGGTCTCATGAGGGCAGGGTCAAGTGTATCTGGTCTGTTTGTTGCCATCAGTACCTGAAATGTAATTTGTTTATTGTTATCTGTACTCTTAAAATTCATATTAAAGATATAATTTTCCAAATAAGCCTCACCTTAATGTTTCCTCTTGGGTCGAAACCATCAAGCTGGTTAATCAATTCAAGCATAGTACGTTGAACTTCGTTGTCTCCTCCCTGACCGTCGTCAAAGCGAGCACCTCCAACAGCGTCGATTTCATCGAAGAAGATAAGACACGCCTTTTTGGTGCGAGCCATTTCGAAAAGCTCACGAACCATACGAGCTCCTTCTCCGACGTACTTTTGAACGAGTTCGGATCCGATAACTCGAATGAAGCAAGCATCGGTACGATTGGCAACAGCACGAGCGCAAAGAGTTTTACCAGTTCCAGGGGGACCGTAGAGCAGCACTCCTTTTGGTGGTTCAATTCCGAGATTCACGTAGCGCTCTGGATGAAGAAGTGGAGTTTCGACTACTTCACGAAGTTTTTCAATTTGATCCTTGCAACCTCCAACGTCAGAGTATGTCACATCTGGCTTCTCTTCAACTTGCATCATTGTTACGGTTGGATCAATTTTTGCTGGAAGTGGAAGATGAATTTGATACTTGTTGCGATCGACTCCGACTCTCATTCCTTCCTAGAAATGTTAATAGAAGATTAGTCTCTTTTTCAAACTCCCACCTCAATATCAGTTGGCGCAACGGAATCAGCAAGATCAACGACGAATTTTGCGAACTGTTTCACATTGATCAAATATCTTGGATCATGCTTGTCACTGGTGATAATTTTCGTGCATCTGGCGACCTGAAGAGGTTGTTCTTGCTGCATAGCTTGCTTGTCAGCAGCAATATCCCATAACGCTGGCGGTGCCAATCCTGTATCCGATTCTTTCACGCCGGATAGCTCATTGACCTGAACAGATATAATTGTTTTCAAATTGAAAGTCTACAATTCGAATACCTTCTTCAAACAGTTTTCAATGTCAGTATCCAACTGTTTCAGCTGCTCGGCATATGGACCTTGACCGTATCTCTTCAAAACAGCAATATCTCCTTCGTCGAGTGCTAAATATTAGGAAATTAGATTGTTTTCAATAGCACAAAAATCATACCTTGGAAGTTTTTCTCTTCTTCGGTTGTCTCGCCCTTCTTTGTTTTACGCATATCATCTCCAAGGTGATCTGGCATTTTTCTAGAAAAAAAAGAGGATGAATCCTGATGAAAAAGTATTTTAAAACCTGAAAGAAGTTGAAAACACGAAGCTCTTTTAAAATTTTTGATGATTTTTCAGTGCCGTTGGGCGCGGTGCGTGTCTTTTTGTCAGCCGAGCGCACTTGCATTTCTGGCGGGAAAGACTAATTTTTGAAAATCAAGAATAGTTCTGCGCGCTGAAAATGCTTCCGCAGCTGTCTTTACCCGACAAAATTACTTTTTTTGCAAGTTTAAATTGTCAAATTAGAAAAAAATTAGCACCTCAAAATTCAGTGGCAGTGCCTGTTTAAAGTTTCGCTTTGGCTGATTAGGTTTTTGGGGCGGGGTCTCGTAAATCGAAACGAGCGCATCCCGCGAAATTTCAGGTGTAAATCCATTAGTTCGAAAATAAATAGAGCTTTGCAATTTGTATCTGGCTCACGAAGTAATTTTCGAGTATCCTTTTCCCCCAAAAGCGCATTTTGAGCAGTAAATTGTAGAAAACTGTAAAAGTTGTAGAACAGTTTCAGAATAGCTTTATTTCGTGGCTTCCATCAATATGACTTTGCCGAAAACAGAGAAAAAAACGGTTGACCTATAAAGCAAGACACCGGTAAACCCGTGGTCAAATGGGCAAAAAATAGCCACCAGGGAAGACAAAGATACTTTACAAATGGAAAAAGGCAAAAAAACGCATGAGTTTCAAATACCGTCTAACTAACTATCACAGTTGGGAACAACAAACAAAAGAAACATAAAAATGAAAGGTTAATGATTAAGAATTGGAACCGGATGAGCTTCCGTATTGAACACCCATTTTTCAAGTGAAATCAAAGAATCATCAGCGAATGTGAGATAAGCGTACTTCAGGAACTCGGCAAGGAAGAAAGATTGCATAACATCATCACGACCCTGGGAATATAATCATTAATTATTGCCTGAGTTAAGAAGAACACTTACTGCTTTCGGATTGTACACGTTCTGGAGACCTGTGAATCCGCTGTCAACTCTGCAGTACTTCTCAACAGCCTGCACAGCATCCCAAACCCAATCTCTGTACATAGTTTTTCCAGTCAACCTCCATAAGTAAAACCATCCTTCAATCACTTCAGGTCTTTGAATGTATCCATTCTCAGAATGTTTGCTAGTGGCTTCATCCATATCATTGAAATAGAACATCTCCGGACCAATATGAGTTTCAGAACGAATGTAGCTCTCGTGACATGTTTTAGCCAGTTCTTCTGCTAGTGTCATGATTCTAGATTTCTCTTCTTCAGTGTCTTCGTTGATAGCTTGAAGTGCGAACATTCCAGGAACGAAACAAGCGAGATGACCCATTTTGTGTTGCGGCTGTCCTCCGTTCAGCTCAACTGTGTATGTCAGTTTGGATTGCTTCGACACCTTTATCATGCTGGAAATTGAAAAGATTATTTTTGTGAAACTGATTTAAAACTCCTTACTGTTTCTGAATAGCATCACTGACATCCCAGTACATATTCTTTGCTTGTCTATCCGTATAATTCGATTGAACATAACTTTTGATCAAATACTCGTAGAATGAATCTCCTAATGCTCCTAGTGACATATGACTTCCAGTGAATTTTCCTGTTTCTGGGTTGATGTAATTGGAGTACAATCCATTTGGTTTCTCTGCTTTTTCAAGCGCATCTCTGATTTTTTTCACCTTCTTTTCAAAGATTGGAGCATTGGCAATGCGGCTGAGATACAAAAACTCCAGATGAAGACTTCCAACTTCGGAAAGAATCGACTGTCCTCCATTAGCCCATCCGTAGTTGCTAGCATGCTTTGAGGCGACATCCAGATTACTTTTTGGGATTCCAGACGGTGTGTTAAATGCTGGAAGAAGTGCTTCTCCTACTTCCCGTGCCTTGTCTCTGAAATAAATTTTTTCACTAATTGAGGTAGAACAATCACTCACATATAGAACTTTTCCTGAGTCAACGCATACAATGAAACAAGTCCTCCCAAGAATCGGATAGTTGTCTCAAAAACGGACAGAGTCGATGTGGATTTAGTCATGGAGAAGTTTTTCTCAATGTAGTCTCTGGCTTCCTTGTACTGATCCTTCAAATCCATAATGAATAAAGTGTCAGCTGCATCCACAATCGTTGCTGGCATCTGACTTCCTCCGAAAATGTTTTGAGAATTTGGAGTCTTCGCCATTGGTTTCAACTCATTGGCTCCCCATGAATAGTTCTTGTACCCTTGCCAAGCGTGGATCATCATTTCTTTTACTTTTTGTCGACGGAGATCTGAAAAAAAAGAGGATTTAGTACTCATTATATCAACTATCACAATTACCAGTCTCTTCATCCTTATCCTCATAATGAATTTTTCCTATCAACTTTTCAAGTCCTTCGGAAGCCTGTACTGGAGCTTTCCCAACTCCTGTTTCTTCTCCTTCCGTGCTTGTTTTCTCTTGGACTGGAGGTTTCAGATCAACTCGAGCCGGTTTCAGCCTCTCAACCGTCTCCTGGCTAACCACCCGTTCCACTTCTCCAACTGACTTTGCGTGGATGACACGTGGATGTTCCTCTTGTAGCTCATCTGCCCGATGTCGGTTAGCGACATCACGAACAGCTACAAGCTTCTCTCCGACACGCGGCCTTCCACCAACTACACAGTTTTGTGTTGTTCGAAAGATGACGTTGAGAAGTAGGAGACGATGCAAAGAAGAAATATGAAACAGGCGGCAAGGATGGCCAGTGCCTGCTTATTAAACCGCACTGTTTTCATTGCATGCGTCTGGAAAATTAATGGAAATTGAATGAGTTTGAGAGAGAATCCAGGGGAAAATAGAGGGGAAACGGAAGTATTGGAAAAGTATGAGTGAAAATTTTGAAAAAATTTGTTTCTTGACTGTCAGATTAGGGTCCTAATCAACAACAAGAAGCCAAAACTGCCACGTCATGCCCTAGAAAGATATAGGTCGCAAATTTTACTTTTTGATAGGACACTTCGATGGTTTTTTACAAACTGAAAGGCAACAGGAAACTGGGAAAATGAACTTAAGAAAAATGTCTAGAAATATAAAAATACCGTAAAACCTGTAGTAGAAGGGCCCACTAATTGTTAAATTTGAGCTCACTTATCTAGGTTCCTATCAGAGCTGTCAAAAAGTTGTAAACTAATAAATTGTTTATCATAATGTCACAAATATTTAATTAGTTGACACATGTTTGATATCTCCAATAGGCGGCGAGATAATTGAGCTTAAACTGGACATAGCGGGGGCTTCTAATACAGGTTTTAGTTACACCGTCAACTTTGAGTCCACATATCTTAATTCCTGTAAAAGATATCAAAAAGTAGTCAATTGACAAAATGTTTATCATAAAGTGAAAAATGTTCTGTCAGTTGACACATTTTTAATATCGTGCACAAGAACTGTGATAATTGAGCTCAAAGGTAAAAGTTAGGAATTATTCTATAAGATTGTTTATGGTAGATTTTTTTCCTTTCGTAAGACGAAACTAAACTCTCAAAAACTTTTGAATATTAAAAGAAAACCTAGAAAAATCAAAATGTATCCTATAAGATTTCTTTTTTTGTCCTGGAGGCCCTAAAAAAGATTCCGCTGTCAAACATAGAAAATATCATTCATATTATGACGATGATGGCTTTTTTGATATATGGTTTTTGTTGAAATTCCCCCAGAGAATATCAAGTATACAAGCTCGAGAGTCCAAGTCAAAACTTCGAACTAGGAGAGGAGACGGAGCGTGACGTGGTTTGATGATAATGATAAATTGAATGATAAAAACGGGGATTGATAAGGAGAAGGACAACGAAGAAGAAAAAGAAAAAGAAGAAGAAGATGGAGAATAGGAATGGGAATGAGTGTGCACTGTTAGACACAGGTGTGTAGTTCTTCTTCCAACAAGAAAAAGATCGAATTTCTGATGTTCTTCCCTCTTTTTCTTCTCTGCTCAAGCAGCAAAAAGAAGACGAAGAAGAAATAGGATAAGCCGTGGGATTTGGAAGAAGAAGCCCGTTGAGGTGGAAAAAGTCCGGAAATGGAACAGCTGGAAAACATGGGAGGGGTCAGATGTTTCAATCAAACTTTGTCTTTAGACGAAAAAAGAAACAAGAAGAATTACGGGAAGAAAGTGGTGGGAATGGAAAAGTAGAAGAACGAAAAAAAGAGAAAACGAAAAACGAAGAAGAGAAATAGAGATGGCGAAAGATAGGGTTAGGAGAAACGAAATCGAATTGAAATCGAATTGGTCTCGAGGAATCGAGGGCAAGTCAAACCGAATTTCGAATTTCCACCCCGGATTCAACACTTCTTCTTCTTTTTTCTTTTTTTCAATATTCTGGCACCACATTTTTTAGATTTGGGTTTTTTCGAGTTGCATGGGGATTTTCAGAAAACAGCATTTGAAAACATGAAAATTGGGATAATAGAAAGCAAAAGACAAAAATTAGTACTTCCTAAAATCCCCTAAAACCTGTAATAGAAGGGCCCCCTCACTGTCAAGTTTGAGGTCAATTATCTCAGCTCCTATAAGAGATATCAAAAATGTGTCAACTACTCAAATGTTGTGATATTACGGTAAACAACTTATCAATTCACAACTTTTTCATATCTAACACAGGAACCGAGATAAATTGGCTCAAAGGTGAAAGTTGAGGGCCCTTCTATTACAGTGTTTACTTTCTTTGAAACCTGCTCGTTTGACTTCCAACACATAAAAATGATGGTAATAGAGAATTATAACAAAATACAAAAAGTTAGTAGTTTCCAAAATCTTGAAAATTTGTTCATTTCTAAACGATTTTTAACTTCCGCGTTTTGGAAGACAATGGTTATGTCTTCTTATTTTTGCATAGAAGCCTTGCCACTTGGTAATACAACAAACTCAAAAAAATCCCCACCTATTTTGAAGAATGAAAATTTTGGAGAAAAAACACCAAATGAATTGGAAGCTAATAAAAAAAGGAGGAATTCAATCAACTCGTATTGGTTTTATGAATATAAGTAGATCCACAACACAGATTTGCCCCCTAAAATTGTCCTAAAAACTTCATGGCCGTAAAATCAACTCAACCGGAACCGAAAAACAATAAAAAACAAACTAGGTATCGGCGGCCCGGCTGGCCTGTTTGCAATTTCAGTAATTACGCGTTATGCAGACACAAGTGGTCAGACAGTGTACCGTTTACGCACCGCCCTGTCCATTTCTAATTATTATCTGGTTTTCCGGAAAAATAGACGATCATCACGAGATCCGAGAGAGATATTCATGTTGAATCGGGCAGATGACAAGTACGCTCTACAATGATCAATCATTGAAAAAGGTCAAATGAAGTGATGGGTCTTTACTGTCTACAGATAAGCACAAAACTTTGTTGATTCCTGAAGGAAGGAAAGTTAAAATCAATAGTCAGAAACTTGGTCGAATAGTCAATGTTTTTTCTTCCAAAAAAAGGGCGTGGTGTTTGCATTAGCCGTCTCTCCTTCCAATTCTCGTCTTTCGTCTCCGTCGTTTCTTACCCTTTTATAGTTGTCATCGAAATTTTATGGTAATGGGTTTGGGGTAACAGGGCAGTAACCATAAAACATTCAAGGGAACGACAGGAGAATGCAAAACAGAGCAGGTGGAATCAGATGGGTTTTTATGGTTGAAGCAGTTTATACTTTCTCGAGTAGAATGTAGGACTAATTCACAGAATAAGGTGTGGTTGGCGAAAAGCGTACAAATGGCGGACCAACTTTGTTAAATCAAACACAATTTTTTTAAAATTTGATCGAAAAACCATAATTTTGTTCATTATCTTCCAATTGCTTACGTTTACTTCTCATACTTTCTATCACAATTTCTTCCCCATTTGCTTACAGACGCAAGTTATAGCCAATTCTCAAATTTTCAGCCACCATTTGCACGCTTTTTGGCCACTTCGTCTTGCCTCTGTTATCTAACAAGCAGAAGAATTTACCGTTATAAAGAAGCTAACTCTGAAGATATGAAAAGTTGTCGAATTCAAATCTCAATAATCTAATAGTAAGGAATCCATCTTCTTAACAATATTGTAATCCTCTTACTACACACTTGTAAGTGTTAAGAAATCTTATTAAGACACATTTTGGTTTTTCTAGGTCTTCATTTAATATTCAAAAGTTTTAGAGAGTTTAGTTTGATCAAAATTGAGATTAGGAGTAAAATAATCTGTGAATATTGTGGGATTCTCTTCGTCTTATGAAAGAAAAAAAGACTACCACAATAAACTCTCCAATAGAATGGTCCCCTAACTTTCAAATTTGAGCCAATTTATATCGGTTCCTGTGAAAGATATCAAAAAGTGTTTAACTGACAAAATCTTTTTGATATTATGATGAACATTTTGTTGGCAAAAAATTCGGGGGGTACAATGATTCGGGGGTACAAGGGGGTACAACTGATTTAGGGGTACAAAATTGATGATTCGGGGGTACAAAATTCGTGGGTACAAAAATTCGGGGGTACAACGATTCGGGGGTACAACTCATTTCATTTAGGGGTACAAAGCTTGTGATTCGGGGGTACAATTTTTTTTGAGGGAGTTTCTGAATTCCTGAATTTCAGAACTTTGGAATTTCAGTATTTCGGAATCTGACAATTTCGGAACTTCACAGTCTGAGAATCTCAGATTTTCAGCACTTCAAAATCTCAGAAATTCGGACAGAATTTCGGTCCATTCTCCAGGGGTACATCGAAATAGGGTACATCATGCTCAAGGGGTACATTGACTGAGTGGGTACGCAGTCTGAAGGGGTACATCTAGGTAGTTTCACAAAAACAAAAAGTTCGGATCTGGTCGGGATTGAACTCGCGACTTCAGTTTTTCGTGCACCCACGCGCACCACTAAACCAATTCACCCAGTTTCCCTTCTCCCACCGCAACCTGTACATATTCGGTGGTTTCTAAAGCAGGAAGATAGTGAAAGAGGTTGAGAAAAAACAACTTCCGGAAAATTTCCCACGACTATATCTGAAAATGGACACAACGTAATTTGAAATTCTGAAATTCAGCACTGAAATTTTTCTGTTAGATTTCATGTATTTTTTTCTGTAGTTTACAAAACTTTCTTCTGTAGTTTACAAAACTTTGTAGAGATGAAGGAAAAACCAATGAAAAGGCATGAATTCCGAATTCTGACAGCAAAACTATTAAAAAAAAACCTATTATTTGTCTTCCGAAATCAGAAATAAATCGGAAATTAAGGGATTTTTGTCTGAAAAAAAATTATTTTTAGGCCAGGATTTTGATTTCAGCTGATTCCATCGTCGTTTCCAATCGCTCACTTCTGTACTTTATCTGTCTGTGTTTAAAATAATTTTTTATATAAGAAATTTGCTTTTTTTCTCGAAAATGTGTCTTTTACTGCGATTTTTGTGTTTGAATCCCAAAAAATTGCTCGAAATTCTCATGGAAGAGTTTCCGGAATTTTCTAGGCCAGGGGCCGTTGTCGATTTACGGAGGCAATTTTTTCTATTTTTTCTCCTATTTTCTCGATTTTCAACGATTTTCGACTGTTTATCATAATTCTTTTTGCAGAAATTTGTGGAAAATTAGTTTTTATGAATTTTTATTATCTTTTCTGTCGTTTCGACGGGCAATTTTCTGTTACAGGTCTGATAGTTCGAAAAACGAGTCTAGGACTGAAAATGGTGACCAGAACTACTGCGATAGCCAAAAATTCATAATCTTCCACAAGTTTCTGCAAAAAAAATACGAAAAACAGTCGAAAATCGTTGAAAATCGAGAAAATAGGAGGAAAAATAAAAAAATTGCCTCCGTAAATCGACAACGGCCCCTGGCCTAGAAAATTCCGGAAACTCTTCCATGAGAATTTCGAGCAATTTTTTGGGATTCAAACACAAAAATCGCAGTAAAAGACACATTTTCGAGAAAAAAAGCAAATTTCTTATATAAAAAATTATTTTAAACACAGACAGATAAAATACAGAAGTGAGCGATTGGAAACGACGATGGAATCAGCTGAAATCAAAATCCTGGCCTAAAAATAATTTTTTTTTCAGACAAAAATCCCTTAGTTTCCGATTTATTTCTGATTTCGGAAGACAAATAATAGGTTTTTTTCATAGTTTTGCTGTCAGAATTCGGAATTCACGCCTTTTCATTGGTTTTTCCTTCATCTCTACAAAGTTTTGTAAACTACAGAAGTGAAAAAAAACTACATGAAATCTAACAGAAAAATTTCAGTGCCGAATTTCAGAATTTTAAATTACGTTGTGTCCATTTTCAGATATAGTCGTGGGAAATTTTCCGGAAGTTGTTTTTTCTCAACCTCTTTCACTTTCTTCCTGCTTTAGAAACCACCGAATATGTACAGGTTGCGGTGGGAGAAGGGAAACTGGGTGAATTGGTGTAGTGGTGCGCGTGGGTGCACGAAAAACTGAAGTCGTGAGTTCAATCCCGACCAGATCCGAACTTTTTGTTTTTGTGCAACTACCTAGATGTACCCCTTCAGACTGCGTACCTGCTCAGTCAATGTACCCCTTGAGCATGATGTACCCTATTTCGATGTACCCCTGGAGAATGGACCGAAATTCTGTCCGAATTTCTGAGATTTTGAAGTGCTGAAAATCTGAGATAGCTCAAAGTTGACGGATCGTGGAGAACTCTAAAGTACTCCACAAAAGTTTAATTCCACCATCAGTTTGTACTGGAACAGCTATTTAGGTCAATATTCGTGAAAAGGTGTCAACATGAAAAATAAAGGTCTCCCTTCAAAACCTACGTACCAAAAACTTGGAGCCATCAACGTGACCCGGAAACGAGAAACCGGAAAAATTCCGAAAATCACGTTTTGGCCGATCCACAAAAGTTTAATTCCACTCGGAAAAAGTGAGATTTTGGAGGTTTTGAAGCTTTGCGACCACCTTTTGAAGGCCTGAATTTGAAGAATTTTAAGATTCTGACCCCCATACACAGAGACCATTATACACGGTTACTGATATCCGGATTCCGGATGTCAGATATCCGGATTTCCGGATTCAGAATTCCGGATTCCGGTTTTTTTGGGTTCTGGATTATGTTTACTGAATTGTGTGTAGTGGATTTAGAATATGTACTCCGGATTCTGTGTTCCGGATTCCGGATGATGGATTCCGGTTTCCGGATTAGCTTTCTGAATGAGTTAAAATGTCCCGAGAATTTGAATTTCAGGTTTTCTTGACAAATAAGCGTTTCAGAAAGTTTCTGGAAGGTTACGAAAGCTTCTGAGGTTCTGAGGGATTCTGACGGACCTGGAATTCTGGGAGATTCTCCAGGATTATGAGAAACGGCCCAGAAGATTGCATTCTAACTAACACGACCTCCGAAAACACCAACGTGCATGAAGTTGATAGTCGGATCCGTTCATCTTCTTCGAAACAAAAAACTGTTGGATTGGACCTGCCGACGAGATTGTCGTCCTTGCCATCACGCCTTCATCTGTGAAACTTCTTCACGAGAATCTTATTTTTTGTTTTCGGAGGTCGTGTTAGTTAGAATGCAATCTTCTGGGCCGTTTCTCATAATCCTGGAGAATCTCCCAGAATTCCAGGTCCGTCAGAATCCCTCAGAACCTCAGAAGCTTTCGTAACCTTCCAGAAACTTTCTGAAACGCTTATTTGTCAAGAAAACCTGAAATTCAAATTCTCGGGACATTTTAACTCATTCAGAAAGCTAATCCGGAAACCGGAATCCATCATCCGGAATCCGGAACACAGAATCCGGAGTACATATTCTAAATCCACTACACACAATTCAGTAAACATAATCCAGAACCCAAAAAAACCGGAATCCGGAATTCTGAATCCGGAAATCCGGATATCTGACATCCGGAATCCGGATATCAGTAACCGTGTATAATGGTCTCTGTGTATGGGGGTCAGAATCTTAAAATTCTTCAAATTCAGGCCTTCAAAAGGTGGTCGCAAAGCTTCAAAACCTCCAAAATCTCACTTTTTCCGAGTGGAATTAAACTTTTGTGGATCGGCCAAAACGTGATTTTCGAAATTTTTCCGGTTTCTCGTTTCCGGGTCACGTTGATGGCTCCAAGTTTTTCGTACGTAGGTTTTGAAGAGAGACCTTTATTTTTCATGTTGACACCTTTTCACGAATATTGACCTAAATAGCTGTTTCAGTACAAACTGAGGGTGGAATTAAACTTTTGTGAAGTACTGTATTATAGTGTTTACGACAACTTGAAAATTGAGACGATTAGGAATCTGGAAAATGGAGGAACATCTATATTCTAGAAGTAACAATTAGAGAGATGCCATCAGTATTTTTCTCACCTCTTTTTCTCATTTTTCTCGAGACGAGTAGTTAATGGCCGACGGAAAAAATATTGAATCTAGAATTTGAGTTTTTTGTATTTTCCCGTTTTTTCCCGTTTTTTCTTGAATACATGTACATATAAAGAAAGCACACGAACCACTATTTTCTTGAAAAGAAAAAAAGAGAGTGAACACATGAACACAATGGACGCAATTCGAATTCAGAATTCGTCAGAATTCATAACATTTTTTTTTCTTTTCTCGATGCCACGTGTTCCCAGGTTTCTGCCCGAAGAAAAGCAAAATCGACAGAAAGTAATAGAGACAATGGACGGCAAAAAGTAAACAAAAGAAAGCATAAAGGACACGAAAAGCTCTCATAGTTAGAGTAAAGTCAAAAATGGCGATGCAATGTGAAGAGAGAGCCAAACAAAGATTGGGCGGAGTCTTGTCGCGATCTGATTGAGCCATTTGTGCTAATGAGCGAAACATTTGTTGAAGAAGCAAAAGAAAGAAAGGGTTTAACGAGATCCGGGAGAGGAAGGGTAAACGGAGGAGGAAGGACAAAAAATTTGCATAGTATGTTGTTGGTTTGTAGAAGTTGTCAGCAGAAGAATTCAAAGTCCTGCCTTGATGGGGAGAAGACTTTTTCGAGTTTAAAGAAAGTTCAGAAGAACTTTTTTTCCAATTTTGAAAATTAAGATTTCTTGTTCGTACTAGGCTAACATAGTGCAATCTATTATAGAAACGATAAAGAAGTATTTTTGGTTTCTAAAAAATAGAAAAGACATTATTCTAAAAGTTCAATAGGTGAATTTTGAAAAAGGATCTTGTTCCTGTTCCTGTCTGATCTACCGTAAACACTCTAAGAAAAACTCAAAATCTTCTGACAAAAATTTCCCGGGAAAAAGAACAACGAAAGTGTTTTCTTCAGATTTTTTTTCCTGGAAGGGGAATTTTCAGATTTTTGAGTCTTTGAAAAAGTAAAAGACTTTGAAAAAAAAGTTTTGGTAGAATGTTTTGAAGGTTTTGATATCAAAACTGAGAATTTTGAATTTGAATTTTTTTAGCTGAAAATCATTTTTTTGAATAACAACATTTCGAAGCAAAATCAAGTCGTTTTTGATTTAAACAAAATGTATTTTTCCAAAAAAAATTCGAATTTCAAAATTCAAAATCTCGGAAAGGAAATAATAGAAAAGCACTCTTTACTCCTACTTTAAGCTCGATTATCTCAATTTCTATGAAAGATATCAAAAATTTGTCAACTGATAAAATGTTGGTGATATTACGACAAACATTTTATTAGTTAACACATTTTTGATATCTTTCATAGAAATTGAGGTAATTGATTGGAAATATTACTAAAGCGAAAGCTATGATTATTTAATAAATTAATTCCAAAAAGAAAAAATCGCCGCTAATAGAACAAGAAATCAAACTTCTCCAGACGAAAGAGAAACAGAGGCTTCAGGAAAAAAAGTTTAATCAAAAAGAACCTTTTTGCTTCTCCTGCTCCTCGTTTATCAACATTTTTCATCTGCTCCTTCTCCACCACTTTGACCTTTCCACCTCAATTTTTTTCAAAAACAAAAAAAATGTCAAAATGAGAAAAGAATGGAACAGAATAACTAAAAACGGAAAAAGAGGACCTGCTTATAAATGGAGACGCAGAGTTTTCTGTGCGTGGCAACCACCCAAAAAGCTTGAATCATATAACGAAATACACACCAGTAGTATGGGCTTGCTCTATTGAACTTTTGATATGCGATGAATGGGAAAATTTAGAGAGAGTAGGGAGAGATTCGAACTAATTGAAAGTATTATTCTGGTACAAAGTAATCATAGCTGTGGAAGAGAAACGCCTGTTGCCGTGGTCGAAGGTCCCACAACGACAACTACAGTAACCTAAAAATAGTTTCTTCTGATTTTTTAAAAACCGATTTTCGTCAATTTTTCAGATATTTTTCAAAAAAAAAATTGAAAAATAAATTTGGAAAAAAAATCATTGTTAGGTTACTGTAGTTTTCGTTTTGTTGTGGGATCTCTTCCACAGCTCCGATTTTTTGTACCAGAATAATAAACATTGTTCTTTATATCTTCAAGCATGAAAAATCAATAAATATCAAAAAAGAACAGTCCTTTGTTTTTTTCTTCGAGAGTCTTCTTTCATAATGTACAGTACCACTTCAAATTTGAACAACAATGAGGTCAATTTTGTTTTGATGTTTCCCGACTAAAGAAAAGCAGAAAAGTCTCTTTTTGGTTCTTTGGAAGTAAAAAAAATCTTGAAGCCATTTTAAATCAAATTTAAGTTTGAGGATTCAGCGGTCAGAAAAATGACAGAGGGAACGGAAATGCGCTACAGCGCCGGAAGTTGTAGCTTTTCTCAGTTTACAATGAATATTTGAAGAAGCCGAAGATGAAAGAAGGACGACGATGAACAAGCAACTCTTGCGCAGTGCCACGTCATCTAGAGATGAAGGAAAAGAAAGAGTTATGAGTCAAAACCATAACAATAAACAGAACGGATGGGAGAGGGTTTCTCCACCACCACCATTTCCCAAAATGACACAAATCCGTGTCCAAACAAACACGAGAATGTGTCCGCAAGAGCAGTGCGACCTCGCGCACACTCGGAGAACACCCATACGTACACGATATCATCAAAAAGAAGTGCCGAACAATTAAAATTTCTCAAACAAATTCATTGGAACTCGTCAGAGATCTAAAAATAAACGTACTTGTATATAAACGGGGAGAAGATTCCGAGATTGTATCAAAAAATAATTGAAATTGGAAGGACAAAAAATAAAATAAAAACCAAAACAATAACAGTTTAAAGAGAGGTTTGACATCGAAATGCAGTCTCATCGTCTGGAGCGGGGTGGTGAGATGCTCTCTCGCCGGTACCTCTTTCCCACATCTCGATTCCTATTCTTATCCTGCAAAAATATTGATAAAGGAGGTTATAATTAGTCAGAAACCCACTTTACGGTCCCTACTGCGTGATCTGCTTCTCTTTCTTCGATCTTTCTTGTCATCCTTTCTCCTGTCATTACGATCACCTCTATCACCACGATCCCCACGGTCCCTGTCTCGGTCTCGGCGGTCAAGTTTTCCATCTCGTTCGTTGGATCGCTTCCTGCGTCTATCTTTGTCTTTTTTGTCCCGATCGCCAAGGATCCTACGATCTTTCTCACCGCTCTTCCTCACTGGCGATTCTTTTCTACTCGCGTTCCCACTAGATGGATCAGTTTTTTCATCTCCTGGGGCCATTTTTTCAAGCTTCTCTGCTACTTCCTTTGCTTTGATAGCTGCTTTCTCGGCATTTTTAGCACTTCTCAATGAGTCTAGCTCTGCTTTGATACGTGGCCAATTCGGAAACCGTCTTCTTGCATAGAGAACAACAAGTTGGTGAGCAATTGCTTCAACATCTCGGTCGGAAGTATCGAATGCTTCAAACCAATGGAAGGGTGTAGAAGGCAGTGCAATAGGATCTTCGACTGTTCTTGCTGCAAGGAAGATACAGGCACACGCGATTGTCTCCGGCTTGTATCGCATGAAGATGTCGGTACGAAGTCCGTCGTTCATATAATTCCAAGCTTTTTGAAGGATGTCTGGCCGTGATTGAGTGATTCCAAGTGTATGGCCGTAGGCAACAATCAACCGATGAGGATGCTTAACGTGAACAACAAATCCGAGGGTAGCAAGGATCCTTCTCTCTGAGTTAATCATCTGTAAACTGTGTGGGTCAAGTTCTGCAGAATCATCGGGAATTTTTATGTCTTCATATGTTAGGTCGCCGCCGAAATCATTATTAGAAAATTTCTTGTTACTCACATGTTGCTTGGTGTTGATATAGTTAACGTCGATCTTTGGTGGTGCCAATCCACGTGTCGTTTCTCTGAAAACAGCAAATTAGTCATCGCAGGCTTCGCGAACCTATGTTACGACCGAAACAAGTTTATTCCCAGGATTGATATTTTGTGAACGCGCGATGAAAGCCGCAGGTGAGCAGAACGTGTGAGCTAGTAGTTTTCTAATCTACGAATTACTTTTGCCAGTGTTGACGCGAAGAAAAATAGGAGGAGAGGGAACAACTAAAGGCCTAAAAGTGATTTCGACGGAGTAACGAATATCACGCTGATCCTCGAAATTTCACCGACGAGACCTCGGAACTACGGTCCGTGTGGAAAGATAGAAAAATTTCTCGCTTCAACACTGTATGATACAGAAAATGACACTCAGTATTCGACATCTGAATGAAAATGTAAATTTCAGCTCACACGTTCATTGGCTCACCTGGGTCTTGCTAGTCGATGTAAGCAGGCAAGAACAAACTTCTCTCACGTTCAGCCATAGCATTGAGGGATAGATGATCCACGATTGGCTTCGAGCCGCCTGCGATAAAACTAGATTAAGAGTTGATTTTGTAAAGAGGGGACTAGGGAAGATTTCAGAATAATTTTCAATATTGGTGAATGGTTGACAGGGAACAATAAGATGTATAAGATGTGATTCACATTATGGTTTTTTTTATATCGAAACCACTCGGAATGAATTTTCTATTGATTTTTTTGGTCGTACCATAGGTTTGCATCATCTATGATATTAATAATGAACATCACACATCTAGCTACAGTTTCCTAGCTAGTTGATAAGGGAGGATTCGATATACTTACTTGTTGATTTCATGTCCACTCTGTTGCAATCGATGTAGCTCTTCGAGACGATGAAATACATTGTAAACATCCCGTGGCCGTCGTGGCTCTTCTTCAATTTTTGAGGCAAGAAGGAGACATGCTTGAACGGCATGCTAAAAAAGTGTTACTTAGTTTTTCAGTTAACTTCGAAGTAGCAGCTCACCTCAAAATGATACCTTACGAAACTCTTCTGATAAAAGTAACGCTGGAAAAGAATTTGACCCGTTGCAGCCGCTGTTTGAGGAAGCTTCAACAGAATCGCTCCTTGTTGGATCAGCTCACATCCTAGATATCGAATCTCCTGCAAATAAGAGATAAAAATTGAATTTAATAGAAAGAGAACTAACAGCTTCTAATTCTTTGGAGAGCCCATCCGCTAACGACGGTGGGTTGTCGATCTTCAGCCGCGATTCTTCATCTAGCGTCATCAACCATTTATCACAATTGATATCTACTCTGAAAACAGTTTTTATAAATCCCATAGTCTCAATTAAAGCCTTCTTACTTAGAATAAATTGGGCGTTTACCAAATGAACTTGGAGTGATCAGAGGATTTTCCATCTGTTTGTAAGTGGACTCAAATTTCTCTTCTTCTTCTTTCTTTGTCTCCACAGTCCCATTTTGCTCTTTTGGCTGGAAAATATAATAATGAAAAATGTTGATTGAAATATGGCTTACTTTTGGATTCGGGCGAATCATTGTCTGTACCTTGGCTTCCACCAGCTTCCGCATTTCTTGTATGGTCGTCATCTTATTAAGAATAATTACGAGCCTAAGTGGGCACTGAAACTGTGATATACGTTTTGAAGTAAAGATTATTGGAGTTCAGTTGAGTTTCAACACAAATTGCAATTAGCAACAGAAAAAAAACGTCATTCGAAATCAAAAAGAGAGAAGCGTCGCGGTTGGCGCGTTGCGGTCGCCGGTGTAAACACCCTAACGCGATAATGCAGATTTAGAAGATCGACGTCGTCTTTGAATGAACACAGATATTGTCGAATTAAAAAAAAAGTGGGACCTGAGAATTTGAAAGGCGTCGCTTTTTTTGATCTACGAAAAAGAGCGGCAAAAACGCAATTTTAGACTTTCACCTCGTTCGTGCTACTTTCGCAATTGAGTTCGGTTTTTTAATGAAAAACAGATTCTAGAGATGCTAGCGATCATTTTTACACCAAGACATCTAAATTTTGTCCTGAAAAACCCACTGAATTCACAGAAATGAGTTTCTTTTACTACCGTAGTGTTTCTGGGGCAAGGCCTCGAAAATTGACCGGGAAGCCGCCCGCGAAATTTTCCAGGTCTCACTTTTTTAATTCGAAAATAAATAGTGTGGAAGTTTAAGTCATACTTGAAAAATCAGGGCCCGGCCCGCGGGCCTGGCCGGGCCGAAGATTTCCAGGACCTGGGTTTTCCAAATTTGAAATTTTTTTTGAAATTTCAGAAACTTTTTCAAATTTTTTTGTGAAAAAAACTATTTTTTATGGACACTTTTATCTTGAAAAGTTTTTTACTTGACAGGAAAATCGTCCATTTTTTCAGTTGACCTCGAACATTTTTTTGAAAAGACAGGAAAAATTTGTTCCTGAAAACCCGGGCCGAGACGGGCCGGGCCGGGCCTGGCCGGGGTATGGTTTGAGTGTCAATTGATAAGATAATTCGTAAAAAAAGCATGGTTTGGGTTCTACAGTATTCACATGTACCCATCGGCTTAATCAGAGAAATTCTCAAGAGTCAGTCTTCAGGCTAACACAGTGGGAGAATGAATTTTCAAACTCATTGGAAAAATTATCAACAAAAAATAATCACTTCTCTGACGTCAGTCAAACATCTTCTAGCGACTTTTGCAGCACCTAACGCCCTGAATTCAATACCCGCAAAGCTAGTGTCGTTGACCGGCATTTCAATGAGGAGTCATGAAAAATTGCGTGAAAGTAGGGCGAATAGAAAAAGTTCTTTGCTAAACCAGTTGGATAGAAAAATCCACAGTTAACCGATTATTTGGAACAAATTTTTTCCTAAACCATGACTGAAATCACCACAAAGTCAGTAAAGCAAGCGGAAGCATTGGTTAGTGGAGAATTCAAAGCACTTGGACCGGCTCCAAACTATGTAGGCGATGAGTTTATTGTGATGAGATGTGCTGAGACAATCAACGAGGTTTACCCTGATTGGATCAAACGTTCAAATCTGGGTGAAGAGATCTACGATCCGTTCGATGTGGTATAAAATCAGAAAAGGGAAAAGTTTAGATTATGATTTAGAATGCTCCCATCGAACTTCCTCGTCGTTCCTCTATGCTGAAGTCATATACTCTGGATCCACCGATCACTGAAACTGGGAAAATCGCCTCGAAAATCATGGCTAGAGAGCTTTGTGATCGCCGTGCAATTCCAGCGGTTATCTTCTGCTCTCCTGATTTTTCATCTGTTGAGACCGCCCATTTGATCAAGTCTTACATTGGAGAAAAGTGTGGAAACATTCGGATTGAGCCTGAGCTATCATCCCTTCACAAAGCTGCACATGTATTCTTCGGACCTGACCATCTTAGAAGTTTGGGTTACGGTATTGACACAAAAACTCCGTTGCATCCGGTGGTAGGTGAAAGGGAGAAAGGATTTGAAATTCAGATGAATATCTTCAGACGGATGGTGTTACACTGACTGATTTGGTAAACCGTATCAAACGTGCATTTTATGAGTTGACATCTAAAGTAGAAAATGGTGATCTCTTGAAGTCTCACTTCTCAAATCCAATAAAATTTTCTAGCTCTTTTCATCGTTGATCCTCTCTCCACTATGATCATCTCTTCTCTCTTCTACTCGATTAAAATCCGCACTGAGACTTCTGTGGAACTGGAACGCGTTCGTAGTTTTTGCACCTTCCCATCACTCTCGAATTTTACTACTTTCCGTGTTGGCGGAGATAATGGAGTGGTAGGAATTCAAGCTTTTTATAGTTAGAATAAACTATAAATATTCAGAAGATGTTCGATTTGACAAGCACCAGACTTCGTCCACTCACTTTTACTGGATTTTCGAATGAGATTGATTTTGATTAGGGGCTTGAGATTACTGATTTTTCTGAACTTTTCAATAAAGTGGGAATTTCCAAACTATGGTATTCATTTATTCAAAAGACACAGAATATGTAAAATTAAGAAGCAAAGAGAGAATCCGAATATCCGGTTCACATTATACTACAAACTTTAGTCTTCAATTTATTATCAGCTCGGATATCCTCACACTTGCATCTGGATTTGTCACGAGTATCTCTTCTACTTTTAGTAGAATGTGAATGAGCAGAAGATGAGGTCTGGAAACAAAATAAAAATTCAGAAATTCGATATCTGGGTGATTACCACTGAAGAGCTTGCCATACTCGATCGTTTCTTCTCGTCTTTCGACCCTCTTTCTCCAAGAAGTCGTCGTGTTGGCACTGGTTTAGCTGACTGGAAAAAGAAAAAGAAAAAACAATTGAATTTCATTTTTAAAATGGGAGATCTTAACCCCCAAAAACAGCCAACTCGATCTGTTCCTAATATTCCGAAAGTTACAAGATCTGGTTTCAAAAAGGTTATATCTAAATTCGCTGAACTCCCTCCATATGTATTTTATTATTTCCAGATCACATTCATATTCTCTGGTGCATTTCTAATTGGACAATACGTGGCATACAAAGGAGCAGACTACTTGGAACACTACTATGACTTTCGAGGAGCTGAGAATCCTGATGACTGAAAAATAAATCATATTTGTTATATACCGTTTGTGTTCTGTCTTCCAAACTGCTCATAGAAGAGTTTGAATCTTTCTGTTCCAATTTCTTTTTTGGTTTAATTGCATCTCCAGCCTCTGATGGCTCAGCTGATGGGAGAGAAGCACGATCTTCGTGTGGAATCTAAAATCCATGAAAATATTTTTAAAAAGGAAAGTTTTCAACGCACGCTATCAGACGGCATTTCAGAGAAGGTGATGTTGTTTTGACTGATCACAGACTCGTTATCAACTAGAGAGGTTGCTGCCTCACTCGCCCGATCCTCCTCTTTTCCTTTTTCAGCTATCTTCATCTCTTCTGTTGCTTTTCTCGCTTCTTCCTCCTCCTGAGCTCGTGCTTCAGCACGAATTCGATTTACTTCCTTCAACTCACTCGACGTGGGACGAGGAGTTTCATTTTCAAGATCTTTAGAAGTTTCAGAACGACTTCCAGCTAGGTCAGAAGAGCTCAAACGGCTGTGCAAAGTGATTTTGCTCTCTGTCTTTCTAGGTCTCCGGATGTCTTGCGTATGAGTTTCAGACCAAGTTGGAGGACGATTGTTTTCATCTTGCATGTTCCTGAAATATTCAAAAAAAAATTTATTTTTGAAATCTAGGCCACGCTTACAAGTCAAGAGCCTCAGATGCTTTTGAAGTGACCTCAATTGTATGAGCAATTGTCTTATTGAGCTCCAACTGTGACCCAGATAGGCTTCCACGTCGGGAGCTAGAACTATCGATGGATTCTCTGAAATGGTGAAGCATTATAAACGGGAATGACATAGAAACAAGGTGTCTTCTATTTCTTTTTATGACGGTGGTTATAGAGGAAGAGTCACGCAAACGAATGCATAATGTGCACATGAATTTTCAAACCAGCCATTTATATATGAATCCATTAATTCGTTCGTGTCATCAAACAAATTTGCCGGTTTGCTTACGTGCATCCGGTAACAACAAACTATGGTTATTCTTTGATACTTGATGAATCACATAGGAATAAAATTAGAAGAGGATATTAAAAAGTTTCAAATGAAAAATATAAAATCTTCAGAATTCTAAGTTTTCAGATTCCTTCTTGACACTCACCCTAAACTCATTCGACTGAGAGTACTTGAACGATGTCCTTCATTATCTTCATCCAGCATTTCTTCTGCTTCCTTCTTCTCCGCTACCAATTTCTTCCTTAATGGTTCCGTCTTTTTGTATCTTGGTCTTCCCTTCTTTTTCTCAATTTCATAGACTCTCATATCCCCTTTACCCTTCACAAATATATTTCCTTTTGGTTTGATCCTGAATGACCCACTGGCTTGTTTCTCAACTCTATCTTTAGTTCTTTGTCCGACTTGAATGGTCATTGCCTGCAACTTATCCATTTTTTACTATTCCTAAAACAATAGTAGTCCTAAAATAATACCGTCTGATTGGACGATTCCATTCTGCTTGCCGTATTGACAGTGTCCCCAAACAAACAATATCTTGGAGTTCTGACTCCAACAACACCTCCGACAACTGGACCTGTGAAGATTCCACATTTGATGAGAACTTTTTTGACGGCATCATGGGATTGGTATTCAAATGATCTGATATGAGCAACCATCTCCAAACAACAATCAGCAACCATTTCAGCATCATGATCGTCTCGATAAGGACATCCAGCAGATATCATGTAGCTTTCTCCGATTGTTTCAACTTTATATACTCCATGAGTGTCGACGATTTCATCCAGGTGAGAGTAGATTCTGGAGGAAATAAACTAGTTACCGTAAAAGCCAATCTATGTCGGTTCCTGTTAAATATATGAGAACGTTGTCCACTGAAAAATTGTTTATCATAATACATATTAGAAACCGTTTATCCGTTGAAACATTTTTGATATCTCTCATAGGAACCGAGGTAATTTAACTCAAACTTGACAGTGTGGGGACCTTTTTACAAATGTTTCCACTTACGTGTTCAACAAATTAACCACTTCAAAAGCTTCAATAAATAAACTGATTTTGGCAAAGTCACAGACTCTGATAAATCCAATTGAGACGCATTCAAATGCTTCAC
Source organism: Caenorhabditis briggsae (assembly GCF_000004555.2). NCBI lineage: Eukaryota > Metazoa > Nematoda > Chromadorea > Rhabditida > Rhabditidae > Caenorhabditis > Caenorhabditis briggsae. Next base: position 9,010,704 of record NC_013488.2, on the reverse strand, counting down.
AATGCTCCACACTTCCACTTCTCATCATAGTTTGTGCCACCTCATACGGCATCATTTGAGTTAGAAGTCCTCTTGCAGTCTTCTTCGCTTCAGATATCTCTTTTGTCATTTCTGTTAGTATCTCACTTCTTCTTTTCTCATTTTCCAACATTGTTTTCAAAGTGTCACTCTTCTGAATCGTAGCCATTATTATCTCACGATTGCAATCCGATTCTCCAAAATCATTTAGATACAATCCCATTTTAAACATTGTATCGAGTGTATCTACCACGCACGTCGCAAGAAGCAAGAAGGTGTCGGAAGCCTTGAGAACAATAATTGGACCTCGAAGAGTGACGTAAGGAAGGCTCTCTGAAATTCAATCGGGGGTTTTTGAAAATCAGTGTTTGGTACCTGTACCATATTCATTGTCCATCACAGTCTTTTTCTCTAATGAAACCTTATCCTCAACAATGTCATTTATTTGAACGGTAATATTTTCTTCGGATTGCTTCAAGACTGGATGCAATGATTCGATTTGAAATACACAATTTTGATGCACCAATATCCCTTCAGCAGTAAACTTAATGCATGGACGTTGCAAATCGAAGACGTCCGTCATCAGAAGTCCTTGAATGTTCGGCATCAAGTTCAGAAGACCCTGACCAGCCATTAGAATCTCCAATTTTTTATTGAATGCGATATGAAAAGGAAACATTTGCAGAAACGATTTAGTATCGACTGGAAGGTATTCGTTAAGATTTTTCACACGTTCTTTCAATCTGAAAATTTGGAATCAATGAAGAGATTTTTATTAGGTTCAACTTACTTCAAGTCATGACCAAGACCAACATTGTCAAATGATATTTTCAGAACCACAAATGTAAATCTTCCTTTTTCCTTTTTCTTCAACACTTGAATTCCTATATCCAGTTGATAAAATACCCTTGCCAACTCCACTAATTGACCAATGACGTACGAAAGATATCCAGTTCGACGACTACGATAATGGAGAACAAGACCATCTTGACTTTCAGATTTACAATAAAAGGAAGGAGCTCTGAGCTTTGGATAACTGAATCGAAAGTATTCGTGAATGTTATCTAATCCCTTTATGAAATCAGAGAATCGTCGTCCCATTACATTCATCAAGTCTCCATAACCATTTCGAATCAAGAATTGAACGAAGAATCTTCCAGCAAGTACTCCAATTTGTTCATAAGGAGTTCCAGTTATCTCATGAATTGCTTTGAACATTTGGGGGACAACATGCTCGGAGTATTGGTCGTGAGTGGATACAGACTTTTCTGATAAGGATGTCAGCTTTTGGACCTGAAAATTAGAATATTTCCATTAGCTACAGTAATCCTAACAATGATATCTTATTCGGTGTTAAATATTATATTCTGTTCAGGTCACATAAATACTCTGATCGTTGCGGGACCTTTGTCTACGGCCACCGGTGTTTCTCTTTGACAGCTCCGTACCAAAACAATAAGTATCACATTTTGTTCAGATCATATAATCAATTTGTAGCTTTAAAATTAGTTGAAGCTGCGAAAAAGCGCAACGTTTTTTGTTTCGAAATTATTTTTTTCGAATTCCCGCCTACAGTATACCCAGCTGTTTACATAAACTTTCTGTTTGAATTGGTTTTGCAATCCCAAAATTTCAATGTATGTCGCGTTTATTTGTTCGTTTCGAAAAAAGAAGGAATTATTTTGAATTTTCAAATTTTCTCCAGAAAAAAGTCAATAATGTTTCGAAATTTTACTGATTTTGGATCATTTTACGTTCCACTTCAAAATGAGACGATTTCCGGTATTTAATTAACTAAAATACCGATAAATTAAATATTTTTTTACAAAATAAACAAACCTGGAGAAGAATTTGAGGTCCCCAGTTTTCCTGAATCATAAATCGAACTCCTTCGATGACCAAACCATACATTTTTGAAACGAAAAGAAACTTAATATGTTGGAAGTTTCGAATATGATGAATCTAAATAATATTCTCTTCCCGCACTCATCTACTTTCCATTAATTTTGATTTCCGTGCCAGTTTCCGTTGATGTACACTGTTAATAATCGCATCTTCAATTCGTACAACACATTAGCAGCACTTCCCCTTCTTTCCCCTTTTTTCCCAGCTCCTGAAACAAATGTCTGCGTCTCTTCGCATCGCCTGCTTTTTCTCTTTTTCCACCTTTCAACTTTAGCTATCTAAGGCCCCTTCGCCCCCTTCTCTTCTCTTTCTTCCACCTTTAGCTATCTAAGGCAGTGGTCAACAGGCTAGAGGTTTGTTGTGAGTATACGCCCCCTTCTCTTCTCTTTCTTTCAAACCCACACACACACACACACAGCAGGCTAGTGAGAGTCTTCGGAAAAAGAAGAGAGCAGTATACTTGTCATTGCCTTTTCTTTAGCGTTTCGGGCGTGCCCCATTGGCGCAGTCGGTTAGCGCGTGGTACTTATAGTCTATAGGTTATGCCAAGGTCGCCAGTTCGAGCCTGGCATGGGGCAGATTTCTTTTGATTTTTTTGCTCTGGCAAACTCCGTTGGAGCGGAGTCTCTAACCTGTCTCTGATGTGTGTTACGTAATATCGGTGCCTCTTGGAAATGATCTTCTACGAAAAATCAGTGATAAGGAGGGAGCACAGATAAAGCGATCATTGACGTATGCGATTCGCTTTAATAATTTTTTGACATAAACAGATCATGTGACAATGAATGGACCAGGTCAAAGTTGAAAATTTGTATTCTAGTGAAGTTATTGAAAAAAATTGTGAATGTGTTTGGAACATTTTAAGAAGGAAAAATTATAAGAAGAGTCTGAAGATAGAGTAGAGAGCCACCCAACCCGTCAGCTTCGAGTCCACATATCTCGGTTCCTGTGAAAGATATCAAAAAGTAATCAACTGACGGAATATTTTCGTTTTTATTATAAACATTCTTTCTGTAGACTATTTTTTGATATCTTTTACATACACCGAGATATATGGGTTCAAAGTTGGCGGTTTGGAATGACGTTCAATTAGAGTGTTTACGGTAATTGTTTCAGTAAATTACTTCAAATTTTCAAGACTTCGTTGAAGTGAAGTTCAAATTTGGTCAAATCTCGGATTCCGTCTGATCAGGACACTATTTAGTGCAGGATTATACGTCCACCAATGTTTTGGGTCATAACTTGAGAACCAATAGAGGTATCAATTTGAAATTGTCTGAATTGTATTCAGGTCAAAAATTACAAAAAAATATTCAGACTAAATGATTCAGTGGCTATTTTCTGAAATCAAATCTGGAAAAGTCTGAAAAAGGCCTTTTGCAACCGTTGCAAGTTTGTACGTCTGCAACCTGAAAAGTAACCTGAATCTATTTCTCCACGGTTCTGAAACTGAAATTAGTCTAACAGAAAAATTTCAAAAGTTGCTCTCATCCGCATCAGGAGATTCTGAATCAAAAGGTTGAATAAAGATTTAGTACAAAACATGATTTTTTTAATTTGTGCCTGTAACTACAGAAAATACTCGACTCAACCCACATTTCTCGAATTCTCCCGCAATATACCACGTGCCTAATCAGGCCTCTCTTTTCAAACCGGAGCTTGGTAGCGAAAAGGCCTTCTGTTATCAGTAAAATTCGGGTAAACGCCAAATTTCAAAAATGTTATCAACACTTTCAATGCGAAAGTACTATAAAACCGACCGTAAGTGCTTGATAAATCGGTCGACTGCCGAAGTTTGGTTTCCAAATTCTCCAGCCAATCGAACAAAATGGTAAGTTTTTTCTTCTTTTTTGAAACCATTACTTGGATTTTCAAATTTTAAGAAGACTGCTGTCGCTGCTCTTCTCGTTGGTCTTGTTGCCGTCCAAGCATACAATGTTGAGGTGAAGCATGCTGATGCTATCCCAGTTGAGGCTCAGATGCTCCGTGGACAAGAACTCGTTGATTACGTCAACAAGCAACAGACCACATTCACTGCTAAGCTTGGATCATACTTCAGCTCATACCCAGACACCATCAAGAAACAATTGATGGGAGCTAAGATGGTTGAGATTCCAGAGGAGTACAGAGTGTTCGAGATGACCCACCCAGAAGTCCTTGATACCGCTGTCCCAGATTCCTTCGATTCCCGTACTCAATGGCCAAACTGCCCATCCATCTCCAAGATTCGTGATCAATCTTCCTGTGGATCCTGCTGGGCTGTTTCCGCTGCCGAGACCATCTCCGACCGTATCTGCATTGCTTCCAATGGAAAAACTCAGATCTCCATCTCTGCTGACGATATCAACGCTTGCTGTGGAATGGTTTGTGGAAACGGATGCAATGGAGGATACCCAATCGAGGCTTGGCGCCACTACGTGAAGAAGGGATACGTTACCGGTGGATCTTACCAAGAGAAGTCCGGATGCAAGCCATACCCATACCCACCATGTGAGCACCACGTCAACGGAACTCACTACAAGCCATGCCCAAGCAACATGTACCCAACTGACAAGTGTGAGCACTCTTGCCAAGCTGGATATCCACTTACCTACACACAAGATCTTCACTTCGGACAATCCGCCTACGCTGTATCCAAGAAGCCAGCTGAGATCCAGAAGGAAATCATGACCCACGGACCAGTAGAGGTTGCTTTCACCGTCTACGAGGACTTTGAGCACTATTCTGGAGGAGTCTATGTCCATACCGCTGGAGCCAGTCTCGGAGGACATGCCGTCAAGATGCTCGGATGGGGAGTTGACAACGGAACTCCATATTGGCTCTGTGCCAACTCATGGAACGAGGATTGGGGAGAGAACGGATATTTCCGTATCATTCGTGGAGTCAACGAGTGCGGAATTGAATCTGGAGTTGTTGGAGGAACACCAAAGTTGTAAACTCTCGAATGGTTGTAATTTTAATGTGTATTGTACAATATGTATTCAAATATCTAATAAAAGTTGGAAACTTTTTATATTTTATAAAATTTGGGTTCTGTTAAAGCGAAATTCTTGAGAAGGTAAACCTGTAAAAAGTTGCACTTCGAGCTCAATTATGTCGGATCCTATGACAGATATAGAAAATGTGTTAACTAACAAAATGTTGGTGCTAATGTGATAAATGTTTCATTACTTGACAGGTTTTAGGCATCACTTATGGGAGCCGAAATAAATATGCTCAAAGTCCGTATAAAATGGGCTTCTATCAGAGCGTTATGGTAATTGATAAATTGTTCGCCTTACGGTATTTTCCTTTAGAGATCGGTCGGTTTCATACAAACATACCAGAGATGCATGGACAGTCCGTTGTCGGTTATCTGTTGAAAAAATTTCGTCCGTCCGTTTTCCGGAACGATTGAAATTGAAAATTTCTCCCGGAAGAGCTGAAAATGGTGGATGAGCTTTGTTTTGTTTCCATCTCTAATTCCGTCGTTAATCTTTTTTTTAATTGCTAGTGGATTTTGAAAAATGTGTTCGTTGTCCGGCTGTTGTCCGCCAGAAAAGTGTGTCTTTGCTTGTTGTCCGAACAATTAAAAAAAAACAGAAAAATAAAAAATATTGGGAAAATAAAATAAAAATTCAAGGGTGGGAGACAGGAGATTTTTAGGAAGAATTTTGGAGCCAGGGTATGCATTCTACCGTAACGGTGTACAACGCTTAATATTGTACAACGCTTAATACAACGCTTAATATTAATATTACATTAATGTCACTCTACGTACACCGGTCGTCCTCACCCTTATGTATGCAATCGGGAGGCCTTTTTACCTTTGCCCGCGTGGCTCAGTCGGTGGCGGCGCCGTACCCTCAATCCTCGCCTCCACAAGTTCAACTCCCCGAGGGGCATATTTGAACAGAATTGCGATAACATTATTTTTCTCATGTCCCCCCGCCTTTAAAGCCTTTTTCTAATCAATTGAAGATATTATTGAAGTATTAGCATAACAAGAAAACTATCGAAACTCTAACACTTGAAAAAAGTTGCTTCTGATACTGGACAAAAACTAACACAACAAAACAGTAAAAGATAAATTTAAACTCCGGATTAAAAATTTTCACAATGTACCCTGGAAACACTTTTTCAATAAATGATGTCGTCTGGAACCTTTGTTTTATTGTTTTGTTATGTGGTTACTTAAAGTGGTTACCGTAAAATCTGTAATAGAAGGGCCCCCCACACTGTCAAGTTTGAGCTCAATTATCCAGCTCCTATAAGAGATATCAAAGATGTGTCAACTGATAAAATCTGTAGGATAACATGATAAACAATTTATCAGTTAACAAATTTTTCATATCTTTATCAGGAACCGAGATAAATTGGCTCAAAGGTGAAAGTTAGGGGGCCCTTCTATTACAGGTTTTATGGTATATAAAAAGAAATTCGTGAGATACGACCCTGATCGATTGATATTCTTGATCGTAAAGACGATATTTAATACGCGTACACCGCTCCATCGCGATGGTTGTTAACGGAAAATGGCTATAGCTTCCTGGCCAGGCACAAGGATGTCAGCACCAACTGTCTAGGGCTTGGGACCCCTTCGTGAATTTCGATAAGACTCCATTTTTGGCTGTGACTTGTTTGACAGTTCCAACATTTTTCAAATTTGTCACACTGGATTGTTTGCCGTCACACCCAATCAACTTTTAATTCTCTCTAGTTATTCACATTCCCAAAGAATTTCAAATCTTCTTACTATTAGAAAATTCGAAAAAAAAGTTCAAAAAAGTTCATATGTAAACTTTTATTGTACTGATATCAACCGAACAAAACAAAACAACGTGATGACATAAAAAATGAAAAGAGAGAGTGAAAAAACGGAATATGCAATGAGCAAGTACTGCATCATGAGCACGAAGTCAGTAGGAAGACTTGTTAAATCAGAAACTCCCAGAGGCCAATGATTTGTTGAAAACATTAGAATTTTTGACATTCGATTGTGCGTTTCCGATTTAATCATATCAATGTCTTTTCCAAAAAGACTTCGATCCATAACTTGACTTATTTCCACGGATTCGATGGCTGCTGAAATTTTAGACTTCTTTTTGAAAGGTTTATCGCAACTCACTTGTCATAAAAACTGAATATCTTGGAAATACAAAATTTGGCACAATAATGACGAGTAGTAAAATGGCAACACATTTGGACAACGGTTTCGATGGATTCAGAATAGCGGTGAGACAAATGAATCCGACGATGAGAGCAAAAATGGGAAAGATGACGTGAGCAAACATTTCAATTTTGACGCCGTTCATTTGAATGTAGTTCCACAGAAGTACATTTTTCGAGACGTCTGTCACCAGGAGGATACCGGCTAAGAAAATCTGAAAAAACAAAGATAACTGAAAATGTTAGAATAAAAATTTGGATGCTTGAAATTTTTTTAAAGTTAAATCGAAAAAATATATTGAAGACTATTGAAATATCGTAAAACCTGTAATAGAAGGGATCCCACACTGTTAAATTTGGTTTAATTTTTCTCGGTTCCTTTAAAATATATAAAAAAGTGTCAACTGAGAATACGCTTCTGATATTATGATAAACCATTTATTAGTTGATCAATTTTTTATATATTTTAAAGGAACCTAATTGAGCTCGAAGTTTTCTATTTTACGATAGATTTTATAAACTTACTTGAGCATAAGAAAGGACACGAATATAGTAGATGGAAGAATCAAAGACTCGAATTTTTCGTTCATAGTCCCTGATCATAAAATTACTGTTTGTCTTGGTTAGGTAATCTCGATAGTAGTCGGTGTAGTCATCTTCCAAATACGGTCGATTCAAAGCGAACGGACTTCTGGAAAACAATGAATTCGAAAGATGTCCTCGAGGATAATTTCGGTGTGTCAACTACTAGTTTCTAGGGGTTCTATTTCTTTTCTCGACGGGGGAGTTTGTTTTGTTTTGGGGCTTTGTTTGGAGAAGTTTCCATGCGGTAAATTGTGAATTCTTTTAGTAAGTCATCCCTCTTTTGGGTTGACCTTGAATATTGAAATGAGCGTTGACGTCTTGGGAAAAGACCGCTAGTTTGGTGGAAGAGACAAGTTGAAATATTGACACTAATTTGGGTTAAACGAGATGAACATCTAGGTAAATGGTATCTTGTTCTATCTTGGAGATTATGGTAACTGGGGTTAAAAAAATTAATTGACTGACCTGTAGGGATAAGCAGTGGAGTAATAGATCTGCCGGTTCGGATAAAAACCATTATAAAGTTCTTCTTCCATTTACAGAATGCATCAATACCAACAGGATGGGTTGGAGTACACAGTTGTTCTTGGCTGGATCAGAAAGAAGTTTTTTATGGAATCAAGAGTGAACAATTGAGAATGTATACGACACGCAATAAAGCATTTATGACTCAACTGTCAAGAATTAGGTCGGAAGTGAAATGACACCAAGGGGTATTTTCGGAATAAATAGAGGAATGATGTAAATGAATTCTGGATTAAGGTGATGGTTTATTAGATCATCAGAATATCATTTATAGAAATAAAGATAATGGGAGGAGAAGGAGGAATGACCTAAAACCTTGATGAACTTAGGTTATGACAATCGGTAATTGTATTCACAATCAGACCAGAAAGGAAAACAAAAGGTTATGTGAGAAGTATCAATTCCAGATAAAATATAGGAACAGAAAAAAATTCAGTATCGTTCAAAAATATATACAAAAATGTATTTTTCAGTCGATTTTCGGTAATTTTGACCATTTTGGGGAGTCTGGTTGTTCATGTTTTCGGTTCAAAAATAGGCCAAAAATGGGTGTCTTGCAGAAGTCAGCAAATAGCCGAATAACTAATTTTTCATTTTATAATATTTTTGATCACACAAAGGAATTCTCGACCTATTCCGGTATCAATGTTTCAGGAACCTCCAATCGAAATGTTTTGATAAAATTATAAAAATCTAACAACCTTTTAAACAGTATTGTAATTGAAATTTTACAGAATTTTTCAATAGGTTAATGGATAAAATTGAACAATTTCAAATAATCTAGACATCGCTTCTCCTTCGGACCGAAGTGAGAAAAATGATTTTTCGATTCATGTACAACAATACGTCGTGCTTGATATCTTCGCTACAAAAAAGTCTGACAATAGAGTTTCAAAGATGAAAGTACTTAAAACGGATTACATTTGTGACGTCTTCCGATATTCCCACTTCAATCACAAACAACGGTTTTGGAAACTGTGAATCAAAAAGTGCCACTTGGTCACTTGACTCAAATGAACATTGAGAGTTTTTAAAAGTGGCGAAGCTTCTTCTAAATAGCTTCAACGTAATTATGTAACTAGAGAACAACGATGTTGTAGAAGCCGTCGCTTAGCGAAGCGAGCGAATCGGATAGACGGAAAGAACGGAAAAATGAAGAAGAAGAATGACGGCAATGTTGAGGATTTGTGAAAAAAGGATGGAGGAGCGACATGACGATTAGTGGACTTGTAACAAGCGTGACATCTGGAGAGAAATCGTCGATAGGAAGGTTTCTGAACGAAATGGAAAAGTGTCTTGTACTTTTCTGATGGAAAAAAGAGGATCATGAAAACAGAGAAAAGGCATTGAGTTTTTTGAGCTTACAAACCAGAAGATCTTCAATCTGTGAGAGAGCGATACAACTGAAGTCTTCCGCGACAGTACCCTAGCAAGCTCCGCCTCCTTAAAATAACCTCTATAACTATAGGGATATATCCCGAGATCGGAAGAGAACTAATCACAGGAAAGGAAATCAAGGAGACCAATTTTTATGGAGAAGTCAATGGAGAAGAAGTGTCAATGAATAGATGTCGTCAAGTTGTCTCAAGCGAACGACCGTGAAAAGAAAATATCCCGATTGGGGGGAGGGGTGTCAAGAATGGCAAAAGGTGTGAGAAGGTCAATCTTTTGGTCTAAAGCATTGGTCGAAATGAGCGAAAAAGACGAGGATGAAGAAAAGGAGAAGACACCAAATACACACAAAACTCTGACGGGAAAGGCCGCACGCCTATTGAGGAAGAAGAAGAAAAGGGGCGGAGCGAAAATTAGAATACAGGTATTTATGGGGAACACGAGGAATACAACTTGTCTGCTTTTTCCATCTTGGCCCTTTTCTGGGTCATGTCACTCGCATGGCAAAATTCTAATCGTAGTTTTTGAAGGGTTCACAGGTAAGTCGGATTGCCGAAAAGCGAGCCGACGGCTGCTGAGATCTAAAAATTGGCTATAACTTGTGTCTTTAAGCAAACGGGGTAGTTTTTCGAAAACAAAGTTGTTTTCATCATGGAAATCTTACAGTAACCCAAAACCAAGATTTTTAAGAATATTTACGGTTTAGGATTTTTCTCAAAAGTTTTTCAGATTTTTCTATTTTCTGGGAAACGAAATAATCTGAAAAAATGTTATAAGTAGTCTGTTATAAAAAGGATTGAGCTGGCTTATGATTCACCAACTTGGTCTTTACACTATGTTACTCAAACATCTCCAATCTAAAACTGAACGTGTGAAGCCTTCTGTGTCGTTGTATAAGGAAACGGTGTTGTCAAGTGTCCCGCTTTCTCCCTTCCTGTCCGTCAAGTACCATTTCATTATTTGTTGTGTAACCAACACGTTAGGGAGAAAATCTTTACAATGTTTATTATTCACACATCTCTATAAATACACGAGGTGTTCGAGTCAATTACATGGCTTGCAATTATAATCATGTCCTGTAACATATCCTTGTGCATCCAACTGTCTCATGTATGCTTGCCATTCTAGTTCCCCTTTCCTCCATTGTGTCGAGTTGACATGTCCGTTTTGTCGGTTCACACCACCGCCTGGAACAAAAAAATTTATAGGTGTGAAGAAAAAGGGGAAATGGGGGCCACAAAAAAGAAGCGTTAAAAGACGAGAAAATGCGTTGAAGCATACCTCCATTGCTGGCAACTTGGTAAACCTGTTTGATGGCCGAATGGGCAGGAAAATGCACGTTGTCCGTGTTCCCACCGGGAACCGTTTTCACTTGTGTTTCGCATGCAATGATCAGATGATAGGTTACACTGAGAGCATGTTCAACTGACTCTCCACACACCACAAATCCATGATTCCTTAGAATCATAACATGTCGGTCTCCCAAGTCACGGACGAGCAGTGCACGTTCCGCTTCGTCGATTAGGATGCCCTGCAAAAAATGGAAAGAGGTGTCAAGGCCATCATTCATCTATATCCCATGTAAACTTACCCTGTACTCATGATAACCAACTTCTCCAACAATCATAGCTTCTTGGCTAATTGGTAGTAATCCACACTTTTGTGCAGAAACGGCGACGACTGATGGATGGTGAAGATGGACAACACATTTGATTTCAGGGCGGGCTCTATGGACAGCGGAATGGAGCACATATCCAGCTTGATTGACTCCGAAACCCGTGGATCCTCCGTTGATAACAGTTCCATCCATGTCAACTTTTATCAATGAAGAAGCGCTGACTTCGTTGTAGAGCTGGCCAAATGCATTGATAAGAATCTCGTCGGGATCGTTGGAAACTCGAACCTAGAAAATCACTTAATTTTTTTTGGCATAAATTCGTTTAATTATAAAAATTGGGTTATATTGAATAGATTTTATTTATCATAAAACCTGTAATAGAAAAGCACCCACACTGTCAAGTTTGAGCTGAAATATCTACTTTTCATTTCTTTGACAGTAAACAGTAAGCGCTCAAAGTTAGGGATCCTTCTATAATAGGTTTTAGGGTACTCGAGTTGGGAACATTCGAACATTCGGAAACGCGGCTAGAACTTATTAGTTTTTCCATCTCAAAAAAGAAAAACTCACAGTAATATGATTATAGATTCCTTGACTCCACCGGAAAAGATCCACCAATCTGTAGAGAGCGGCTAGCTTGTTTCTCTGCACAACCTCATCTGGATCAATACTTGTATCTTTGTCTAAATCAGCGATCGGAGTGATATGAGGATGAAACATTGGGGCAGGGACTGTTGCATTTGAGAGGACACCAGCAGAAAACATTTCGTAGTTTTGAAATTTTCGATTTTGATCACTGAGAGAATTGACTTGTGTCTGCTGAAAATAATAATTGTTTGTTTTAAAAAGAAGTTTGAAGATATTTTTAAAAAACAAATCAAAAATCTAGGTGGTTTGATGATAAAGTGTAATATGGGCGGGCGTGCAAAAATAGTACGTGACATAGAAAACGAAATGATATGATAACAGCTACCTGTACACTGAACAGTGATAGACGCTTATTGATCGAAGAATTATCCGATATGTCGTGGTTTGCAGTATTTTCAGATTGGCCTCCATGTTCTTCTTTTTCTCGAGATTCTTCTTCTTCTTCTTCTACAGGTTCTCCTTTTGGGGTTTTCAGGTTTTGTTCCAGAGGTTGCCTCGCTAGTGATTGTTCTTCTAGGGGTTCTTCTTTTGGATTTTTCGTCAGGTTTCGTGAAACTTCCGATGAACCATAAGACATTCTCCTAGTTTTAGACTTAGGTTCACATGAATCATCTCTATCACTTTTAACTGCAGATGCTGATGGACCACTTTGAAGATTCGCACTTCGTTGAATATCATCCAATTCTTCTCGATTCAAAATCGCAGGAGAATTTGGAACAGGTCGTTCGAACCCTGATTGGAAAGTGTAGACGATCAGTGATGGAAGACAGTTTTCTTGCAAAGCCCCGTCTATGCGAACCATTCTTACGACCTGAAAATCAAAGCAGTTACACAAATTCTCCATTAAAGTTTTACCTTTTTGTTTAAACCGTGACAGGAAGCTAAGACATAAACGGTGATTCTCAAAACATGAGTAGCAAATATTTTGGGACTTGGGTCAAAATGTCCATGGGCGTTTAAGGTATAGAAGTAAGAGTGTTGCCGTTCTAGAGATTTCTTGATTCCTGAAAGAGAATTTCATTTTTTTGCAGATGCGAGAAACTACAAACCTCCTCTGTACCAAGGCGTAAAATCGTCAGTACACAAATCAGATTTTTGAATTCGTTTGTCGGTAATGAAAACTTCACATCCATTGAAACCGGGAGTAGTTGGTGGTGCATCGTTGATAAGTTCTGGATAATGTCTGAAAATTTTAGAAAATCCCAATTAATCCTCGATTAAGAACGTACTCAGCATTTTGCATCACTGAAATGAAATCTACTCTGTTCATTACTGTGGAAAACAATAGGCATTTTCGACCCGAAACTGTTATACACCTCTGAAAAAAGAATGTTTATCCTAGTCCCCATTAAATATCTCACTTGATTTAACACAGCAGGTACTTTACTTTTTTTGCCCGTCGATGGAATGTTATCGACTCCATAATCACTATCTTCTGACATATTTGTCAACACTTTTTGATGTCAGTGTCTGAAAATAAGTTGTTAAAATTAGGACAACAAAACAATAAAAAGTTTAAGGTATCAAAAATTGGTGATTGTGTTTTGGATCGTTAGTATAGATTCAATAATAAGTTCAGGAAAATCACATGCATCTGAATGGAGGCATGTGTTTATGTGTGTATATGTGTATGTGGGTATGTGTACGGGCAAGGGTGTGTGAAAGAGTGTGTGTGTGTGTGCATCTGTGTGAGGGTCTGGGTATGTGTATGTGCGTGTGTGTGTGCGTGTGGTTGTGTGTGTTTATGTGAGTGTACGTTCGTGTGTGTGTGTATTGTTCTGGTACGAGAAAAATCGATGCTGTTGAAAAAAAAACGAAGGTCCCACAACTACAACTACCGTAACCTAAAAATAGTTGTTGAACTTCTGGATTTTTTTGGGCTTCTATTTTTCAATGAATTATTTTCAAAAAAAGTTTTATTCGAAAAATCAGAAATTTGACAATTCCAAAGATAAAACTTCTGATATTCCGCGTTTTGGAGAATTCGATTTTTTTATTCTGCAATTCTAAATTCCAAAATTCCGAATTCATGAAATTCTGAGATTCAAGGATCCCAAAATTCAAAATTCAGGATTTCTGAAATTCTAAAAACCTGGAATTCCGAAGTTTATAAAATTCAGAAATTGAGAGAACGTCGAGTTCTAAATTCGCAGTTCCAAAAATTCTGAAGTTGTGAATTATCGTATGTTTTCTAATGGAAGCTCATGGGCTTCTATTAGAGGGTGGGCTTTTATTTTTCGAAGCACCTCGTGGGGTCGGCGTCTATCATAGGAAACACGGTATTTTAAAATCTGAGTTTTTTTTTGTTTTGGTGATTCTTAGAATTTTCTGGTTCGGACTTCCCCAGCCTACTTTATTTTTAAAAGAAAGTTCACCTAGATTTTTACTCCATACTTTCGAATATGCTCCTGATGATTTCAAGCGAACTGCCCATTCTAGTTCGACCAATCCCAAAACAAGAATCGACACAAGATAATTTTCAAATTTTTATACTGCTTTTCGGAAAAGCTAGAGAACGATAAGAATCAAATGTTTTAAAATCTACAAAAGAAGCAGACAAAAAAGGGGAACATAAATGTTGAAAATTGGGAAAAGTTCAGAGAAGGAAATGGTTGTGAAGGAAAAAAAAACAATCGACTGATAGGGATTGAGTTGGGGGGAAATTAGTTTTTTGTATGAAGGTTTTAGAAGGATCTGTGGTGATTTTTTAGTATAGGAAAACAGATACGAGGCGATAGGAAAAGGAAAGAGAGAGGATGCTCTGGGTTGGTGGGGATGAATGAAAGTAAGGAAATTCGAAAATTATCACAAGTCGTCAACACGAGATAGTGGAGAAAATTGAAGAGAAGTACAATAATCACACACTATCCATTTCATCGAGATTTTTTTGTTTTGTTTTGGTTTGATTTTCAGAATTCGCCGGGATGAAAAAAAAGTTGAGAAGAAGAGCTGAGGGTGGGGTAAGAAGAATCATGTGGCAAGAAAACTGAAAATCCAGACTAGAAAGAAAAAGGAAATGAGCGAAAAAGCGGATAAGAGATGTTCTCTGTTCAACGGGTTTGAGGGTCCGAAACTCCACTTCTAGAATCTGGAAAGTATTTGAAAAAGTGACCAAGATATTTAATGACATGATTTTTAGATTTTACTTCAAATTCTATCATTTGAAAGGTTACTGTAATATATTCTACAAAAGATTGGATGAGAGGCAGGAAAATATTAAAATATAGGTCAGCAGCGTGCGAATAAATACGAGAGGAATGTTTTTTGTTGTGTACAGGGAGGGGGTACTGTACTAGACAAGGAAAAAGAAAAAAAGAGTTCTGATTATGAGAGCATTGGATGGATTCGATAAGTAGGGGGAAAAAGAAAAAAAAACATGGAGATAAAAATGAGAGAAATGATACTTTTTTTTCGATTCTTCTAAAATTACAAAGAAATAATACAACACAAGGAGAAGAGAAGGCCAAAGGGAATGATTGGAAACGGGAAGAAGGAAATATAGAAGAACAATTAGTAGGTGAAATGCGGATTGATGAATGAAAAACCGCGGAATTCTTCCTGATTGATTGCTCGAACAACTGCTGGATCACTCGGTGTCAGTACTGGTTCTTCTTTCGTAAAGTCACTGTCAAAATTGTTAGCATCGCGCTTTGATTTCTGGAATTTTAGGAGTCAGGTTTTTCAATTCAATTTGAAATACTTACAATCTTCGGCTTGAATGGTGGTTTAACGTTTCTAGATTCCAACGCATCCCAATCGATTTCACGGAAGAATGGATGAGCACGAATAGCATCTTCACCTCCTTGCGAGACAACACATCCTAATCGTTTGCTAGCATTCTTTGTCATAAACTGAAAAACAAAAGGAATTATAAAACTCAAATTAATAAAAGAAAATAACATACCGCCTTGAGAATGTTAACAGCTTCTTTTGATAACCAAACCGGATATAACACATCATCATTTAAAATAGCTTCAAATAGATCGTCTTCATTATCAGCTTCAAATGGAGGTTGTCCGGCCATCATTTCATACATAAGAACTCCAAGAGCCCACCAATCAACCGACACGCCATATTCCATTTCTTGTAAAATCTCAGGTGCAATATAATCGGGTGTTCCACAGAAAGTGCTCGTCAACGTTTCTTTATTGATTCCTTCCTTGCACATTCCAAAATCAGCCAATCGACAATGTCCTTCAGCATCCAACAGAATGTTGTCAAGTTTCAAATCTCTGTAAATTGATAGGTCGGGACTCTATGAGCCATATGAAACTAACCGATAGATAACATCATTCCTATGCAAAAACTGAAGAGCACACGTGACTTCCGCTGCATAGAATCTCGCTCGGCTCTCGTCAAACTTCCTGGCTCTTTGAATTTGGAACATCAGATCACCTCCATTCACATATTCCATCACGAAGAAAAGACGATCCTAAAATATGATTTCGGAATGTTTATTACGTTCTTAAAATCTTACCGCAGTTTGGAATGAGCTGTGCAAAGCTGTCAGGAACGGATGTTTTGCAGCCAGGGAAAGAATCCTCTTCTCACACATGGTACATTCTACGTCGTCATCTTGTACGATAACATCCTTCTTGAGAATTTTGATGGCATAAACTTCGTCGGTTCCTTTCCTTTCAGCTAACATTACTTTACCAAATGATCCCTTTCCGAGCACTTTCATGAATGTGAAATCGTTGATTGAAAGTGTACCTCCAGGTACTTTGGACCCTCTTGATGTAGACGTTGTTCCAGAATCATCTTCATTAATTTGTTGTAAATATCCAGAATTCTCGGAAGCCGATGAACCGGAAACATCAGTGCTAGTGTCAGTCATAATAGATGGCTGAAAGTAAGCGAATGTTGAGAGAGGAACGCTTGGTATTTGGTTTGGTGTTAGTTGCGCAGGTTAACTGACAAGTACTCAATGGAGATCTTTGCAGAAAGTGAGATATAAGTAGAAGAAAACGCGCACTGTTTGATCCCTTTCTGCGCAGGGTAAAAGTCACTTCACACTGCGAGGTACACAGAACAAAGACAACCATCTGGTCACAATTTTTTGAAACTCATTAAAAAAACCAACCTTCTTCTGGATCGAATGCTCATTTTGTCCCCAGTAAGTCCTAACTGTGCCAGCTCGGCCGCCATTTGTTTCGCATTGATTCCACAGTTATTGGCTACGTTTCGCTGACATCTGGAAAAAATATGAAATTAAGGATTTTTTGATGGGCTGGTGCCTAGCGGCGAAAATAATGGGATAGCTTTTTTTGAAACAGTTTTTTTTCTCGAAAATTCGAAAACTCACCTCTTGTGTACATTGAGTTTGCACGTTGAACACTGCAGTCCTTGGTTGATAAGTCCATAGAGCATAGATCCACAGTGATCACAAAACGTGGGTCTTTTGTAGGAATGTACAGAGAAGCGATGAGGCATATTGATGTTGAATCGGCCGGCGCCCGTTTCCTGAATCTCTTTTCCAAGCTCTTCGACGGCGTCAGCTTTGTTCCCGGGACACTTCCATACAACATCTTCGTGGCAACGCTTATGGACGACTACTGTGCACACTGGAAACCAAACATTCTGGTTGGAATCGAATATAAGTGTCTTAATTTCTCTTACCTTGACACTGATATCCTTGCTTTCCAATTCCCCAAATAAATTCTTTACAGTGAGCACAGAAAGTTGGCTGACGCAGGAACAGAGCCATGAATTTGTGTCCAGTAACTTCGTGGATTTTCCTTCGCATAGCACCACGACGTTGACGATCGTTGAAGGCATTCGTTCGCTCTTTGAACACTCGCGTTTTGTTGTGCGAATGGATATCTGAAAATGGAAATATTACAGTAACTGGATGGTTCTAAGATAATAAATAGTATCGTACCCTGAAGTGAGCTAGTTGTGCTTTCTTGTTTCCCCCAAAACCCCCAACTATTCTTCTTTTTCACTTTGGTCTTGCTCGAACCATTTCGCGAGTTCGACGATGAAGACGTCGCGTATTCATCATAAACCAAACAGTCGAAACTCATACGGAAAAATAAGAATAGTTTAGTGTAGCACCAACGTTAATACAATTTGGAGTACAGGCAAAAAGTAGTGAGGAAAAGGACTGATCGAGGCTCGTCGTTTCCCATGGTCTCTTATCAAAATTTCTCTTCCTTTCATTTTCCTCGCGCCTCTCTCTATCAATTCATGACTTCTACGGTGCCTCTTCTAGTTGCTATATGCAGAGGGAACAAGAGTTTCAGGTTGCAAATTGAGGAGAAATGAGAGCTGACACTGTACGGGAGCAATTGATATGAATGTCAGTGGAAATAGGTCAAATTTTCAATTATATTTCAACCCTTTATGTTTAATAGAGTCATGATTCACTGTTTCCCCCTTTGGAACTGTCTTTTATTTTATATTCCCCAAAGTAGAGGGGCTAAAATTTACTGTACCCATAATCACAATAGAGGGGTTTCCGAAAAGCTTTTCCATTTGTGTTCCTTCAAAAAACTTCATTATCATTTTCCGTCCGTTTTCTGATTGTGTGCTTGTTCTTTTATACAACCACAAAGTACGAAAATGTGTCTCATTTCTTCGGGAACAACAAACGAAGAAAAAAGGTGAGCTCGTCCTCTTCTTATGATTCATACTATTTCGGCATCATTTGTCCCCCACTCACAAGTACATTCAGACGTATATTTATTTGTCTGCGTATCACAATCAGACTGTGTCGCTCTGACTGATTTCACTCTTGTTGAAAATTCCATGATTCGACGGTTTTGCACATTAGTTCTTTTCTTTTGTTGTGTTTCCTTATTCCTCTTTCCTGACTTTTTTACTCCAGAAACACTAATTTATTCGTCTGTAAGTTTTTGGGAAATTACTACAGGACTTGATGGAATTAATCCTTTCACAGAAAACGAAAACCCGACGAAACCTTGTCAGTCAAAAACGGAATTCCTCTTCGAAATGTGTCGTTCGTCCACCAGACCCGTGGGACCAATCGATTCTGGAATATGTTCTCGACGACGGCTCGAGGCCAGCTCAACTCGCATGTCAAGCAGCCAAAGTGCAGCCAGAACTCAGTTATTTAGATAAGAATGTAAGAGAGAGAGAAAGTTCGGAAATTCAGAATACCAAAAAGTTCTTCTAGGGATTTCTTCATCTGAATTCTACTGCCATCCGAGAAAGTAATTTAGAAGTCGAATGCCAATATCGAACCTATGATAAAATGGACGGAGATGATGAGAATGTATCGTATTCTTATTGGATCCAATTCAACGTAAGCGTCTTTTTGATGATTCGATTATTGAGAAGTTCGAAAATATTTTTGTTTTCCACTACAACTACAATAGTTTTTGTATAGTCTTTCTAATTGTTTTTAGATACAGATTACTGTAGTTTATGAAAATGTCTTAATTCGATCATGAATTTCAATTATAGAATTCTGCAAAAATCGACGACGAATTCGTAGAAGTCTCCTGTCAACGAACTTGGTTCCCACGTACAAGAGTCTACTCCAACAACCACAACCAAATAACACCAATCCAGAAAAAAGAGCCTGCTAATAAAAACGAAACGGCCTCCTCAGTCATCATTATAGTTCTCGACTCGGTCTCACACTCCAATTTCCGGCGCACGATGAATAAAACGCTCGAGGCATTGCACACTCACTATGGCTCATTTATATTCGACGGAATGACAAAAGTCGGCGATAACTCTTTCTCGAATGCCGTCGGATTTTTTGCCGGCAAGTGGTGGGATACCGAGTTCGGAGACGTTCATGGATTCTTTGATGAGCATGACTTGATTTGGAAACGATACCGAGAAAAAGGCTATCGCACACTATTATCCGAAGATTATCCCGGATTCAATCTATTCAATTATCTCTCTAAAGGTTTTGAAAAGAAACCGGTGGACCACTACTTTCGGCCTTTTTGGCTAAACGTCTACTGGTCCTACGTACATAGAAGAAGCAAAAACTTGTGTTATGGAAACCACCGAATGCATAATTTACAACTCAATTACTTATCACAGTTCATTACAAAATATTCAGGTCAGTTGAATTACAACTAGATCCAAAAAATACTTTTCATTCAGACCGACCTAAATTTGGTGTTTCTTGGTTTACTGAACTGGGACACGATTGGCTGAATCAAGTTCGTTACGGGGATGATGATTTAGCCGAATTCTTAACAAAACATGTAAGAGATCTCGAACAATCCTATTTGATTGTAATGTCTGATCATGGACATCGATTTGATAGTATTCGAAAAACTAGTGTTGGAAGGCAAGAGGAACGTCTTCCATTCTTTTCCATATCTCTGCCAAAAAAGTTACGGAGCAATCAAAATCTAGTGCAGACCCTCAAAGCTAACACAAAGGTATTGGAACCCAAAATATATGCAAGAAAACTCATATTTCCAGAAGCTCACATCCTTCTTCGACGTTTACACTACGTTCAGACACATTCTCTCCTATCCAAATGCTCCAGAAACTAAAAGAGGAATAAGTCTACTGCTTCCCGTGCAAGTTATTATCCAACCCTTTCTATCTCTCTTGTCAACTTCAGTTTTAGGATCGATCTTGTGAGACGGCTCACATCCCGGAAGAATTCTGTGTTTGTGAGTTTGAAGTTGTGTTGAATGTGACTGCTAATGCGAGGGTGCGAACAATGGCTCAAGATTTTGTGAAGGAAATCAATCTTCGCCTAGAGCCTCACGTTCAGTGTGTTCAGCTGCAGTTGAAAACCATTGTGGCTGCGAATTTAGTAGGGGAAGTTGATGAACACAAGTTCCGAATTACAGTAGAGGTATTTCAAAACTTTTACAGAATATTCATCAATTTAATTTCTTAGACTTCACCCTCGAATGCAGTGTTCGAAGCTCTCATATTTTTCGATACATCAAGTTCTCAATCTACAGTAATAGGTGATATCAATCGAATTAACAAATACGGTAATCAATCGGTGTGTGTCAATGATCAACTACTGCGTAAACTATGTTTTTGTACAACATTTTTAGAAGCTCTTCCCATAAAATGAATTTTTTTTTGATCTCACCTTCGACATTAGTTCCATGCATTTCAACAATCACATGAAGTTGTCCATGTGGTTCCAGATCCACCCAAATATCATTTGCACTTCCAATCTTCAGCTCATCAAATGCTATTCGGGTGTTCGCAACGAAATCATCCGGTGGCATAACACAACTATGAAAAACCGAGAATCCGATTGCTTTTCCTTGATGTACACCCGACTGAAAAAAAACCAATTGATTATAGCGTCTTCTTCTCATTCCTGATCCTACCGCAGTAAACTCTTCATTCCAACGAGGTTCGTTAGTTTTCGGCCGAACTTGCGTCTTTCCAATTGGGTATTCATCCCAGTCCACGTTCACATACGAGTCTATCGCAGCCTGGAAAGTCAAAATGGTATGACTTTAAAAAATAAGACTTATTGAGAACTTACGGTTGCCGCCTCGTTTTGACTGAACCGTCGCGACCACTCTGTCGGGCGAAGGTGACGAGCCTCGAGTACGCGTACGCGCACGGATCCTGTGAACAACATCACCACTCTTTCATTCGATGGCCTGAAATAAACGAACCAATTGAACAACAAGATATGGACTTTTGTTAGGAGACGAGACTGATGCAAATCAAATTGGCAGGAGAAGCCGTCGCCGCCACGACAAAACGAAAATGAAGGGACGAGCACTGCAAAGGCTCGCTTGGCGACGGCGACGGCGACGGACAACGACACGGAGCAAGAAGCCGTCGACGACGCGGACGAAGAGAAGGGAAATGGGCGGAGCGCCGCCTGGAAACGGGTCCAGTCGCTGCTGCTTCACTTGCTGCTCCGTCGCAGTCGCAGCCGCCATCAAACGATCCTAATTGTGGACTTATCGAGAGGACGAGAAGAGGCGCCGCCAGAAGAGTGAGAGCCGCGCAAAAGTGGAGAGCAGAGGAGATGCGTCACACGCAACTTGCCTTCCCGGAGCATAAGAAGAAGAAGAAGAAGAGGAAAGGGAGACGAAGAAGGAGAAAAAACTTCACCCAATGAAGCCACTGAGAGAGATAGAGAGAGGTTAAACGGATACGGGAAGTTGACTATTTAAAGGGAAAAAAAGAAGAGAAAAAGAAAAAAACCATGTGATGACCTGAAAGGCGATGTGACGATTCGATTGGCTTGGTTTAAAAAATGAAAGAAAGGAAAGAGCCCTTTTTGAAAAATTTTTTGTTTTCGAATTTTTGTAAATTATTAGTGGTTCTAAAAGAGAGAGAGAGAGAGAGAGAGAGAGAGAGAGAGAGAGAGAGAGAGAGAGAGAGAGAGAGAGAGAGAGAGAGAGAGAGAGAGAGAGTACAAAGTACAATAATTAAATAACGCTAATCAGAGACAAAAGAAGAACAGACGTCAGAGAAAAGAGGAATAGACGACAAATAAGAACTGGGGTGCAAAAAGAGTTTAGATCTGAAACTTCATTTTTGGACTACAGTATCCTATTGGCAAAAAAAGAGTATGAAGGTCCCGCACCGTCAACTACAGTAATCTAAAAATAGTGTTCTTTTCAGGATTTATTTTCTCGTTGTCATTTTCGTCACTCATTTTTGTCGACTTTTCTGTTATTTTTTCAAAAAAGTCAGAAAATCAAAGTCTTGATAATAAAAAATTGACTGAAAACGCACGAAAATCGAGATAGGATACATCCGGAAAATAAACATGGTTTAAGGTTACGGTAGTTTTCGTTGTGGGACCTTCAGCCACGGCCACAGACGCTTCTCTTCCACAGCTCCTATTTTTTCGAACCTGGCGTTTTTTGCCAAACTTTGACCTAAAACTTGCGAAATCTTCGATGATCCGCTAGAAAACTCGAAAGCACTGAATATAGATCAGTTAGGAAAAGAAGAAAAGAATTGCCAAAAAAACTGAGTGAGCCTCAGCATTTCCTGTTGCTTCTGCTCCGCTCCTTCTCCATTTTTTTTCAACAAGAGAGAGAGAGAAAGACCGTCATCTTTCAAATATATTATTCTTCTTCTTCTCGGCTAGGGCCTTCTATTTTTTCTTCTTCTTCTTTCGAAAAAAATGGAAAATAATACGAGAAAGTGAATGAAGGAACGAAACGAAAAAAAAACAATTAGGGAGCCAATTCATCAAAATGCTGTGTATTCCTGTGTCGTCGCCTATTGGGCTCTCCTCTCGTGTATTCGTACAATGGCACAAGAATGTCAAAAAACGACGAGATGGCGATGAAGAAGAAGACGATGACGGCGGCGGCGGCAACGACTAAGAAGAAGAAGAAGGAGAGGAAGAAGAAGGCAATGCGGATAATTGCATCAAAAATGCGCCACCGGCAGCTATTGCCTACCGGAGGGAGAGAGGGACCCTCGGCGGCGCCCAAAGAAGTGGTGTGGTGTATTTTTGCTACTTGGATATTCTGGAGAGCAAAACCTTCTCTAATATTTCGAATTCAATTACATCGCCAACCATCGTGCGCACTCTCTTTTTCTCCGCCTTTCTCGGGCATCTTCGAGTTAATGAGAAAACGAGCGAGAGCTCATTAATCAACGCCACACCGACACTCTCTGTTTCTCTTCTTCTCAAGCCTACTCAATTTTCTTAACCGGAATATTGGGGTTCGCGGCCATTCTTTTCAGCACCGGGAGCCGCCGAGAGCGCCACGCGCTGCTGAGTTCAAATTCAATTTCATTGAGAGCGCCTGAATCTGTTTTTTTGTGTATGTGCTAGGGCTTGGAGCGCTGGAAGAGATGAAGGATACACTAGAACAGATGTCATATTTCTCATAAGCACCTTCTAAAAAATGTCATACGAGATTTCAGTTTTTCAGAGTGGTCTAAAAACGTTCGAGATAGGAAGCTTGGGCAACTAGATGATAAACCAAATGGTAAACGTTGAGAGGAAAAAAAGAAATGATGATGGGTGGGGCATGGTGGGGCGTAAATTGTGTACATAGAAGTACAACAATTGGTTTGGGGTGGAGGTGGTGCAAGTGAATTTATTACTAAAACATCTGGCAGATTTCTTTCGAAAAATGTGCAAGAAAAGATATCACTGGAAACATCTAAAGTCTTTCAAAAATTAGATTAGAGCTTTCAAATATAAACTTTATCTAGAACTCTTGGTATTTATTCGAAGGTTTAGGTCAACTGAAAGTGTCCAGAACATATTGAATTGAAAGTGAATAAAAGCTAATTTTGATATATACGAAAAAATCACTTCATAATCATTCTATTGAACAAGAGAACGACACTTCAGTTGAAGAAACAAAAAGACAATTTTTAACCAAAACCTGAGATTTTCAAAGTCAAAAGGAAGTATTTAAAAAAAGAATTTGAAACTTTTGATGCTATTTGGACCAATTTTTAGGTCACTTTTGATAATTTCTAGGCTAATTTAGGACTATTTTCGGATAATCGTTGAACCGTTTTCAAGTCATTTTTGATCAGTTTCAGGCTGTTTCAGATCATTTTGGATTCTTTTTTATCTGTTTTGACCCGGCCATTTTGGACCATTTTAATGTCATTTCACTGATTTTTAGGTTTAACAATGGGAGTCAAAAATATGAAACCAAAAAAGCTTTGATTTTTAAAATAAATAGGGTTTCATATAATTGTTGGCATTAACTGGCCAACTGTTCTATTAGACTTGTAATTCTAAATCGTAGGAATATCCAAAATTGAACACAACAAAATTTAAGGCGACCTATTCTATCTGACTGACTGATGGCAGAATGTTTCAAATTAGGACGGTTCGAATTACATAACAAAGTGTCAGATTTCCCGCGTCTCTCTCGTTCAGAGTCGTCGGGGCGGCTTTTCGGACTGACGTTTGACATTGCGAGTTCTCTGGCGACGAGTGTTCTCTTTATAAGACTTCATCCGGGGAGTTTTTTTTGGGATTGGTAGAAGAAAAGTGAAGAAGACGAGAAAATAGCTGGCCGAAATAGCGAAACGGACGACGGCTGACTGACTTAAATCTCGGCTCTCACATGCAAAAAGAGAAAAAAGCTAGAAGAGAGAGAGAGAGGGAGAGAGAGAGAGAGAGAGAGAGAGAGAGAGAGAGAGGAAGAGATGGAGAGAAGATGGAGAGCTTCAGTAACAGAAGCAGGGACAGAAGCAGCTCGCGCATACACATACACAGGCCTATGCACATTATAAAGAAGCATGGCGGCGGAAGCAGTAGTCTCGAGATGAGAGGAGGAAAATAGATGAGGAAAAGATAGAAGCAGCGAGTTCGAGAAAACATGCCACGACGAAGTGAGCCCCAGGGTGAGAGAAGAAGCAACAAGAAGAAGAAAAAGAAGAAGAAGAAGAAGCAAAAATAAGGGGAAGAGGGCAAGGAGAGGCGCCTGGAGAGTTGAGCTTGTTGTATGTTTGAATGTGATGAAATGTGCCATGTGTTAGATATGTTCGCTTTGATGTCTATCTCATCACTTTTTTATTATTATTTTTCATTTGTTTCAAAAAAGAAAGTGTCAAACTATATTTTTAGAAACAACTTTCAAAAACCTCAACCTTGAACCAAGATCTGCTTCTTTTTCAGAAAAATCAATCTCTAAAAGATAAATGTAGGTCTGTGAAGAATGAGAATGACTCAGAATGATATAGAAAAAGAGTTGAAACATGTGATCCCTTTCTATGTTTTGATTGAAATCAATTGCTTTGCTGAACAACTGCTCGTTGGCGGCCCGCCGTCCTGGCTTGATCACTAGCTGCTGATAATTGATTAGAAAATATATACTGGCTATGAGAAACGGCTCTGAAAGTATACAACTACCGTGCCCCAGAACTTCTGGACCAGGGCGGATGCACATGCTTCTTCCAATCTCATCTCGTCGTCAAATAAAGTCTCAAATAAAAAAAAACTAGTTCATCAGATAGAAATTCGCTTAAGGCAAAAATATCTCATTTCGATTTGATGCTCTCTCGTGCCCCGGGACGATGCTGCTACTGGTAGTGTTAGGCACAAGCAGGAAGAGGAGTACGAGTGTTGGAAGAGAAAAACGCTCACACGCATAATCCGTCTGAATGAGCGGCGGCGGGAGGAGCGGAATAGGAGGGGGTGAAGAAAAATTGGAAAGATGATGTACGTTCACATTCCAATGCTAGTGAATCCATGACCATAGATGTGACTTGCTGAGGTCCAGGAAGGATAACTGTGGCAGAAGTTATTTGATGTCGGAAACTCTCCAACTGGACCAGTTGAAGTGGTTATCCGGAATATCATAATAGATCTCATTCTCTGTTAGGGTTTTGTTAGGAACCAAGCTAGGATCCTAGATGTCGTTGAAGGCTTGAGAATAATTCATTTTCACAGGCTCTAAAAGCTTTTCCCGTGGATACATCCGGTGGGAACGCATCGATGTAGGAACTTGGTGATAAATCTCCACTTCTCTTTTCTATGTTCTCCATCATATTGAGACTTAGATTCCAAAGCCGCGATGACGCTGTCAACGCCTTCATCATCAGCATCATCAACGATGACGACGACGATGACAAGGCGGCCGACCATTTGAAAGGATAGGGTCGTCGGTGTGTGTACATTAATCCGGTGCTGATCTACCCGGAAATGAATAGAGAGAAAACGAAGAACAATCAACTAAACAACGCCATCACCTTCTAAAGAGTAATTTGTTGGTGGCAGACTATGAAAGATTGGTGAAGTCAGTGGAAAAATAAGAAGATGGAAACGCTGCTCTCCGCATGAGAGCAAGAGCGCAAAAGTGAGAAGCCACCGCCCATCTTTCAGCTAAACCCAATGACGTGGAAAATCGAGTGTATGTGAATGTGGATATGTGTAAGAGTCTACATTCAATAGAGAGAAGAAGAGAGAAGAAGTCCGTGTTTTTCTGCGCAGTTTGAAAAATAAAAAGGATGCTTGTGTCCGAAAGAAAGGGACAATGAACTCTTTCTCTAGCTGACTTCTATAGGAATTAAAAGAACCAAATCCCTGTAGTCTACATAATGAGAACCTACACGAATATCCTTCGTCTTGGAATCCTCGAAGACCACGGAGCCCTCGGAGTCCGTGGGGTGGCAGATATCGTCGGTGGCGCAGAGGATGATCTGTTGATCGCCTTGTTGAATTTTCGCCACGCAGTAGACAGATACTCCATTTTTAGACACACAGTTCAATGTGTGGGGAGTGAATTCAACAAAATGTTGGGGCCAGAATAAGCCCGCGGCGGGCGCTTGTTTCGCCTTCCATGGATACTGTTCCCTAGCAGAGGCAGTTTTAGAGAGGGCACTCGAATGGAAAAAATTCAATCTAGACAGAGGAATGATGCAGGCCCTGATACTGAAAATTTGGCCGACGAAAGTGGGTGTAACAATCAGATAAGGGTCCCCCCTTATGTGCTTTTTGCATTTTTTCCAAAAATATCAGGGGGTGAAAATTTTCATAAGGCCCCCCCCCCTTAGTGTTTTGTCTCAATTTTTCAAAAATATCAGAAGGTGTATATTACATAAGAGTCCCCCCTTACGTCTTTTTCAAGTTTTCAAAAAATATCAGGGGGTGTTTACCACTCGTATTTGGGACTGGGAATGATGGTCTGAGAAGCTGCTCTGTTTGGGAAAAAAAAATGAAAAATGGTTCGTTCAGCTAGAAAATGGTCTTGGCTTATTTTTTAATTTCGAAAAAAAAGACGAGAATAAAAGAACCATCGGAACATACAGATAATATTCTGGTGAAATAAAGTCGGAGCTGTGGACAACTACCGTAGTCTGAAAAATTTTTTTCGTTTTAGGACTTTCAGCCACAGCCACTGGATTTCTCTTCCACAGTTTCGATTTGTTTTGTACCAGAATAATAAAGATATTCAAGAGCGGAGAAAACCAAACCGAGATCATTCAATTGTAGTGTTTTCGTGACTTTGGAAGATTTGAAAATGATGAGATAAGGTATGGATCGGTTCCAGAGTGTGGTTCCAGAGTGTGTATGTTGGAAGTATAAAAAAGAATAATGAGCCTTTCAAACTGAAGCAATGAATGCACGGAAATCAGGCTTACTCGAAGAGAGTTTAGAAAATCAAGGGGGTATAACTTTGAACGGAAACGAGGTCAAAAGTTAAGTAAAAACGAAAAATGAATAGAATATGTGTACTGTAACACTACCCAACAAAACGACGAGTACCTTATGATGTTAACAGCGAATTCTCGATTTGAATAATTTCCTATCGAGACCGGTTCGTTTGTTTCAGTGAGAGACAGAGAGAGGGACAGAAGATAGTTTCTTCCAGAGAATGCCAACTTTTTTCCCTCGAATACATTGAGCCTTGGTCTACAGTGGGCGTTTGTTTCGGGGCGCGACGAACACCCGGCAGCCGAACAAATATCGTAAGAGAAGATGGGGGATCGATTATGTATTTACTATATATTTCAAACGAGAAACAAGGCACACAAACTGTTATTTTTTCCTCCGACTAGTTTTTTTTCATCCAGCTTTATTGTGCAATTGGTTTCTCTGGGAAGAGAGGTACGGCAATACAATTCAAGCTAACGAATAGGTCATATCTGATGGGAAGACTATATTCCGATGGCAAGCAAGAAATGAACGAAAATCGAATTTTTAGTACCATAATATTTTTCCAGAACATCAGAAAATTGACGAACCTATAACTTAAAAGAAATTAACTCCAGTTTTCGAATACCGTATTTCATTTAATAGGAGCTCATTCAAATCCTCACATTTGAATTCATTTATCTCGATTCCTTTAAAAGATATGAAAAAGTTGTCAACTGATAAAATGGTGGTGACTTTATGAAACATATTCTATCAGTTGACACATTTTCGATATTTTCCATATAAATGCGGATAATAGAGTTCAAACTCGACAGCTAGGGGTTCCCTCTATAACAGGTTTTACAGCATATGGAATCCGAAATAATCGGGAATTCTTATAAGATTTGTTTGATCTGCAAGCCTTTCCGGACTTTAAATAACAGAAGAAAAAACTGAGAACTTTTTTTCTCTTTTGTATACATCACATTTGAGCCAAAATGGAAAACGATATTTTTTTAGTGTATTCGAAGTCTTTTCATCAAAACCAATAGAGTCGAGAAAAACGTGTGAAAGATTCCAGGGAAAGGGAAAAACGATTTAGCATTAACTTTGTTAAATGATTCCAATGAAAAATTTAAATGCTCGAAGTAATTGTAAAAAGGAGTCTTGGGAGCCCTGAATGGCCGAACGAATAAAATCCAAAAATGTGAAAGAAAAAAGGAGAAAGCGCAAGAGATCAATAGTTTGCTTCCTTTTTTTGAGTTGAGCGCCTTTCAACAACTACTTTTTTATGCACAAAACTTTTCGTTATGAGGAAGAGAAGAAGAGGAGAAAAATGAAAAGAAACAAATTCTGCTGGGGCAGTCTTCGAATCGGTTTTTATCTTGTTTTCTGTCATTTATCCGGATGAGAAAGGAGAAAAAACCAAGAAGGAATTAGATGATAGGGTTCATAGGGGGAAAAGTAAAAGGGTGGTAGTTGCTGGAGAAGAACAGTTTGTAGTTTGAGAACTCTCTTATCAGGAAACGAAATGAGCCGATTATCAAATAGGGGAAACTGTGACATTTACCACAAAACTAATTTGCCAGTTTTAGGATATTCTCTGCACTATTTCTTCTTGTAACTTTGAATTTTTTGGAATTGGGAGAAGAAGAAGGCAACATTCGAAAAAGGAGAAAAAATTGAAAAAAAAAGTTTTTCAGCTGGAATCTTGTAAATTCAGTCTGGTTTTCTTTTTTCACCTTTTTAAAAATCTGTTTGGAATTTGAAAATTCGGAAAAGAAGTAGAGAATTTTGAATTTATTCAATTTTCGCTCGAAACAAAAAGCGATTCTGGGTAGTTTTAAGCCACAGAATCTAAAACTCTTTCTATTTTTACTGGATTTTCCGAATTTTTCATGAAAAGATAAGTCAAAACTCACTTGAAACCTCGTCTCGAAATTATTTTCCTTCTTCTTCTCAACACGACGGAATCAACTCTTGGTGATACTTGCCCGTTGAACGCGTATTTACTCTTCTTTGTCTTCCAAAATCCGTTTGAGATTGATCTCCGACTGAAGAACTTCTGAAGATGATAAAAAGTTTTAAAATCATTATTTTTTTATAGCTCACCATATTATGTCATCCTATGGACCAATGATAGAAACCTGTCAGAACAGTGAAAGATTCAGCGAACTAAATCTAGAATTCCGATCATCGACACCCATGTATAGTTTCAGTGATAACCAGCACCAAAATCACTTCAATATGAAAAATTGATGAGAATCAAAAATAGCATAAAATGCTTTTATTTTAGAAATTGTGTTGTATGGAAAAAATTGTAAAAAATTTAGAGTTGTATTATGTTAGTAATCTTCCCGATCTCCTCTTCCCGGGAATCTGACACGATCTCTCATAGGACGCTCCACTCTTCCTGGCCTGATTGCATGTGCAGAGGATCCCATTCGTGACATCACATCGTCCTTCTCGTATTCTTTATCATCGTTCTTTCTTTTTTTCAACGGCGACGACTCATCGGATGCCAGCGAACTGCTTCCTTGGCCGAAAAGGAATCCACACTTCACAGCTCCTCGACCCTGAAATTCAATTTTATAGAATTATCCAATAATTAATAGATGATCGGCAGAACTCGATCATGTTATTAAGCCCTTTTATTTGTGGAATGCTTCCACTGAGGTAGTTATCTAGTCTCATAATGTAGAACGTTAGTTAATGAATACTGTATTTCCTCCAATAGAAGCCCACCGAAACCGTTAACTTGGAGCTCAATTAACTCGATTCCTGTGAAAGATATAAAAAGTTATCAACTGATAACAAACATATCTGTGATATTATGATAAATGATTCATCAGTTGAAATTTTTTTTGATATCTTTCGAAGGAATCGAGATAAATTAGCTTAATATTTACGGTTTAGGTTAGCTTCTATTAAAGGAAGTCCGTACGGTAATTTAAAGTAACTTTAATAAAATTCCAAATTTTTACCTTGACTTTGACACCTTGTGGTACACTGATTTTCTCTTTCTCCTCTTCTTTTTTGTCTTCTTCGTAGAACCGTGTATCATGCTCGTAATCCCACTCCAACTCTTTTCCATCTTTATCAAATACATTCAGTCCACCACGATTCGATGTCTCTTTTGTCCAGAAGGATTGATTTCCCCGTTTCACTCCAGTCTTCGGAACTTCACTACTACTCGATTTGACCATATCCTTAAAAAAGAAGAAGTATTTTCGAAACTTTTTTTTTGAAAGAACCTGATACTCATGATGAGTCGCAAAACGGATAATGACAAACATATTGGCTGGAACGTGCTTCGTCAACACTCTCCATTTTCCATTCGGAACTTCCCGAGAGCCAACATCCACAGTGACAAAGTCAGTCTTCTCGCTTGCTACTATCCCTTTCTCTGAAATAAAAGATTCGTCGTAGAGAATCTCCCTGTTTGGTATTATTTATTCCTTGTTGTTTGCATACAATTCTCGATTCTCTCAGCTCATCATAAAGAATGAAAATGTCAAAAGCAGAATAATCGCATAAGCAAACTTGATTACATCCGTTCATCCACACCATACTCGTGGCTCCTCTCTCTTTATTTACTCTCGCTCATCCCATTTTCGACACCTCCCCAAGTTGATCCTTTACTCATCGCAGTAACTCTAATGTGATTAGGCGGATAGATATGATAAACCTATGAAAATAAGAAAACATGTCAAGTTCGAGTGTAATCAATGCTCAGAAATAAGATAATCAGTTCCGGAATTACAGGGGAAAACTGATTGAGTTACCGTATTTCCTCTAATACCCCAACCGTCAACTTTGAGCCTCGATAATCTCAATTCCTGTGAAGGATATCAAGAAGTTGTCAACTGATAACATATGAGTGATATTACGATAAACAATTAATCAGTTGACATATTTTGATATCTTTCACAGGGATTGAAATAATTGAGCTCGAACTTGACGAATTGGATGGGCTTTTATTAGAGGAAATACACACAGTATGAAGGCTCGAGTCATAGAACTGAATTTCGAATTTCAAAAAAATTATAGCCGGTCCCCGATTCTCGATGTCTTTCAGTTGTTTCTTTCAATGGAATCCCTGTTGAGCCTATTAGTTTGACAGGCTTTTGTTTCTTTGAACATCGTTTCCGAGAACACTGTCACTAATTCTACTGGATAATCCCTAAATGAAGTCCCTCTCTTGTGGTCACAAATTTCTCAGAGATGTCTATATGATGCAGTGACGCGAGTTGACCCAGTATCCTGTTACTTCATTGTGCGATCCCTGTTGTGCTAACTGCTGCTGCTGCATCTCTATTCCAAAACAACGAATCCCGCGGTCCCCGACTTGTCGATCGAGAAGGATCGGTGACAAACGAACATGCAAACACAGTGGATCTCAATGAGAGTTGGGGTGTGGGGGGAGGGTTATCCACCCGACAAC
The DNA here is from genome assembly GCF_000004555.2 of Caenorhabditis briggsae. Taxonomy (NCBI): domain Eukaryota; kingdom Metazoa; phylum Nematoda; class Chromadorea; order Rhabditida; family Rhabditidae; genus Caenorhabditis; species Caenorhabditis briggsae. Next base: position 8,978,421 of record NC_013488.2, on the reverse strand, counting down.
TGAATACAGTGTGAACTGTGTACTCGAGAACAACGACACAAAACAATGATACAGGAGGAAGAGGGAAACTAATAATGACAAATGTAAGCGGCAGTATTAACCGACTCAGTATGGATTGCGATAGAAACACTAAACTAACATAACACACATACGCTCTTTCTCGTTCTTTCTGTTTCGAGTACTATTATTCTATTGAATACGTTGTGTTGTTTGGAAATCGAAGAACGCGATGTACGTTTACAGGTGTGTGTGGGCGAGATGAACTATTGGATCCCTTTGAATTCAATACCTATAGACCTGCTCATTGTTTACATTCAAGCAGAATCAGAGTTTCGAATTCAACAATAACCACTCGACCCCTTGATGAAAGAAGAAAATTTTTTTTTCATAAACTATAAACACACAGCAATGTATCCTCCACTGGCATAGATTGTTTATTGGTTAAAGCGATTCTTGGCTACTCCATTATTTCTCTTTGCCTTTCAGCCTTGATTTTTACTCCAAATCAATCAGGAGAATTCAGTTCAACTAATAATATGCAATGTTGACAGCGCCCACATGCTTGTTCAAACATCACTTCCACAGATCCCCTCTACTTTCCAGCTGTGTAATCATCCAACATACCGTTCGGCTCCAAACCCTCAACCAGTTCCACATAATCATCCTTCTCTTCTTTGATTTGCCCGTCTTCTAGGTCATCATCGTCGGAAATCACCTCGCCGTCCTCGTTGGCCTTCTTCCGTCCACGCACACGACGCATCAGTTTAGACATGTTGAGCATCATCTGGAATTAAAAAAAAAACTAGAAGAGTTTCTTAAAAAATTGCTTACAGCTGCAGCTTCTTGTCTAAAGTGAAATTGTACAATTGCCACTTCGTTTTTCTTCCAAACTTTCTCCGGACGGAAATCAGCGAAGATTCTGAAAAAAAGATTGAAAGGAGTTTTGGAAATTTGAGATTAAGGGTACTTTTGGATCTCAAACTCGTCCATCGAATCGGCACCATGGACAAGAACACAATCCAATCTGGAGTTCAGATCTGTTGCTTCAAGTTCCTTTCGAAGAGCAGCAGCTTCAGCTTGTGAGATCTGGAATAAGCTAATCATCATCTTTCATGGGCAATTGTGTAAGGCTCCTGGACATTTCAGATCCTGATATTTGGTTTGCAAAAACCACTATGCAAAAATGCAGAAAAGTTTTGAAACGTCGTGTTTCGAAACGTCCGGGAGCCTTGTGTCACTATCTAGACTTGAAAATTCCTAAATTCTGTCCTTACTCCATGTTTATGAAATTAATGTTCACATACCCCATTTTTACAGCTCTTTATTTTTTTCTCTGTCCGCTTTTCATCTATTATTCATGTAGAGTCAACTACTACTGTGGTCTCTTCTTTGTGAGTGTATGCGACTTTGGCATGTCGTTCAGCTTCTCTTTTTTCCCCATCCAGGCCTTTTTGAAACTCCAATTTCACTCGAAAATCCCAGCTTTGAAAAAGAAACGTTTTTTTCTTTCTATTAACACCCTATGCCCTCTGCCTCTCTCTTTCCAGTATACAGCCCTTTAGTTGGTGTGTGCCCCTGGAATAGGAGGAAACGAAAAGAACAAAGCAAAACGAAACGGCGTGACGAGGTTACTAATTACATATTATGTAGATGCTGCTACTGGCTGCTACTGGAGATGCGAACTGAAGGAAAATATGAATAAAGAAATATAGAGAAAAGACTAGACTCCGAAAATCCGGCACCAACATTTGCAGACAATAGGATCGGAGAAAAAGTACACCTTCCGCGCGGTCCGACTAATGAGAACGTTAATGTGCTGGTAGAGAAGGCAAATTAATTCCAAACAATCTACTGTCAATTAGGAATACTGTAACGGCTGGGGACATCTGAACGTGTTGGACGTTTCCTTCCTTGAAATTGATCAATCTAAAAGCCTTCTTGGAATCTCTTGTCGTTACCCGCGAAGGACGAAACCACGATTAAGATGAAATTGACAGCGAAGGGAAGCGATGCTAAAAAAGAAAGAGATGAAACCCTTGGTGTCTTGAGCAACCAAGCGGCAAACACTTCATTTTATGCATGATACGACTTGTTTCTTTTTGCTTCTTCTATTCCGGCTCCTTTTAGTGTGACGCCGTGCCGGCACCATCGAAACCACACAAAGTTGCCGTCTCATCGCTTACTTGTTATCTTGGCACTCAGGCGGCGCCACGATAATTGAGAACCAAATTGAGAAGGCACCACAGAAAAGAAGAAGAAAGAAGAAGGCGCCTATTACCACAGAAGCGAATTTGAGGCGACAAACAAAAAATGAATAAAAAATAAAAACTCACACATAGATGCTTCTCGTCTTCTTCGTTGATTCCGAATGCTTTTTCGGTGGCGATTTTCTCTTTTCGGTCGATAATTACATCAAGTCGATCCTGGAAAATAATTCATAGATTTTGAGTTTCCTTTATGTATACAGTAATCATTGGATACTCGCAAAAGGACTGGAACGAGCCGGAAACGAGCCTATTGGATCTTTGATCAGTATGTTGCGCATGAAATAGGTTACTCTTACAGAACTGATAGAGGGCAGGCCGCGGCTTTCAGCAAAATTTGTGGTCCGTAAATTTTTTTAAAGATTCATCTTTGCAGATAGTATCATATTGTAGTACTAGCCAAATTATATCAAGTCTACAGTAGGTCGAAAAATTGGGCCTCAAAAAAGCTTGGCCCAGTTCGTTGTTGGTTCGTTTGCAAACATGACTATTATATTTTTTTCAATAGACCCTGATCAATCATTTCCATAGCGAAATTTGTAAGAATTTTCCTCTTCTTTTTCCCATTCCAGCTGCACATATTTTCCGTTTTATTGCCACTTTCTCATGTGACAAAAAGCAAACCGCACAATTGTTCCCTACAGTATCCTATGCCACAAAAACGAAAAATCAGCAATAACTCTTTTCAACCACCGCCACTGCCACCACAATACGATCACTTTAATCGGGGACGGCCTCATAAATTCGGACCGATTTTCATCTTTCTCTGTGTGTATATATGTATGCGTCCGCATCTCCCCAGATTCTGTATCTTTCTCTTTTTTCCACACAGCATTTCCTTTTTTTCATTTTCTAACCATTTGCGGCGCCGCTCCTCGCTCACAAATTTCATGAGGATGCATGCGTGCGTGCTTGGTCTCTCTTTACTTGTATTAAGTTTCAAAATTGAGATCATGTTCAGGGAAATGTGGAAAATGACTCATTCCGAATGATTGGTTAGAATAAAAAGATAATTAAAACTATAGTCCTGGCATAGTCCTGAAAAAATGGGATATGTGATAAAAGGAAATGATTCATAAAAACAGAATCACGAGGGGGAAGCTGGAGTCATGTTATTTCAGATTCCCATGTTTCTATGGGATGCCACGTCATTTCATAAAAAATGCAACATGCGGGTACTCGATCAATGAGAGCCAGATGCGTCCGTGAACAAATTGCCGAGACTCTCTGGCGCCGGATGCCAAGATGCAATGTCGTTCCAGGCGAACAAGCACACTGAGCCAATTTTTGCTGCTTCCCTCTATTCGAATACCAATCACACTTGGTTATCGCGTGCTACCCGAGCATTCTATATAGATCATTTTGTAGTCGAAGAGTTGAAAAGGCCACAGCTATACAACTAATCATAAGGTTCTCCCGCTCGCAAATTGTGCATTTTGTCTTGGTAATTATTTCGGCGAGCAAAATAAGGGTACGGCATGCCACGCTAATCCGCAAGGTTGCTAGGATACCATCTCTCAAGTGAATTTGGGTGTCGTTCTTTACCCAGATTATTGGTCGACTATAGTGGAAAACGAGGTGGAGGAGTGCCTGAATCCTAGCGTAGTTATACGGTAGCCGCCAACATCAAAAACGATTTAGAATCACAAAGCGGATCGTTTGAATTGAATTGAATGTTGTCGAAACCTTGTATGAAATATGATTACACACAATTACATCATCATTAATATATAATTGGCGCGACGACGTACCACAACAGCATTGTGAATGAGCGCGAAATAACTGCCCCAGCCTCTGTCACAAATGTACAACACATCGATGTGCGCCGTCTTCTTCTTCTTCTTCTTCCTTTTTTTCTTCTCCTCGCTCCACTTTTCAACATCTTTCCAGCTCTTTTAAATAAAATATTCTTCACATACACACACGGACATATACACAACCAAACAGAGCGACCTGATGAGACAAAGCTTCTCAGAGTACCATAGTATCACTTTTTCAGTATTTCTAAAAAACTGACCAAAAGGCCAACAACAACAGAGCAAAGTATGGGTGTGTTCCGGCACACCTGAAACTTTGCTCACCTACGACATTCTGACAGCGAGGTTGAGACGAAAGTATCAGGCGGCCGGGTGGGCACAACCTGTGGAGAAATCTCCAGGATTAAGTGGAATAAAGGATAGTCCTCTTTAGACTGGAATAGGGGACGACCATGAATGGGGATGGAGATGCACCAAAGCGCCATGGGCACGAGAACACGACTGAAGGCGCGCGCCTTCGCTCACATACACATAAACTGAGTAGGGGACGAGAGGAAGGGGAGACACATTCGACGACCGCTCATATTGAGGGTGGAATAGGAGGACGAGGAGCGACGAAGAATGAGCGGGGCAAGAGGATGGATGGAGGAGGCGAGAGGAGAGGGCGCGCACACAGCCAAAAGGGGCGGGACCCCGGACTCCTCCCCACCTCACGTTTCAGATAGCTTTGAGCTTTAGATTCTACGGAGTGGTGTCAATGAAATGGGCGGAGTAATTGTTTGGAACCCAGTGTTGTGGTCTCATAATTTGAGGTGGAAAAGCCAAAGGAAGAATGAATATGCAAAACAAAAGTGATGATGGTATGGGCTTCGTGTGAAACTAGAATGGGAAGAATCAACACATAATCTCGTGATGCAAGTCGCATCATGCAACACAAGAAAGTAAACCAACAATGCAGAGTTAGGAGAAGTCAAGAGAGTAGCTGAGAATGAATCCTAAACTGTAACAGGCAGCTGAGGCTATCTGAAAAAGGAAAACGAGCTTCAGTGGCAGCTTGAAAAAAATCTAACCGGTCATTTAAATGCGTCCATATTGGGTTACTGAAACAAAATTATTGTGATGAACCAGGACGATGCAAGCATTGTTGCCACGACTGCAATTGTCACTTTTGCTAGTCTAAGTTCTCAAACTGTGTAGTCCTCGTAGCAGTGTGTAGTTCTCGCTCAACTCGAATTTAGAATCTCTGATCATTTTAAACGTGCCGAAACCCAAAAAAAAAACAATCCCGATTATCACCCAAATGCCACGTCACGATAATTATATATGGGAAGGCCATCTACAATCCTCGGCATTGTCATAAAACTTTTTGTGTCATCGAGTTGTTAGACAAATATTTCCGCGGCGCGGTTCGGTTCGGAAGAGACCACCACCTACACCGCAGACGGTATTGAATTGGAGGGGAGCAACACAAGGACACGCAATGAATGGCCTGACGAAAAGAGGCACAATAGAAGGGGCTCTCCTTCTCTGTCAAACCCCACCGCTCCGACAGTCTTTCTTCTCTTCCTCTTTTTCTGTATTTCTTCCTTCACTTTCCTCCGGACGTCGTCATCGTTGCCCCGGTCACTACCTTAACCACTAGGCTGTTTGTGTTCAATTACCGGCGCGCATTTGTGTGTATGTTCGCGTGTGTATGAGAAGATGAGATGAAGAATAAAGAAAAATGAGAGAGACTGAGAATATGCTGCTATAATTACACACAGAAAACCACATATTCTGGATAATGCGCACTGCGCATGCCGGACCAAGTGTCGTGTCAACGATTCGGCTTAATTTTGTAACATAATGAGGTTGTGTGTTATGACATTCAAGATGACCTCCTGAGACAATAATGAAGAATCAAACTTTGCACTTTGAGGAGATGGGATGAAGTGGGAAGAGGAACTAGCAGTAAACTACACATCATTTTCAGACAATGAATATTCACTAGAATTTTACTGGACTAACAATAGCGGCTGGATAAGGCAGAGAAAATGATCATTAATGCCTCTTATATTTTAAATCACACTGGTAGGGTGGCGTATAAGGATTTTACGATATATTTGTTATCATTATACAGGAAATCATACAGGGAAAGAACCAAGAAGCGAGCTGGGCAATTCGAGAAAATGCGAAACATAACTCACTTTCGGCTGACGTGGAACTTCATCGTCAATGGAGTCATCGCCGATGTCGTCATGCATCGAATTGTCAGATCCATAGTCAAGCTCGTCGTCCATGAGAAAACTGAAAAAGTTTTTGCAGAAAATACAGCGAACTATTGCGAAATCCTCAAGATAACATAGAAATATACAACGATGGATTTTTTACAGTCGAGGAGCTTATAGAAATTAGAAATTATAGTCAAAGTCAAGAAAAACCAAAAGTATATGGCATATGAAATTAAGTACGGGATTTCTGAATTCTTAGAATGTTTTTCAAGTAACAATAATTATAGAGAAGCGATGATGTTGTTTTCAATAATTTCTCATCAAAATATTGATTGACAATTCAGCGAAAACACAAAAAAGGAAGGAAAACAAAAATCTGAAAATCAATATTTAGGTAGAAAAAATATAATTCGAACAGCGCGCCGAAAGTTTTGGCTTTAGGGCGCATTTGCTGAGAGCTGAAAACCTCAATTTTGCGCGGCAAAACAAACCAGAATTTCGAAATTCTAGGTTTGCCAATTTTTCGAAGTCGTTTTTCTCGTTTTTTGACGTTTCTAGCTGTTTTTTTTAGGAAAAAAAGTGTCTCATAAGCTTCCATGTATAGATCGCTATCAAATGTATAGAAATCAGCAAAATATTCGTTCGATTTCAATGTTTAAAAGCGCTATTGACCTTTTCAGTGAACATCTTCCTAGGGAGCTCCCTCAATGACTGATATTAATGTATCCTATTTTTCCTATATTATCTTTTGATCCAGAACATGTTTTTTGTACAATTTTATTCGAATAAATCTTACTCGCGCTACACCGTTAGGGCACATTTGCTAACCGTTTTATTAAGCGATTTTTTGTTGCATTTCTATAGAATTCATGAATCCTCCGTTTTCATAACTTTTAATAATGGTCATCTGTCAGAAATGTCCACTAAACGACCAGGTGGAACTTCGTTTCAACCAGAAGTGAAGCGCAAACGCGAAAGTGACGAATTCGAGCAGTGTTACGTGGTAAGTCTGTCTAAATGGTTTTATAATGGTTCGTAAACTATTTTTCTTACTATTAGAGTTGAAGTTGTATTTGACTAAATCAACATTTCATAAGTTCACTATTTTCAGCCTAAATTCGAAAAGGATCTGCCAGCATGCCCCAAAATCGACAAAACCGGCTGGGCCAGGCCTGCAGTCGAAAAAGATCTTGGAATCACCAAAAATATTGCATGTCAAGTGCTAGAAGTTGAAACATATCATGAAGATGGTTCCGCGACAACTTATGATAGAACTAATGTGAAGTTGTATGGTGTAACGAAAGCAGGAAACTCGATCTGTGTCATTGTCACTGATTATTTTCCTCATTTCTACTTCCAGGTAAAAGATTTCACTGTTTCAATGTTCATACAAAATTGCACATTTGCAGGCTCCACAAGGATTTGGAGTCGAGCACATTGGAGTAGCTCAGTCTGCTATTTGTAACATGGTTGCGGCTGCCAAACGCAGAGGAGGTAGTGGACAAACTCAGTTGCCTGGAAATGTTGTTGATAATCTTGTCCATCTTGAAATTGTCCATGGAGAAAATCTCTACTACTTCCGTGGTGCTGATACCAAAGTTCCATTCGTCAAAGTGACCGGCTCAACAGAAGCACTGAACAAAGCTCGTCAAGAACTGAAGAATGGAGTCAATTTGATGGGAAAAGGACCAGTGAATGTCGGAAACTTGTACGAGTCGAATATCAACGCGGTGGTTATGTTCCTAGCAAAAACGAACATTGCCGGGTGCGGATGGATTGAGGTTTAAAAGTTTTAGGGAAGACAAACAACTGTTTTCCATTTCTAGATCCCGGCCGGAAAATGTAAAATTCTACCCAACTCTGAGAAGTCGTCTCGGTGCCAAATCGAAGTTTCCATCAATGTCAAGAATCTGATCGTCCACGAAAGCGATGGAGAATGGGCCGGAATCGCCCCAATCCGGTAATTTTTGTGAAAAAAAAATCTTATGAGAGACGAGAAATTTCAGTACTCTATCGTTGGATATCGAGTGTATCGGTCGACGAGGTATTTTCCCCGAGGCAATCAAAGATCCAATCATTCAAATTGCCAATCTTGTGAAAGTTGAAGGAGAATCTGAGCCCTTTGTGCGAAACTGCTTCGTTCTCGGAACTTGTGCTCATGTAGTTGGGTCCAACATCATCGAATGTGTCAATGAAAAAGTGCTTCTGGAGAAATGGGCGGAATTCGTTCGTGAAGTTGATCCAGACATCATTACTGGCTACAACATTCTGAACTTTGATCTTCCTTACATTTTGGATCGTGCCAAAGTCCTTTCACTTCCTCAAGTTTCTCATTTGGGTCGTCAGCGGGACAAGGGGTCCGTTGTCCGGGACGCAGCTATCTCATCGAAGCAAATGGGTAGCAGAGTCAACAAGAGTATCGATATTCACGGAAGAATTATCTTCGACGTATTGCAAGTGGTACTTCGTGACTACAAACTTCGTAGTTACACCCTGAACAGCGTCTCATACCAGTTTCTATCTGAACAAAAAGAAGATGTCGAGCACAATATCATTCCTGATTTGCAACGTGGAGACGAGCAAACAAGAAGACGTTTAGCTCAATATTGCTTGAAAGATGCCTATCTGCCACTTCGCCTTCTTGATAAACTGATGTCGATCATCAACTACATCGAAATGGCAAGAGTCACTGGGGTCCCAATGAACTTTCTACTCACCAAAGGCCAACAAATCAAGGTTAGGATAGTCTGATAAACTCAAAATCAAAGAAAATTTACAGATCCTATCCATGATGCTCCGCCGTTGCAAACAAAACAATTTCTTCCTTCCTGTGATTGAAGCTAATTCTGGCGATGGAGAAGGATATGAAGGGGCAACTGTCATTGATCCGATTCGCGGATTTTACAACGAGCCGATCGCAACTCTTGATTTCGCTTCACTGTATCCGTCCATTATGATTGCTCACAACCTCTGCTACACAACTCTTCTCAAATCTCCACAAGGAGTTGAAAACAAGGATTATATTCGCACACCATCTGGACAATATTTTGCAACCAAATCCAAGAGACGTGGATTGTTGCCAGAGATTCTTGAAGATCTTCTAGCTGCCAGAAAACGAGCGAAGAATGACATGAAGAATGAAAAAGACGAATTCAAGAGAATGGTGTACAACGGAAGACAGCTAGCTTTGAAAATCTCAGCCAATTCAGTTTATGGATTTACTGGTGCCACCGTTGGAAAACTACCCTGTCTTGAGATTTCTCAATCTGTCACTGCATTTGGTAGAAAAATGATCGATATGACTAAATCAGAAGTTGAACGAATCTACAAAAAAGGAGCTCTCGACGGAAAATGCCCTGCTGATGCGAAGGTTATTTATGGAGACACAGATTCGGTGATGGTTAAATTTGGAGTCGAAAATGTTGCGCAGGCAATGGAAATCGGTTTGGAGGCTGCTAAAGAAGTCAGCAAGATTTTCACTCCACCGATCAAGTTGGAATTCGAAAAAGTCTACTTCCCGTATCTTCTTATCAACAAGAAACGTTATGCTGGTCTTTATTTCACAAAACCTGAAGTTCATGACAAAATGGATTGCAAAGGTTTAGAGACAGTACGTCGTGACAATTGCCCGTTGGTCGCCAAAGTTCTTGGAGTATGTCTTGAGAAGTTGCTCATCGATAGAGATCAACAATCTGCTTTGGATTTCGCCAAGAAAACTATCAGCGATTTGCTCTGCAACAAAATTGATATTTCACTTCTGATTATCAGTAAAGAACTGACAAAGTCTGGAGATGTAAGTATTTCTTTTCGATTCTCTTATTGGAACAAAAACTTATGATTTCAGAAATACCAAGCGAAACAAGCGCATGTGGAGTTGGCAGCACGAATGAAGAAACGCGACGCTGGTAGCGCTCCTAGACTTGGTGATCGTGTGCCATACGTCTTCGTGGCGGCTGCAAAGAATGTACCAGCTTACGAGAGAGCCGAAGATCCAACATTTGTTCTCCAAAATAATATCCCACTCGACACAAAACACTACTTGACTAACCAACTGGCAAAACCACTTGCTAGAATCTTTGAACCAATTTTGGGAGATCGAGCAGAGAAGATTCTTGTTGAAGGAGAGCATACCAGAGTTCGAACAGTGGTTCAGAGCAAAGTTGGAGGGCTCGCAGCATTCACAAAGAAATCGGCGACTTGTCTCGGATGCAAAAGCGTCCTTCCGAAAATGGAATCTGAAAATGCAGTTTGTAAGCATTGCGAACCAAAGTTGCCAGAAATTTATGCATCTCGGTAGGGATCTTTCCAATTTTGAAAGCTTTCAATTTCATTTTTTCCAGACTGACTACTATGCACGAGCTGGAAAATCATTTCGGTCGACTTTGGACAGAGTGCCAAAATTGTGCTAAAACAATGCAAGATAAGGTCAACTGCTCGGCTCGTGACTGTCCGATCTACTACATGCGTGAGAAAGTTCGCAACGAGCTTTCAGAAGCTAATACCGTTATGCAGCGATTCGGAGATCCCTGCTTTGCACCGCCAAAAATATAATTTCTTACTTATCCTGGTTTGATGATTGATTGATACCTGTTTTACTGTGAATGATCTTAATTTCTAAATGTTCATCTCATCTTTTTTTTCTATTGTCTTTTTCTACTGGTCATTCTCACATCATAAACTCTTCTCGATTCAAACAAGTTATTTTTTTTATCAACCAGATGCGATATCGCTTCAAATATTTGAAAGTTAGTGATGTCTTTTGGGATCGAGATTCAAATAATTTCAGGTCAGATGATTATACGAAAAGCAGCGTTCTTCTTAGTTTTAGCCACAATAGTTTTTGCGTCTGACGATCCCAAGGATTCTGAAAATGCAAAATCGTCAATACGGTTCACACCGAAACTCATCAGCTCATACCGAGAAAAAGTTCGTCGAATGTTTTACCATGCTTATGATGGATACTTGAACCACGCATTTCCATTGGACGAGTTGAAACCGATTACTTGTGTTGGACAAGACACTTGGGGATCCTTCTCTCTATCTCTGATTGATGCCCTAGACACTCTTTTAGTGATGGGAAACAACACAGAATTCCGAAGAGCTGTCACATTAGTGCTCGAGAAGGTTCGTGATGATGCAAACGTCAATGTATCAGTGTTTGAAACCAACATTCGAGTGGTTGGAGGGCTGATTTCTGCCCATATGTTAGCTGGGAGACATAAAGGTAGGAAATGAACTATTTGATTTCTGTTCTAGTCTCAATTTTCAGATCTGGTCAAAGAGTGGAAAGGCTATCCATGTGATGGACCGCTTCTGAAGCTAGCGGTGAAAATGGCTGATCGTTTGATGCCAGCATTCAACACAGATACTGGGATGCCTTATGGAACTGTGAATTTGAAGTATGGAGTTCACAAAGATGAAACCCCGATTACTTGCACTGCTGGAGTTGGAACATTCATTATTGGTAAGGTCGTTCGATTTGCCTGGTTTTCAACTTTCGTCATAGCTTTTCAGAATTCGGAACACTTTCCCGATTAACTGGTGACGATAAATACGAGAAGGTTGCCTTGAAAGCTCTGGATGCTCTATGGTCCACTATATCTCCGATTGGACTTGTTGGAAATCATATCAATGTTCAGACAGGACAGTGGACAGCCACAGACTCTGGGATCGGAGCCGGCGTTGACAGTTACCTCGAGTATCTGGCAAAAGGATCTTATCTGTTCAGAAGACCGAGTCTCATGAAACAATTCCACGAACATGCAACATCGATCAACAAGCATGTCAGAAAGGGTGACTGGTTTATGTGGGTTTCAATGGCCAAGGGAGCTGTCTCACTACCCATCTTTCAATCTCTCGAGGCCTTCTGGCCTGGAACGTTGACTATGGTTGGAGACGTTCAAGACGCTTCTCGGATCATGCTACAGTACTCGGAAATTATTAGAAAGTACGGTTTCCCACCGGAATTCTACAATATACATAACGAAGAGCCAGTTGACAAAAGATCAGCATTCCCATTAAGACCAGAGATGGTTGAGTCTTTAATGTACCTATATCGAGCTACAAAAGATGAAACATGGCTAGAGTTAGGAGCAGAAATTGTTGACGTGAGTTGTTTTGAGCTGAAAAATATTGGCCTCCTTAATTTTCGTTTTTCAGGCCATCGAATCATCGGCTCGTACAAAATGTGGTTATGCAACAATCAACAATGTCAAAGAGCACAACATTGAGGATAGAATGGAATCGTTCTTCCTAGCTGAAACAACTAAATATTTGTACTTGTTGTTTGACCCGGAAAACTTTATTCACTCAAAAGGAGATCAAGCTCGAATTTTTAAGAGTTCGAAGAATCTTACATGTATTCTGTATGGAGGTGGTTACATTTTTAATACTGAGGCACATCCAGTTGATCCTGGGATGTTGGACTGTTGTAGCATTCAAGCGAAGCGGGAGCAAGAGGTTGGAGAGAAAGAGGTATAGAGTTTATCTATGGAGTCTATGGAGGTATGGAGTTTTATGCAGTTTATGTTTCAGGTCAGCACAGGGGATCATCTGGAAAAACGAAACTTGACTGAGAAAGGAGGAGAGAAGTATTATGAGAATCAATACGGGAAAAAGGAGGAATTGATACAATATGAAGTGGATGAAAAGATGAAAGCAGAGGCAGAGAAAAAGAAGGCAGAAGAGAAATCACAGCAGGCTATGGATAAAGTGCGAACTTTCTTGATGAGGGCATATCTGAAGGATGAAGCAAAGCAAAGGAACGGAGAATCTTCGGATTCGGCAAAACAACTTCTTGATCAACTTCTAAAAGCGTATCCGAATCACACTCAAGAGCTAGAAAATGTCAACAAGGAGGCTCTTTATCTGTTTGAAGAACAACAGCATTTAAATGATATTCGAGATATAGTCAAAGATATTCCGATTCCTGACCTCTTCTGCAATGGATGTTCCTATCCTCTTCATGAAATTGTCGATTCTGTGGCACTCCGGGTGATGATGGCTGATATTTATGAATATCATATCTATCCAAATAGAAAGGTATGTTTATAAAGAACTACTGCTTTTAACTTCTTTTTTCAGGTAAAATTCCATCACGGTCCAGTATGTTGGTTGGAAGAAACCCCTAGAATAGAGGACGACTACAAAAATGAGCCACCCAGTGTTCACACCGACAAGTGGAATAGTGCTCTCTTCGATAGCGATATGGTGGTTTTGAGCAATTTTCTTGGAGACGATGACATTGAAGAAATTCGAAAGTTCGGCTTCAAATACTTGCTTGCTCCTGGTTATAAGAATATAGATAGACGGATAGGTGGACAGAATATAGCTTTAAAACGGAAAAAGGCGTGGTATTATGAAGTCTAAATATATCCAGATTAACGGGTTTTCTCTCTTTTTCCGTTTAATATATCTAAAACTAGTCTGCTCATAGACTGCTGTGCCTTTTATAATTGTATATATGATCGGGTGTATTCGATTTTTCTGTGATATTTGTTATATTTTGTAATTTTGTTAAATTTTAAAAATAAATGTGGTATTCTGAAATTTATTGGTTCCTATTACATAATTGGGTCTTTCACCGAAGGTTCCCCATTCGGTTTATTTTGTTTTCAGAGTTTTCCAGCATTACCTGACCATAATTTCAGAATGATAACGGCAAAACATTTATCAGCAGGATGTCGAAGGTTGTTATCCACGTCCTCATACACTGTAAGATCCCATACTTGTGGAGAACTAAATGCTTCAAATAAAGGTAAGATATTGAACAGATTATAATAAAAGTCCATCGTTGATTCAGATGAAAAAGTGAGCGTAATGGGTTGGTTATCACATAAACGAATGGATCGATTTTTCGTATTACGGGATGCTTACGGTTCTGTTCAAGCCACGATTCCAGAGAATTCTGAACTCAAAAGACTTCTAAAAGATCTTCCTTACGAATCCATCGTTCGAGTTGATGGAGTTGTGGTCGATCGAGGAGAGAATCGGAATAAAGCAATGAAAACTGGTGATATCGAAGTATTCAGCAATATTCATCAAAGATAGCATTCCATTAATTCAGATTGGCGTCAAAAAACTAACAGTGCTGAACAAGGCTGTATCAAACCTTCCATTGCTCCCAGGTGTTAATGCAAATGAGAGAACCCGACTGAAATATCGCTACATCGATTTAAGATCCGACAAGCTTCAGAGATCCCTTCGCATCCGATCAGAATTCGTTCACAATCTCCGGAAGTTTCTCGTGGAGAAAAGTGGATTCGTCGATGTGGAAACGCCGACACTTTTCCGTCGTACTCCAGGAGGAGCCACAGAATTCGTCGTACCCGCGCCATCTCCAAATCATGGAATGGCCTATTCATTACCTCAAAGTCCTCAACAATTCAAACAGCTTTTGATGGTTGGAGCCATTGATCGCTATTTTCAGGTATTTCTGAATGGAGAAACGGAAAAAAAAACTTTGATTTTTCAGATTGCTCGATGCTATCGAGATGAGGGCTCCAAAGGGGATCGACAACCGGAATTCACTCAAGTCGACGTGGAAATGTCATTCACAACGCAAGAGGGTGTAATGCAGTTAATCGAAGACATGGTCATATCCGCTTGGCCCGAATCTCTGAATCATATCAAACCCAAATCTCCATTTCCAAGAATATCGTACTCTGGAGCCATGGCAAAGTATGGAATCGATAAACCAGATATGAGAATTCCGTGGGAAATTGAAGATGTGAAGAGTGGTATTTTTAATTTTTTGAAAAAGAATGATTGCGAGAACTGGAGAGCCAGAGTAATTGTTTGTCGAGGAACCGGAAAAACTTCAATTTCGAATTCAATCAAAAACGAATGGAAAAGATTGATTCAGATGAACGAAAATGGAAGAAATTTTGCGATTTGTCATCCTTCACAGAAAAGTTGGTTCAAATCAGTGGAAAATCAGAAAATTGTGGACGAATTTGTATTGACGGAAGATGATGTTCTCATCGTATGTTGGGGACACTCTGATGGTGTTTATTGGACCTTGGGTATTTTTTTTAGTTTTATACTCTTTTTCAATTTCAATTTAAAGGCCAACTTCGCAACTACGTAGCTGAAGTTTGTGGTCTCCGTTCAGAAGGTGGCGTAACTGCTCATTGGGTTGTCGATTTCCCACTTTTCTCATTCGAAGAAGGTCAACTTGTGTCGACCCATCATCCTTTCACTGCTCCAGTTGAGAAAGACAAAGAAATGCTTTTCGAGTCGGACAATCAGAAACTTCTTCAAATCACTGGACAACACTATGATTTGGTGATGAATGGAGTTGAAATGGGTGGCGGCTCAGTTCGAATTGAAAACTCTGAAATTCAAAGGCATGTTCTGAAAGTGCTCGGAGAGCCTACAGAAGAAATGGAGCATCTTTTGAATGCATTATCTTATGGAGCACCACCACATGGAGGATTTGCTTTGGGGCTTGATCGATTTGTGGCAATGCTAGCTTCAGATGGAAATCCCTTAACACCAGTTCGTGATGTTATTGCGTTCCCCAAAACGAAAAACGGAAAAGATCTGATGAGCGATGCACCGACAACTCTTTCTCAAAAGCAATTGCAGAGGTTAGTGCAGAGAAACTTTCATGCTCATTTTTATTTGAATTTCAGATATGGAATCACACTACGATCAGATGCAGATAGCTGATTCCTTAATCGTTTTCTCAAAATTAGGAACCTAGAATGTTGTTGTTTCTTGTTTTCATGTTATGATATTCTGTCAATGAAAAAAACCATTTATTTAAAAAGAAGAAAAAAGATTCATTTCAAGTTGAGAAAGCGAAAAGAAAATGTGGGTAACCCTTTATAAGAAGCCGGTGATGATGACAGACAAGAGAATGGAAAAAATGACAAACGAGAATAAGATTTGAAGCAGATTGTAACTAACTTATTTTTTGGTACTTATTAAAAATTAATGATATAGCTAAGAGACTTTTTTAAAAATGGAACAGGGATCGAAAAGAAGACAACGTGGCAAATTGGAATGGAAGTGATTACTGTAGATGGGTGACATAGTTCGATGGGAAGATGCCTCGTCGATTGTTGAGTTGTCCTTCCCACCAGTTCGAATCAGTTTTGTCGATTACTGAAACAGAAATAGATTTTTGCGATAATACTGCAAAAAAAACTCACAAATAATAACATCTCCTCTCTTGAAAGCCAACTCTTCACTTTCTTGTGGGTTGAAATCAAAAAGCGCCTGAACGAATTTCACCTCAATGGTCATATCCGATAATAGTAATGTGTGGGTCCTCGAAACAGACGCTGTTCTAAAATTACGGAATAAAGAAATAATAGTCTAGAAATTTTCTTGCCTGTGATATCTGACTAACTCGTTCAATGAATTGTGTTTTTCGGTCCACAGATAGTATTTTCCGCCTTTATCGCGCAGGACTTTGAAGTGTTGGATGGAGTCTTGGAATCTGAAAAACTAAGAATAGAAAATGGAAAATCAGCTTTGAATACAAACCGAACACTGACTGAAAACTCTCCCGGACTGCTCTCACATTGTCGAACCAAGAAATTACCATCTTTTACATTTTTTCGTTTCAGTAGCACTTCCGCGTCGTTTCTGGTTATTTTTCCGAGGTACCTAGAAATATTGGGGCCTTTTCAACTTCAAGATGAGTATTTTTAGCTTGATAACAGATTTAAAAAGTATAAAGTCTCACCATGGGCACTCCCTCATTCGAATGAAATTCGATGGGATGAATCCTTCATGACCATCCAGTTCAGCTTTGAACCAATGCGGATCTTCATCTTTGTTGAGAACTTTCAGAATATTGCCACGTCGAAAAGAAAGCTCATTGTTCGGACCAGCTTGAAAATCGTGCTCGGCGATCGCCTCCATTTTTACTCTTCCTGAAAATTTACAGATTTTTTGGACGGTTCGAAAGCTGGTTGAGTGAAAAAATGTTGCAAAAGGAATCAGCAATTATTATGCTGATTTGCCAATATCGGAGCTGTGGAAGAGAAAACCGGGGGATACCCGCCGCAGCCGAACTACTGTAGTTTTAGTTACGGGAAACGTTGTCCATGATCACAAGCTCTTCTCTTCCACAGCTCCGATTTTTTTAAAAATACAAACATAATAATCGCATTAGAAGTATCGAGCAATTGAAATTACAAAAACTAATGAGTGTACTAGAGAACAAAAAACTCCAGGTTAAAAAAGAGAGTCCAAAAATTGTTTCAGGAAAACAAAAACAGTCAAATAGAAGAAAACTAAACCACTTGTGGAATTTCTTCCAACATTGAGAATAACCTCATCGTTTGAAGAGAGGAGGCTGGAAGAAAACGGGAAGGAAGTGCAAGAGAAGAAGAGACGTAGGAGGAGAGACAAAAGAGGAAAAGGGTCACTTGTACATTGTGTGAAGGGGTTTTCTGCATGAATAGGGGGGAAGAGAATGGAGGTGCGAGGAGAAGGTGTCATCCGGTATGATTTATGGCTTCCTTCAGACAATAAAGCATGATAATAAATAATAAATGAAGTTGTCAGTGTGGTAAAGGATGAGGTGAAGAAGATTTAGCTGTTTTGTTGAGGTTATATCGGAAATAGGGAAAATGTTATTCCGGTACAAAAAAGCAGAGATGTGGAAGAGGAACACCGTTGGCCGGAGCCGATAGTCCCACAGCGACATCTACCGTAACTTAAAAATCGTTTTATTTTCATGATTCATTCTCTCGTTTCTTCTTTTCGACTTTTATGTTATTTTTTCGCGAACAAATCGGAAAATAAAAATGTTTAATAGTGAAAAAAAAATGATTGGAAACACACGAAAATAAAAAAAAATCCGAAAATTATAATATTTTTAGGTTACTGTAGTTGTTCTCTTCTACCGTTTCGATTGTTTGTACCAGAAAAATAGGGGAGAGGAAAATATGTCAGTTTGGATGTAAATTAACACGTTCAACTAAAAGTAACTGATGGTAGCTAGAGTGAGGTACTGTAGTCATCGAGGAAAGTTCTTAATTTTTCGTTTGAGGTTGATTTAAAATCGCAAAAAGTTACAATAGAATCAGCTCGGTTGACTCCAAAATTAAGTGGTAGGAAATGGAAAAAAAAGTCTTAAATTAATATCAAAATTATTTTATCTCACGAGTCATTTTCTGTTCGATGTTTGTAATCGGAATTTACAGAACCAACATCTTCATTAAAAATCCGTACAATTTCTGAAACCTTAAAAATACCGAAAACCGAGAATCGCAAACTGATGAGAAACGAAAGCAACAAATGGAAATGAATCAGAATGAAAAGAAATGGAATGGATTCTTGTCCCATGCACAGATGTTTACTGAATGTCAGCAAACATATACGCTCTCTCTGTTTGGTACTGTGTACTAGTGACCATAACGGGAAGGACAGGCGTTGGTTTAGAGCAAAGAGCGTGATTTCAACATGTGGGAGTGTGAATGTAGGTGAAGAAATGAAGAAATGGAGATGAGAATTTAGATTGAGACTCTCTTTAAAATCAGAATAATTGGGAATTCAGCCTCATAAAAGATCCCATTCAAAGTTCCAATCGGACTAGTTGGGACACACCCAGAAACTAGAAAAAGTCCGATAATTTCAAAGATGGGGTATTAGAGAAGACAGCGGTATTGATCAGTTGAAAACGATACGAAAAGGACAGAAAATGGTAGAAAAGGAGGAGAAAACATGTGAGAGTAGGAGAGGAAAACCAACTGATAGTGGAAGAAAAACGAAATGAGTTACGACCGAAAACAGAAAATTCGAGAAGGAATTTCAAACATGCGATAGGGTTTTACAAAACAGAAGAAAACAAGTGGATAGTTGAAAATGGCTGTTCGAGTTTTTAAAATTCCTTGAAATAAAAGTTTTAGCATGAAAAAAAATTGGGTTTCCAGGAAGTGAAATAAAAAACCACAAAAACATAAACATCTGAGTTCTTTTAAATTTTTTGTCGGAAAAGTTAAATTATTTATTCTATCGAAAACAAAAAATTAGTTCCTGAAATCGTCACCCCTAAATTATAAGATCAAATAGTTTTGAGAAAAATCGAAAACAAATTATAGATCAATTCTTATAAGCAGACTTGAGAACGGGCCAAAGATGAGCGTCTGGCGGGCCACGTTATAGTTGCGTTCAGGATCGATATTTTTGGACCAACTGCATTCGATATGATAAAACTCGACTTGTAACTCTGCTCATAGACTTTTTTAATGAGATAATTTTGTAGTACTCGTCGAGTTTTATCATATCTGATTTAGTTGATCGAAAATTATTGATCCTAGAAGAAACTATAACAGGGCCCGTTTTTCAAGTATACACCTAACGGGAACATAATAGATTTTGACAGTGACAAAATTTCAGTTTCAACTTGAACTTCTTTTATCTCTTATCCAGATCTAGATCAAAGATCTAAAACAGTGAAAAGAAATCTGTAAAAATAGCTGGTGCAGTGACAATACTCATCACTGAATTCGAAAACTCCTTCAACGCCATGGCTCAATCCGTCCTACCAGGAGACATCCAGACCCAACCTTCAACTCTCTGTATAATGACAACACACCTACCACATCAAGCTGATTAACTCCTCGTCTCGCCGTATTGGATAAGACTACCAACGTGAAGAGACTCGAAGTTGACCCACCATGTGGAGTTCTCGACCTAAAGGAGGATGTGCTTGAAGCTGTGTCTTGCGACATTAGGACAGGAGGTTGGTTTTGGACATTCAATTGATTGTTCCAAAAAGTTTTTGTTTCAGGGCACGAACAGCGACCGTATTACTGTCGGGTGGACTAACACCCCAAACGAAGCTGCCAAACAATTCCGTCGTGAATGGTTCCAGGGAGACGGACTAGAAAATTGGAATCTGAGTCTTTTCAAAAATGATCTTGAGAGTGTCTGAATGTAACTTATCGAGGTTAATTTACACTTGTTCTTTTCTGTGCTGAACAACTCTGATATAGTGAATCAAGGGACTATCGACCATCCTGATCTTTTACGTCACTGTTCTTCGGGCTTCCTTATTTGGCGACTGTCCACTGATCAAAATGTTACAGATGGAGGCGTGCAAATTCATATGAAGTACACGAAAAAGACACGATATGTTGAATACACAGAACAGCTATCAGATCATATCAACGGAACGTATAGTAATAATCGTATCGTGTTTCCTCTAATAGCTACTTCTAGAAGCCCACCCAAATTGTCCATTTTGAACTCAATTATCTCAATTGCTTGGAAAGATATCAACATTTTGTAAACTAATGAAATATAAGTGACATTGTGATAAATAATCTATCAATTGACAATTGTTTGATATCTTTTGAAAGAAGCGAGATAATTGAGCTCAAACGTGACGGTTTGAGTGGACTTCTATTTGAGAAAATACGGTGATTGTACAGAATATACCAACATCGGTTATTATGTTCTGAAGCTCATATGAACCGGTTCGGCGAGCAAAAAAAAAAATGCAAATCCAAAGCTTCAGATATTTTCTGCCCAATACCAAATTTTCTTGAGTGCCTCATTGATCAAGCGAGCTTCCAGCAGATCGAAAATACCATTTGGAGAACGTCGACGAACCGTGGACACAAATAAAGGTAATGACCGTAAAACGTATAATAGAAGTGCCCCTGTCGACTGTCAAGTTTGAGCTCGATTATCTTGATTTCTATGAAAGCTGTCGAAAATGGGTAAACTGGCAAAACACTCTTGATATTTTGATAAACCATTTATCTGTTGACAAGTTTTTCATTTCTTTGACGGGAACCGAGAAAAGTTATCTCAAAGTTAGAAGTTAGAGTGCTGTTCTATTGCAGGTTTAAAGTTACTTCAAATTAATGAAGATTTCTATACATGTTTAGGATTAATTTTTCAATTTTTCTTTGTGTATTGGGTGGCATTTGCTTACCTTACTTGTTAGCCTATATCCCAGTCTTCTAGAAAAAACACTTTTCTGCTACGAGGTTAGGCTTTGTACCCACTAGACTGTCCCGATTATTTTTCGACTGAAAACGTTTTTTGCATGCAAAATCAGTTTTTCACATGTTGTTGCACTTTTTCCGGTCAAGCTGTTTGTTTCAGTGATTCCATGTATGACTGGTTTGTCACCCAATTTATGCCACCAAAAAGACGTACAAACTACACATTCGGATTCACACATCGACGGTCTGGTCATCAGATGGCCACGACGACGCGGCGAGGGTAAAAATTTGACCGAAGAAGAATGAGAAAAGAGACTATTGCGTTCAGTTCATGATTCTTTCACGGGGAAGCTATGAGGAGAGTGGGCGGAGCTTATGTGATTTAGGGACAAAGAATAAGAATAACTGGATACGGTCATATTTAAAAAGCTGCAAAATCTACAGAAATAGACTGAATCTTAGATATTGATACCTAAACCTCAGATTTTCAAGCCTTATGTTTTCAGATTTTCTCTTGATTTTGAAATGAAAGCAGATTCTGATCTACTACAACTTATAGGAAACATCTGTAAATATGAATTTCCGAAGGTTTTATTTTGACTACCATGCTTCAATTTTCCCAGAACTCATTACCGTAAAATCGGCATTAGAAGGGACCCCAACGTTGAGCCAATTTATTTTGGTTCCTGTCAAAGATATAAGATTTTTGTCAACTAACAAAATATTTTTGATATTATGCTAAACATTTTTTTAGTTGATAACTTTTAAATATCTTTTACAGGAAATGAGATGACTTAGCTTAAACTGAACAATATAGGGGCCCTTCTATTACAGGTTCAACGGTATTTAGTTCCTCTTCAAATGAATGTACTCTACAACACAGTTCACAGTCCTCATACCGTCATAATGTTCAATATCTTTTTTTGTTGAAAACAGCCTCACTAGTTTTTTTAATAACTAAACCATGTATACTTCTATTGTTCTAGTCAAAACTCCCAGAATTTAAAAGAATAAAAAACTTTCAGAATTCATATGAATCCAGTCAAGAATCGGTTCCGCTACCTTGTTGTATTTCTTGGTCTCGCATGTCTTACTTCTATTCTTTCCAACTATATTATCATCAACTTCACATTCATTTGCATGAAAGATGACCCAACTGGAATCGAGCTGTCTGAAAATGGAGTTAGATTTAGATGAAAAATTGAAAAATTATATATCGTAAATTTTTCAGACAACATACAATAGATACGACTATTCAGTTGCTGAGAAAAGCGCAATCGTATGGGCCGTCGCAGTTGGAACCATTCTTGGCACTGGTCCAATCAACTACTCATATGTTCGGTTTGGAGCACGTATCCCATTTTTCATCGCTGGTATGGTTTCTGCATTTGCTACCATTTTGACTCCAATCGGTGCATATTTGGGATTACCGTACCTGTTGGCCCTGAGATTTGCACAGGTGGGATTATTTTATTTTCAGCGTCATCATTTAAAACTTGTGTGCTACAGATGGAGCATAATTACCGGGACTAAAATTTCCAGTAGCATAACATTTGAGTAAAGAGTTGTACTCGATTCAAATTTGGAGTACAAAAATTAAAATTTTTCATTAGTGAACTGGTCTAGTTTCAAATTACTTTATCAATTTCGAGCTGAGTTATCGCATGTCAAAGTTGCTCCATTTTATGAAAATCACAACAGCGGAAAAGAAACATTACGGTGTTCATCTTGGGACAATCATAAATGTACCTAGATTTGAGAAATCAGTTTGAAAATTTCAGTATCTTTGAATCAAACTTAAAATTATACTTCTACCAATTTTCGTGCTCCCAAGATACTTATGTCTAGAGATATACCAGTTATTATCAGTCTTGGTAATTGTGCGCCACCTCGTACGTCGATACTTGGTAATTGAGCTTAAACGAATGCCTAATTTTCAGGGTCTTGCTTATTCTGCTGACTTTGCCGCCATTGGAATCGTTTGTGTCCGATGGGCTCCACTAACTCAAACAGGACTTTTTATCTCGATTTTGACAAGTTTCAGTCCTGCAGCCACTGTAATGACAAACGCGGCATCTGGCTGGGTAGACGAAAAAGAGGATAATCTTTGTTTCAATGTAGTAGTTTTTCAGTTGTGTAAATCGTCATATGGCTGGCAGTCAGCATTCTACGTTCACGGCGTCATTGGATTCCTCATTTTCGCAGCGTGGCTCTATTTTTACAACGACGATCCGCAGTTCAATAAGAAAGTGTCTGCAAAAGAACTAATTACAATTCAAAAGAATAAAACACAAGCACACATCGAAAGAGACTCATTTGTTCCGTATTGGGAGATTTGCAAGAATCGAGTTATCCTAACTGTATGGATCAATTCGTTCTTCGAAATGACCACACTGATTCTTCTGTTGACCTACTCTCCAATATATTTCCGGAAAGTTCTCGACTTTAGCGTTATCGAAACTGGAATGTTGATATCGTTATCAGCAGTAGCTCACATGCCAGCCAAGCTGATATCTGGATGGCTTTCGGATCGTCAATTCCTTTCTGAACGCGTCCGTATGTGGTTCTTCAACACTTCTTCCGTTGGTCTAGCTGGATTCATGTGTGTCACATTGGCTTATATTCCAGTGACCTGGAAGTACACAAGTGTAGTCATGTTCAGTATTGTTTACACTTTGATGGGTACCAATTGTGGAGGATTCTACAAGTGTGGAACTTTTGCAGCAAGGTAGGTTCTTTTAAGAATTCTCCTTTCGTAATTTACGAAATTCTTCGATAATTTTTAGGCAGTACGCTCATTTCGTCTTGGCTATGATACAGTTCATGAAGTGTATTGCTCTGTTTGCTGCTCCAGCCACTGTTGCAATTTTTGTCTCCGATGAATCGTCTCATACTCAATGGGGATATGTTTACATTCTCAATGGTTCATTGATGTTCATTGCGAATATTCTTTTCTTCCCAATGGCAACCGACCAACCACAACCATTCACGTTTGTAACCCGAAAGACAGTGGAAGAAGAAAAGAAGAAACGTCAAATTGCCTAACTTTTGATTCAACTTCGAAAATCATACATTACGGTTATGTACATATTATGTAGATTGTTCTGGATATAAAAGGAAACTCGTTTATATTATTATCACAGTGTTAACTTTAAGTAAACATTACATACAGGTAAGTAAGCAGTAGTAGTAAAAACACGCATCATCAAATGGCAATTAGTCCGAATTAAGAAATTCAGATTTCAAGATCAAAATTCTAAAACAAAGCGAATGTTAGGATTCAGAAATGTAGAGCTCATCGACATGATACTCATGATTACGACGTCGCTCACGGAAACGGGCGACATCTTTTCGAGTGATAACTCCACGAAGCTGGAAGATTTGAAATATGAATTGAACTAGTACTGAAGAACTTACATGGTTGTCATCATTCACTACAAAAAGGTACCGTAGTCCAAGACCTCTGAACAATCGGAAAATGAATGGAAGAGAAGTGTTCAATGGAACACGATGGGGGTGAGGATGCATGTACGGTTCAATGTCCAACCAGCACGATTCGTCATATTGTGTCAGTCCAAGATCGTTGAGGGACTTCATTTGGCTGTAATTAAAGCTTACAAGTCATTAAAGCTTTCAGAAAAATCTTACTCATCATCATCTTGACACTCATAAAAGTCATTTGGAAGAGCATTGCTGGATGTTCCTTCTTCTTCGAATATCCTATTTTCGAGAAGTTTGAAAAGTTGAGATCGGAGAATATATCCCTTCAGTCTACCGTAATCCGGCAGGGACTCGTACGGTGATTCTTCAATTCTGTCAACTACTGGAAATCCGTGATGTAGAGTTGATCGTAGAATTTCAACAATTCGAGAGACTCGTTCTCGGCGTTCGAGAGCAACAACATCTTTTCGCATCACTCGACTGGAAATTGATTAATTTTTAAGAAGTATCAAAGTATCAGGGATACTTACTCAGCTAAAATGTTTCTGCTCATTTTGGGTGGATTCCATCCTAGGATCGGTACTTCTGCCAAGTCAATATGAGAATCATAAAGTCCTTCGTTGAACATGTCTCCAACCCATTTCGTCACCATTAGAACAAGCATGATGGGCAGGCCGAAAGTGATGTCTTTGGTGGCCTCCATAATGATTGCAGTGAGCGAAATTGTCATTCTGACTACACCTCCTAATTGGGCAGCTGCTCCTGCCAACGCATATTTTCCAGGATCTATTCCAGTCACTGAAGGGAACAGTCTTTCAACCAGTATTCCAAATAGTCTTCCCCAAGCTGCACCAGTGAGAATGGCTGGAATGAAAACTCCAGAAGGCACAGAGATTCCGAATGTCCATAAAGTCAACAAAAAGTATTCGATGCCAAAGATTACCAATGTCATAACTCCAAATGAATCTGAAAATTTTATATGTTGATTGGATTCATAAGTTCATTTATGATTCACTAACTGATAGGACTGTGGAAGAGACTCTTAACACTTTCTTCTGGGTTTTGGAAAAATAAACTTGCTACTGCTGAGTATTCTCCTTTTTTACACCACATTTGGTTGATCTGAGTGGATGTGGCAGTTGGATTTGCTCCGATCGGTTGGCAGTCGTCGATTGCAAAGATGGTGAGAAATGCAAGGAATCCGGACACTGCAGCGACTAAGAGACATTCAAAAAGTCGACCGAACTTGCTGCTAACGTATTTCTTCCGGAATTCGGTCAGACGGGTATTGAGATAATTGAAGAGAGCACCGAGGCATCCGCCAATCACACCAATCAGAAGGAACAGCGGGATTTCCCAGATATTGTAATCTTTATTTTCGAAAATTCCAAAATTGGCGAGACCTGTCCATGAGAGCCATCCACTTCGTCCGTTGAACCAACTTAAAATCCAATTCACAGTGAAAGATGAGATCATTGCTGAGAAGAACATTCGCCATGTCAAGTTTTGATTCCAGAAACTTGCTCCCTCTTCGAGAGAAAACAATACTCCTCCGATCGGTGCTCCGAAGGCAGCAGCAACTCCAGCAGCCGCTCCAGCTGACACAAAATCTCGTCTTTCTCTATCGTTTCGGAATTCTCGGAACACGCCAAAGTCGATTCCAAGTGAATAACTTTTTCCTTGAGATACTCCAGCTCCCACGGCGGCACCCGAATGAATCATGGGTCCTTCTTTTCCAGCACAAAGGCCTCCTCCAACAGAACAAGCTACACCGATAGCTTTCGAAACAAGTGTTTTCAGTCGAACGACCTCAGGAATGGCAATTCCATTCAGATAACACTTGATCTGAGGGATTCCAGAACCTCCGGCAATCGGAGCAACATATATAACAAGAATCGCAGCAATGGTGACGAGAACACAATTGTATCCGATCCACGCAATCATCACAGTCCACATGCATCCTGCGGTAGTTCCCCTCTGTTCTTCTCCACATTTTGATATTACTGAAATCTTTCAATCAAAAGTGTAAAAACAAAACAAAATTGACAACTTACAATACTTGAGAATCCAATTGAATTTGATATCCTTGCTGTAATGAACCATGATATCGATGAAAGCTGCGACGAGACCAGTGAATACTCCGATCAGGAAGCATACAAACCATCGATTTCGAGAGATTCTCCATAGCGTCAACTGCAAAGTTTTCGACGATTTATGCGATTTTTTCTCAATAACTTCAAAGGAGACGAACCTGATGGGAAGGTTTTTTCTCAGCGTCACGATACAATCTGTTTTCCGAAACTTCGTAGTTCAGACTTTCGTATCTTGCCGACAAGGCTTCGTGACTATCTGTTCGATCTGATTCCTCGATTTGCCGAGAGAAAAGAAGCTCCTCTTCCTATAAAATCAAAAAATTCCGCTGATTTGAAATTACATATCTCTTTCTCTCACATGTCTTCTTCGCTGTCTAGCCATTTGTTCCAAATTCGAGTTAGACATGACTCTTTCAAGGCCAGATACTGGATCCTCATTTGGATCAAGACTATTGGAGCTGGTCCGCACCCTCCCACGAGAAGTCATCTGGAGAAGTTCTTTCAGATATGTCAAGTTTAGTGTATATGTGGAGAAGTAACGAATTTCCGATTTTCAGGCAACAGATTTATTGCAAAAAATAGAAAAAAAAACTTTTCTGGTTCAGTTGATTATTTTATTATGGACATGGAGATGGTAAGAAAACAAGGCGGGCTTATATAGGTTTTGGGGAATAAAAGCGTTAAGTTAAAGTAAATGTTTTGGCTGAAGACGAGTAGACTTCTGAGTATCCGTAGTGTGAGCACAATGTCGGATTCATTAGGCACGGAATCCACGACCACGAGATGTGACAGCTTGATCGGAGACGTACTGAACTGGGCGATATTGGACTGGTTGAACCTGTAATGTTGTTCATTTTTAGGTTTATAGTTGAGCAAGTAGCTCTCCATAATTTGGACTTCTTGTACTCACCTGTCTGACAACGGTCTTTCTTTGTACTTGTCTCCCTCCGCCGTTGACATATCTGACGTTTCCGCCACTTTGCTGTGGTCTCTGGAATCGTTGGTTCTGTTGTTGGAAACGGCGTGATTGTTGTTGCTGCTGTTGGAAACGTTGTTGTGGGACTGGCACTTGAATCACTCTCTGCACAACTTGCTCGTACTGAAAACTCTTTAAATTGACACATGGGCGTCCAAAAACTGTCTCACCTGTGGAACCTGACGACGGATAACAGTGTTATTACGGCGACTGTTATTGTTTCCTGGACGGAAGCGTCTTCCCTGTTGCACTGGTTGAACCACAACGACACGTCTCTGTTGCTGTTGTTGGACACGGCGAACTTGTTGTGGTGGGGCTCGACGAACTTGCTGTGGTGGAGCTCGTCGAATCACGTGAGTCTCCGTTGGTGGAGCGGTGATGATCTGGCGAACGACACGAACCGGTGCAGGTTGAACGTGCTGAATAATTGTACGCGGAGCTTTCGGTCTCTGTTGGACTGGTTGGACAATTCCACGAGCAGCAGCAACATTTCGTCTGATAGCTGCGGTTCTTCTGGCAGCGAGAGTAAAAGCGGCGACACCCTG